>NC_141695.1:766473709-767073709 GCF_964263255.1 Lissotriton vulgaris | reverse complement strand
TTGATTTTATTTCAAATTGTCATTAAATCATTCGTTTTTTTCAAATTTTACATTTCAAAGAAACATTACAAAAGACATAAATAAACATACAATTACTCCATATTGTGCCACATCCCCTTCATATCATTCATACGCACTTTCACTAAAGATCTTTGTCTAACATACTTCAAACACACTCACACTCCAATATCAAAAATGTTATTTATACAAACATATGCAAATTATATACAATTTTTGAAAAAGCCATAGAATGTAACTTCAAGAAAAAATCAGCATAATACAAGTATCATTTGATTTTCTTATGGCTGTGGATAACAAGGTCTACGCGTTTCGAACTCTCTTAACATGGAGTTCTCATCTGGACCGTATACTGTAAATGGAAAAGAGAAGGGAGACCCTTGTTAAGTATTTGTTTTGTATCCATATAAAAGAAGACTGCTATTGGGCTCAACAACCACCTCTCTGCATCTTACTTTTCTAGTAGTGGATCTAGTTTTTTCCTTTAAATCACCAAAACACCGCGGAGCAGGACCACCTAAATAATAAACATACATTTCAGCATGTCATCTCGTTTTTCTATATTCAAAACGCCATAGCAGACTGAAAACTCACTCACTGATCTTGTGTCGCCATTCACCACTTTATACTCTGTGAATGAAAAACAAGCGTGTATATTTAACTCATGGAGGGAGCCATGATCGCTATCTGTCATATCAAGGTAAGGAAGTTGTCTTACCTATAAATTGTTTTGTTTGGCCCAATAGGAAATTTGAGGGGGTATATCAGCACTGTTCCTGCAAGATAATATAATGCATTGTTATTCTTTGTTGGGGCAAGAATACTAACTACCAAGGTTTCTGGCAGCTAGTTTAACGTAAAATCAGGTGTTGCCCTATTTGCCCACGCTTGTTGCGGAGAAAAGACGTACACCCAATCTTTTGGTGACGGGACCCTAATTCAATGAATTACACTATCTAACAGGGTTCCGGCATATCTTTAATGATGTATTTCTCCGTGATGCTCACCTTTTCTTCGGTCTGATGTTTGGTTCTTTCGTGCTCCGGTTCCTCAATCCCGGGCAATCAGTATTCTTCCGCGTTTGTTTGTGGGATATATCCGCATCATGTGGTTTCCAGCGTCTAAAGCTCAGGCGCCATCTTTGAATGGGCAGTTTGTAAATACCGTACCTTTCCCGGGCATTACTGGTGATCGTGCTTTCAAACGATTGTCGGCTGTTGGACCGATCAGAGGGATCATGTTTCAGTGATGTGAACGATCGCATATATTTGATGTTGCTAAATTGTTTAGGTGATTGCGATCTTTTGTCTCATGAATGTATTACTTTTTAGGCGCCATCTTGAGTTGGATCCCTCTCATCGGTTAAACAGCCGACAATCGTTTGAAAGCACGATCACCAGTAATGTCCGGGAAAGGTACGTTTATTGAATTACAGTTTGAAAAGTATTTCCAGTCCAATTTGATTGTACCGAATTCAAAACTTTTTACTTCT
This sequence comes from Lissotriton vulgaris, assembly GCF_964263255.1. NCBI lineage: Eukaryota > Metazoa > Chordata > Amphibia > Caudata > Salamandridae > Lissotriton > Lissotriton vulgaris. Next base: position 767,072,199 of record NC_141695.1, on the reverse strand, counting down.
ATGGTTGATTCACAACACACACAGCTACCGCATTTGGCTTGACCTGTCAATGTAGGGAGACCCCATGCGTCATTGAGTGTTGTTTTAAGTGGTTGTTGAGGTAGAGAGGCACGCACTAAATGGTCCTTTATATTTTTTGCTCTTTTAAAGGCGAACATTGGAACATTGGGCATTCCTGGTAGAGTTGTCCAGCATTAAGTACGGGCCAGTGTTTCAACACACTTTTCCTGATGGCATTGGAAGCTGGAGAAAAGGTGGTAACACAGATTAGCCTATCTTGGTCCTTTTTGGGTTTTGGTTCAAGGAGGGTCTCCCTTGGGCAATACCAAGTTTGTTTTAGGGAGCAGCGCACAAGTTTGCGTGGGTACCCCCTATTTCTAAGTTTATGGCTTATGACTTTGGCCTCAGTGAAGTAGTCCTCTTTAAAGTAGCAGTTTCTCCTAATGCGTAAAAACTGTGAAAAGGGAAGGGAGTCTCTCAATGCCCGTGGATGGTGACTGCTGTAGTTCAGTAGAATATTTCTCTCTGTGGGTTTGCGATGAAGGCTGGTGGTAAGTCGGCCTTCTGTGTGTTTGATTTCCAGATCTAAAAAGGGAATGGATTATTTGCTGGTGGACAGTGTGTACTTGAGGCCTCCAATATTATTGTTGAGCCAATGAAGAAACTGCACTAGGCTGTCAGGGGATTCAGTCCGCAGAAGGAAAATATCGTCTATATAACGCTTCCACAAGGCGATGCTATTGTGGAAAGGGTTAGATGAATCAAGGATGCAAGATGTCTCTAGATTGTCCATGTACAGGATTGCCAGATTTGGGGCAAAAATAGCTCACATGGAGGTACCCCGTACCTGGCCATAGAATTGACCCTCAAAAAGGAAAACGTTTTTTGTGAGGCAAATCTCAAGAAGTTGGAGAATAAAAATGGATGGCACATTTTGAGGGCGTGGGCGTGTCTCTAGGATTTTCTCAATGACCCGAAGGGACTCGAACTGGAGAATGTTGGTGTGGAGTGATTCCACATCCAACGTACACATAGTGTTGGATGTGGGATCAAACGGGTGGTCCTCGATGAGATTGATCATGGCCATGCTGTCCCTGATGTAACATGATGTCTCAGGGACAAATGGTTTTATGAAAAAGTCTAAGTAGTGTCCAGTATAGAACCACATCCAGATACGATGGGGCGACCGTGGGAGGATTCATGGTTTTTGTGAATTTTAGGGAGACAGTAAATGACCGGTATCCGTGGAGATTTAACGTTGAGGAATTCATATTCCTTTTTGGAAAGGAAACCAGAGTCAAGTGCATCAGTGGTAACTTGTGAGATAAGTTTCTGAATCTCACTGGTGGGGTTGCCTGGCAATTTACAGTAATGTTCAGTGTTACTGAGTTGGCGTTGTATTTCTCTTATGTACTTATCCTCATCTTGGATCACTATGCCTCCACCTTTGTCAGCCGGTTTTATAACAAGTGACTGATTGTTTTTGAGGATGGATATGCTTTTTTCTCGTGTATAGTGATGTTGTAAGGTACAAAGGTCCTCTTACTTTCAAGGTCGGTCAAGTCATTGAGGACCAACTTTTCGAAGGTAGGGATTTCTGGTTGTATCATTCCTGCAGTGGGGGAGAATTTAGAAGGTGGTTTGAAGGGCGTGTTAAACTGCTTGGGTGGAGAGGGATTGAGAATAAAAAAACTATGTAGACGTATTTTTCTGAAAAATCTTAGGAGTTCTGTTTGGGCATCCAAAACGTTGGGCCATATCGTAGGGACAAAGGATAAGCCTTTGTTGAGAAGTGATACCTCGTCAGCCGATAAGGTATGTTGGGTAAGGTTAAAAATTGGTAGGAGACCATTCTTTTGAACAGGGACCATATCTGTTCCTGTGAGGTCGGGTGTTACTACCAGCAGTAGTGTTGGCGACGAGTGAACCGTTCGCCTGGTGGGTTTGGTGGGTTGGGCCATCTTTGTGGTTGCTTTCCTCTTCCAGGCCCCTGTGGTTCTGATTGTCCACAGCACGAATGTGTCCTACCAATCCCTGCGCCGTTTATATCCACTTTTTCAATTCATTACCACCTTCATGCTCACACGATCTAATGCATGAACCCTGTGATTGTGGTCCTGTCATTGTTTAAAGACACTGACTTCTGCGCCTTACGCATAAGTGTTCACGTCACGACACTAGATTGCATCCGCATTTAAATTAATGCATGACCAACCCATATGTGGTCTCTCAGCAGCCGTACAATACCAATCACTGCGCCGTCCTCCCTTTCACTTTATCACAGTGTATTCTGTATAGATTAATCGGCAAAGAGTGGTCTTACCTCTTTGACCACGCACAAAAGGCACTCAGTCACGCCAAACCTTCCTCCAAGTATTTTATCAAGTCATTGAGGACCAACTTTTCGAAGGTAGGGATTTCTGGGGGTATCATTCCTGCAGTGGGGGAGAATTTAGAAGGTGGTTTGAAGGGCGTGTTAAAATACTTGGGTGGAGAGGGTTTGAGGATAAAAAAACTGTAGACGTATTTTTCTGAAAAATCTTAGGAGTTCTGTTTGGGCATCCAAAAAGTTGGGCCGTATCATAGGGACAGGGAGGAAGGTTTGGCGTGACTGAGTGCCTTTTGTGCGTGGTCAAAGAGGTAAGACCACTCTTTGCCGATTAATCTATACAGAATACACTGTGATAAAGTGAAAGGGAGGACGGCGCAGTGATTGGTATTGTACGGCTGCTGAGAGACCACATATGGGTTGGTCATGCATTAATTTAAATGCGGATGCAATCTAGTGTCGTGACGTGAACACTTATGCGTAAGGCGCAGAAGTCAGTGTCTTTAAACAATGACAGGACCACAATCACAGGGTTCATGCATTAGATCGTGTGAGCATGAAGGTGGTAATGAATTGAAAAAGTGGATATAAACGGCGCAGTGATTGGTAGGACACATTCGTGCTGTGGACAATCAGAACCACAGGGGCCTGGAAGAGGAAAGCAACCACAAAGATGGCCCAACCCACCAAACCCACCAGGCGAACGGTTCACTCGTCGCCAACACTACTGCTGGTAGTAACACCCGACCTCACAGGAACAGATATGGTCCCTGTTCAAAAGAATGGTCTCCTACCAATTTTTAACCTTACCCAACATACCTTATCGGCTGACGAGGTATCACTTCTCAACAAAGGCTTATCCTTTGTCCCTACGATATGGCCCAACGTTTTGGATGCCCAAACAGAACTCCTAAGATTTTTCAGAAAAATACGTCTACATAGTTTTTTTATTCTCAATCCCTCTCCACCCAAGCATTTTAACACGCCCTTCAAACCACCTTCTAAATTCTCCCCCACTGCAGGAATGATACCCCCAGAAATCCCTACCTTCGAAAAGTTGGTCCTCAATGACTTGACCGACCTTGAAAGTAAGAGGACCTTTGTACCTTACAACATCACTATACACGAGAAAAAAGCCATATCCACCCTCAAAAACAATCAGTCACTTAATATAAAACCGGCTGACAAAGGTGGAGGCATAGTGATCCAAGACCGGGATAAGTACATAACACAAATACAACGCCAACTCAGTAAGACTGAACATTATTGTAAATTGCCAGGCAACCCCATCAGTGAGATTCAGAAACTTATCTCACAAGTTACCACTGATGCACTTGACTCTGGTTTCCTTTCCAAAAAGGAATATGAATTCCTCAATGTTAAATCTCCACGGATACCGGTCATTTACTGTCTCCCTAAAATTGACAAAACCATGAATCCCCCCCGGTCGCCCCATCGTGTCTGGATGTGGTTCTATACTGGAACCCCTGGGACACTACATAGACTTTTTCATAAAAACATTTGTCCTTGAGACATCATGTTACATCAGGGACAGCATGGCCATGATTAATCTCATCGAGGACCACCCGTTTGATCCCACATCCAACACTATGTGTACATTGGATGTGGAATCACTCTACACCAACATTCCCCAGTTCGAGTCCCTTCGGGTCATTGAGAAAATCCTGGAGACACGCCCACGCCCTCAAAATGTGCCATCCATTTTTATTCTCCAACTTCTTGAGATTTGCCTCACAAAAAACTTTTTCCTTTTTGAGGGTCAATTCTATGGCCAGGTACGGGGTACGTCCATGGGAGCCATTTTTGCCCCGAATATGGCTATCCTGTACATGGACAATCTAGAGACATCTTGCATCCTTGATTCATCTAACCCTTTCCACAATGGCATCACCTTGTGGAAGAGGTATATAGACGATATTTTCCTTCTCTGGACTGAATCCCCTGACAGCCTAGTGCAGTTTCATCATTGGCTCAACAATAATAGTGGAGGCCCCAAGTACACACTGTCCACCAGCAAAGAATCCATTCCCTTTTTAGATCTGGAAATCAAACACACAGAAGGCCGACTTACCACCAGACTTCATCGCAAACCCACAGAGAAAAATACTCTACTGAACTACAGCAGTCACCATCCACGCGCATTGAGAGACTCCCTTCCCTTTTCACAGTTTTTACGCATTAGGAGAAACTGCTACTTTAAGGAGGACTACTTCACTGAGGCCAAAGTCCTAAGCCATAAACTCAGAAATAGGGGGTACCCACGCTCCCTAAAACGAGCTTGGTATTGCCCAAGGGAGACCCTCCTTGAACCAAAACCCCAAAAGGACTAAGATAGGCTAATCTGTGTTACCACCTTTTCTTCAGCTTCCAATGCCATCAGGAAAAGTGTGTTGAAACACTGGCCCGTACTTAATGCTGGACAACTCAACCTGGAACGCCCAATGTTCGCCTTTAAAAGAGCAAAAAATATAAAGGACCATTTAGTGCGTGCCTCTCTACCCCAACAACCACTTAAAACAATACTCAATGACGCATGGGGTCTCCCTACATTGACAGGTCATGCCAAATGCGGTAGCTGTGTGTGTTGTGAATCAACCATAGAAAGAAAAAGTTTTGAATTCGGTACAATAAAATTGGACAGGAAATACTTTTCAAACTGTAATTCAATAAACGTGGTATTCGCTATCTTCTGTCCCTGCATGTTGATTTACATAGGTCAAATCACCCAGAAGATAAAACTCAGGATTGGACAACACCGCAGCAGGATCCGCTGTAGAACGGCGAACGCCCCCCTCGTGGATCATTTCACAGAGAAAGGACATGCTGAAAAAGATCTGATCTGGACTGTAATAACATTGATCAAACCTCCACCTAGGGGAGCAGATGTCTCTACGTTACTTAACAAAGAGGAACTGCACTGGATCCTCAAGACCAACAGTTTCAGTACTGGATTGAATCGCCTTGAAGACTGGACCTCCCTGCTCTAATGTGTAATCCTGTATAATATTCAATAATTAATTGTACTGCACTTTTAAGTCACCTGCATCGCTCTCACTCTCACTATCGACTAGAATATCATCATTCACCACATTAATCTGTCCAATGCACTTAATTTCAAAATGGCCACTCCAATTCCTCATTATTTTCTCGGAACCTCAGTCCTTCCTCTGTCTCCACGCCCACCCCTCAGTCCTTCCTCTCTGTCAACGCCCATCCTTGCCTATAACATCCCAAGATGGCTGCCACCCTCTATCCTGAAGCCTGACCAGCCATCGTGCTCCTGGTCTTGAAGTAAGTTAGTTCCCATTCCAGGAACTAGAGACCATTTCCAGCGCACCACAATTAGAAATCTAGTTACAACGCAATTTTTTTTTTAAAAAAACCTCTTTTTCAGACTGTGCGATTGCGTACTTGTAAGGAATCCCTATCTCGACTATCCAAGTGGAATCCCGAACTAATACGGTAATTGCAGCTTTCCCGCTTTTCATCCCACGGATGTGCCACAAGCCTCGTCACAATGGCTTGAGTGATAGTAATTCTGTCCTCCCTTCGCCTCTAGATCCCTATCAGCTGGCTAACCGCCCCTTGTGACCCCGAGCTCTCGCGCCCGCTTCTGATCCAACTTGCAGGTATCCTCTCACAAGCCCGTCTTAATACATACTTCACGTCCTAATTAGCCTTTCCGACCTTGTGTCAGCTCGATAATATTGCATGATCCCTTTTCTATGCCGTCACACCGACCACTGCGCCATAATTACTAGTGCTCTAATCACGGCAGGAGAAATCATCAGCTTTCTGTTCTTGACACATGCTTTATCGAATGTGTCCTACCAATCATTGCGCCATTTTTATCCACTTTTTCATTTCATTACCACCTTCATGCTCACACGATCTAATGCATGAACCCTGTGATTGTGGTCCTGTCATTGTTTAAACACACTGACTGCTGCGCCTTACGCATAAGTGTTCACGTCACGACACTAGATTGCATCCGCATTTAAATTAATGCATGACCAACCCATATGTGGTCTCTCAGCAGCCATACAATACCAAACACTGCGCCGTCCTCCCTTTCACTTTATCACAGTGTATTCTGTATAGATTGATCAGCAAAGAGTGGTCTCACCTCTTTGACCACGCACAAAAGGCACTCAGTCAAGCCAAACCTTCCTCCCCCACTCGTTGTTCCACACATCTCGCTGATTTTAAACTCACAACAGTCATATTTTTACATGCCTAACAGTATTCATGTTTACCAATTTATGTTCCTTTTTGTTTCTTTCCCAATTTCTCCCCTGTGTCATGTAATTGTACAGTAATGCGATTTAGGCATAGTGCAATTGTAAATTCATAAAGACAACAATGAAATATTTTGTTGTCCTGAGGATGATGCCCAGTATCTAGTGGTGGCATCGAAACGTCGTAGACACCAAAAAACGCCATATGCAATATGACTATACAATATTGTAATGTGCAATGGTGTATAAGAAAATTATCTTAGTCTGTTAAAACTTTCAAATAGGAGTGTACAGACGTATTTCACTTTGCCCTTTGGCCATTCTGTGCTTCGTTTTGTTGTCTCACTGTTTTGTGGGTCACGGCTGTGCCCACTTGTCATTGAATGTTTCTAACAATTTAATTTTATATATATTTGCAAAATAAATTCTTGTCCGGCTGGACAAAAGACATACTACCTATTTAGAGTATGATTATTGTATATAAGTGATGCTTCCTCTGAAAATAGGGACCGTTGTTTTCTATAACATGATACTGCCTAAGGTCCCTATACTATACCTTTTGGGTTCCCTTGTTTTTTGTAACAGTGTCATGGTAGAGCGGCAAAAATTCCCTGGCTTGTATTCGTGAAAAATGGACCTCTGGTATGATCCAGAACGAGCATGCAGGGGGGTTTCTGGTAAAATGCTTGCGAAGTCCTTCATGGATTACAAACAGAATATATGGCTGCATGACTCCAAAGCTAGCTCTTTGACAACAACTTTTATAATACTCAAACACTCTTATGTCTTTGAGGAGTTTTTGGATGTTATTTATCCAGTAGGAGCAAGGAAGCTTTATATCCAATGGAGGCATGGTACATTACCAATAGGGGCATTTGTGGGTAAGTGGTCATCTTCCACGCGCCATATCCTGACCTGGATGTGGTGCGACCATGGAGGATGAACTGCACATGCTCTTCTTCTGTCCCGCTTATAGAAAGGCCAGAAAGTATTGGCTGGTACCCCTATGCAAGAATATGGGATTTGATAAATGCTCTGTCGCATTGAGAGTCTTTAAGACTGACATATCACCACATATAGTGTTTGCACTCTCTAAGTTCCTTTTAGCAATGTGGGCCAAAAGATGTTCCCTTATCACAGCGGTACCCAGGGAGAATCTACACATTGATTGCATAATTTGAATGTTAATCTGCTTTTATGAAATGATAATTTTATCCTTTTTTGTTATGTACACTGTTTTTAACTGTAATCTTTTATGACTGAAAAACGTCGAAATAAAGATCCAATGAATGAATATACAAGAGCAATGTATACATATCCATTACAAGGCTTCTTTGACACAGGTGAAACAGAAGAGAGAGAGGTAACTGTACTTAAGATTGAAGCTCCAAGAGAGGAAGATGAAAACATTCAGATCATAGAAAGCCACAAATGTGTCAGGAGAAGCCTGCGCTCCAGCTCTACAGATAGCCGAAACAGATATCTCCTTGTTCTTCATCCAAGAGCCAACCATATCCTTGGCATATTTTACTTGAATACCCTCGGAAAGAGGAACCCCAGCACCATTGTAAACCATGAAAATGGCTAGACAAATCTACCCACTGAGAGAGGAAACTATAGGTTTCCAACCTAAGAGATCACATCCAAAAGAAACAAATATTCAGAATTTCTGAAAGTCTTAGTACAAGCCAGTTAAAATGGTACTGCCCTATGATTCCGGTATACATTCCTGGTTTCTATTTTAAGAAAATGTACTCTTTATTAACTAAATTCCTTTCTAAAAATAAATCTCTTCGAATAGCTCTTAATGCCCTTAAAGCAGACAAACTCTCTGGTGGTCTCAAATTTCCTGATTTTAAATCATATCATTATGCTTTTTCTTTGAGACAATCCTCTCGTTGGCTTTCTCCTGATAAATGTGTTCATCCTTCTATTTGGTTGAACATTGAGAAACACTTTATAACTCCTTTTAATTTGAATGAATTTCTTGCTTTTACTAATACTATTTACTCCTTTCGCTCTCAAGTGATCTCCTATTCACGTAAGATTCTGGCTCCCCTTCTTCCGTCTTCTTAACCCTCCTCTACTTCATTAAACCAACAACCTATCTGGCATATTCACTTGTTACATATTAAAGGCCGCATCTTCTGTTGGAAAACTTGGAGACTTAAAGGTTTAATTTGGATTTCACAACTGGTTTCCAATAATTATCCTTTATCCTTTTCTGAACTTCAAGAAACATTTTCTTTGCCTTCGTCCTGTAAACCCCAGTATGACTCCCTTCTTCCTCCCCACCTACAATATCTTCTTTCCCTGCCAACGGACCCTGTTATTTCTACCAGATGTTCTACTCTTTTTCCTCTAATATATAATACTACATCGGCTTCCTCTCTATATAGAAATCTGTTTTTCTCCTTTGATAGGGCCAAACGGAAGTCTGAATTGGCCTGGGAAAAGGATCTCGCAGAATGTTGGCCTGTTCCTTTTTGGGACAAGTTATGGTTGAAAACACATAAGACATCAAGAGCAGCTAATATCTCTCAAACTCTTTATTTTATTTACAAACGCCTTCTTTTTACACCAATGAAATTAGCCTCTTTTTCCACAGACATTTCCTGTGCCTGTTGGTCATGCAAAAGTAATTCAGCTGATTTAAAACATATGCTTTTTGACTGCCCTTCCCTCTCCCGTTTCTGGCATCTGGTTTGGTCCCAAATTAATAAAAATGTTCACACCCAAATCCCTTTTTCTGTTTCCAACATCTTTTTAGGTTCCTTATCGCCTTCTTGGCCTCACTCATCCCCCAACCCCTCATTAATTTCCCTATTAATGGTGACTGCTCTACATTTGAGAACATCAAACTGGAAACAAGTGGACAAAGCTACTTTCAGAGCTTGGTGGAACGCTGTGTGTTTTCATCATAGGTTAGACACAAGTAATGTTACCCCTATATCTCTGTCCAATAAAATAGATCTTTTATGGCTCCCTATTTCTTCCTATCTCACAGATATAGCTTCACCTCTTCCTAATACAATTAATACTGATGAAGTTAGGAAACCTCCATAACTCCTCTGTGGTCTTTTCGCTTTTATTTCAGTTTCATATTGTCGGATGCGACTACTTTTTCCTTTTCAACTATTACATTTTAGAGTTTATTATATTTATAATATATTTGTTGATACTTCTTGGTATTGAATTACTCTTTAAGATTCAGGTAGTTTTATTTCTTGCCTGTACTTTTATTTTATGATGTTCCCCCTTCCCCTCCTCTTCCCCCTTTTTCTTCCCCCCACCCTCCCTCTCTTTTCTCAGTTCTAGCATTTAATTTGTTCTATAATGTATAACATTATCTTTTCATAGTGAGTTTCCCCTATACGCTGTTCATTTCTTATGTATGTTATACTCTTTTTCTTCAATAAACTTTAACTCAATAAACTGTTTAAAAAAATGGTACAGCCCTCGTAATATGAAAAGGGTGAAAATCTAAATCGGATGACTCAGGAGGAAGGGGCTGAATAGCCATTTGAAACCAAAATTTTAGGTTTGGATGTAAATGAATCCCTGTGGGGAAAAATTCTCAGATAGGGATCGGTTCATAGGAGCGCACCCAACTAGTCATGTCACCTTGCAGAAGGCATGGTGGTTTAAAAAAACTGCCATGAATTAATAGTTGTTAGAGTGTTTTAAGTACATTTACATTTTAATGCAACAAATAATATTAAGTATTAAATATTTTTATGTTCGATCCGATAAGAAAATACTCAATTAATATGATTGCAGCTGAAATTAGTTTAATACCTTGGAGAAAAAAACGTGCAGGTCGCTTTTCACAGGAAACTTTCCCCTTCGAGGAATGCCGGCTCTAGACCCTCCCCATGATGTTACAGATATTTTGTATTACGCTTTCTATATAACAGATACAAGGCCGCTTTATTAACATGATTTAGTCATTCCTTAATTTGATTTTAAAAACTCAATTTTTGGATAAACTGTATGCCACTGTTGTCTCTGTTTTCACTCTTATATTAACCCCCTTCCATCAGGTTCTTATGCACATCTACTCTCCCCGCAGCTCTGCAGAATGAAGACAAACTTACGCAATTTTCCTGTTGTGCTCTGAATACATTTTCTAGTGTTCTTAAATGTAACATTTTTTCCAAGGTCCTTCTGCTGTGTTTCCATTGTGCCATTCAGTCTTATTCATTTTTCAATTGCTTTTGTTGAAAGTTGCATTTTTTGTTGAAACATCTCAGGTTGACCTTCTCACAGAAAAAACAGGATGCTCTCTTGGAGATGGGATAATGTTAACTTATAATGTTTTTGAAATTAATTAGTCTGATTTGCTAAAAATGTGATACATGAGATCATGCCATGTTTGTTTTAGCTAATTTTCTATGAGAGTCTTTTTATAAGACCTGCTTAATTCTGGGGGTGAGTCAGAAGATTTTTTAGCTTTTAGTTGCTAGTTGGGAAGGCAATTCTTTATTATTTTTTGTGCTCACGTGGAGCTTAGAATTATTTCTGATTTTGATAACTCTGTATAACCCTTTATTTGAGCTTTTATGGTATTATATTTCTGTATCACTTGATCATGAGGTTTCTTTAATAAAACCCTTTAACTTTTCCTCCAGATCTAGAACTCACTTATTGAGTTGTCTCAGTTACTTACTCTATTACCCTGCTAATTTAATGTAGGGATGGGTGCTTTTATGCAAGATCATCTTGGAGTAGAGCCAACCAATGTGAATTTTGGGGCATTTTAAATATTGGGGTTCAGGGGTCTACTCCCACAAATGTTTAACAGTGCCATCACAAAGGTTTATAAGGGACAGCACATAACACCTATAAGACTAAAGGTAAATCCCAACACTAATCATACTCAGGGGAATGATAAGGCAAAACCTTGCATCAAATGGAATTAAACCTTGGCTAGAAGAAAGGCAAAACCAAGATTTAAAAAAATACCCAAACAGTGTCTAGCTGACATTCTAAGAAAGAAGTACAACACATTAAATCAAAACTTTGCTTTGGGAACAACAAGATGTGTAAAGGATCACAGATACATGGAGATTGAATATGAGATACATTAGGATTACCCCAAAAAGTGGGTAAAGAAATTGCAGCAATGGCAAACATACATGGAACTGTAGCAGGGCAGCCTCTGCAGGGAATGAGGCTACCGCTAACCCAGTGGTGATTAAAAAAATTAACTGGTGCTTGTAGGGAAAAAGGACATCTGAGGTCTTCTAGAAACAAGAGGATGTGACTACATACTATGATATATTGCTTTTCTGTACCTTCTGTGATCTTCAACTGTTATAAAACTAATAAAAAGTTTATTAACAAATGAAAATGAGATACACACCATTTACAAAGGATTTCTAGTGTATAGAATACGAGAGGAGAGTAGAAGAACATCTAAATTGTTGTAGTGTACCTGCCTCCTCTGCAGAAACATCCAAACGGTCCAAATCTACCTTTTCACTGTCTAGTCCATTAGTTCTAGCTTGGATAAATGTGGGGCAAAATGAAGAGGCCACCAAAGAAGAGATAGTCATGGATGTCACTTTTTCATCACTACTAATAGATGTAGAAGCTGGAACGACATTCTGTATGGCAAGAATAAAGCAATCAGATTTACAGATGCATTTTCTGAAGGACCCTGGAAAAAAGAAATATAAGGAAGGGAATCAAGCAGCCTTGGTGCCAACAAAATTTAATTTCATGCATTCCACATAAGCCCAACATGTTTCCCTTGGTGCAATAGGCTAGTAGAAGAGCCTTCTGTGGTGATACAAACAGATGCAGCCAAGGGAACCCACTCTAAATTGTTTTAACCAAAAACAAACAGCGTCAGAGCAAATTCCATGAAGGAGGGGGACCCCTGACTCAGGTCATCTGTCTGCACACTTACTGCTCCATAGTACAACATATTGAGCTTGATGCTAATTGAGGTTCTGCTCACTCCAGAAGCTTCTTAGTCACCTGAGACAGAGAAGGCAATTATGTACCTTCCTGATGGTTTCCATACCATTGCATGACTAACTTGTCCATCCAGACCAAAAATATCCTGGCTCCAGAGTCTCAGTACGATTGTTTACATTGTCATCCAAACTGATTGCAATTCCCTCTAGTTTGAAGAACCACAACTTCCATGGGACACCACATTCCCTGGGCTGGAGCACTCTCTAAGGACACTCTCCAACTGTTCATACTCACATTGGTTGTATTGTTAATTAGTTGAGGGTGTTAGAGGTCCACTATTCAGATGTCTCCTGAACAGCCCACGCTGTAGTGACCGTAGGAGTTGGAATAATACAGGCATACTTACCTTGCAGTTCTTGGACTGAGGAATCCAAGACACCGCGACTGTTGAAGTAAAGGATTCAGATACAGTCTGGCCCAAGGGACAATAATCGCTGTGGCTTCTATGTCCCGGGAGATCTCAAGCACAGATCTGCTAGCAAGCTAGTCCTTCTCAAGAGGCCCCTCAGATGATATCTTAAAGATTTAATTTGCGACTAATTAAGAAAACCCTTCATTAGAGCTGTGTTAATCAGACTTCTCGAAATGCCATCTGTTAACCTGGGATTAGGCAGGACATCTTCTTGTTCTTAATCCAGCCGAAGCCTATCTTCAGGGAGTAGTCTATATGTGTATGAGAGCAGGCCAGATCAAATAATGTGGCATGAATTTGCCAGTTGTCTCGATAACAGTGTAGGACAATGCTTTTTGCATGTGCCTTGGTGACCAATGGGGCTGGAAGTTTGATGAGAACTCTCAGTACTAATCTCAACCCAAGGGCAAGACTTGGAACTGGTACTGTCTTGATGGCACTGCAAATCAATGGAATGTCTGATGATGAGTGCCACAGGTCTGTGAAAATAGGTGTCCTCCAGATCTATGAAAGTTAAATAATCTTCTGTGCCCACCATCCAAATGATACTTGCTAGAGAAGCCACCCAAAAGGATATGTCCTTGATGATGTTGTTAACCTCCATGAAATTTGTGATGGGACAAAATGGGCAATTTATTTTTGGGAAGCGTAAGAGTCTTGAGAAATTTTCTTTTGCCAACTCCTCTTTTGGTACTGGAATAATGAATGAATGAATAAACTTTATTTTTGGTTACCCAAAACCATTAAATAAGGCGTCAAACTTTAAATAAACATTATTATCATGTCAGAGATAAAAAATAACTTAAAAGTAAATAAAAACAATGATTAAGAACTAAGTTCATTAGTCCATTTCTTCGTAAGCTGATAAGTCTCATTAATTTGAGGGTTGTCGGCCGGTGGCTTAGCTGTGTGGGGCCATCAGCTTCTGGTGTGCCTGTTGAATGAATTTGCTGAACACAGCCATATCTTTTACTGTTTCCATTGTGAATAGATAGTGGACAGCCTCCTTTATTGTTCTAATTCCTTGTCTGAGTAAAATTGGCTTTAGATAGCGGTTACGCTCAGTAGACAACCCCGGGCAGCAAAACAGGATATGAGCGAAACTTTCTTGTTTATACTTGTATAAGCGGCACTCAGAGTGCATTATCTCAAATCACCTCGTGGAGTATAGCTCTTTAAGGGGCAGAGGGTGTAATCCGAGCGCTAAAATCCTGTTAACTGCTTCCTTGCCCACTGCTTGGGTAAGGTGGAGTTTCGAGGTCTGTGCCTGCTGTGGGAGTTTTAGAGACTCATGAAAGCCTCCTATTTCCAGTGCTTCCAGATCAGTAATGAGTGAGCAAAGCCGGACTTGTCGTTTTGTTGCGCTTTTAATGGCGGCATAGTTGATTAACTCGGGGTCCCAATTATCCACAGCAAGGTTCAAAATTTCTTTAGCGGAGGAAAGAATATTTGACCACAGATTCATTTCTTCCAAGAAAATGTTCTTTATACTAAATTTCAGTGAGTTTTCTGGGGCCGCGGTTGTAAGATAAAAGTATTTACTAATTGCGGCCAGTTCCTCAAGTTTTTGTTGTGTCAGGCCGAATTCGAGCCTCACTAGGGTGTTTCTGGTGCTTGAGGGTAGATGGAATAGTTTTGTATAGGTCGAACAGTGGAGTTTTTCTAGGGTGCTTGATATTTTACCTGGGAAGGCCTGCTGAGCATAATTTAATGATGGTATAACTTCGCCCTTAATACTCTTTGAATTGCTGTTGTTGTACGGCTATGTAAAGTTGCATGCAGCTTTCCAAGGGCGTACAAGATAATTTTCCCTTTTGCCAGTATTTTGTCTAGATGTACTCCTGGGCGCCCTGTCTCACATAGCCAAACTCCCCAGTAGTTGTATTGTCGTGTACAGTCCAACGTCAAGAGTCCTTTCCTCCATTTTATTGGTTTTTTTTTTGGAAAAGGCCCAAATATTATTATTTTTGATTTGGCTGCGTTCACGATCAGTTTATTCTTTGTATTGTAAATACCCAGAGACGTTAAGGCTTTTTGAAGCCCAATTTTAGTATGATCTAATAATACCAAATCATCGGCGTACTGCAGTAATTGAATCTTAGTGTGCCCAAGTTGGGGAGTTGCTAGTGATGCTACCGTCAAGACTTTGCCCATGTCTGCGGTGTATAAGTTAAATAACATCGGGGCTAATGCGCATCCTTACTTCAAGCTGCGATTGGTGTCAATTTTCTCTGTAGCTGCTGTATTTGACAGTTTAATTCTAACCCACGTGCTTGAATATAAGGATATGATTGCTTTTAATAAAGGAGGGTCCATGTTCCAACTTGCCATTTTCTGCCAAAGAATGGAGCGGTCGACACCACCAAAGGCCGCAGTGTAATCAATGAAACAGGCAAAGATAGGAAGAAATGTTCGTGCCACTGCCTTGTATGTTAGTATGAGAGCGCTATGATGTTATCCACTGTCGAGGCTCCTGATCTGAACCCTGTTTGGTAAAATGGCAGAAGGCTTTCCTTACTGACCCAATTTGAAAGCTCGGTTAATAAGGTGCTTGCGTAGGCCTTTCCCTCGATGTCAAGGAGAGCAATTATACGGTAATTTTGTGGGTTTGCTTTCGACCCTTTCTTATAAATGGGATGCAGAAGCGACCCTCGCCAAGAGTCCGGTACATTCCCTGCCAATCGACATTTGGCGTATAGCACGGACACATTTTCAGTCCAAAAGTCTGTATCTTGCCTGAAAAGGGAGCCTGGCAGGCCATTGACTCCTGGCGCTCCATTGGGTCTGATTTTTTTTAATATTGTGTTGACTAACTTTTTTTCTACTGAGCTCTGCTGTTTCATAATATTTAATTTTTTTTAGGGTTAGTCAGATGTGTTGCGTTGTCCAGGTCTGTATTTGATTGAATTAGGATGCCTTCCTCTATATATAGAGATGTCACATGGGCTATCCAGGTGTCAGAGTCAATTGAGTTCTTGATTTAGGGTGTTAAGGTATTGCCAGAATTCTTGCGTTTTGCTGGGGCTCAACAATCCAAAGATCTTTAGCCACTTTGCTTTAGTTTGTTTCCGTTTTTCGGCCCAAACTTGCTTTGAGTGTAATTATGCTGTTTCCTGCAGGAGTTTCTTGTCCTTAGTTAAGCCAGTTTTCAGGTAGATACTTCGTTTGGTGAGCACTTGTTTCGCGCTTTCTCGGATTGCAAGGATATCACCAAGGTTATGCCTAGGGTAAGAGTTAGTTTTACTTATTTTTCCTCCTTGTAGGTATATTACTAGGTATATTACTAGATTGTAGGCAAGCTGATCCCATTCTTTAATTATGCCCCTATTTGTATCGTTTAATGTGCCATCCGCCCAAGCTTTTTTCCATTCCTCAACTTATATATAGGACCTGCGCCCCATTTATTCCTTCTTACCAATATATACTGTTCAATGCAGGTTGTTGAGCCCAGTTGTTTAAATGTGTAGTGGTTATCTACTGTCAAGTTTAAAGTTGGAATTAGAGCCGCATGGTCACTTTCCTTCCGCTGTGCAACTTTGTACCCTATCATTAGGCTTTGTAGCCGAGTACTTAATAGGATATAGTCAATTGTGGTAAGATTGTTATACGTTGGCGGACAGAGGGTTCCTGGAGAATCCTATAAGAGTAAGGAGTGGGCTGATGCCAGCTGGTAGGCATGCAATAGAGCATTGAATGCTTCCGTCGCGGGAGAATTGTTGCTTTCTACTGATTTTCAATGTCTTCTAATAACTCGGAGAGATTTTCCTTTGTTCCCCATCCATTAGGGTTATAGTAAACATTGATCAACAATATAGTCAATGTGCCCTTACTTGATGAAAGGCATTTCAGAATGCCGCCCATATACAAGTTTGATGTTGTTTTAATTTCCCTAAATTGTATCATCCGTGAGAGCCTGATATATATTGAAATGCCTCCTAACAGTCTGCCAAAGATGTTCTCCTTAACAGCTGGTTTGTGGTAGTCCGCAAAACCCCTTATCGAAACTTGTTGGATGGCCCACGTTTCTTGCCTGCAGATTATATCCATTCCTGCGTAGAACGGGGGTGTTGTGGAATATTGTAATAGTTTTGATATCCCGGCTACGTTCCAGGACATAATGGACAAGTTCTGTTTGCCAATTGTCTCCCTTTTTTGTTTTATACCTTATAAATCTGCCTGCCAATGCAGTGATGTAGTCTTAATTGCAACAGTACGGAGTTTAGGAGTTACGAGTTAAGGCTCTTGGCACCCAAGACCAATCTTCAATAGAGTTGTTTTGAATTGAGCAGCTCCGGATGCCTTTGCCCAGGTTTGTAGTGACCTTGATTAACCCATCACTTATCAATTTTGTATTTGTTCCACTATCGCTCCCGTGGAGTATAGAGAGTGTTTTTAAGGGTGGGTGTGGTAGCTCCACTGTCGGGGTCTCTCTTTGTATGTCAGGTGTTCTAGCGTCGTTTTGATACTTCAAGTGGGCATATTTCAACATCATAGGGTATTTTATTGCCGGCCAACTCGTGATCTTTATGCCCCAGTCTTCCAGCAATTGATTATTTCTTTTTAGTGTATGGACTATATCTGGGTTAGAAAAAAGCAATTCTGTGTATTCGTTAGTGTCGCCTGGTCCTTGCATGAGAAAAGAAACACTGTCGATATTAGTTGACTTTATAATTTCCAGGCCTGGGATGTTGGCAAAGAGTTTTAGTAGGTTGCTGCGGTTGAGTATGTCCCATTTACCCTGTGAGACATATTCTGGATGGAGGCATAGTTTCAGTTCATCCTGTGTGTGGGGGGTCTGGTTCTTATGTATCCCTTTCGTGGATGAGTCTTGACTAATTAAATCCTGTCCGATTTGCCGTGCCACAGCATTGACTTCATCATTTACATGGTTTACGGTGTCTGTTTTTATTGTCGAGAGTAAAACTTCACTTGCTTCGTGTGCTACTATCTTGATGGAGTCTTGGGGGTCCTTCCGGCATATTCTCTGGTTGACTTCCTTTGTTGAGATTCTGATTTTACTATGCAAGGCTTTATCCGTCGCGTTGATCAGCGGGCAGCTATCTGCATGTAGTGCCTGGAATTGTGGCAGAGCATGACTGCCTGCCCGAGTTATTTGTTCCTCGTGTAGATTAGGGTGCCCGCTGAATGTTGCGGCGCTTCTACCCCAAGTTATGGACCGTTGGCCTGTACCTTCGTGTATATTACCAGGAATTGAGTCAAGGTTAATTTTACCTGGGTTATTCGGCCAAATAACTTTTCCGTCTGGGGTTGATGGCTTTTGATGGGTGATAGACACGAAGTTGTTCTTACTGTGCGTAGGAATTTCTTTGGTTTCCGGTAATAACCACTGCCTAATTTAACCATTTTGGTTATGATTGCTTTTTCTTTGTTTGTTTAGCTTTTTTAGTTTTTTCTTATTTTTCCGAGATAAGTGACCAGTTTCAAGGCTTGTCACCGGCAAGCTGTTTGAGTTTACTTGTTCTTTGGCAGTGGTACTGCATTCGTCTATAGTTGCTTGTGGTATCCTGATTGGTTC
Organism: Lissotriton vulgaris; assembly: GCF_964263255.1. Classification (NCBI taxonomy): domain Eukaryota; kingdom Metazoa; phylum Chordata; class Amphibia; order Caudata; family Salamandridae; genus Lissotriton; species Lissotriton vulgaris. Next base: position 767,053,678 of record NC_141695.1, on the reverse strand, counting down.
AGCTACCAACATCTTTGTGATGTCCTGCTGGGGTTCATTGCCATTGGAGTCGGCAGTCGTCTGGGTCCCAGGTGGGGTATAATCAATATTTGTCAGCTTCAAAGTTTCGTTGCTCCTATGCCTGCTGGATTCTGCCTTTAGGTCTTCAATAAGTGTGTTCATTATCACTGGCAGTTTTTCCAAGCAGAGCAGCACTGGCCTACATCCGCAGTCCTGTGGCTTGGATGTGACTATGGTATTTGCCTGAGCGCGTTGAATTAAGGAGTTCAAGTCTTCTAGTTTGTAATCTATGCCTGATATCAGACCGGCGACTGTATGTAGAAGGCTTATCTGGACATCTAGCTTGTCAGCGTGCATCATGGCTGCGTTTAGCATTGAAGACAGGACGTCGTTGATCAGTACAAGATGTTGATCCAGTTTAACCGGCTGCCTCTCCGTTGTATGGTCCGCCCCCTGGTCTTGTTGATATTATCTAATGCCATTATGATCAAGTCCAGGGCTAACTAAGGTTGAGTAGGGTGTTGCTGAAATTTGAAATGGCTCTGCGTGTGCACTGAGTGCTAAAGTGCTGATTTCACCAGCCCCCTTGGTGTGGGTCAGCCCTGTTGCATGGTGTGCTTTGAACTCGCTGTCGGCTGGAATAACCCTTTGGGTGTCCCAGGTTTGTTGAGTTGCTAAAGCATGGGGGCTAGCTAGGCCGGCGTTTTTATTAGGCAAAGACGGTGTAGTTTTTGTTTGAGCTGGTAGGCCACCTGGTGCTATAATTATTTTTGGATATAGCGGGGTTGCTGGGCTCAAAAAGATGTTGTTTCCTGATGGGTTAGCGGCTGTGTCCAAATTAATTATGACGCTCTCTTGGTCTGCATACTGGTGTGAGCAATAAGGCGTTTTATGAGGGAAAAAATCCTGTATGTCTCTGTTACTGACAATATTGATGGATGTTTTTCTGTGACTACTTAAAAGTGAGCCCTTGTCTGGTGCTGCCGTTGGCCTGTATAGGGGTATAATCTGACCTTGTTGGGAGTCGTTTGCTCTGGAAGGTGTTATCGGCCCATGTGAAGGTGTAGTGAGTCCTTGTTGGGGCTTATTTACCCAGAATGGTGCTGTTAAAATATCTCCATTGTGATTTACCTCTACCTCTGCCTCCTCCTCTGCTAATTCTTCTCTATAATTCGGCCCCATGTTGGAGGCCCCTCCACTGGGGGGGTAAAGCATTTTTTCCTTAAGGCGCTTTGCTGTCTTATGAGGGCGGGGTTTCTCTTGGCGCTGTAGGAGAGTCGAATTTCTTGTTCTCATCTCTGTATTTCCACCCAGAGAGAGGGTCCCGGGTAGGGTCTGAGTTGCACCTACTTGCACCTAGCCCAAAGTGCAAGCCCTGCTTAACGAGTGTGGCAGTCACTTCAGCTCCCTTGGCACGCTGTTTTGGTGGTTTCCGCTGTTATCCACTATGTATGCCGCTGCGCTCGCAGTGTTTGCTGTATTGCACTAGTGGCGCCCTCAGGGCACCCCCCGAGCTCTGTTTGGTGCTCTGCGGTGCAGTAAGGCGAGGTGAGGCGTGTCTCTCTCTCACCCTCCCTCAGTCGTGGAGGGGAGTCTTACGCTGCGCGTTGCTACTGTTGTTACTGTTCGTCTAATGCCATACGCGAGAAGAGTGTCCAATATCAAGGTGCAGAGTGCAGATAAAAAAATATTTTCAAGTATTGGATATTTTTTCAGGGGGGGTTTAGTGCGCCGCAGTTTAATATGCCCCACACCTCGCTGCGCCTCCCCTCACCTCACTAAGTCGCCTTGTGCCACTGCTGCGCTGCGATCCCGGTTCACTCCCGACTCCGTATTCCGGGCTCCGTCTTCGGGGCCCTGCCGCCGGTAACTCACGGTCGCTGTATCTTGTATCCACCGCTGCTGAGTACGGAGGTGACTGCTCCTGTAACCACAGGCACCTGGGCTTGCCTGAGCGTGGCGGTGATGGAAGTACAGAGAACTGGGAGATGTTGGATTTGGCAGCTATGGCGCTATGGCTATGGCGTCCTCCTCATCCACTTCAGCTTTCGGCGTTTTTGGGCTCCCAGTGCTCCCAGTGCTCAGCACTCGCCCTTGCTGCTCGCGGCTCGTGGCTCGCTCCCCTCAGCTGTGGCTACTGAGGCTCTGCACGTATGTTCTCTGCTGCTCTCTGCTGGGCAATCTCACCAAACATACTGGAATAAGCCCCTCTTTTTTAAGCACATCAATGATCTCTTGGCATAAAGTTTTATTGTTTAGAACATTGTTAAGCTAATTTCCCCAAAGCAACAACGGCGGACCTCCTATACTGCACCTCGTGCCAGTTCCTATACGTAATTTCGCTGTGCAAACTACCCCTGCACCATCCGTTAGGTGACGCCACTGTGTTCCAGATCAGAGAATATTGTAGCAAATGGGGTGCACAGCCCAAGAAGTCCAATAAGCCAAAGGAGTTAGAAAAATGACTTTTTTATTCCAAAAATTCTTTTAAAATTCATCGAGTATAGGCAATCCAGCCAACGTGTTTCATTCCCATATAGTGAACTACTTCAGAGCTGTGAAAGTATGAAACAAACACATACATTTTAGATATAAATCATGACACACAGAACTAAAAATAACCTAACACACTTTATACAAAAACACAAAAAGCTAAACCATGCCGGTGAAGAAGGAAAAAAGAGAAAACACAGAAATCAAACAATTTAACAACACAATGTAAACAAACATAACATCATATATCAAAACAAAACATATGGTTTAAGACATTAATATACAAGTGGAGCAACTTCTTGTTCAAACGTACTATTAGTGTTAACCTGGTAATTTACGACGGAATTTATTAAAAAGTAAAATACCATAACACACTATATTTTAAATCCACAGTCAAAGTCCTTCGAGCGAATCAAATCTATAGTGTGCAGTAGATCGAATAGAAAAGAGAAGACAGAGAAGACATACGGTTGGACGGCAACAGTCCAAGGAAATGAAGGGTAAAAAGTATGTGGATAAGATGTAGAAAGGATGATGGCAAGATGGAGGAAAGGTGGGGTAGTCCTATAAGAAATGTTTATTATAGGGAAACCAAGTCTGATTAATAGACAACTGTAATGAAATAAGATAGTATCAGAAACACATATAAAGCTTCTTACCAAACAATGTGTCACTTGTAAAGTACACTTTCGAAAAAGAGGGCAGCAATAATTGTTAATAGCGATTGTTTTGCAGCAGTTGACTTCTCACATAGAACAATATACTCCTGTGTAGGCCTACAAAAAGATGTGTATACAGTTGTTGGTAATGAGAAAAGCACCAGACCAAGTAAAAAAACATTAATAAACAGTAATATGGGGGATGAAGTGTTGACCTTATTCAAATGCAAATATATTAACCAATAGATATGGGACCCAGCGGGCAAAAAGGAGTCAGATTGGCAAAATGTACCAGATTGATACCGATTTCAACAGATCATGCAACCCGTATTCAAATGAAAATGTTGAAAAGAAAAATATAAAATAGAATTGGAAAAAGGTCCCACTCAATTGTAAAAAAGAGAATCACATGAACATAAGGCAATAAATGCTGGGGGAGGCTTGGATAGTATATAGTGTATTAAACCTCTTCTGAATTGTTTATAAAGGAGTGCATAAATTGCAATAAGCTGTCAACTCGCGCACACCTTTTTATGACAGAAAAAACTTTGAATGGATATCTGGAAGAAGGGTCCAATTGTGGTAAGATAGCCCCACAAGAGAAGGTCAACGTCCTAAACGTCTAAATAATGTATCGATTTGGACGCACCTGTTGTGACCGCCCAAGGCACTCCACGGATTTATAGTGAATCGGTGCGTCCAAATCGATACATTATTTAGAATTGCGTAATTTGGTGATCGTTTATACATGAGCTCCTCATTGTGATGGGAAAGATGCTATTTTTCGGATGATACATTTATAGGGTTAATATTGTTTTTTCACTTGTTCTTATCTCTTGGAACTACAGCCAACATCCGGACGTTGACCTTATCTTGTGGGGCTATCTTACCGCAATTGGACCCTTCTTCTAGATATCCATTGGAAGTTTTTTCTGTCATAAACAGGTGTGTGCGAATTGACACGTTATTGCAATTTATGCGTTCCTTTATAAACAATTCAGAACAGGTTTAACACACTTATATACTATCCGAGACTCCCCCAGCATTTATTGCCTTACGTTCATGTGATTATCTTTTTTACAATTGAGTGGGCCCTTTTTCGAATTCTATTTTTTATTTTTATTTTTCACATTTTCATTTGAATACGGGTTCCATGATCTGTTGAAGTTGGTATCAATATGGTACATTTTGCCAATCTGACTCCTTTTTGCCCGCCGGGTCCCATACCTATTGGTTAATATATTTGAATTCGAAAATGGTCAACACTTCACAATACTGTTTATTCAAGTTTTTGACTTGGTCTGGTGATTTTCTCATTACCAACAACTGTATACACATCTTTTGGTAGTCCTACACAGGAGTATATTGTTCTATGTGAGAAGTCTACTGCTGCAAAACAATCGCTATTAACAATTATTGCTGCCATCTTTTTCGAAGTGTTCTTTACAAGTGATACATTGTTTGGTTATAAGCTTTATATGTGTTTCTGTTATCATCTTATCTCATCCCAGTCGTCTTCTAATCAGACTTGGTTTCCCTATATTAAAGATTTCTTATAGGATTACCCCACCTTTCCTCCCTCTTGCCATCATCCTTTCTACATCTTATCCACATACTTTTTACCCTTCATTTCCTTGGACTACTGCCTTCCAACCGTATGTCTTCTCTGTCTTCTCTATCCTATCCGATCTACTGCACACTATAGATTTGAATCGCTCGAAGGACTTTGACTGTGGATTTAATAGTGTGTTATGTTATTTCACATTTTAATAAATTCCTTCGTAAATTACCAAGTTAACACTGTTAATATGTTTGAACAAGTAGCTGCTCCACTTTTATATTAATGTCTTAAACTATATGTTTTACTTTGATATATGATGTTATGTTTGTTTATATTGTGTAGTTAAATAGTTTGATTTCTGTGTTTTCTCTTTTTTCCGTCTTTACTGGCATGGTTAAGCTTTTTATGTTTTTGTATAAAGTGTATATGGTTCTTTTTAGTCCTGTGTCTCACGATTTATAGGTAATATGTATGTGTTTGTGTCATACTTTCACAGCCCTGAGGAATTTCCCTATATGGGAATGAAATGAGTTTGCTGGATTGTCTATACTCGATTAATTTTAAAAGAATTTTGGGTATAAAGAAGTTATTTTTCTAACTACCTTGGCTTATTGGACTTCTTGATCTGCACATTCCATTTGTTACAACATTGTTAAGCTGTCAATCAATCTTAGTCCTAACTGAGAAGAATAATGCTGAACTCTAGGGTATATTCTTCTTGAACCAAAGTTACCACCCGAACATCTGAAATAGCAGGATCTCAGTTCTCTTTGAAGGCAGAAAAATGACTTCTGACTGGAAGAGATGGCGCCAATGGGAGAAGTTGAAAGCAGTGGAAGTTGTCACTATCTCTAACTGCAAACATCAAGAGGCTGAGTCCCTGTATGCAAACATCCCGCAGGAGAACACCTTTGAAGTAATCAACAGGATTTTGAGTGAGACTCACCTCAAAGAGCCTGCTCTGCCTCCGACAAATGCCGTCTCCACCTCCTGCCAGGAATTCCCACCAGAGAAGGCAGAACTGGTTCTGGCCGGGCACAGGCCCACTCTGCCTAGGAGATCAAAGGATTTTTGGACATAAATACTGGGTCCCGGACCCCTGAACTTTAGAACTCATCTGGATCAAGTAGACTGCCAAGAAGGAGAGCCAGAGAAACTGAGAAAAGGAACGACTGCTTTTCTGGGTGCTTTGCTGGGCTGACCTGCAGTGGTTGCTTCTGTCTTGGACAGTGCAAGGCCTGGACTGGACGTTCTGCAATCAAGTTGGTTAGACTCTCTAAGGGCTTGAGGTAGAGCTTGCCCTCTGTTCATGAAGTCTTAGGAACAGTAAAGACTTCAGGTTCTTCGACCCATACCATTGGGGACTGTGTGTTTTGTGCTACCAACCGAAGAATGCCACCCAACGACATCTATGATGACCCTAGCAAACCCGTGCCCTGAAGGCACCACAGAGGGCACCGGCGCAACGCCATAACCGCGACCATGGTCCCACCGACGACGCCTGCTGATTCCATCACTGAGCCGCTGCTCACAACATAACCTGGGGGCACTGCACTCTGCACCGCCTTGCTTCACGCTGAAGCTTTGGCACCACAGAGGTCACTGGTGCCATGCCACACCCCGACCCTGGTCTCACTGACGACGCCTGCTGATGCCATCACCGCGCCACTGCTCGCACTGCGACCTGTGGGCCCGCATTCTGCACCGCCTCATTACACGACAACGCTGTAGCCTTCCTGACGCCGCCACCTCCCGCTGAAATTGACTCCGCTGTCTGCACCGAGGTTCGGGGGCACCGCTCATAAGTTACATGACGCACCGCCCTCAACCCACACCGCAGCCTTGGCCTACCGACGCCGGTGCCATCGACTTCAGTTCATCAGCCGACGACAGCGCTTGAGCTACGACAATGCCGCTGCTTGCCCCGTGACCTGCCAGCACCGTGATGAGCACTGCCTCCATTTCGCACCCCAACCCTGGTCTCACTGACGACACCATATGATGCCGCCACCGAACTGCTACTAGCACAGCGACCTGGGGGCACCGCACGCCACACCGCTGCACTTCACACCACAGCACTCAATGCCTGGTGGCGCCAGTGCTCCGGATCCCATTAGAAAGGAGCTCGACCTGCAACGCGAGTGATTTCAAGGGCCCCTTCGCCCTGCCTCTCTGAAAGGTACTGTTTGTGGGTCTTCCCCATACCGTACTTGTCCTGCGACCCCGAGGTCAGCCAGAACTGTTTTTGGATTTGTTGTTCAGGATGCTGTGATAGCCCCGGACGGAGGTATCGACATCAAGGAACTATTTATAAAACATATTTTGATAAGTGTAGATTTTGAAGTATAGTAGTGTGGATTTTTATCATATTTGGTCTTGTCTTAAGTATATAAAAATTGGATATTTTTCTAAACTGATGTGGTGTCCTTCTGTAGTGCGTACACTGTTTTACTGTTGGTTATGTGCAAATGCTTTACACACTGCCTCTAAGATTAGCCAGGCTGCTTGTGTCAAGCTACCAAGGGGGTGAGCAGGGGTTATTTACGAAGTGTAACTCCCTTTTCCTGACTAGAGTGGTGCTTTCTGCCTCGCTTTAGTGCAAGTTTCAGCTAGCCAGAAATCCCATTTCTAACACAGATGCGCTGCTCCTTTACTGTAAGATAACAATAGAATGTAGCTACTAATGATGAGATCTCCTCTTCTAAACAGAGCTTAGTTTCTTTTAAAACATTGTGGACCCTCTCGTTGCTAGAAGTACAGGACTACATCTACCATGGTCCTTTGTAGCTGCCTAATAAGAAGACTTTGCACATCTTAATACTCCAGTACATTGCTCTTTCTTTTTATTTTTTTTAAGTTGCAGACCGTCTCCACAGCAAGAAACAAAGTACTACATCCACCATGGTCCTTTGCAGTTGCATGGGATAAGCTTTTTCACATCTTAATACACTAGTTCATCACTCTGTTCCCTCTCTTCTCTTCTACCTTTAACACCAAGATTGTATTTAATGGTGAACAATGCGTCCCTTTAGGTTTCTGAATGCAGCCCATCACACCGCTTGAAAAAAGGACAAGACCTATAGTTCGCTCGGGACTCCCAGGCGCCCTAGCTAACTGAGTTACACCTGCTTCGTGTAATCAACGCATCTGGTTTAAATAGGAGTCGGTCTCGACACATAGGCTCACCACACTATGGGTCTCTTGATGAAGTATGTAGGGACAGGGCATAGGCAACGAGGGGCCACCGACGCACTATACAGGCCCTAAAGGCCTCCGTTTTCCTTATACCGAGCCTCAATGACTGCTCCCACCCCCACCAAAGGTGCATCTTTGGAGTCCTTTACCATGATTGCAAGTGGGTACATGAGTAAAAGGATGGGTGGGTGGCGGGCTGTTCTCCCACCCGTCCCTTTATAGATGATAACTCATAATAAACACTGATACAAAATCTCAGATCGTGATAAACTCTCACCGCTCAAGTATTTTTATCTTGTGTTATCTCTTTGTACATAACAATTGGGGCACCTAATGTGTAAGATGTAGCAAGCTTCTTCAGATATAGACAGAATAATAATGTATACAAGTTATTGATAAGCTTCTCCTATCACATCATTGTGTGACTACAGAGGACATCGTCCTTTCCCACACCGGATTGCGAGTACCCATTAGTTAGGGTAATAATGGGATCTCCCAATGCAATGTGCATGTTTTGTATGTCACTTTTTACACATGTTTGTCTGTGTGTTTTTCCAGTGCAGTACTACGAGTAACCCACAATGAGATTTTTTGTCACTGCATGTAAAGTTTGCCATGAATACCAATTAGTTTTTATACTCTTCGTTTGTCTGTTTAATTATTTTTAGGTGAATTACCAATGAGACCAGGTAGGAATTACTTTGGTTGTATTTGTGTATGTGTCTTAATGATGATTGGGCCAGTTTATAGGGATTTACAGCCCCGTAGAATGCCCCTGACCTATATAGGCAATTGATTTTGGAAGAAATATGGTGGCAAACGGACAATAGTTCGAGATATTGCACACTTACTCCATCACCTAGCTGTTTTTAGATGCACCACAGAATACCATCATTAAAGGTTAACACCTGGTTACCTCTGGATACTTTGAATTGACGTGTATCCCCTACTTGTCCAAGAAATACTTTATTGAAAGACTTCCTCCATCGGTTCCGCTTAGAGGTTGAATCTGCCCTGGTGGTATCACCCTACCAAGGAGGGTTGAGGTTGCCTTTGATTAAGCATGTCACACCACATGGGTGAGGTTTCCTCTTCCAAGAGATTTGTCTTACTTCCACTATCTTCTCCTACATCAGGATCTCTTCAAGCCCAAATTCTGAAACCAGGGATGTGAAAACACTGATGAAAAAAAATGTACAGCCATCAAACCCTCTTGTGTTTTGGAAAGTCATGACTGTCACATCCATATAAAGAGCTTACCAAAGGTTGTAAGTGTTCAGAGGAAGATATTGCACTTAAAAGATGTCGAAGTTGGGTGGATTCTTCCTAAACGAAACTAACAACATGGAATAGTGGAAATTGGTCTGGTAAAGCCTTAGTAATCGCTCTTTACAATATGGTGGTCTCATCAGAGGATTCTGTCTGAGGTTCCCAATCTAAGGTGTAGTTGAGTCTTTTCATGTAATGCCAGTTCCGGTTTTGCATCTATCACTGGCAATAAGACCACTAACACGGTCTAGGGCTCAGTATAGGTCTCATCAAATTATTTCCATGCTCAACCCTCGCTAGCTTCACTGTGAGCAGTCAGGCTTAAAATAAGAGACAATCAATCAATCAACAGTGTTTTGTAAAACGCGCTACTCACTCATTAGGTCCCAAGGCGCTGGGGGCAGGGTGCGTTCAGCTCCATTTGGGTCATTCGAAGAGCCAGGTCTTGAGGTCTTTCCTGAATTGGTCCAGTGCCGGGCTGGGCCAGAGGTGGAGGGAGAGCTTGTCCATGTCTTGGCTGCAAGGAAGGAGAACAACCTACCACCTGCTCTGTTCTTGTAGAAGCGTGGGACGGTGGTGATGGAGAGGTCGGTTGATCGTAGGTTTCTCCTGGGTGTGTGGAAGGGGAGGCGGTTGTTGGAATTGAGGCCCAATGTTGTGGAGGGCCTTGTATGTGTGTGTGTGTGTGTGCAGCTCGAAAGTTATCCTACTTTCGATGGGGAGCCAGTGGAGGTTGGGGAGGTGTTGTGTGATGTGGTTGTGTCTTGGGTATCGAGGATTAGTCTGGCTGTGGCATTCTGGATGGTCTGGAGTTTGCAGAGGAGTTTCTTGGAGTAGACGAGAAATGTTAGGCAGCTGCTTTGTGAAGCCTCAGCATTCAGGGACCCGATGACGTCCACTGAAGATGCTTCATTGTGAGGTATATGCAGATTAGCATTGTTATGCATATGTAGATACCCCTGTCGCCCATGGATGAAGACAGACAACATTTGCACATCATGCACAAAGGCCTTGTACTCAGTGTTTGAAGCATCATGATAGAGTTGCGCAAAGCCAGATGTATAAGTAAAGCAGTTTAAATGAAACTTATGCATCATTGTTACGCACGCAAATATGTGCGAAAGGTCACAGTAAAAAGTTTTTGTGCAGAAAGAGGACAATGTAAGAAAATGTGCAGCATTGCTACATGGGTCTAAACAGGGCACATAAAAGTGTTTTTAGACTACTAACTGCGACCCTCTTAAGGAGACACATGCCCTCATGCACATTGATATTTAGGGATGCACCATGGCTTCTGGAAGGAGCCACCATTCCCAGGCAAACAAGAAGGAAACTAAACATGCCAGATCATCAGCCAGTCTTTAACACTGTTTCTTTTACATGATAAAAGATGATTTTCCTCAAAAGGGCTGGTCTGAACTCTTGCCACAGGTTCTTACACTTGTAAAAAAGGATATTTGTGGGATTCTTGTGTTAATTGGGTTCCTTGCTAGGGGTATCTACTTCATAGAGCTGTAGGCATCTTAAGATGGAAAGAAGAAACCAATTTACCATCACCAGCTGCCTGTTTCATCCTTTCGCCAAGTTTCTGTGGAAACAACCTATAGCCTATTAAAGGTTACCTCAAAGGGCTGCCTTTTATGACTCCACCTTCCACATTCTCATCAAGTGCTCTTTCCACGCTGGCGCTGCTGATACTGATACGATGGCATCTGCTTTCAGGCCACATAAGCAATGGATGAAGCCAACCCGAACGTTTTTTCTATTACCTTCAGAAGTGTCCAAAGGTCATCAAAGAAAACAAATCATGTAGCAAGGACTGCACCATGTACACTACATACATTTCTGATCTTAAAGAAAAAAAATATGCAAATGGCCTCCTTTCAAGGCAATCTCAACTTTTTTTATTCGCTGTATTTTCAGTGGCATAGTTCATATATCCTATTTGGCTATGCAGAAGAGAATCAATCTTCAGCATTTCTGGGAACTCTTCAGAAACCCAAGCAGTGTCAAGTACCTGATTAGCGAATTCCACAGGAGCAGAAGCTGGACCCAATTCCCCTAAATCAATATGTACACAAACTAATATTGTAACCGTCAATATATACTATAAGGGGGCGGAGGAGAAGTGGATTGAGAAACAAGAGACACTACCTTGCTGGGGATGACTACGTTATTTGTGTGCCCAAATCTTCCTCCTTCTAAAGATGTTCGGGGAATCTGGTAACTGCAGATGGAAGATAAATCACATATACACAAACTGCATACTTATTTTCTATCTCCAAAGATTTTCATAACATTTATATATAAATCCAGTTACCCAACGATGTCAAGGCTTGTGCTACTCTCTATAATATGCAATTGAAAAGGAAGAGAGCAGTTTGAAGGAGATTGCTGAAAAGATAAAATAGTCTTTTATCAAGTTAACAATGTTCAATTAATAACTCTTATTGCTGCTCATTTCTTCTTCAGTAATAGATAGACCTGAAATCTCCATGCAGTTAAATAACATATAAATGGAGACAAGACTTAACAAATATGAGGAAGGAATTAAAGCAAAAAAGAAATGGAAGTTCATACTTGATAAAACGGACTATGCTATGGGCCGTATCTGAACATTTGGCAAAAAGTATGACAACGCAAGAAAGGAATATAGACAGACTGCATCCTAGAGATAACAGGAGATAGCTACACCGGAATCCAGTTTGGATGCATGTTCTGACCTAGAGGAACAACAGATGACATCAACTTCTGCAACCACACCCTTCACTACATTGGAATAGAAAAATAATTTAAGGTCAAATCAGGGCCTGTGCCAAAAACTGCAAAAAGTAGGCAGCAACTCCCGTTGCGATGCCCGGCCCTGGTAGTCACTGAGGGCTTTAAATACATATATCACTAGGGACAGGGCAGAGTTCTTCGCCAAAATCCTGGAGCCACACCTGGCCCGGTTGACGTCGGTGGCTCATTGGCTCTCCTTGCCTCTCACACTGAAGGGGCGCGCCGCGCTCTGAAAATTTCTGGCGTTACCACACCTCCTGTACATCCTGCAGAACTCCCCTTACCCGGTGCCAGACGGGGTGTTCAGGCGTATATCACAGGCCCTGCAGACGTTGCCCTGGGACAGGGCAACCCAAGAATCGCGCTTAACAAACTCACGAAGGGGGATATGATGGAGGGCTGGCCCTACCGTATGAGTGGCTGTACTATTGGGTGTCCCAGCTCCAGGCCATTAATGACTGGGTCTACGTGGAGGCCTCAAAGCCAACCTACAGGGTGTACAGGTACGCCATGCCAGATGGCAACTGCGAACCTCTCCTATACTCGCGAAAACCTCGGGGTGACTTGCCTTCGCATACAGGGGTGGTACTGTAGTGCTGGAGAGCGGCCAATAGATTCCTGGTTTGGACAAACACTATAACCAGCAGAACCCCGCTCTGGTTCGTGGACCAATTGAAGGAGGTGAAGAGGCTTACGGGCTTCAAGGGATGGAAGTTGATTAGAATCGAATACCTTGGGGATATTTGGAAGGGGGGGACCTCAGATCCTTCAACTACCTAAACAAGGAATATCAAATGCATGATTTACAACACTACCATTATCTGCGTCTTTCTCACGCATTGTGCGCCCACATCCCATTAGAGACATCAATTCCGGAGTACTCACCTGTGGAGGACAGGCTCCTGCTGGACCCCATCTTAGAGAAGCCCACAGCAACCATCTACCATAAATTGATTAATAACATGCCTGACCAACTGCTGTCCCTATGGGCGAAATGGGAGAGTCACATAGGTGGCCTAGAAGACGACAACTGGCAGGACGCCCTGCAGAGCCCACGTGAAATTGCGGTGCAAGTTCGGTTCCGACTGGTTCAATTTAAAATCTTGCACCGGGTGTACTACCTCCACACACAACTGTTCTCATGGGGCAGAACCCTGTCCCCTATGTGTTCGAGGGGTTGCCAGGAAGAGGGAACGTTCTTTCATATTCTTTGGGACTGTCCAAATGTGGCCCCTTTCTGGACCAGGGTGGCTCGCACTATGGAGCAAGTGATGGGTTTGCCAGTCCCAGTGGAAGCACAATGGTTTTTATTAATGATCAAAGGCCCAAAGGACTGGTCAAGATACAACAAAATCTGTCTGGCCTTGGCAGCCGGGGTGGCGAAAAGAAACGTAGCCAGGAGCTGGGGGGCGCAGAAGGCACCGCAAAGGGTCCAGTGGCGCAGGGATTTGGACTGGTGTCAGAAGGCGGAGGAGACAGTTTACAAGGCCTGGGGCTGCATGAAGAAATGGAGGAAGATCTGGGGTCCCTGGTGGAAATATAGGGGTGCACGGGGGGAGGCGGGAGAGGAGTGACATTGGTGATAACGCTCCGTTACAGTATGATTCTGTCCCATTGCTAACTTTGACTACTCATGATTAATGTTTTCCTGTTTATCAGGAAGTTAAACCTACTCAAGATCTTCACACCACAGAAAAAAGGCAGAGGTTGGGTACAATGGGGGGCCCTGATCCTGCCTCTGCTATCACTTTAGACATTTTATCTATTGGAGATATTGATAGGCTAGCTTCCCTGAGGGAATTCGAGGTGAGAACCTGGGATTGGGATTCTGAAAGATAGCTACTCTGTAACATGGGCCTTGAGATTGATAAAACAAGCAGGAATGATTTCAAGCCAAGTTCCAAATTTAATCCCACAACCCCAGATGACAACATTGATACTTACCACAAGATCATTTAACATCTAACAAAAGGACAACGGTAAGCCCTGATTTCCTTGAAAGAATCTAAGCTATTTGTTATAAAACCATCAGACAAAGGTGGCAATGTTGTACTGTGGAATGTGAACAAGTATAGGGCAGAGGCTAAGAGGCAATTGGACCTGTCTGGCAGCTACATGAAATCCAATGCTGCAAAATGTAGCTGAACTATAACATTGTTTCGCAACATGCCTGGCTACTGGCATGGAAGAGGCTTATTGAGTACAGATTAGAAATGCATTTTGTATATGTACAAAAAAAACTGTCACACCGTGCTTTTACATGTTACCGAAAATCCACAAACACAGCACTGATCCACCAGGGAGACCTGTCATATCTGCTAACAGCCTGTTGGAAAATGCCTCTATATATCTGGACTATTTCCTTTTCTCTTATGTTATAAATTTACCTTCCTCCTGTAGGGACAGCATGGACTTTATCTCCAAAATACAGGACAGTCCCTGCAAACGTAGTATATCTTGGCCACGGTTGATGCGGTATTGTTGTATACATGCATCAATCACAAACTGGGTCTGAAAGCATGTAGATATTCCTTCAGGGACAAGCCCATGTCTACGTATGACCATTCCATGTTACTAATTGAGATGCTGTGCTTTTATCGGGAGCAGAATTTCTTTTTTGTTTGAGGAACAATAGCACAAGCCGGTGACGGGGACTGCCATGGAAAGTTGCTTTGCTCCAAACTTTACAGAGTTATTAATGGGATGGTGGGAGCTCGAGCACATATGGGCAGGGCTAATGAAGAATGGGCAAGACATTTAATATTATGGACAAGATATATTGACAATATCATGCTGATCTTGGATGGCCTGCAGGAGACCCTAGATGCTTTCCTGGGAAAAGCAGGAGAGAATGATTTGAACCTACAATTCTCCAGCAGGACAGAAACTAAGAGCATAGATATCCTAGATGTAAAAGTAGAGGTTGTGGGTAAAAGGATCCAAACAAGCCTATTCAGAAAGAGCACTGAAGGCAACAGTAACCTGCATGAACATACTCATCATCCCATGAAACTCAAATGGAGCATCCCTATAGGGAACTCTTAAGAGCAAAGAGATATTGTAGGACCATCAATTCCTTTAAGAAGGAAGAGATTGAGATGGTGGGGAGATGCAGACCACAAAGGTACCCAGAGAGAGTAATTAGGGCAACAAGAGAGCAAATTGCCAAAACCAACAGGGATAGGGTACTTAGACCCAAAGAAAATGAAAAGAGAGCAGTAGTTAGGAGATTAGACTCATTACCACATTTAACCATGAGTCTACAGCTGTTAAGCAGATTGCAAGCAAGCACTGGT
Organism: Lissotriton vulgaris; assembly: GCF_964263255.1. Classification (NCBI taxonomy): domain Eukaryota; kingdom Metazoa; phylum Chordata; class Amphibia; order Caudata; family Salamandridae; genus Lissotriton; species Lissotriton vulgaris. The sequence continues at coordinate 767,038,424 of NC_141695.1, read as the reverse complement.
ATCTGGTTAAATCAGACTTAGAGACCGATTACAATCTTGCTAGGTAGGCCTCCAGATGGGTTTGGGAGCGAGTAAATCCCATTCGGAGCCTATGTTTCCGACCAAATCTTTCCCATTCCGAACGACCAAGTATGATGCGAAGATCTCGTCTACGTTGACCGGGTCGTTTCTAAACCTAATCCTGTCAGTCCAACTCGTTTGCAGCCGAATCGTGCCACGCAATGGAGCTCGCTTTCGAACAAGCGAGAACGATGCACAATTTGTACAGCCGTATCAACTCGGTCTCAGTGAGATTGAACGGCTGTGTGATACGGACTTCAGGGGGCTGTAGCAGGCCCCTCTTCACCTGGGGCACTCCAAATCGGTCCCGTGGAGGTACCATGGGGTCCTCCCTTTCCAAGCATGCACAGTGTGGCGGGTACCATGGGGTGTATGCTTTTCCCCACCCACCCCTTTTTGCTATTGGAGCTTGTGTACAGGTTCGGTATACAGGCTCTCATAGAGCTCAATGAAAGTCTGAGTGAACCAAGTCCGTCACCATAGGGGTACATCAGAATCAGTCGCTCGTACTTGTGGAGTGCAATTAGCTAAGAAAGCCCTCTGGATCTGAGTTGTACGGAGGGCTTTCCTAGTGAGATCATAATCACTTTAATGTATTGGCCATACAAATCTTTTTATTCTCAGTGCGAATTTCCTCACAGAAGGACTAGTCCTGTCAGTCGTTCTATCATGTTTACCAATTCAAACTGACATGGGTGTTTTGTTTTCACTGGAAATAGAGCGCTGATATTGGCGGCTTTCTGGCTTTGTGAAACACTGGTTCAGTGGAATCGGGTTGGCCGCAATAAAATCACCAAAAACACCTCTCTGAAGTGCGGGCCTTACTGCCCTGCTGCGTGGATGCACTATTGATTTACACTGGTCCTGTGCCCCGCAGCCTGGCCTCAACCTCGTCTGATGGATGAGACCAGATGAGACACAGTGATTCAGCTGTATATGTATAATTATTTGCCCTGGAGTTATATCTTTGCTCCTGAGTTCAGTTTAATGCTTTAACTTCATCAACAACAAGAGGTGGTTATGCCAGTCTGAAGCTCCACAAACGTGTGAAAGAGAAATAAGGAAAAGTCTTATCAAATCTCCATAGGGTGAAATGTTTCTTGAAGTATATTAATGAACTGCTGAATTGAGGAAAAGAGCCAATCAGAAATTTTACGTAACTCTCACAGACCTTAGTGTGTGTTTGAAAAGCCAAAGAGATACATCCTCAATAGTAGGGCTCAAAAATAGAACTGAGACATTGCTTCAGAAGCACAGCAAATGTGCCGAGATGAGCCGCCACGGTTTCTTCCTGAACTCCTGTCACAAAACTCTTTTGAGGTGAAGTACAAAGAAGAGACGCAATCTTCCCCCTATAAAAATCACAGTTGAAGTGTGATGTTCCTTTTCTGAGCACGAGCATTATCCTCACTGTACTCATCTCGCGCTCAAGTTTTGACTGCTAACTCTTGTTTGCAGCCAAACATCTCTCATCTTGAAAATCAGAATTGGCGGGGACAGACAGTAAGTGAGGGTTTTATACATCTCCAATGCGGATACTTTTGTGCTCTCTTGATTCTTGGGTTTCTTTTTGGTTTTGACAGAGAAATACCGACTCCTTCTACCATGTTCCTGACAAGCAGAAAGTAAAATGTTTGTCTATACTTTGGTACTGCAAGTTTTTCAGGTTCCACTTATTCTTGTAAAAGTAGATTCCAGATATTAAACAACAAAGAAAGTGCATGTTCAGCACCTCCTATATACTAAAATGCTCAATCATATGTGCTAGTATGTCTGCCAAGGCCTCTGTCCTAATGTATTTTTCCACAACAAGTAAGGTCTTCTGCATTGATTGGACATCAAATAATTCCTTGGATTGATGTGGCACACACTCCTCTGTTAACAATATCCTAAAATGAGAGGGAGGTAGTGAGGAAACTCTCAACCTGATATCTATAGACTACAAAGATTGTTTACCTGTGCACACCCTCTTATTTACTTATTTCAAAGAACTCTTAAATCTGTTTTGCTAAAGAACAGATTTGTCGGCCGCGTTCGACACTGTTGACTATAACATCTTGTTAAACCGTGTTGAGCAGGCCGGCCTCAGGGGCTCAGTGCTCGGTTGGATAGCGTCCTTTATTACTGATCGGACGCAGTCTGTGAGACTTGGAACCTTCACAGCTCACAAACTACCCTCATTCTGTGGAGTGCCACAGGGCTCGTCACTCTCACCACTTTTATTCAACCTATATTTGAGACCGTTATTATACTTATTAAAATAAAAACTCAGAAAGTTCCCATTTTTAACTATGCTGACGATTTACAGCTAATATTCCCCCTGAATACATCGGATGCTGTCAGCGAGTTTCAGATAACGATGCCACTCATACAAAAATGGATTGAAATTCACCATCCTGGAATTATTAATTGCACAATCTGATCAGAATCACAACCCTGTGTTGACACAAAGGGAAGCTTGGTGGATCACACATTTACAGACTTTAGTACCAGGAGGGTTAAATGATAGGATAGAACTTCAATGCTTTCTGTGACACTTCCACTGTTTCATGTTTACTCATGCATAGCACTCAGTTTTGTAAATGTGTCTATCTTTAGGTCAAAATATTTTTCATCCCTTTGCATATATCAGCAGGAGGTGGAGCTGCTTTATCTACTTTCATTTCTGTCGTTCATTTCAGCTCCTTTTTTCCAGATGTATTCTTGTTAGTTAAGTGTGTTATCAGCGATTCTTCAAGTGCAGTTAGAGGATTTTGATGAGGACACACAAATGTATTTGTTCATGGTATTTTTCGGTCACCTCATGCAGGGTGACCTCACACATTAGTATCTTCGTTTTTGTCATTTTGGCTAGTGACACTAGTGATAGTTCTTTTGTATTGATCCCGGAAATTACACGCACCGAGGTGTACATGTTTATTGACTATTGGGAACTCATTTATGCGTCTTCAAGTTTATGATATTATATAGACGTGTTTTTCATTTGTCTTCACCTGAGAATCAGCCACTACTAGTTTTGTTTTTTGGGTTTTTATTTTTATTTACTAGCTTAATGCTTTCAGTGTCAACCTATTCTGAGGATCCCAGATCAAACTAGACCAATTACTCCCTCGGAGTTTTTCACCATTACAAGATGGCCGAACCTTGCCAGTCCTATTTCCATATTTATCAGGCTTGCGGCCGAGCATTTAGCTAGGCTGCTCGCGGTTTGAAGCGAATGACCCGCTACAGGAGTAACACTGAATTTGATCGGAGAACGCGTTTAGGGTAAGTTATGATAGATATTACAGTGTAGAATTGGTTATCAGAGTAGTCTGTGAGTGAGAAGCGTGAGGCATCCGTCTTAGGAGTCATTCCGTTTTTGTTTCAGATCGTGTGTTAACTTACTACAGTACACTCGCATAAGTCTACGTTACAGACGGATACTAGACTAATTGGGTGAACACGTTTATGGTGAGTGTTACAATGCAAGTTCACACAAGAATTTAGAATTTCGTGAAGAAGTTTATCGCAAGAACCGAGCCATTTGATTAAGGGTTCTTACTTTTTGTCGTAGATCGAGTGGCACTTTTCCATTATTCAAGTACACGAGTGGGCGTTACTATTGATACAGGTATTGTTGTGATTACGGTACATTCTTTCATTTAAAGAGTTTAGAGCTTGCTGTGGCACGTTTTCACACAGGGGTAGTGATCACATTTTAATGCTTATTCTTTACAGAGAGCCTATCCCAGGTTACACCGTCTATAGGGCGGACAACGTCATTTCAGTAAGTAGAATTCCTTATGGTTCTTACAGCAACGATGTAGTGGTTGTTTGAGGATTGAGCAAACATGTGAACTAGATATCACATTGGTAATTCTCTGCATTTTCACAGAGAGACGCCTTGATAACTTCGTTGATGTTCCCATTCAGATACATTTAACACATCTAAAAATACAGTGAGTGTGCCTATATTCGTTTGTTCATCAATATCATGGTAGTATAGGTATAGGTAGTATAGTGAATGGTATGCATATTTTCCAAGATCAACAGGATGATTGTCCAGTTGGAGCTTAAAATAAAGCACATGCACTTGGTGGTAGCTTTTCTTTGGTGTACTATCCACTTCTCTTTTTTGACCTTTAGTAGATGCATGAGGTATTTTCATTCAGATGTAATCATAGGCATCACTGGTCATTGTTGATGCAAGCATCTTCTGTAATATGGAGCTTTATGTTATTATGACTGGAATGGTTAGAAGAATCCAATTGTAATATGCTTATTGTATTCGTATCTTTTCTTACAGTGCGCCTGAAGAAGGGAATCTTCCCAAAATGCATTGGGCTTAATTCAAAAATATCTTTTCATGTGTGGTATATGCAATGTTTTAATACCTTATTGTTCTGCAGATAGACAGTAGTGCCTATAATGTTTATTTAACAATAATTTTGTCAGGATCTTCTTTGAAGTGACTTAAGTTGAATATGTAATTCATGAAAATGTTAATGAATACACTTGTTCAATGATATGGTTTTGTGAATGATTCTTTTATTGACTAATGAGATATATATTTGTTTGATTCTATTGTTTTCACTACAATACTGTAAATTCAAGCTGTGCGTTTGGCATACCAGTGGTATTCCACTAGCTGTTGTTCATATTACTGGGCTGGCTGCCTTATCCCCAAACAGCACGCATCTTTAGCAAAACAGATTTAAGAGTTCTTTGAAATAAGTAAATAATAGGGTGTGCACAGGTAAACAATAAGTTTAGTCTATTCATTCACGCCTCACATCCTTACCAGTAGCACCCCGACAACACTTGATAGCACAAACATGTCGTTCAACAGTATTTCCAGTCTCACTGATAATCGAGCAGATACCAGGACATATACCAATACGCAAGTTCAAGATATCTATGTGCTCATCGAAGATGCCCCATCATTCAATGTCCAAGGCAGCTCTGTTACACAACAATTAAAACAGTTAGAATTCATCACTCGTAGAGCATTGAGCCAGCGGTTACATGCCTCTACATTGATACAATATCATAAGGTACAAAGGATACCACGAGGATTGCGTTTACCAATTAATCATTATTATACAAATTTTAATACAACAAAGCATTTATGGAAAAATGGCAAGCAGTGTTAAATAAATGCTCACTAGACTTGATTTTGCTTCTGATTGAGGAACTTTCCAAAACTATCAAAGAGCTGGAGGAAGAAATACACATCATTAAATCGGATCTATCAAGTCGATGTGAAGCCGAATTTTGGAGAAGAACTTTAGAAGACCTTAACACAAAATTGGATTCTTACAGCAAGGACATTCAGGAAAGAAAACTGTGTAAAGTCCGCAGAGATTCAATTGACTATAAATTGAACGAGGTATACACCTGGGCAGAGGTGTACGCCAGACGGCGCCCGTACCAGAAACCCACTTCATCTTCTCAGGAGTCAATAGTATCTGATAAAGAGTTGGATCCTTCAAGACGACCAGTGGCTATTGAACATGAGCCAACAATATCAGGCACACAAAATGGAGCCAGTTCATCAGCTCAAGCAACAGTGTCTGCAATTCCACCGCCATCTTTTTTAGAGAAAGGTCACATAGAAGGCAGACCCCCAGAATCAAAAAGCCACGGAGGGGCAAAAGACAAAAACAAGGAAGCCAAAGAAAAACAATCAAAGGCTCGGAGCCTGAGGAGCAAGGGCAAACCCTTGTGATTAACATTAAAAGTAAACAATTAACCAGGGCTCAAGAGTTGGTGTTGAACAAAGGAACTTCTTTCGTACCCATATATCATACTAATAAACTGGAAGTTGAAGTGTCAAGTCAAGTCAAGTCAAAGAATTTATATAGCGCACTACATACCCAGAGGGTCTCAAGGCGCTTAGGGAGGGGAGGAGGATTACTTGTCAAATATCCACGTTTTAAGTTGCTTTCTGAATGCTAGGTGGTTCTGGGTAAGGCGAAGGTAAGTGGGGAGTGAGTTCCATGTTTTAGCAGCCAGGTATGAGAAGGATCTGCCTCCCATGGGGGTCTTGTTGATGCGAGGTACAGTGGCGAGGGCTTGGCTGGAAGAACGTAGTTGGCGGGAGGGGGTGTAGAAGGACAGTCGTGAGTTGAGGCATTCTGGTCCGATGTCGTGGAGTGATTTGTGTGCGTGGGTTAGCAGTCGGAAAGTGATCCTCTTATTGACGGGTAGCCAGTGGAGGTCTTTCAGGTGGCCAGAGATGTGTTCGTTGCGCGGGATGTCTAATATGATCCTGGCTGAGGCGTTTTGGATTCGTTGGAGTTTCTTCTGGAGTTTAGCGGTAGTATCTGCATAGAGGGTGTTTCCTTAGTCCAGTCGGCTCGTGACCAGAGCATGGGTGAGTGTTTTTCTGGTTTCGGTGGGGATCCAGCGAAATGTTTTTTTGAGCATGCGGAGAATGTTGAATCAGGATGAGGATACGGCGCTGACTTGTCTGTTCATTGAGAGTGAAGAATCCAGGATAACGCCTAGGTTCCGTGCGTGGTCTGTCGGGATGGGTGCTTTTCCAAGGGCTTCCAGCCACCAAGAGTCGTCCCATGCAGAGGGGGATGTACCTAAGATGAGGACTTCTGTTTTATCTGAGTTCAGTTTCAGACGGCTGTGTTTCATCCATTCGGCAACTTCTTTCATTCCTTCGTGTAGGTTAGTTTTGGCGGTGCTGGGGTCATTGGTGAGAGAAAGGATCAGTTGAGTGTCATCCGCGTAAGAGATGATGTTGAGGTTGTGTTGGCGGGCGATGGCCGCGAGGGGGCTCATGTATACGTTGAAGAGGGTGGGACTGAGTGAGGATCCTTGTGGTACGCCACAGATGACTTCAGTGGCCTCGGACTTGAATGGTGGAAGGCGGACTCTTGCTTTTCCTTGTATTCCGATGTTTCTGAGGCGCTGTAGAAGGGTGCTATGACAGACTGTGTCAAAGGCTGCGGAGAGGTCGAGGAGGATGAGGGCGACTGTGTCTCCATTGTCCAGTAGAGTTCGAATGTCGTCTGTTGCTGCGATGAGGGCGGTCTCAGTGCTGTGTTTTGCTCGGAAGCCAGATTGTGAGGAGTCGAGGGATTTGTTGGCTTCGAGGAAAGCGGCGAGCTGGTTGTTGACAGCTTTCTCGATTACTTTGGCCGGGAATGGAAGGAGCGAAATGGGGCGGTAATTTTTGAGTTCGGTGGGGTCCGCTGTGGGTTTTTTCAGAAGAGCGGTGAGTTCAGCGTGTTTCCAGCTTTCCGGGAAGGTGGCGGAGTTGAAGGAGCAGTTGATGACGTCTCGGAGGTGCGGTGCTATGACGGAGTCTGCTTTGTTGAAGATGTGGTGAGGACATGGGTCTGTGGGGGATCCTGAGTGGATGGAGTTCATCAGGCGGATGGTGTCCTCAGTGGAGATTGGGTTCCAGTCGTTAAGGGTGTTCAAGGGGGGAGAATGTTCATCATATGGTTGGGTGGGTTGGTCTCCGGGTTGGTTGTCAAAGCTGTTGTGGATGTCTGCAATTTTGTTGTGGAAGAATGAGGCTAGGGAGTCGCAGAGGGCTTGAGAGGGGGTGATGTCGTTGGAGTTGGCCGAGGGATTGGAAACATTTCTTTACTAATGTGGTACCTAGTTTAGAGTCTACCTGTACATCAGAACCTGAAGCATTAGATCCTGAACTGAGAGTATTTAAATCCAAGACAATATTTATGTCACCGGTATCACATAAAATCCTAGATACATTTGAGTCATTGGTACGACACGATCTTGCAAGATTGAATTTACGCCCCCGGGTTACACAAGAAAATTTTGTGAGTTTTCTTAAATAAATTCACACTAAAATGACAAGCCTCCTATAATAAGAACCAAATATATGACTTTTAAAAGATTTAGAGACAAATGGAACCAAAAAAGTTTTAAGTCCCAACTCTGCTCAACTGGTCGTGGTACACCAGGACCATGGACTGCGTTGAGGTTGACCGTAGTACAGAGACAGCAAATAAAGAAATCAGCTTTGACCCATCTGAGGTTGTCTCTTCTAACTTAGTCTCAAAAATGGAAATTCAAAATCTTCAGTGAAGCAAGGTAGCTGGCACTAGCTCCAGGAGGTCGACTAGCCATTATACATGGTTCTGGTGAAACTTTTGTTTTTTTGGCAGGAAAGCTCAGAGCAGAAATTTGAAATTTGCACCCAAGAAAGGTCCCTCACTGGCGTTCATCAGGTCAAGATTTCTTGATTCACAGTTAGTCACTTTTTTGGAGCTTTTTTGGAGCTTGAATTTCTCCAGTGGAACATGGCTGCAGCCACAGCCAAAGAAGTCTCCACAAGGTCAGATATCACCTCAGCTAGGTCAAGCTTCAGAGGATTTGCCGTCACAAAAAATCTCGGAGTGGAAGAAATGCACTTTGGTCAGATCAGCTTGGCATGTTTGTTCCAGTCATCCAGAGGTCATTGGAGCCAAAATGTTTCTAAGTCTCAGGTTTTCAGGAGTGGTAGAAGAAGTCCAGATAGACACATCCAAACATCCGGGACCTCAGGAACAGCACTTGGAGGATGAGGACTCACTCTTGAAGATGCCACCAGCACTGTCTAAGACAGGTCAAGTTGGAACTAATCAGCTGGACAGTTGCAGGATAAGGCCTCTTGAAGCTTGATTTGTTCCTGTGACTTGAACAGGAGGTCAGTCATATTAGCCCTGGAGTCCGCTTCCTTGTCCTGGATACAAGACGGAGCAGGTCCACTCCTTCAGGCCTGACAACATTTCCTTTTTTTTTGTCCTCATCTCACCTTGGCACGTACAAATGAACACTCGCAACCCACTATCCATCCTGGGCGCCCCGTGTTGAAGTTCTTGCTGTACCCAGAGCCGACCCGGCTACCCCTTTATTCCGGGGCCAGGTGTAATCATTGGACAATTTCAGGGTTTACCAGCCTCATTTCCTTGGCCCATTCCATCAGAGGTTGCCATACTGCGCTATTCCTATTGTGTGCTGTACTGGTTTCTAAGCGTGCTTTTCTTAGTACAGATTGAAGCCATTTTTCGTGTAGGGGGGGAGTGACATCCTTCCAGACTTTACAAATTTCCCTACGTGCAATTAGAATAAGCGTGAAAAATAAAGCCACCTGTGTCTCCCTGAACCCATTTAAGAGATCAATGTCCAAACCAAAAAAGACCCTTGCAACATTAAAACTAAGTTTCATCTTGAAGACATTCTCCAGTGTCTTCTCGATGGTGGCCCAAAAAGAGCCAATCCTAGGACACTCATAAAAAACATGGATATCATCGGCCTCTGGCATTTCACATCTGGGGCATACAGGAGGTGGGTTGACAAATTTTGCGATTTTTTTAGGGGTGTAGTAAAGCCTATTTATAACATAATAGTGATTCTTTTTAAGGGGAGCGGATTTAACAAATCTATATAGATATTGAAGGGAGAAATTGTACAGATCAGCTGAAGGTGCCTCTAAGACAGAAAGTCTCCATACTTGATGTAATGGTGGAGCTCGAATTTCATCTGCCTCAATCAGCTTCCTATACAAAAAACCCAATTCTTTCTTCCTCTGAGTTGGGGCCGAAAGTGCAAACTCAATGTCCCAGTTTCCACCTGTGTTATTTTCCTCAGAGGAATACCACGAACAGAGTTGAATATATTTAAATTTTGAAAGGGAGTCCCCAATCCTAGACCGCAACACCTCCCAGGGATGTACACCCTCTGATGATATTAGGTCTGACTAGATTGTTATTCAGGCTCTCCTGACTGATAGAGAAAGGCTATCCTGGAAACATTGCGGAGTACCCGGGGAGTCCCATATAGGAGCAAGATCTGAATAATATTTTATACCCCAATACACCTTAACTCTGTTCCAAAGAATCAAGGCCGATTTCAATACCTTTAGGTGAACCTCCTTGTAAAATCTTGGCGCACCAAATTTATACAAAAAACCGGGGCCACCGCCTTCCTGATCTAACATCGTATTCAAAATCTCGCCCAATGAGAGTTGTTTGGACTACTTAGAAGGGTGTGGACATTTTTTATCTGGAAAGCAAAAGCATACCACACAATGTCCGGGAGTGCCAACCCCCCCTTTATCAATCTGCTTTTCAGTTTTTTCCAGGACATCCGGGCATTCTTATTTGCCCAGATAAAACTACCTATCTTCCCCTGGATCTTCCTTAAGATTTTATCCTGGAATGTTAAGGGGATTACGTTAAATAGATAGGTTATTTTGTGCAAAATGACCATTTTGACAAAATTAACGCGGCCATATATTGTTAAGGGAAGGTTTTGCCATCTCGAAAATAGATGGTCAATATCTTAAGCCACCTTTTTCAAATTTATTTTCACTATAATATTAAGATCAGGTGTAATTAATATGCCTAATACCTGAACTGGCTGCTTGTTGCTTCCTCCCACTGGTCGACACCCCAGCACATTATTTCTGTTTTTGTATTGTTGATTAAATAACCGGAGTATCGACCATAGTCTGCCATTATCTCCTCGACTTTGGGGAAAACCTCTGCTGGGTTGCTGGTATAAACCAGTAGATCGTCTGCACATAATGCCAGCTAGCAGCAGTATTCCTTTATTCTGAAAGGAGTAATTTGATTGTCTAGCCTCAATGCTTGTGCCAAAGGTTCGATAAAGAGGTCGAACAAGAGGGGTGAGATGGGGCACCCCTGCCTAGTACCCCTCCTGATATCAAAATGTGATGATAAAGAGCCATTCAGTAAAATTGCTGCCGAAGCACCCTCATAGCATCCTCTTACAGTTTGAATAAAGGTCTCTCCATACCCCATGATAGTAAGAACATCCCAGAGAAAACCCCAATTGACACGGTCGAAAGCCTTTGCCGCGTCATAAGCTGCCACCGCTAAAGGCTCCGACCGCGTCACGGCAAGATCAATATTACCGATCAACTGTACGGTCAACTCGTGGATGTATCTCCCCGGAATGAAACCCTTCTGGTCCGGATTGATCCAACACGGGACCAGTTTGGCCAATATCCTTGCCAAAACACAAGTAAAGATCTTATAATCTGCGTTCAGCAGGGAGATTGGTCTATAAGAGTCCGCCCTAAGGGGATCCTTCCCTGGCTTTAAAATTAACACAATGGTAGACTCTTTCCAAGACGGCGGAATTTTACCCTGAGGGCTATATATATAATTAAATAGTTCACAAAGTTTTGGTACCAACATATCCTGAAGCATTTTATAAACTTCGCCGGGAAGTGCGTCAGGCCCTGCTGCCTTATTATTTTTGATTTTTTATACATAATTTTAATTCTTCTTCAGTAATGCAACTATTAAGCGTATTGTGGCCATCCTCTGTTAGGCCCGATAGAGCCTTACTTTCCAACCACTGTCGAGTGGTGGGGGAATCTGGGGAGGCCTCTTCTTGGTATAAATTCGAAAAGAGGGAAAAGAAGCATTTTTCCATATCTTCCTGATTATAAGATATAGTTCCCTGGTCATCAATTATAAGCTTATTGACGTTGTTTCTGACCCGGTCTGCTCTTATCTTTCCAGCCAATACTGCACCAGCCCTCTCTCCAAACTCATATTTTTCCATTGAATATGCAGCCCACTGGGCCTTGACTTTTTTTCTAATAAACCTCGATATTCTAGGCGTAGGAATTCTATTTCAGCCAAGACTTGTGCCAAGGCATCATCTTGGACATCTAGTCTTTGCACCACCAAAGATGAGATTTTCTCCTCCATTGTCTTAAATTTGGCTGTCTCTTTTTTGTTACTAAGGCTAGTTAGGCTGAGAAACTGACCTCGAATATGAGCCTTATAGGCGTCCCAGAAAAATTCAAACGGGACAGACCCTGTGTTATCCAAAAAATTAGAGGAGACGCCAATCGCTGTAACTATATCCTGATCATTCAGAGCTGTCCTTTTTAGGGTCCATCTTAGACCAGTTGGAACCCTAGCTTTCCCCGTATTAATTGAAAAGAAAATAGGGGCATGATCGGACAGACTACTGGGTAAGATTTTAATGTCTAGCAAGGCCCCTAGACAGACTCTGGGCCTGACAACATTTTCTTAGCTCTGGTAACAGTTTTCACACCTCAATTCTGGGTTTGAGCACTCAGAAACTGCAGCTGGAGGCTAATGAAATTTAGACCCCTGGTGCTTAAGATAGGGAAAACATAACTTTATAAAAGCATATTTTCCTTGATAGTTTATACAAATTCTACTTAACTACTAAATTGGGCTTTTAATAAGTATTACAAATAAAGTTCAATCACACTTCTACTAGTCCAGAGATAGCAGAATTGATATTTAATATTGGTTCCCATTGTTTCTCTTTGGGCCAGCCAGCCTTCCTACAGCGAAAACTGCTTTTAGGGGCTAGTCACTGTAAGAACATTTCAGCAATTGATTTCTACATGTCCAAATTTTAAAGACCATTCACCCTGCTTTGTGGGCTATAAGACCTAGATGAGGAGACCTATCTATATATAAAAAGAAGGTTTTGACCGGTAAAAAGGAGTTTATTTTGACTGATGAAATTGCGTTTTTTACACTGCCTCTATCAGGATACAATAGTATCCCTTAAGCCATATTTACACTGGCACTGCAATGCATTGCACAATTGGAGCAGCAATAACCTAGTGACATTTGATTTACAGGTCCTGGGAACCCCTCCAGATTATTGAAAGAAGGCCTTGGGATTTATGCAGCTGAGCAGTATGAATACAAAACTTAAAAACATTACAGGAAATTATTTTGGAGGTTTTATTCAGGCATAGTTTGTAATAGGCATCTAGACAGAGTTCTTTCCTTTGTATTGCTGAGCTCCTGAACAGCAGTTCCTTTTTTGCATATAATCAGCATCTGTTTTGTTTACCTCTTCAGATTAGAGTGGGAGAGTGGTGAAGGTCTCCACAGAACAAAAGAATATTTGTAAGTATAAAGAAAAGAATAAATATTTAAAAAATTAGCTGTCCCTTCCTTTCTTCTGCTTTACTCTACGGACCTCTTGGGCTCAAAATTTTCCCCGGACCTGACAATTCTCGCCTCGGTGCCTATTCCAATCATGGAGTCCCACTCTGTAACTCTGGGCAATAGCTTGCTTAATCTCCACAACGGCCCCTCGCAGCGGGATGCCTGGCTTTCACCTTGGGGATGCCCAGTAATGGGTTATCTCGCAGGGAAATACCAGGACGAGTTCCCTAAGCAAGCGCTGGGACGCTTCCGGGCAGCCATGCGCTCTACAAATCAAATTTCATTCATTTCATTTCATTTCAAATTTCATATTAAAAAAACAAACTGAGTTTCACACTTTAACGATTTCTTCCTCTAGATGGGTCTGCTGTAGGATTTGTCTTTCATATTAGCCTTAATCGAGAATTAGTTCCTTTCACTCTTTAGCTGCTTTGATTAAAAGTGTACTCTGAATCACAAAAATATTAAATTGTAAGAGCAGGCAAGCCAACAGGGACAAATAACAATATGCTTAAGGAAGTCTGTCTTTGTCAGACTTTTAGGATATAAAAAAAAATAATCTTTGCCTGGAAGCGTTACTCTTTTCACTCCTCCCCTCTTCCTGACAAACACTTAAGCATATGACTGAGATCCTCTCCTCACTAACCCATGCTTCCAAGTTTTGAAACAGACACCCGCTTGGGAATAAAAAATTTGCTAGCATTTGCTCCAAGAATTTTCGATTGTATTAAGGACACAGAGGCAAGGATTATTGCTTCTCTTTCTTTTACTGCAAAAAACACAGCAGCAATGAAAGGTTTAACATTATACAAACTACTTTTCCCATGGTACTTTGCATATAACCAACCGTCATGTTCCAGCTGTCCATGTATGACTCACTATTGCCATATTAAGAGCCTTTTTCTGTGCTCCGAACTGTCTTTCAATCTAACTGCAATAACAACGAACAGCACTCGTCAGCCAACTCCAATGGCATTCCAACATGAGAGCAACAGCTCCTCTCGGAACATGAAATGTCACCCACGACATGAGCACTGGACAGGATCATCCCGTTTTCTGATCCGAACCTGGGAAAAAAAGGAAGACCCGTAAAATCCATAACACAGACTATGTCTACAGGTGAGTCATCAATTCATAACAATCATATAATGACATAATGAGCAGGATAATCCACACCTCCCGAACCTTAAAAGAATTGATAAATCTTGGCGTGAAAGCTAGCACATTTTGTATTCTATTACCGGTCAAGAGGCTCAGATTATTGCTAATTTAATGTTTATCAAAAATCACAGAAGTAATATGGCCCACAGGTTTATAGTAAAACTGTTTGAAGGTAGACTCAGATGACCAGTCTGCTGATTTGATAATATCTTGGATGGTAGAACCCAACATAAATAATTTATAGGCCGTCACCCCTTAAACAGAGTGAGCACCAAAGACCTGAGTATCAATACCAGCTTCCGCCATGATTGATTTTTACCATATAGCAATTGTGGCAAAGGAAACTGGTTTGAACGGCTTTGCCAAGCAATCGAGAATGGTGTACATCCTTCAGATTGCAAAGAGCAAGTACTTTCTTTGTAAACTTTAAGCATTGACCCACATATAGTTTAACGTTAGCAGGAAATGCATAATATGCTCCATACAATGAGAAAAGGTTTTAATTCTGCCAGTAATGGTAAAGGAAACTCCTTCTGGAGTAAGTACTCTACCTGTTAAGTTGGGAACTCTTACATCCGATCTACGTCCACAGGCATTGCATAGCCAGTTTAGCTGGCAACTGTTTTCTAGACAAATGAGCACTGTCCGACCATTGTTCAGACAGAGCCAGGACCAATGACACATCCCACAAAAAGGAATACTCAGGCTTGGGAGGATTAGCCACCCGGATACCCTGAAGAAGCTTACAAACCACCAGTTGCAGGTGCATACCTACCGGCTTGCCATCCACCTGCGTATGACCCACAGAAATGCAGATAGAAAATTATTCACTGACCTGTAAGATACACCTGCTGAAGCTTTATCAAATAGAAAATTTACAATGTGGGGAAATTCTGCCCCCACAGGATCCACGTGCTGTTCCAAACACTAAATCACCCAGCATCTCCTCCCTGAAGGATATTGCTTCTTGGTGGAAGAAGCCCAGTCCTGCTGAATGAAAGGTGAAGCCATTTCCAAAATGCCTGGCAACTCCTACTGTTGCCAGTAAGCCTCCAGACCATCAGAGACGACTGCCCAACATTATGATTGGATGCAGTTATCCATAAGGGCCCTGGAGCATTGTCTAAGACTAAGGCAGGAGATGGGGATAATTGCACACCATCTCCAACAGAATCGGGAACCAAGGCTGGGATTTTCAAATTTGGAGTTACCAACACTACCTCTGCCATTTGGTGACTTGATCTGGGTTGCCACCCTGGGAATGAGAATGAACGGAGGAAATGGTAAGTTCAGATTCATAGGCCAGACCTGTGAAAAAGCATCCTTTGCTTTCGCCAGCCAATTTGGGCTCCAGCTGAAGAACGTCTCTATCTTACGAGTCAATCTGGAGGTGAAAAGATCTATTGTGCATTGACCCCAGATCGCCTGTATCCATTGGAACAGATGCAGCTGGAGCTGCCAGTCACTGTAATCCATCAGATCCCTGAAGTTCCAGTCCGCCACAGCATTGGACTAACCCAGAATGTACTATGCTATCACTGATATCTGATGACTCGGGCAGTAGTGCCAAAAGAGTTTGGCTATCTCCAGCAAAAAGGATGATCTCGTACCACTAACTTGTTGATGCACTGCACTGCTGATATGTTGTCCATCCTGAGAAGGATGCAACAAGATATCTTCTTGGGGGAGAGGGTCTGTATCGCAAATGGCCCCACCAACAACTGCCAGTGGATATGAAGAGACAATTCTTGGAGAGACCACCTTCGGCCTGTGAAAATATATCCACAACGGGGTCCTCAGGCCCACTGGATGGCATCTCACTCTATTATCACCTCTGGTTGGGATCCGAAGATGGCCCTGCCATTCCAGGCATCCACACGTCACAACCACCAGCGAATTTCCTCCTGTACCATTTGTCGAGAGGGAACCGATTTCGGTTCTTTCTTCAGATCGTGCAGTTTCGTTCTGGAAAGCTTCAGCTGCACATACTGGAAGTCGATCACAAACCCTAGAAAGACTATCATCTGAGACGGACAAAGAACTGATTTGGTCCCATTTATGGTGAAACACAAATTCTGCAGAAGAGATGTTGTCATCTGTAAATGAAGATTGGCCAAGGATAGGGATAGGGCCATGATGAAAATATCGTCCTATTAGACTGGCATGCGTATTCCCTGCTTCCTGAGATGAGATATCACTGGCTTCATCACCTTTGTGAAACACCATGGCACCAAAGAAAGTCCAAACGGAAGGACCAAATATTCCAACCATCTGCTCTTGCACCAGAATTGAAGAAATGCCCGGTGAGAGGGAAAAATGCGAATGGACAGATTAGCATCATAGAGGTCCCGCTGGACCATCCAGTTCTCCCCTCCGTAACACATCTGTTTACAGATATGTTAACAGATGGATGCCTTCCATCTTAAAATGATTATACACTATGAAGTGATTGAAATCTCTCACATTCAGAACTAATCAGTTTATTGAACCAACAAGACGTTGCTGCCGAAACCGCTGGCACTGTCGTCACAATAAACTACTACATGTTTCTGCAGCAGATTTGCTATTTCTGCGTCTGTAAAAGCACACTCTTGTTGGGGCAAAAGGCAACTGCTGAGGGGGAGACACTTGTTGAGGGG
Organism: Lissotriton vulgaris; assembly: GCF_964263255.1. Lineage (NCBI taxonomy): Eukaryota > Metazoa > Chordata > Amphibia > Caudata > Salamandridae > Lissotriton > Lissotriton vulgaris. The sequence continues at coordinate 767,021,635 of NC_141695.1, read as the reverse complement.
TCTGATAAAACTCTTGATAACACCCCTGAACTGTCTGTAAAATACATGCGTCCTGAGAAAGCGCTCATCAATTGTGGAGGAAGAACTGAAAACATGGCATATCTGAAGTACTGAGAACTATTACCTGCGGATTTCTGGGATTGAAATCCCACTCTATGGCTGCCTCAGTTGAATTGTCGACTGGAGAATCTTTGCCTGGTGGGGTAGAATGTGCCACCTCTGGTGGAGTCCCAATCTCTTCATCGTATCCACGTCTGGAAGAGCCTTGATAGTAGTAACAGCCTGGCAAGTGGCCCCAGCCCGGGCCGGTGAAAAAGGGCAGCTAAGATGACCAGTTTGACAGTCGATTTGGCGTTATCAGTGACTTAAAAGTACTCACATATTTAGATACATATTTAACAAATTTATCTCCAAAGAGGTTGCCTTACGCCCAAGGAACCAACTTCAGCCAAAGCGAGCTCGGTAACATTAGGATCCATTTGCATAAGGAGCTACATCCGCCATTCAGTTGATACAGCTCAATTTGCGTTCCCCAATAGGCATATAGCCTGTAGGGTGCAGGCAGCTAATATATCGGGAACCACAGGAATTGCTGTCTCCTTAGCCACAAAGGCCATTTCTAAAATCGCAGCCAATGGGTCAGCCAAATCCAGCAACTGATCCTGACACCCACGCATGGTCAATACCCTTTTTAGGATCCTTCGCAAATTATTTTAGGAAGTTTAGCATACTCTGGTCTATTTCTGGGGTTTCTGCCACCTTGTTAGGGATATCAGGTCTGGAACATTCTTCCCAAAGGCAGTTACGTACCTCCTTATCCAAACCTCGTCTCACCTTCTCATGAAGATATTCTAACACTTTGGGCACAGGAGAATGAGGGTGGACTATATCCTGTGAATTGAACGTAAAGGGATTGGTTGGACCCAGAAAAGGGACCTCTGGCTTAGCTGATGCAGATTTATTTGTCTTTTACTTCTTAGGCTGATTAACATGTTCTGAAAGGGTAGAGTCAGTATTAGTAGTGTCAGTATCTGTATTATTCCCATCCTTGGGCTTGGGCAGTGCACTTGTGGAAGCTGATGGTACTGATTGGCCATCGTCAGCCAAAGGACCTTACGGACGATTAGCCAGAACGCCAGCATGAGGCCACTCAGAGGACTTGGCTTTAGCTATATGGGAACCCTCCAAAGGGCTTGGTTGAGGATCCAAATTTGTTGTATTTTGAAAACTATGACGTTTTGCAAAACCCTTCAGTTGCACAGTGATAGGTTTAAGGGCAGCAGCCAAAGCCTAATTTACTGTAATGGGAACAGCAGTCTCAATTGCCCTGTTGGCTGACTGCTGGACAGAAGCATCCAGTGCATCATCTAAATTATCCTCCGAAAGGGGCCCGTGTTGTTTCTCATAAGACTCGTATTCTTCATCCTCAAAAGGGGGCCAATGTTCCATTATTACTGATGCATTTTTATTGGAACACAGAGTACCTGCCAAATCTATCCTCTACGGACAGTCAGGGGAGCCAACCCTTGTACACAACAGAAAAGAAAAACAAGCAGCCTTCAAGTTAGCTCCTCCGCAAAGCTATGATCACAAGTATTGCAGCCCCAGAGCCAGAAGACACAAATGAGCGTGCACTCATTCAAGCAGGGCAGCCCGATTATTTCTGCCAACAGCCGGTGTGACACCTTGCTGCAATTAACCAGCGTGGAACCAAGTGTTAAAAGAGAGCTACGGCAGGAGGAAACAACTGGTAGGACTGTGCGTTGCCCAAAATGCCCTAAAATAGACCAGTTGGGCTACACACATCCGAGGGTCTACGTAGACATCAGGCCTGATCAGAGAAGGCATGATCAATCACACAGGAGACCACACAAGGACACTGCTCCGAGGAGCCAGGGCAGAGCAAAGGGATCAAAGGATGTTTTAATGCTCAGCTCGTTCACACAAGGCGCGAGCACACAGGGAAGGAGCTGGCCACAGCACAATTAACCACAATATAAAACAATGCACCAATGATTACAAGTAATAAATAAGACAGAGCTACTTATCTCAGATGTGAGCAGGAAAGAAAGAAGCTCTTAAAATGAAGATGGTGCCCCTTATATGGCCTGCTGGCCGATGATTCGTGGTTATATTCAAAGTATAATGTATAATGTATAATGTTAAAACGTTTTCGTTCGCTGCTGTGATTTTTGCAGTAAAGGAAAGAGCAGCAATAATCTGAGCCTCCGGTGCGTAGCAGGGGCCAATGGGGTCTTTAGCCTGATCAGAAACTAAGAGGCATAGTGGCTTCAGACAAGCCTTCCTCTACTCTCTCACAGCAGTACTGACATGTCCTCTCTTCCTCATTGGATGAAACTGTTTGGTGGTCCAGAATTCACTCCTCCACGTCCTCCTGCCAAATAATCCAATGCTCGTCACCTATCTTCCCGTATCACCACTTTTCTTCAGGATTTGTTTCCTGAGGGGTGATAAACAAAAGTCTTTTTTCACTTTCTATCACCTCTGGCAGAGAGCTTTAGATTCAGAGACCAGCATCAGGACATTAAAATAGATATCAAATGTAGGCTTCTTGTTCATGTACTTAGTTAGTGCCACGTGTTTGTGTAAAGAGGTATGGCGAAGAATTATTATTGTTAAGAAGCACATTTGAGATGTCCTTTAATGTGATGCTGTGTAGGATATTAGCAAAGTGGTCATCCTACTGATTATAGGCATATGGATTTAAATGATCACTTTATTTGCTTATCATTTGACAAATGCATTGTTTAAAAAACTGTTTACTTTGTGGCTTTCTGAATACATTGATTGCTACTATTGATTCTTGGTTGAATTGTTATATAACTATTATACCTAATTTAATTTAGACATTATAATATACTATTAATTTCTCTATGACTGGACCAGTAAGGAAACCAATGCTTATAAGATAATATTTTAATGAACTATAGACTAATAACCCTCTCAACTAATAACCCAATTTCTAACACCTTTCATAAGTCAACATTTCCCAATACAGAGTTGCTAGAAGTCCAGTAACTGGTAAAAGTGTCTTCCTAAGTGATTCTTTTTTGCCCTGATCTCCCCCATTATTTGACTGATACTGGCAATAACTGACTCTAACTGTACGCTGGGCTCTGCTAACCAGGCCCAGGGCCCGTGCTATGATTAAAAAGGTATATTTGCAATTGGTTATGACAGACCCCATGTAAGCCCTAGTATAAAATAGGGCAAGAGGGATTCAAACTACCTATAAGTCCCTACTACATAATAGGTGAGGGAGGTTAAGGGGCCCAATAGATTTCCTGCACTGGAGTGTGCACTGCGGTGTTGCCTGCTGTCATTATCAATAAGGAAGCCTTGCTTTGCAAACTGTCTTTAAAAGTAAATTATATGCAAATTCAATGTTGCAATTAAGGGTATTTCCAAAGTAGTAATCTACCTTATTTTTACATGTAAGTCACTCCTAAGGTCTCCCCTAGGTGCCCAAGCGGTGGGGTACCATGTACCGATAAGCATGGAAATTATAAAAGAGGTTTTATATGCCCTGGTGAGGGGAAAACTGACAATTTTGTTTTCCCCCGTTGCAGATATATAGCTCCATTGGCTAACATTGGAATATTTTATTTAAGTATAAATATTGCTAGGGGTGGGGCGGTGGAGCTTGCTAAGCCCAAAGATGGCCTCTCTCTGAATGAGCTCCTTCGTCCGCGTAACAAAATCCTTCATCATCCTGTGTCAAACAGCTGCTAAAGCCGTGCCACTCCCCCACATTGTATGCCCAAAAGTTAATGACGCAAGGGGAATGCCTCAGACCAAAGAAGTGAGGCTGTGTGAGCCGATTGGGAAACAACCTTCACAACGCAGTCATTACATCGCACTACCTTTACATAGCAGCCTTTACATCGCAACATCATCCTTTAAATCGCATATCATTACAACGCAGCCATTACATTTTATGTAAGTACAACACATGTCATTACAATGCATGTCACTATAACACAGGCATTACATCACAAGTCATTACAATGCATACAATTACAACGCATAGTACCCTTACACTATCCAACACTTACCCTACTGTTGCACTCACTGGAGTTAAAATAGTGATTTTTACCCCTACACTATCCAACACTTACCCTACTGTTGCAATAACTGGAGTTAGAATAGTAATTTTTACCCCTACACTATCCAACACTTACCCTACTGTTGCACTCACTGGAGTTAGAATAGTAATTCTTACCCCCCATACTATCCAACACTCACCTTAAATGCAATATAATGGTATGCATTCTAATGGTATGAGTTGTAAAGGTATAATGCATGGAAGGCGTTGTAAAGGTAGTTTCTGAAAATGCGATGTAATGGCATGCTATGTAAAAGAATGCATTGTAAAGGATTTCGCGATGTAAAAACTGTGTTGTAAAGGCATGCATTGTAAATGTATGCATTGTAACATCATACATTTGAGTCAATTGTCCTGCCCGCAGCTGCAACAGTGAGGTGAGGCCTGGCAAATGTGGGCAGAAGGAGTGGAGCCTTCCGCCAGGTGCTGGCGACAGCCAATGGTAAAGAGGGAACTGTTTATTGCCACAAGAACCCATGAATGCTGCCTAGGGGTGCATGAACCATGAACTGCCACACCTGCGGTGACCTGCCACTGGAGGGCTGCGGAGGACATGGCAATGAGGCTGTGAGCGGGCCCGCGCCCGGTGTGAGCCACTGGGTTCTCGTTGTCGCATCAGACTGAAGTCGCGCTGGATACTGGGCGAGAGCCTGACACCTCCACGCCCATCTTAGGACACAGAACGTTGTCTGTGAATGTGGCGCAAATGTGTGGTGCATGTCTGCGACAGTGAAAGAGGCCTGGAGAGGCCAGATACGTCCTGAACACCAGAGCGGTAATGTCGGTCTGAACCTCCGGCGCTCTTGACTGCAGAGGTGGCTGGAGGCAACAATTCCGGTACGCTGCGTCAGTGTGGGCTTGCACGGAGGAGTCTGGCCCTGGTGGGGTCCTGGCAGAGATGTGACACAATGCTGGCAGCCACATATCAACACAACACTGCCCTAGTGAGTCAGTTAGACTAGTGGAGTTGCAGCCTGATTGCTACCTACTCGTATTGTGGCGCACCAGGGATCTTCCCGCTGTAGCACTCGCACCAGAGTTGGGTGGGACGAAGGAGAATAGCAACATTTCCATGCAGGGGAGGCCTTGAAGTCATATAATCACTAATAGATACGTATTGTCCTCTTCCATAAAAAAGCTCCTCGCAGAACTACTGGGTAGAGGTACCTTTTCGGAACTGTTCAGAGTAGAGTGAGCACATAGGTCCCTGGCGCCTTCCCCGCCGTCGGGGCCTGGACCACGGCTCATCATAGCAAGGTTGCTTAACTACAGAGACAAGATGCTGCTCTATGCCACACCAGGGAACTGCAGACTCTAAGACACGAAGGCGCAGAAATGTCCATATATCCAGATTTCACAGCTCAGGTCCAAAAGGCAAGAAAGAAATACATGACAGGGAAAAAGAAACTCCAAGTTCTGAAACTACCAAACGCAACGTTATATCCAGCCCACCTCAAGATCACTGTTTAAGGCAAGACAAAAAATGTTCATGAACGTAAAGCACTGCAACAATATCTACAGCAGAGGGGACAACCAGGCACACGGAGGAAGACGCAAAGAGACAGAGCCAATGATCAAGAACAACCTTTAGGACTGGATGACACTGAATAACGGCTAAATCTGAGATTCTGGCGATACACTGACTCATGGTGATATCAAATTAGTGGATACACAGCCACCGATTAGTGGCACTGTAGTATCTAGATATATGAACACTGCTGTTAAGATAAACTCAGTAGTTATCACGAGCTTAGGGATAAATCATGACTGTCACAGTGACAACAAAGCTCTATAGTTATGAATGATATGTTGACACAAGCACATATTAGAAATACGCGCCCCTCACCGGAAATCCCATCACCAGGGTTACTTGCTAGCCACTCCTGCTCACATGTGTACAACACACCAAGTTTACTTAGTTGAACTGGGAATGTTTGGGGGTGGGGGAACCGGGTTTTGGGGACTGTCTCCACTGCAATTGGGGCAACGGAGTGGGCGGGGTGGCATGGTGGAAAGGGGGATAAAAATAATGGTCAATGGCACGAACACAGACCTTGCAATCACTGGTATAATGGGTCACCTCAACTAGTGAATACACGCAGCGTGACCATAGCAAACAGCTAGTTACCTAAGAAGGGTATACCCAAAACTAGTCTCTGGGACCTGGGTGTAAGGCAGTACGTAAGGACAGTGGTCCCAGAAAGTGACAGTAAAATGTTAGCAATCAAAACAAATATTCAAAACAAAAAATAAAACACTAAGGGCCAGATGTAGGTAGCCAAATACCGGTCGGTAACAGCCGATTTCGTCCGTTACCGACCGGTATTTCGCTTTTGAGATGTAGGTGGGTCAGAATTTACAGAATCGGTATATTTACCGATTTGGTAAATTTACCACTTCGGTATTTTACCGAATCAGTAAATATACAGATTCTGTAAATCCATATGAAGGTGGCACAGTTTGTAGTGCCACAGGCCCTTAGGATTTCTTATTTTACCACCCAATCCTATTGGGTGGTAAAATACCGAATTCCAGTGTACATGCACATCTGTGCATGTACACATATGCCATGTGACACACGGACATGCCCTTAGGGCATGTATGTGTGCCACATGGCACACAAGCCTGCATTTGGGGTGCCACAGGGTGTGAAAGTGACACCCCGTTCCCCCTGCCAGGATTCGGTATTTACCGATTCTGTAAATACTGAATCTGTATTTCACATTGATTCCTATGGGCTTCAAGGCCCATAGGAATCAATGGGAAATACAGATTCGGTATTTACAGAATCGGTAAATACCGACTCTTACAGAATTGGTAATTTTTTACATACATTTAAGAGTCGGTAAATCGAAATTACCTACATCTGGCCCTAAGGGCCCGATGTAGGTAATTCTAATTTACCACTTCTTAAATACTGAATCATACCGATTCGGTATTTAAGAAGAGGTAAATTAGAGGGGGGAAATGTAGGTAATTCAGAATCTGTAAATACCGAATCGGTAAGATTCGGTATTTACCGATTCTGTAAATACTGAATCAGTATCCCCCATTGATTCATATGGGCCTTGAAGCCCATAGGAATCAATGTGGAATACCTAATCTGTATTTACCGATTCGGTAAATTCCGATTGTTGCAAGGGTGCAGGGGGTGTCACTTTGACACCCTCTAGCACCCCAATTCCGGACTTGTGTGCCATGTGGCACACAGACATGCCCTAAGGGCATGTCTTTGTGTCACATTGCACAGGTGTGCATGCACAGATGTGCATGCACACCTGTATTCGGTATTTTACCACCCAATAGGATTGGGTGGTGAAATACCGATTCTTAAAGCCCTGTGGCACTCTGACATGTGCCAGCTACATCTGCATTTACAGAATCGGCATTTTACTGAGTCTGTATTTACCGATTCGGTAATTTTACTGAATCGGTAAATACAGAATCGGTAAAATACCGATTCTGTAAATGCATGCCGTACATATGAAAAACGTAATACCGGTCGGAAACGTCCGAATTCGGCCGTTTCCGACCTGTATTAGGGCACCTACATCGGGCCCAAGGTATTTGTTGTACTCAGTTATTGAATGCATACTGGGCCACGATCTGTCATGATAATGTACATTTTTTGTAATATCAGTGCATGTAACAATGTCCCAAGAGGGGAGCATGGTGAGGGAGAAAAGGGAAGGGGGTTCGGTGTTTTTCGTGAATATAGGGAACTGATTGAAAGGCAAAGTGTCAATCAGAAACAGTACATTACTTTGAACACAAGAGGCTCATTTATCAAGCCTATCAATCTCAATTCCAGCAAAAACAGTGTTTTGTTTTGAATATTTGTTTTGATTGCTAACATTTTACCTTCACTTTCTGGGACCACTGTCCTTACGTACTGCATAACAAACAGCTGGCATCATGACACACCCGGTTAGACCTTTGAGACTGCTAACATGGAACGTGAGAGGCCTAAACAATCCACAGCTGACTAGAAACGTACTAGCCTACCTCGACTGACATGGGGCAGAGGTAACCTGTCTCCAAGAAACGTATCTTATTAACTCTTCAGAATTACGAGTGGGTACTCATTGGGCATCCACTCGGATAGCATCCTCTTACTCTACACACGCTAGAGGAGTGATAACACTTGTTAGACGTTGCATCCCATTCATATTGCTGTGCTCTCTCACGGATAACCAGGGTCGTTACATTATAGACCAAGGGAATTTTGGAGGCACTATTTTAACTCTAGTTAATACATATGGACTGAACACTGATGATCCATCCTTTTTTGCTCAAGTCTTGGCAAACTACATACTGTGAGGCCAGCAGAACAGCAGAAATAATTTGGGGTAGAGACTTTAATACATGCTCAGACCCAGTAGTAGTTTGATTTACGTGTAACAACAAATATGACAAACAAGCAGCCAAGATGCTCTGGGGCATTATGGAGGAATGAAGGATGGTGGAACTATGGTTGCTGCGGAACCCAGGGTGCAGCGAGGGAACCTGTATTTCCACAACCCATAATACATGGTCTAGAATAGACTACTAGATAGCAACTCGCGTAGTTAGAAAATGGACAAGTTTCATAGACCATATGCCCAAGACATTATCTTATTATGCAACTGTTTGCCTGGTGCTAACACTCCCCACACCTACTCCCAGACAGTTTGAATGGCGCCTTCAGGCAACGGCAATGCTGGATTAGGCATTTAAAACAGAGCTGAGACAGGCAAGAACGGAGTACTATATTCCACACAACTGTCCGCTTCTGAGGAAGATGTAAACGAATAGCTAAACGACATAGTCCTTGCTTGGCTCTCTGACAAGCACTGAGAATAGAAGTTTGAAGTTTATTAGCTTGTATAGCGCTGAATCACCCATGAGGGTATCTCAGCGCTTAAGACAGTGGGGAACACCAGAAACGAGGGAAAGATTAAAAGAGGTGGGTTGTTAACATCTTTCTGAACTGAGCCAGATTAAGTCCAGAACGCAGGTGTTAGGGTAAATTATTCCAAAATACCGGAGCAAGATGAGAAAATGCTTTCCCACCACTGTGTGCCTTTTTGACTCTGGGGGTGATGAGCAGATGCTCAGAGCTTGACCTAAGAGTTCTTGCCGGAGTGTAGGAAGAGAGTTTGATAGCAACATACGAAGGGCCTTGACCATTGAGGGCTTTATGAATAATACAGCCTATATTGAATGTTACCCTTTTTCCCATGGAGAGCCAATGGAGTTGGTTCAGGGGGGGTTCCGAGGGTGTTCTAGCTGGGGCGTTGATAGTGAGTCGGGCAGCGGTGTTCTGCACCACCTGAAGTCTTTTTATGGCAGATTGATTAGCTGAGAATAGGAGGGCATTGCAGTAGTCAAATCTACTAAGCACCAAGGCCTGCATCAAAGTTTTCTTGGTAGAAGAGGGTAAGAGGGAAAAAATCCTTCGCAGGAGGCCAAGAATGTAAAAGCAGGATCCTGCAGTAGTGTTAGCGTGTGTGTCAAAGGTAAGTTTGTGATCCATCATGACACCTAGGTTCTTGACCACTTCTTTAGGGGTGGGGGCAGTACCCAGCTCTTCCGGCCACCAGGTAGGTGACCAATAAGTGGCCGCTCCTCCAAACAACATAATTTCGGATTTGCCCGCGTTAAGTTGTAAATAATTGGCACGCATCCAGGCAGCGATGGATTTCATGCCTTCAGAGAACATCAGTTCGATGTTAGGTGTGTTCTTATCAAATGTAAGAAGGAGCTGGGTGTCGTCAGCGTAAGAAATGGGAGTAAATCCCAAGGATCTCATAAGTCTGGCCAGAAGGGTGACATAAATGTTAAAGAGGGTCGGGCTCAAGCAGGAGCCCTGCGGAACCCCCTTGCTGACCTTAGTAGTAGTAGACCTGAAAGTTCCCATAGACTGTCTGTGTTCTGTCTTTTAAAAAGTTGGTAAGCCACTTCAGTGCCATCTCTTGAACACCTATGTCTTTTAATCTGTCCAAGAGAATCTGATGGGAAACAGTCTCAAATGCTGCTGACAGGTCAAGAGCACCATTCGTGCTGCTTGACCATTGTCAGAGGACATGCAAATGTTATCAGTGACCTCAATAAGGGTGGATTCTGTGCTATGTTTAGCCCGAAATCCAGATTGAGAAACATCAAGAAGGTGGCAGGTCTCCAGATAATCGGACAGTGTCTATTAACATGTTTTTCAATAAGCTTGGTCTGAAGGGGTAGAAGGGATATAGGACGATAATTGCTGATTTCGGTAGTGGGGACTTCAGTCATCCGATAACTGGAGATGAGATAAAAGACGCCATCAGGTCCCTCCCTAATAATAAAGCCCCAGGAACAGATCGACTCCTGGGTAAAGGTTGCAAAGAATACAACAACTTGCTCATCACCCCTCTGACAGCTACGCACTCAGAAGCATATGAAACGGGGGCCTTACCACCACCTCTAAGGGAGGCATTACTAATCACACTACTCAAACTGGATAATGACCCGATCCAGTGTGAATCCTACCATCCCCTGTCCCTTATTAACTCAGATGCCAAAATACTAGCAAAAAAAAAAGCCTTGCGGCTACAACGCTAATGCAGAAGTTAGTGTTACCGGACCAATCTGGATTCATTCCAAAATGCTCAACAACACATAACTTGCAAACCATCTTTGCAATGTTCCACCAATTACAACCAGTCCTGCCGGCAGTTGCTGCCCTTCTGGACTCAGCTAAGGCATTTCATTCAGTGGAATGGCTATTCATGTTTCCTGTCCTACGAAGGATGGGATTCCCACACCCATACCTGCTCTGGATCAAATTGCTCTATACAGATTCATGTGTAAGGCTCAGGATAAACGGCATAACAGCCACTCCCGTATACATTTATAGAGGAACATGAATAACCCTGGGTGGTGAACTCCAATCCGCTCCCAGAGTTTTTTGAGATTTCCGCACTCCGCGTTATGCGGACCGCGCAGAGTTTTTTTTACCTCACTCACATTCATCAACGTCAAATTGGAGACCGCGAGCAAGGAAAATCAACCTCTCAGCAAGATTTCTCAACGCGGGGTCAGGTTTCTCATTGCAAGTGATCGCGTATGCTCGCGACTCTCGGTTGAGAAACATCCCATTTGTGTTGAGAAAGGTGTCACCCGAGTAAAAATCTACTTGAGCGGCACAACAGGAAAGCAGGGATCACTTGCACTGTGCATGGTGCCGTTCACAATGATTGTACAGTGCGGACAAGCATCTGGCACTGTGCAATCAATGCGAACTGCATTTTTTTATCGTACTCCGCCGCTTGTGGAGCTCCGCATAGTGTGGCAGAGTTTTTTTTTGCACTTCACGATGTTCTGCGTAGTGCAACTCCACAAACTCTGCCCAGGGTTAAACACGACGAGGATGCCCACTTTTGCCACTATTATTTACTTTGGCACTTTAACCACTGATGTGGAAAAGCACGTGAACACAGCACTGTTGTTCCACCTACGGCCCGTCAGCATATCGCTCTATACAGAAGATATGGCCCTATATACGCGCCACCTGGAAGATAACTTAAACCCATTAATAAGAAAATACACACGATTTGAACACTACTCTGGACTGAGTATAAATTGTAGTAAATCCATGGTGATTCTGCTGACACCTGCTATGGAACAAGCCCCATTACACTATCCTCTACAGTGGTGAACATAGCCGGTTAAATACTTAGTGGTCTGGATACATGGAGACCCCGAATTGTTAACATGTGAAAACTATGGCAGTGCCATCATAAAACTGGAAGGTCAGGTGGCCAGATGGATTTGATTGCCACTCTCAATAGCTGACAGAATTGCTATACAGAAAATTGTGATACAACCCCGCTTCCTTTATTCATTCACAAACATACCCGTTGCGCTCACACAGCTCTGTTATTATTGCTCCAAAGCACAACATGCGCATTATTGGATACACCCGCATGCAGATCTGCCGCATGTGGCGGTAGAAAGCAATAGTGCTCATCCAACACCCCAAGCCACTTTCTTCTCGGAACCGGAGCAGTACACGCCATGCGCTGAAATTTACCCGGTGCGCAACACAACTGCAGCGTGGTGCGCTCTGACAAACTCCCGGCGTCTGCCCCAGCCCTGCCACTACGACATAATCCTCAGATAACAGTAGCGCAAGAGAATAGAATGCGAACACTCCTGGTTGCTATGGGAATGCGCACAATGAGTGATATATTTCCAAATAGCCAATTCATATCACAAACAGACGTTATGTCGGCTGCTCACCGCACACCGTTAATGCTTTTTGCCTTCCTCAGACTACGAGCTGCACTGAGAGATATCTATCCAACATTTCCTCATGAGCTACCAACACACAATGTCCTACAAACATTGCTCACATCACCCACACGTCAGCGTCTCATAACTAGACTGCACAATGCAGCCCAACGGGAGCAATTCAGAGAACATGAGCGGGATCTAGAAAGATGGGAAAACACACTAGACGGTCACTATCTAAATAAAACTGGGGATTTCGCTGTGTACTTACAAAAGCACTTACACCTAACTGTAATCTCTGGATTATTCATTTAAAGATTTTGTAGCAGATGTATTATACACCAGCACAACCATATAAATATGGCCTCCGAGAAGAATATAGATGCTCACACTGCAGCACAACACAAGCATACTTCATACATGTCGCCTGTGCATGCCCCCAAATCCAAACCTACTGGAAGAAAATGACAAATGCCTCGGGAATAATGCTTTATCAACAATCTGGTCTAGACCACTCTTAAATTGTTCTAACAAACACAGTGTCCAGAGGGATTGTTTTTTAATAATCATATGCGACTTCAGTGCTTTGTTCTAAAGCCCATGTATTTTTACCTTACTACTTTTTGTACTTTTTTCAAACAAGATTGGGCCATTATTCTCGTGTCATCTTGTCGGGCAACACATATTTTTCAAAGAAATATTAAACATTCAAAACAGTAACTAGTAATGTAACACCAAAAAATGCAAAACACAATTCACAATACTATACATTGAACAGTACATAAACAATATGAGTACAAGTAAACAGTCCTTCATTTACAAATACACCTGGCAGACACTCAAAGATAATCACAAAGGTTCCTGCCTCTTGTCCTGCCTGTGTGTAACGCTCAGGGAATAATTGTTTCAAAAGGTGTTGGCTTTATGGGGACAAAGAGATGTATGTATTCCCTCATGGCACACACAGCTGTTTATCCCATGAGCACAAGCCAATGTGTTTCGAACCATGTCGTGCTTGAGGGTTCTCTTCAGAACTTGGACTTGGTGGTCTTGATAAATTAATTTCAGCTACTGTAGGAGGACCAGTGAGCTAAAGGAGATTCATGCAAAGATTTCAAAAGCAAAGAGGACAGATCCTGCAAAAGTTAGAGTGCCTCAAAGAATTCTGGCATCGACATACAAAGAAGGATTGAGTGATAACTGGAGAGAAACAGTGTCACAACAAAACAGCCCACCAGTAGCTGAAACAAACCAATCTTGTTTGAAAAAAGTACAAAAAGAAGTAAAATAAGTAAAGTAAAATAAAAGTACACAGGCTTTAGAACAAAGCTCTGAAGTCACGTATGATTATTAAAAAACGATCTGTCTGGGCACTGGGAATCATGCTGTCAGAACCAATACACTGCAAGTCTGCCTTTTAGGCTTACACAAAGTGAAACAGAAGGCGCAAAATACTAGCTGTAGCTCTACTGCTGGCCAAAAGGCGAGTTGCTATGAAGTGGGGAAGTAAACGGGTGCAACAACTACGAAATTGAATCACAGACATAACATATTGTAGGGAACAGCTAGCGGTCTGTGCAGAGGAGCTACCAGAAACCTCTCGCCTTAAAGACTTTTGGTACTCATTCATAAAGTACCTAAGGTCTGAGTAAACAGAGTGATGGACACTACGGAATAAGGTGAACTGAACGATTATAATACCCCAGCAATTAATGTAACTGTGGTAGATAGTGAAAATCGAAACCTCTGCTGCATTTAAATGTATACTGTTAAGCCAGCATTGTAAAATTATACTTTCAACAGATGTGTGTTGTTTGTGCATCCTAGACTCAAGTCGTATTGACCTTGTATGTTGTGTAATTGACCTGTAATGTGATGTATTTGCTCTGTCATGTGTTTGATCATCAATAAAAAAAATTAAATTAAAAGAATAAATATTGCTAAGAAGGAGACAAAACTATTATAGAAAATACGTTGTACAACATTCTATTCTGTGAGCCAAAATCCAGCCTTCTAACAGCATCTCCTGATTGGTCAGCCTTAACAGGCTTAGCCAAGCTTCTTTGATGAGATGATAAACTCTGCTCTATGCAGGCCACTTATCTGGTGAGGGGGGAGTTCTATAGTTGCAGAGCACAGCCAGAAAGGGGGTTGGGCAAATCAAACTGTGCTTCAAAGAGAGTAGGACAGTAAAGAATGCAGCCAGGCATACCCCTCTTCCTGTACCCCCAGACATATGGCAGGCCCAGGAATGGAATTTGCAGAAGATCTGGAGGGTGAGTGTTAATGGAAGTAAGCCACACAAGTAGGTTGGTTGACCCAGGTCTTACTCTCCTGGAGAGGAATTCTCCAACTTGAATTTTAAAGTGCAGTGCTTTGTGGGACAAGAACATGGCACCCTTTGGAGGAAGCGGTCATGATTTTGGGTGGCACCCTGCAGCTCATTGGACAGGTGTGCCCTCATGCTTGTCACCCCAGATCAATGAATAAATATGTGGAAGCTGCATAGCAACTGAGATCTGTTGCCTGAAACTACAAGGAGAAGGACTGCCCTTCTGTAACCCTGGTGAATGCCCCAAAGTATTTCATTCTGAAGGACTGCTCCTGTTGCACTTGGATCTACAGCCCTAGGGACTTTGCTTTGGTTCAAAAAGGATTAAGGAGTAGACTCTCTGAAAGCAACAAGTTACCAGAGCTCCCCTACACCATCTCCCATAAGAAGTCCCCAGCCTGAAGTGTGTCCAGTGGGCTGTTAGAGATTTGGCTAGGTGCACTGTGGAAATTGAAGTTCCAAACTTTTAGGGACCATCCCAGAGCTTCAAGGCCATTGGATTTGTGTTTTGGATACTTTGAACCTTCAAGGGGAACCTTAGGAATATGTTCTAGAGGTTTGGAGAAGTTTGGAGTAACTTTTGGAAAAAGCTCCATTAGAGGACCGACTCGACGCCAAGAATCAAGCCGGCTACCTTCATCCGGGACCTGAATTTCAGGTTCAGCTCCAGGCTCCTAGGATTTGGCCTGAGCCACGCAGAAATTCTGGCCCCCATGCATCAATCTCGGCTTTTGCGATTTCTAAATTGCGATAAAAAGCGATTCACAATTTAGAAATCGCAAAAGCCTATGCATGATTATTTTTTAAATATTTATGCAATTCGGTAGAAATCGCTATTTCTACCGAATCGCATAAAAAATGCGATTTTGAAATTGCGAATTCGCAATTCCCATTCATTCCTATGGGCCAAAAGGCCCATAGGAATGAATAGGAATTGCGAATTCGCAATTTCAAAATCGCAAATCCTGATTGCATTTCAAGGGTGGTGAGGGGGGTTCAAATGAACCCCCCCTGCACCCCTGAAATGTATTTTTCGCATCATGTTGCACACACACATGTCCTAAGGACATGTGTGTCCGTAACATGAATGCTTTTAAAATGCGTTTTCTGTGTTAATTACACTTTTTGCAAATTTACCGAGTAGTTCAACTACTCGGTAAATGTATCCCTCTAATTGCGAATTCGCAATTTCAAAAGTATTCATGCATTGCTTTTAAGAAATCGCAAATTTGCGATTTCTTAAAAGCAATCGCATTTTTGGAAATCGCAAAAATGTTGCGATTTCTAAAAATGCTTGATGCATTCCAAAAAGCATTTTTGGAATCGCAAACGGCCGATTTTAAGGAATCGCACCGTTTGCGACTCCAAAAATGCTTGATGCATGTGGGCCACTATCCCATGAAATCAACCTGCAGATAGGACCCCACGATGTCAAGAGATAATCCTCTAGAAAAGTTTCAATGTACGAAGGAAACATTTTGACAGAGGCATCCCACTTACTGTATCCCACCAGGGCTCTATTGCGGTCACCCTCAAACTGTGACTTTGTCCCAATCAAGCACGACCAGATGTCTCAATTTAGCACTCTATTTTTAAGCACTAGAAAGTGTTTATTCTTTAAAGATCCATATCTCCGGATCCCTATATATTGGAGTTTTGTCATTTTGGTGCCATTTTAAAAATAAAAGTATTTCCTATTTTTATAAATTGGTGTGGGGTTTTTATTATGTGCTGAATCTTACTTATTTAATGTATTGATGTTTTTAAATGCTTCACATACTTGTCTCCTGAGTTAAGCAGCCAGCTACCAAGTGTTGAGCTAGGGGCTAATGCATTGAGACATTGACTCATCCTTATTTTGTGTGGTGGCTTTAATTGCTAGTGTTAGATGCACACTTACCCCAACTAATAATCCACCTTCCAACACTTAGACAAAGGAAATTATTGTAACAACTGAATATAGGCAACTAGGGGCCCGATGTAGGTAATCTCAATTTACCTACTCTTAAATACAGAATCATACTGATTCGGTATTTAAGAGTAGGTAAATGGGATGTAGGTAATTTTTTTTTTTAAATTACCAAATCGGTAAGATTCGGTAATTACCGAATCGGTAATTCATTCACATGGGCCTATAGGCCCATAGGAATGAATGTCAATTACCGAATCGGTAAAACCGATTCTGTAATTGGGGGAAACATTGAAGGGTGGCAGGGTGTCACTTTGACACCCTGTTGCACCCCTCAATCGTGTATGGTGCACATGTTGAAGACATACATGCCCTAAGGGCCCTAAGGGCATGTATGTCTGCAACATGGCAGCGTTTGAAAAGCAAAAAAAATGCTTTTTCAAGGCTTTTCATTATTTACCACCAACTTCTAGTTGGTGGTAAATAACGAATTCTGAAAGCCCTGTAGCACTGATTACAGTGCTACCTACATCGCAAAATACAGATTTGGTAATTTTACTGATTCAGTAATTTTACCGAATCGGTAAAATTACTGATTCGGTAAAATTACCGAATCTGTATTTTAGGGTGCCCTACATCTCATTTTCCAAATACCGGTCGGTAACAGCCGAAATTACCGAATTTCGGCCGTTACCGACCGCAATTTGCCTACCTACATCTGGCCCTAGATGATTTAGCTGCACAGTCCTCCTTATGAAGACTTACCTACCACCTCAGAACACAGGAAATTGCCTTTAACACCAACTGGTTCAGATACCTGGATGGCTATCCCTAAAAGTGATATGTGGTGCTTGAACATACCCTCCACATGATTTTTATTATACTTGTTTTTATGCTGTAGTGGGTGCTTTCCATCATTTTGATTCAATTTAATTCAATTCAATTAATTTGAATTGTCTTGTCTTCAGTATTAAAATGTCATTAGATGCTTTATTTTCTTGTATAATACCATATCTCTTGTTTTATTATATATGCCATATCTGTTGTATATTGTTCAGCTCTGCCTTTTTTTTAAAAAAACCTTTAAATTGAAAAAAGATGACCTCAAGCAACACGTGTGTGTGTTTCTGTTTGTGTGTTTGTGTATTTGTATGTGTTTTTATGTGTGTAAGAGATAGTGAGAAAGTATTGTTGCCATTTAATGGGCAGAAGAGAGTGTGCTAATGAGACATAACTACCATCTCCTATTCTGTCCTGGCATGTGCCACACCTTGCCCATGCCTCCTTCCTAAATATTTTGCTATGGCATCTCTGACACTGGTCCATCTTCGATTCTGCTTTCCATTAACCACCTTACCCATCCATACCAAACTTAAACATAACCAAAGCACTAGCCTAAATTCAATGTTCCGCTATGCCCTCTCAATTACTAGCCAGCAACAGTATTTGTTGTACTGATAAAGAATAAGGGTCACTGGTGTCAAGTGCAAATTGGGTGGCAAAAGAACAAGCCACTCAAATTATTACGTGCCAAAAGTTATGCAAAATCTTTAAGCTGGGCGCGTCAATTAATTATGTTGCATGAAAAAAGTAATGTAAATGTGCTGCATAAATTAATGTGCCACATTTTCTGTGGCTGGTTAACTGTCCAATTTAGTTATTTTTTTACTTATGTTAAAAGTGTCATCTCATGAATTTATTTTTTTACCTTTTTATACATTTGAGTAAAAATGTTTTTAATTAAATATGAGGTGGTGGATTGAGTAATGCAGGTAGACAAATAGCAGTTATGCATAAAAAAGCCTGGGGAGTGCAGAATCACATAATGCAAGTATCCCTAGACAGCCTACAATGGTGTGTGACTAACTATGCAAACATGCTTTCAGTGGGTTCTTAAATTCATTTATTTTGCTTGTCTTCTTAGACCATTCTGCTTCTCTTACTGGAGGGCAGTAGAAGGAAGGGAAAGTTTCAGAGACAGATCTGTGGCGAAACATAGGCCCTAGCGTTGCGGGTGGGGGCAAGCTCTAGGTGACCCCTCAGCAGAGTACCTTGGCCTGAGAGCTCCTGCAGAGTCAAGAGGGGCCCCACCATGTACTTTGCAGCCCCCGCGAAAGTTTAGTTACACTCCTGAGACAGATTGCTGTTTTGCTATGCCTGAAAAAGATCCAGGCAATTGCAGTGGCCTTCCAATAGATTCATTTATTTTTTGGGGTTTAGGGACGAAGGGAGTATTTTGCGGTGGTGCAGGTGTTATGAGTTTGGCAAGAGGCAGTTTTAGGTTAGCCATGCACGTCTGTTAAGGTTTAGGAGGGGCACAAGGTGCATCTATTGCAGGTGGAGTAAGTGTGATGAATTGAGGAAGTGGTAGAATAGTTTTGTTCGTTTTTTAGGTTTCGGAAAGGGGTGGGTCTGTTGTGGGTGGCTGACTGTTTTTTTCTAATTAATAATTTTTGTGGTTCACATTACAGTCTCTTCTTTAATTAGATCAGCGAGTCACATTTTAGTTTCTTCTTTTATTAGATTAGAGATTTGCTTGATTATTTACTCATTGGTATCTCAGGTAAACAAGGAATGGTCCACCTATCTACCACCAGAGGCCCAGCTGGAAACCTGGCCCATCACAAAGAACAAAGAAGCTCAATCATTTTTTATTTAAATCTCGCTACATGAGTTGCCTTGACAGGTCACCCCCAATTTGGACCTCCAGCCTTCTGAAATCAGTGTCCGAATTGTAACACTTTTCAACAAATGCCCCTCCTCAGTCTTCTTCCATCAGTAATAGTTATATACTGCCCTCCGTTCAATATTTATCACAAAAGATTAGTATCCATTGATCAGATGCATGTCATCTCCCCCTTTGACCCCAAAACACTCTCTCTTTTTGGCCTGAGAACAAAAGTCAACCAACTACCTTATTTCTTTATGATTAACTGTTGATGCAACGATATAGCTAATAGCTCAGGAAGACCACGTGTAGCAGACCCATGTTGTTGTCTGGGAATATTTGATTTGCGGCACATTTTAATTTCAGACTCACTGGTCTCAACTATGACTGCAGGCACTGCAGCATTGAGAAATATTTGCTTTAGTTTTGTGGTAGTGTTATCGTTATAGTTCATGGGGTGATCCCTACATCTTCCTGCTCAGAAGAGAATGCAGCAGATATACTGTTTTGTGTACCTTAACATAAAAAGTAAAAAGTCTGACAGGGGTAGCAAGAGACTGTGTCTACACACTGGGCGATTTATTGGCATGAACCTGTTTCTAAGGTGTGATCTATTACACTTATTATTGACCCTCAGTACCAGCTGATGTCCGCTAATTCACTTACTTGTCTAAGTCATCACAACACATAGATTGGTGGTAATATAAGTAGGGCTTTGTAAAATGTGTGTAATTAGCTTTTGCATAATTATGTGAAAATTTTGCAAAATTCTTACTTGCAATTATGTGAACTATAAGCACTTCATTTCATGCTACATTTTAGATCAAAACGTGTCCATGCATACACTTTTGGTGTCAAGATGAGTTTAAACAAGGCACTTTACACAACGATGCTCACGTTCTGTTGTTCATGTGTGTTTGACCACAAATGGCATGTTTCGCTGTAAATGTTTACTGTGAATGGCATGCAGTTACATGAAGTGGCTTAATGACATCATTTCATGCATTTCATGTTACTAGTTTAAAGCGGAATTGCATCAATTACCCGAATTACATTGGCGTAGTTAAGATATTCACCCATGCCTAATTATGTAATCATAACATATAACAATAACATAACTGTAAACTATTTCTTTTGTTTTAGCAGAAACAAGTTTTACAAAAATTAATGAAAATTAACACAAATAATAAATATGTGTGGTTTTTCTAGGGCCCATGAGACCACTATGGGAGCCTTGCTCTACAGTCAAAATTCATAAAATAATTACAATTAAAACCCATGGCCGAGAGGGCTAAATCAACATGGCTGAAATGTCAGAAAAAGTCACTTCCATTTTTTTTTCTTAGCGAATTTTGTATTTTTTTCTAATGAAAATATGATATTATCATACCTAACTATAACAACATCACTTTAACCTTTATTTTTTTTAATTGGAAAATATATTTTGCACTGTGCTCTTATCCACTATGTAGTTATATGTGAGTGAGTGCTTCCATAGGAAAACAGTTTTTCATTTTAATATAAAGTAAACTACGTCACTCAAACCTTTATTTCTGTCAGTTCAAAAAAAAAACAAAGTTACACATACATGTTACCCAGTGGCGGTCACCACTGGGTAATTATAGCTAGGATCGTGTTTCCATAGAAAACACATTTTTTGTGTTGCTAATAACTTTGATGCCGTTTGACAAATCTTTACAAAAAAAGTGCTCTTTATTGCCGAGTTTGAGCATGGACAGTATTGTGGTGAATCGTCAAGCGAGGTCTGAGGTAAAAAAGGGGGGTCCTAAAACATGTTTTCCCCATTCCTTTTCCCTTCTGAACTTTAGGCACAGGTACAGCTTAATCCGCTGAATGGATTTAAATAAAATCTCGCAGACAGCAATTTCTAAGTCCAGAAAAAATGTTTTTCATGTAAATCCATTTAGTCGTTTTTGAGCAATTAATGAAAAAAAACTTTGTATATCTAGGGAGGCGGAGGCCCAGCAGATCCCGACAGACTTCAAACTAAGTTCTCATTGGCTGCCACTACTTCAACCAAGAAGTATTGACATCCTTCTTTGGACTTTAAACTCAGTCCTTAGTCCTATAAAAAAAGGGAAAAAATTACACAAGGAGGCAGGGTGGTAATTCCTTAATCCCCTAGGCAATGCGGCGGGAAGACCAAATCTGTATATTTTAGGGGAGGGGACATGCATGGCCCCTCTCCACATGCTGTTTTCAGCCCCGGGGGCCCCATTCTTTGGGGTCTGGTGCATTTTTTGTGGGGAAGACGGCACATGAACCCCCACCCTGGTCTGTTTCGGCCTATGGGACCCCATCCCAGAGGCTCAGCCAAATATGCAAAGGGAGAGGGGGCAGCAAGCCCCCCCAAAGCCATATGCGACCTCGGGACCCCTTCTCAAAAGGCCTGGGGCAAAGAGGAGGGGGCAGGCCCCAAGCCATTAATGACCATCGGGACCCCATCACCCAGAGCCGGCTCAGGCTATGCCCTAGTGTGGAAGTTGCCACTGTGTATACAGAAGCCTCACTCTATGGCATTCAAAAAATATGAATTTCTCTATAAAATAATCATCCGAATGGTCTGCTAAGATAAAAAAAATCAATTCAAAATGAATTTTAAATGATTATCAGGGCCTGGCATTAAAACAAACAACTGTTTGTGCTTTGTAAAGTCTTTTAGAGGTGTTCACTTACTATTACAATAGGTTTTCAACCGAATTACATCTTGTTAACACAATGTGGCAAAATGGCTTAATGTCATGTGTTAGACTTCATATCAATAACAGAAATACCAGAAATCAGGCAAAATTATGCTGGCATAAAGGAAATTTCGCCTGGATTTCCAGTGAACCATCTTCCATTGCAGCAACCTAACCACAGGCATCCCAGTTAGATAATGGATTCTACTGACCCCCTTCCTACATCCAGAGGACAGAGACAGTACTAATTTACTGCACATGGAGCTACTGAGATTCACTTTCACTCATATTGAAGAAAGTCTTGAAAATAATTTATTCCACCTGCTGTTTACCCAACTTTGAATGCTGTCACACATTTATTCCTAAAACTGGTAGGGAAGCCCTAATTGTTTTTGCTCACTGAGTATTGCTGTTTTAGCCATGGGCTGGCATTCCTTGGCTTCTTTTTGGAAATTGGATGCATGCAGTGACCTTTTGTCAACTTACTAGGGCCACCAATTCCTATGGATTTCCTGAGCCATAAGCTGTTTCAGTTGCTCCATGAATCTAAGTGTTGTGATGACATCCTATTGTAACTGAAGAAACAAACAACTATGGACAACACTGAATATAGCATAGTGGTCTAAATATTGGACTCTTATTTCTTGTAAAGACTGACATGTAACTTGCATATATCTTTGATAAACATGTAAGAGCCATTTTTAGCACAATATTTCTGACCCTGTGATTACTTAGCAGTTTAGTTGCATTAGTTCTTATTCACATGAGTGTCACGTTCACCAAAATACCTGGGGTAGCGGATGTGACATCAGATATCCTTTGACCTTAAGCACATCTCAGGAAGTGACATCATATGACCCTCGACCCTGATTGTTTCTAGGAGGGTGTGTCACATGATGGTAACATCACACAATTGATATCGCTAAGTTCCATAATAACTGCATGATCAGTATTGATGTGTGTCGATTTAGATACTGTATATAGGTTTCCCGACTTATGCCCTTATATAGGCACAATTCACATTGCCCGTATTTAGGCATAGAAATCCAATCCTTATTTAGGCATTATCCATGCTAACCAAATACAGGCATGCCCACCTACATCCGGCCATCCACGTTCACAATGCATTCTTGGAAAACCAGTCTCTTAAGTCTTTAGGACTTCCCCTTGATTGGATTATTGATTTCTCCAAGAACTCATTTATTATGCATGAACATCTATTCCTTAGGGGTTCATTCGTGACGTTCCTCTGCCCGACTTTTACATCAATACTGGCATTCCAAAACACCTTCAAGGTATAAATATACCTTCACTTGCCATGGCAAGTCACGGCTGCATACTTGCACAGCTTGTGATAGCAAGCTCGAAAGGAATTAGAGTCCCCGCCTGACTCACTGACCAGACGCTGTCATCCTCCTAGCAGAGAAACCAGCTCCAGTGTTTCTGACTACCCTTGCTGGGTGTTAGAGATCAAGATCCGGAAAGAGATTCCAACCTCTCTCATTCTAAGGCATGGAGCAGACTAGAACCTAGTGGGACTTTTGGCAAATCTTGGCAACACCAATCCTAACTATAGCTAAACTAGACTATAGAAAAACAGCACCTACTTCTCACCTCGTACTACACTTAGGTTTGGTACACTGGGGTAGAACTAGCTAAAAGCACCTGATGAGTATTCACATTTTAACCTGTGTTACTTATGTATGTATTTTTATGAATATATGTCATAGCTACAAACCATGCTTTTGCAGTATTATTTCATCTTACTGCTACCACTGTACGTAATATACTTCGCATTCTGTCTGACGATTGTAGCAGTTGATATCTCTTGCACAAGAAACAAGACTGGTTAATAAACCCTTTTCATTGAAACTCCTGTCTACCTATTTCTGTGTAAACTCTGTAGAAACGAAGCATGCACGATTGACTTAGTGAAACTGTTATCTATTGTTGCCACAATTCTGAGACTGTTTAGATTCTAAAGGAAACAAAGTTGTATGTTTATGCGGTTGTCAGAAACAAATCCCTTTTATGTTTATTCGAGAAGTTTCTAGTGACCTGTGAGTTAGCTGGCACACACAATTAATTAAGTTTAATGTAATCGATAGAGGCATACTGATCTCAGTCCTATGCCACAACTATAGTGTATATTGTATATTATTCCATTGCACAGAGCCTATCAGTGATATAGGAACTACACTACATGACACCAATTTACAGCTAGATACTGAAGTAACTCAGTCGTGCTCTTCTCAGAGACCCCTACTCATAAAACTTCATAAGACGTCTGGAGTGGATAGGGATAGTATCCGCCGTAGCAGAGTAGGCCAAAAATTCTATGTATTAGCTGTTTGGTTTGTTCAACGTTGATGGATACAGTGTTCCTAAATATTGTGAACCTTATATTTTTTCCCTTGAAACTTGCTCTGCATTTTTCAATAAACAATGTCTAATAACGGCACAAACACCAGAACCAGTGGAGCTGTACCCGACGAAGTCGCAGCAGCTTTTGAAGAATCCGATGAAGATGCGATAATCATCGCTCCAAATTTAAGGAGAGCCATCACTCTAAAACTTATAAAACATGGCCTAACACCAAGAGGTGGTAGAGCAGTTTTTGTGATAGAGGCACATGAATCTCACCAGCAGACAGAGGTGTTCTACTCATGGATAGTATTCCCTGAATCACATCCAGTAACTGAAAAAATTTCACTTCTACAAGGAAGATGATCCACTTGAGGAATATATTCCTTTCGAGGATAATGAAATTCCTCTCACATACCAGGAGCATGATCTCTGGTTTAAAGGTACCCTAAAACATTACAATCACATTACCAGACTCGGTCCACTAGGTAGACCAGGAGCAACATGGCCGATTTTAGCCGGTAACACATCTCATCCTGATATTTGAAGAAATGTCAAATGATGAATTACTTGCTCAACTCAAAGAGTTAATCAAAATTTATAGACAATTGGTTCAATATGTCATGCAGACTTTCACAGTCCAACCAACAATAGGTATTCAAAAACAAACCTCTCACCAGGGGAATACGCTAAAAATCGCTCCACAGACCTTACACGCAGTCATGGGTAAAATGCCCACAAAACATTAACAAATTCCATTCAGGATAGCTAAAAAAATTACTCAAATCGAAGCGGTATTTCCTAACACTAGCCCTTGTGAGAAACACAGAATTCTAACAATCTGTTTACCAATGGGGATAACACCACATCTGGAAGACTGCACCACTTGGGGCAAAGTCTTTGCTGCTATCTAAGCTAAAACACATGACGTTCCGTCTATGGTGGTAATACCTGATGTCCTGAAACAAATTCTAAATGAATACGGGGCAGAGCCTGCTCTGAATTTAGGTATGAAGTTACTGAAAAATTTCGACCAGGTCTCAACAATAATATTATCTAATATTAAAGGAGAAGCAGCTTCAGTGGCAATCCGCCAGAAATTAAGGGAATTAACCGAACAGAACAACCACAAGAATTAGCCAGAATAATTGAAAAATCCTATGAAAATTAGACAGAGACAGTTTGGGTGGGAAACCCGTTAAACCACAACTGTCTGAAAGTCCTGAGAAGGACTCAATTGAACACAATCCTATCTCTTCTAAAAAGAAGTGGGAAAATAACAAACAACATTCAAAAGAGAAACGTTCTCAATCCCAAGGTAGGTCTCCTCAACAGGAACCCTCTGAAAGGAGGTATAACCTCAGGAATAGGGATAATTTGAGAAAACCTGATAGGTGTCAAGATACTGATACACGTTCCTCTCATACTTTTCCGATATCGTCACAGACATCCGAAAGAAGAGGATGGTCAGAACTAAAAGAAGAACGCGAGAAGTCCAAAGACGATCAACACATTCAGGAAAACAAACCTAAACCTCAATTCTCCAAGAAGAAGGTAGCAGGTCTGAACATCAGACATGACGAGAATTCTGAGAACACAACTCAAGAACGGAGAATGGGCGCAGACAATCCTGTACAGTGCAGCAGAAGTAACAATAGTTTGCCAGAACCTGAAGGGACTTCTGGAGACAGTGGACTTGAATGAGGACATTCAAGTTGAGACTGTAGACACCAGGGTTAGCTCTCCACATATGTTATATGAAATAACACACTGGATAGAGGGAGACAGACCAAGACAAGTGAAAGCACTCTTTTGGGAGTATCTTTCAAGAGGTTATGATATACTTCTAGCAGAACAGGACTGGCCACCAAAATTTGTCAGGACGTGTCCACATGGCGAAAGCATGACTATGCCAGCCTTCTCCAACCATGTTCCAGTACATTTAAAATATACTTATGCTAGGAAATGGGCAGTGGCCCAGGCCCCAGCAGTATACAAAAATCATGTAGGATGGGATGAGGATTCACCTCAACATAAGATCCAGTTAAAAAATCAATCAACTGCACAAAGGCAGTACCTGATTAAGCAAGAAGCTAAAAAACAGGTCAGGGAGCTCTTAGATGAACTTGAATACCAAGGGGTGATTGAAACATGCACCTCATCAATGAATAATCCCTGCCATATATTGTCTAGTTCGGGATTACAGATGCCTAAACTCTTGTTGTAAAAACTTAGTGATCCAAATCATTCCGGGTCAATGCAGATTCACCTACTTAACTTTTAATGAAGGTGAAAAAGTACCAATTGCATACAAATCACATTTGTACACACAAGCAGAAATTACATTTACAGAATAAATTCCTACAGCACTACAAACTGCTGTAGCAAAAGAAAGAACCCTAGCACAGGGGAAACGCATTATGGTTGTAACTCTTGACCAGCCTTAGAGGCAGTTAGAAAAGCGAGCATTCGGAATGCAAAACCTTTACATCCACGATGGATACAATGGGTTAATTCACTTGCTGCAACTGATGTTGAATATGTTTTTGATCCTTATTTGAAAACACAAGCGTTCCTGCAATACAAACACGAATGTCCTCTGCCTATTGAGATTCTTCCTCTTGACCAGTATGAATTTATCATTTATACTGACAGATCTGCACAACCCGCTACGGATTGTAAGCAAGCTTATAGTGCAGCATGCACGATCGTTAAAGGTCGTATGCACAATGGCAAATTCAGATCAATGGTCACAAAAACACAATTTCTAGGAGATTGTAAAGCTCAGCGAGCTGAACTACAAGCATTCAAAATGGCACTTGAAAATACGGATCACAAATTCCCCACACTCATAGTGTGCAATTTCATTTACTGTGTTCAATCATATAATGAATATTTACAAAATTGGCTTAAAATGGTTTGAAAGATGCAGAAGGTGGTACAATCAAGCATAAAACGCTTTGGGAACAAGTACTTCAGTTGCGAAACGGACTACAAAGTACACTTGTGATACACACGCTGAGTCATCAACGTGATGGCGTTCACGTTGAAGGGAATTCATAGGCTGATGAAGCTGCGAAGGGGCTGTGCAAATGGCTTACGTAGCTGCGAACACTTGCTCAAAAACAAAAACAGACAGTGAAATAATACTGGCTGTCAATGCTTCAAGCAAAGGCAGCGGTGCTGCATTACCTAAAAAGTTTCCACTCAAATACTTGTATACAATTGATGCGAACGATGTTCTGTTTGCTTGAATCCCTGGAGTGAGGGATAGGGTGATACCAAACATGGAACATAGATAAGGACGAATCCTAGCAGCACATGAAGGGACTGCCTCTGCTCATGCAGATGTTTCTGCCACAGTATTATTATTAAAACAGAGATACTGGTGGCCCAGCATTAGGAAACAGACCCGAAACTATGTTTTGGACTGCAAAATATGCCAAAAGATGAAAGTCTTTACGGTGAAACGTCCTGTGCGGACGCCCCTGTTAATTTCAGATAAACCATTAGCTTGTGTTTACCTGGACCACTGTGGTCCCTTACAAAGGGATGGTAACCCTAAATATATCATGGTCACAGTGGATTCGTGTTTAAGGCTCCTAAAGGTGTGGCTTCTTTTTTTTTTTTTTATTTGTTTTATTACCATCGTTGGGTCATTTGACTTTACAAGTGGTTCGTTCACCAATTTACATGACATTAAACAATCAGAATCTTCTTTTACAAAAATGATAATTGTGATGGGTAGGTGGTAAGGATGTGTTCCCTGTACAAAAGAAAACAATTATTCATCTAAATACTCTTTGAGTATTCCCCATGTCGATATACCTAATTGTTTTTTCCTGATACCCTTCAGGGCATACAAATTCCATTCTAATTCATATATATTAAACATTTTCCTTCTCCAGAAATCAAACGTCGGTGCTTCAGGTTGTAACCATTCTGTAGCTATAAATAATCGGGCTATAGTCATAGCTATAAATAGGAATTTTTTATTATACGTATATCTTCATTTTTATTCACGATTTGCCCTCCCCCTACTAGCATGAGTGCTGGAGATATTTTAATCGGATGATGGATGACCAAGGATATAAATTCCTCTATGCTTGATATGAACGACAATAATTTCGAGCATTTATAAAAAACATGAACAATATCTGCATCTTCCCCTCCACATTGAAAACATTTTCCATCATACATAGGCCCCCATGTTGCCATACGTTTAGGAGTATAATATAGTCTTAAAATTGTCTTATAAACCTGCGATTTCAAATTGGCTGATAAACATATATCCTTGGCCATCATTATATAATCCACAATATTCAAGTCAGTTTCCTCTAGTTGATTCTGCCAATATATATTATATTTATTCAAATCATCTGGCTTGTAATCCATCAGCAGTCGGTATAAGATGCCTATCTTTTTTTTTGATTGGACAGCCGCTATTACCCCATTAGGGTTAGGTCTGTTTAGTTTCTTTAAGCAGAAATCTCTAATTTGAAGATATTTAAAGAAAGATAACTGAGATACATTAAATTTGGTACAAATATTTGAAAAAGACTTGAATATTGCTTCAGTGTCATATAAGTCTCCGATTTCACTCAAACCTTTTCTGCCCCATTCCTTTGTTACATTGTCCCAGAATATTGATGGTAATATTTTTTCCGCAGAAAAGGGAGTGTGATACCCAATTCTTTCCAGCTTCATTATCCTTACAACCCTTCTCCAAACTCTATATGCAGATTCTAGCACCTTAAATCGAGTGTGTTTGTAATAATTCCCCTCCAGTTCTTTTAACAAGCATCCCTTCGCATGTTCCCCTAGTAATAAATAAAATATCGACGGGGATTCTGCCGGATCCTCAATTTGTTCTCCCGTCAACAATATTCTCATTCTTCCTAAAAAACAGACATAATAATAAAACAGAAAATCCGGAATCCCACGCCCTCCTCTATCTATAGGAAGGGTCAACCATTTCATTGCTCGTCTTGTTTTACCAGGTGCCCCAAAAAATTTTGTACATAGACTTTGCAGTTTGTATATATGATTTAAGGGAATCTCTAATGGAATACTGAGATATATATAGAGAATTTTAGCTAATATATTCATCTTAATGATGTTGCCTCTCCCTATTTTAGACAGTTGGAGTCTCCCCCATCTATCTAGAGATTGTTTAATTTGTAACATATTTTTATCCCAATTAGTTTCTACTATCTCTCGTGTATGAGATTTCGTTATAATGCCTAAATATATCACTTCATGAGTGACCCTATAATCATTAAACTGAACGGAATCTGAGCAAAGCACCTGCGTTTTCGCAGCATTTAATTTGTAACCAGAGCTGTTTCCAAAGTCGAGAGCTAGGCGTTCAATCTCTGTCATAGCCTGTCTTGGATCTGTGGTAGTGATGGCGATATCATCCGCATATGCGAATACTGAATGGGGTATAGATGAAACTACGAAAGGTTTAATGTATGGTGATTATAAAAGTTTTAGTAAAAATGAGTTTATAAATAGAGCAAAAAGAAGTGGGGAGCAGGGACACCCCTGGCGAGTACCTCTTGTAATAATTATCTTCTCCGATTTTCTACCTATAGCTATAATTCTCGTGTTAGGTGAGCGATACAGTGTTTTAATAGCTTTTAAAAAATGTTTGCCAAATCCTATTCTTTGCATTACTACCCACAAATATGCCCACTCTACGCGGTGTGGCTTCAGCGCTCAGCTGACGCTCAAACTGTTATAAAAGATTTGCGAGTCTTTATCGGCACATACGCAATAGGGAAACTACATTCTGACCAGGGTTAGCTCTCAAGCTTACAAAGAAGCCATGGGCAGTTTGGGCGTAGCATTGCGGTATTCTTCTCCATTCCATTCTGTTGTGGCAAGAAAAAACGGAACTTAAAGCAGTTTATAACAGCTAGGGTATTAGGTCCGGGTGATGGGTGGGTCAAACATCTTTATGGGGTCCAATGCCCATTAAACTATTTTCCAAGAAGTTCTCAGGGGGATGTCACTTCATATGAGGTCCTATTTGGGAGTAGAATGTTGGTACTGGACCTTGACATGAAGGGCATGGTGGTGGCATATAAAGAATTTGATACCAAAGATTGTTTGGCTGTTTTAAAGGACTTAAATGAACTAAGATCAAAACAAAGCAATGTGTTCCTGAAACCAACCACCACTTGGGAAAAACCAGCCATCCCAGCAAGGCTTGTCTGCATCCCAAAGCTTGGTGATCTAGTCAGAGAAAAGATCGCGGTCAAGAAGGAATTTGGGCCTTCATACAGACAACCAGTACCTGTCCTACCAATCCACAGATCGAGAAGACTACTTTTGCCGCCACTTGCTGGTAAAAAGGAGAAAAGATTTGTATCCATCAACCCGATCAAACCACACTATGTGGCTGATACTAAGCAGTAGACCAAGTGGACACTGACGATGGAGCTGTCACACTCCTCTAGCTACAATCCAAGAGGTTCAAACTGAGAGATTAATCACCTTTGAATATTCTACAGTGAGAAATGTAGGACTAAGCAACAATGCTATGGAACTCGTTCCTCTTGAAACCCAAATAACAGTTTGTCCTGATACACCTGTTTACAACGAAGTAACAAGTGATCAACTGGTTTCAGCGATTTCAACGAATCCTGATGCAATTCCAACCATTGACAGAACTGCCTCTGGCTATATTATTAACTTTGATACATTTTCTGAGGATCCCAGCGAACCTGAAACAATGCCAGCACAAGGAACTTTCAAAGAACAAGTAACAGATTTTTATCATCTCCTGAAAAAGACTTATCTGGTTTCACCATGGATTGAACTATGGATTGTTTTGGGAATATTCTTCTTTCTACTTTGGTTAGCTCTGGTGATAACTCTGGGTATGCTGATAAATGTAAGATATATTCAAATGGACACAGCAAGTAAAAGAGTGAACTTACTGCTCCATCCACACAAATCCTCCCATCGTGAAGCAAGAGACTTGTCAGCAGTGAACATCATAGCCGTTCCTATACCAGACAGTATAGTTTGAGACAAAACTGAATATGACATTTTTGGCCCGTTGGAACTTTTGAAGATTCCACACTGATTTAAAATTTCTTTAAGTGACTTTATTACCTCTAGTACCTTTTCTGATGATTGGGACTCCGAGACTGTTAATAACATGATGTCTGATCTAGAAATGTCTACAGTAATCACAAATCATGAATATTTGGAGGGTTCATCAGACTATGAACAAATGTATTGGTACAACCATTATGGCCATCATTTCTTGCAAAAGACTGCAATACCTAGAAATGTATTTATGTATAACCAATGGGAACATTGTCCTACACCTCCAAAGGGTAGCTCAAAAACATTTGCAAATAAACTTCCATATTTGTCAGGGTTCCACTTGTCAAATCCAGAAACGTTTTCTTTAAAAATGTGAACAAGACAGGAATGAAAAATATGTTATCCAATACAAAACTGATTTATCCTGCCGCCTTTATTGCCCAACTGTCTAGGCAGCGTTTCAACTTTTGAAAAAAGAAAACATTGAGACACAATCTGTCTGGGGTACAAAAGATTGGCAAGTGCAGGGGTTAGAAGCTTTGTCCCTGTTTCATCCCTGAGCAAATAATTTTTTGGAATGACACTGTCCAACAAACGTTTTGCCTTGGGATAGCCAAGATCGAAGACATGAACACTCCATCCATACCTGCACCTGCAAGTAATAGCATTACACAGGGGGAGGTCGACATACATAATATTTTGCATCACAACAGATCAGATCCAGAATGGAAAAAATGGTTGCTCTGGCCCACAGACACAACCAACTGTAAAGATCAATTCCTGATCAAAACAGAGGGTTTCACTATCAATAGGCTAGACCCACGCTTTGTTTAAAGACAGCATCCAGGGGTAATAACAACATACAGTGTAGGGAAACTTTGCCTTGATTTGCTACAGAAAGCTACACTAGAAGATGTGAAACAACACTTAATTTTACTTCAAGAAGGAGCAGACCTTAGGGAATTCTTGCTAGGTACAAGAAGACCACGTCGAAACGTTTCATATATGCCGGTATCTACGCTGCTTATAATGAAATATGGAAGGTTAACCTAGCAGAAACTGCAGAAAGAATACAAGAAATTGATCATATTAATTTAGAGAAATCTCTCGCTGTAGTGGGTTATGTCGTCCAGGATATATTCATTGGACAGCATTGTATCCTCTGCCATAGTCATTATGGAACAAGACTTGGTCATGTTGCAACATGGTAAGTCTCAACTACGTTCTATCATGTTATTGGGCTGGACGCTACAAAACCTGTGTGCAGGCTATGTGCTTTGGCCTTTAATCAACACTATGTCACTGTTTTCCGAATTCAGTCTCACTGATAAACAGATCAAACTGGCACAAAGGGGAGCAGACAATAAGGTGCTAAGCATTGAAAAACTGGAAAAATTACCATTCACAGTAGCAGAAAAACCAGCTACTGAGGGGATCATGCATGGTAAAATTAATC
The DNA here is from genome assembly GCF_964263255.1 of Lissotriton vulgaris. Taxonomy (NCBI): domain Eukaryota; kingdom Metazoa; phylum Chordata; class Amphibia; order Caudata; family Salamandridae; genus Lissotriton; species Lissotriton vulgaris. The sequence goes on along the minus strand of NC_141695.1, from coordinate 766,988,766 downwards.
TGTCTGTTACAACTTTCCATTTTCAGTATTACCTAAACCATTTACCAGCAGGCAAATATGAAAGGTTGGGTAAAGGATACATCAAGAAATCCTGGGATTTACCTTACACACAGATGTTGGAGTGGGAGGCGTGAAGTGTTTCATAGTGGTTAAAACTGTGAAAACACACTAAGCAGTTCTCTCCTATGCCAAGGTATTAATTTACACAGGGCCTGTAATGGTTCCACTGCAAACTTATCCTGCCACCTGCAAGGTTCACCAGCTGCAGTGATTAATCCAATTTTTGGACAACTTTCAAATGAAAGTTACCTCATGTTGAATGAGAACAGCTGCTGTGGGATGCTGCCAGGTATTCCATATCTAGTAACGGTTACATCCAGGGTCACTTGCTTTATGCAAGTCTTGTTCCCCCAAATAGAGACAGCCACGGAGTTGCCTTTATGACCTTCACTGAACATCTCTTCTATACGAATTGATACTCTAAGCAAAATGAAAGCCCTTCTTTTGCAACAAACAGTGCCTCTGACCTCGGCCAAAGAAACCTATGATCTACAAGTCGCAAGGACTTCAGCCGAGATATATGCCCTTTTGAATACAAATTGCCCTATATGTTTCTCAGAAATGTTGGAACGTATCTTAAACATGTCTGATACCAGCGGTATTGTACAGGTATTTAAGAACGTGTGTTCAGGACTGTTAGCACCTTTTCAAGCAGTCCTCAGAATAATTCCCAATTTTGGGTACTCTGTGTCTGGCGGACTGCCACTACTTTTAGCACTCGTTGCATGGATCTTGTTTTTGCTCCTACTGCTACGATATGGCAAGCCACATCACCAGCGACACCCAATGCACTGTGGAGAGAGCTCTACTGCAGATGAAGTGTAGTAATCGCATCGTCCAAATTTTGGGTTTACCTCGTCTACGACAATTAAATACCACATGGTTTCTGTCATTCAGACAAATCTGGCAAGATTGCATCTTACCTGTTCTATGCTGTCTGCTTTGCGGTCAAGAATGCGTACTAGACATCTGTCTAACACTCCCATCAGTCATGCCTATGGATATTGATACTCTGCTGGACTTGGTAATGGCCCATGCTGTGTGTTGTCCCCAGCGGCTACCAATCCTGATGACGGCATTCATTGAGATCTCACAGCGCAAATTGCTACTGCTGAGGTACGACAGGAATCAACAGGAACACAGGTAACATCGGATACGAACATTGCTGATGCGTCCAATGCTGAAGGCGATGCTTCTCATCCATTTATTCATTTATTTATGTATTTATTTATTTATTTGTTTATTTTAAACGTTTTATATAGTGCTGGCTAGACCCAGAGGTATCAGAGCGCTTTACATGATCAGGATAGAATACGGCAAACATGGTATAAAAAGCATGATAACGAAGTAAAAAACAACCAAATTACAAAATCAAGGAGGGATGAAACAGGATTTGAGGCAAAATAATACTAGTAATATAGATAGAGTGGATTGCAGTAAGAGGGCCATATATTACAGAGACAAATACGGACTACTGAAATGAGATCAGGAGTCAGGCACAGGTTAGGATCCCCAGTAGTAGTGGGTTTTGAGGTCTTTTTTGAAGCTGGCGTACAAGGGGTTACAGCACAGGTTTTTTGGGAGGGTATTCCAGATAGTAGGGGCAGTTCCAGAGAAGGAGCGAGAATGTGTGGTTTTATTTTTGTGCAGAGGAGGGATTAGGAGGAGGGCGTTGGAGCTTCTCAGAGGACAAGTGGTACCAGCGATAAGGAGTTTCTTGGATAGGTACTGCAGAGTGTTTTGTTGGAGTACTTTATGAGTAATGCGGGCCGTTTTGTAAGTTGATCTCCCCTTGATATGGAGCCATTTAAGCGATTTGAGAGCTGGGGATATATGATCGAAGCGCTTGCAGTCTGTGATGAGCCTGGCTGCAAGGTTGCGCACAGCTTTATGAGGGGCAAGGTGGACCTTGGGGATTCCGTGGAGGATGGTGTTGCCATAGTCAATACGTGAAAGAACGTGCGGTTAATCTTCTAAACGAGGTAATCCAACTTTCAGCTACAAAGGTAGATGACTTTTTGTCTTCAGAAATAGAAGATTTCATGTTTGCTCCATCCCCATACACTGACTTTTGATTCAACACACAGTGTACCAGGAAGACTCTGAATGTGGCCTTCATTTTTCAAAACAAAGACTAAACTTGGAACTTTTTCCTATGATAATTTATTTTTTCCAAATTTGAACTTTCCTTTTTCATGGCACAGTAATCAGCTTATAGTAGAACTATTCATAGAGAACACAATTCTTTGAAACACTTCCAGAGACAATATGTCACCTATGTCACCTTAATATCTATTCCTTAGGGGTTCATTTATGACGTTCCTCTGCCCAAATTTTACGTCAATACTGCCATTCCTAAACACCTTCAAGGTATAAATATACCTTCACTTGCCATGACACAGCAAGTTCGGAAGGAATTCGAGTCCCTGCCTGACGCACTGACCAGACGCTGTCGTCCTCCTCGCAGAGAATCAAGCTCCAGTGTTTCTGACTCCCCTTGCAGGGTGTTAGAGATCGAGACCTGGAAAGAGATTCCAACCTCTCTCATTCTAAGGCATGGAGCAGACTAGAACCTAGAGGGACTTTTTGCAAATCTTGGCAACACCAATTCTAACTATAGCTAAACTAGACTATAGCAAAACAGCACCTACTTCTCACCTCATACTACACTTAGGTTAGGTACACTGGGGTAGGACTAGCTAGAAGCCCTAGATGAGTATCAACATTTTAGCCTGTGTTATTTATGTATGTATTTTCATGAATATATGTCATAGCTATAAACCATGCTATTGCAGTATTATTTTATCTTACTGCTAACGCTGTACGTATTATACTTCGCATTCTGTTTGACGATTGTAGCAGTTCATATCTCTTGCATGAGAAATAAGACTGTTCAATAAACCATTTTTATTGAAACGCCTGTCTACCTATTTCTGTGTAAACTCTGTAGAAACAAAGCATGCACGATTGACTGAGTGAAACTGTTATGTATTGTTTCCATGATTCTGAGACTGTTCCGATTCTAAGGGAAACAAGGTGGTCATGTTTATGCGGTTGTCAGATACTAATCCCTTCTTGTTTATTCGAGACATTTCTAGTGACCTCTGAGTTAGCTGGCCCACACAAGTTATTAAGTTTAATGTACTCGATAGAGGCATACTGACCCCATTCCTATGCCACAACTATGGTATATATTATTCCAATGCACAGAGCCTATCAGGGATATAGGAACTACACTACAGTATGACAGCATAAGACAAATAAATGTCTATTTTAGCTACCACCTACATTATGGTGCTGACTTGATCTTTGAAAGTTCTAGGTCATAATATTAGGGATAGGCAGACCTCATAGAGGTTGACCACGTAATTCCATGGAGTGACGTAAAAACTAAGCGATATTTCGTGCACTTCCGCCTGTCCTGTTCTGACACACAAATGAGGAAATCACTTTGCACCAGTAATAACCCGTCTGGGCACTAGATTTCTTTGCAGCTTGCACAACACCTGGGGGGGACTGCATGTCCCAGGCATTACTTCACAGCACCCGATCTTACTTGTACACACATAAAAAACATATTCTTAATTGTCACCTGGAGAAAATTTGATGTTGACCATGGACAATCTAGCTCTGCCGGCCTGGTTTTTCAGAATAGAGCTGGATTTTGGGTTGAAACCCAGGGACTGGCAGACGGATGGTACATCGGCCCTGCCCCAAACTGATGCAGCCATGTAGATTCTCTCACGTCGGCCAGTGCCTCTAACATGTGAAGAGGACCGAGCAGGGTCAGTCACGTCAGGTCTCATCTGACTGACTGCCTTAGATGTAGTGGTCCCTTGGAGGTACTGGCCTGCCACTAAACCAAGAATAGTGGTTACAGCACAAATGAGTGCAGGAAGTTAAAATTGAGGGTACGAAAATGGGAAAGACAGTTAAAGAAAAAATCATATAAGGGAATTATGGAAAGCCTTCGAGTGGCAAAATTGGAATATAAAAATAAGTTGAGAGACAGGAAATTAGAATATATGTCCAAAAGTTGGGCTACAATGTTAGACGTGATAAATACAAACAATATAAGATCATTCTGGCGCCTGGAAAAAGAGGGAATTGTAAAAGAGGAAATGCGGTGTTTAGCCATTCGAGTAAACCATACAATGGTATAAATTGGAAAAAGACTATGGAAATAAGGTATGAGGAGACAGAAGCCTAGGGCCGCAGTTCTCCATTCAAAACATAAAAGAACCTATTCAATCCCTAAAGCTAAGTAAAGCGGCAGGGCCAGATAATCTACCCACAATCATATTAAACAAGCATTTGCAATGCAATAGGTCTCGCATTAGGAAAGTTTGAGCTATTGGCATTGTAAATGACAATTATTTTATTTATGTTTTGTTTTTGAAAATAGCGAAATTAATAGCTTTGTCATTTACAATGCCAATAGTTATAACTTTCGCAAATGTGACAACTATAGCATTTGTAATGCAATATGTGTTGTATTTACGTGACTTACATGTATTGATATTATAAATTAGAACAGCTTTTAATTATTTTTCAATAAGTAATACTTAAATAAAAGTTATTGTAATTTATAATGGCAATAGCTTAAAGTTTTGTAAATGACTTTTGTGAAGATTATGTTCAGTGTATTTTATTGTGACGAAAATCCAGGAACAGAAGTGAAATATTAACATCTTTTTGTTACATTTGTAATAAACCTTGAAAAATTGAGAGAACATATTTGAACCAGGTGTTGTTGAATGGTTGCACAGATTGATGCTGTGGTTGCGCTGAGTGATGTTGTGATGGTGAACGAGTGATGCTGTGACGTTCAGTGATGCTGTGGTAGCACATAGTGATGTTGTGGTGCCCCTGAGTGATTCTGTGGTGGTGCAGATAAAAGCTGTACGCTATGCTATGTTTTGTTTTTTTATGCTATGCTATGCTATGCTATCCTATGCTTTGATTTGTTATGTTATGCTATGCTGTGTTTTGTTATGCTAGGCTATGATTTGTTATGCTATGCTATGTTTTGCTATGCTATGCTTTGTTACGCTATGCTATGTTTTGTTATGCTATGCTATGTATTGTTGTGTTTTATTATGTAATGTTTTGTTTTGCTATGCTATGTTTGTTATGCTATGCTATGCTATGTTTTGTTGTGTTTGGTATGCTATGTTCTGCTATACTATTATATGTTTTGTTTTGCTATGCTATGTTTTGTTGTGTTTTGTTAAGCTATGCTATGTTTTGTTGTGTTTTGCTATGTTTTGTTATGCTATGTGTTTTTGTGTTTTGTTATGCTATGTTTTGTTATTTTATGCCATGTTCTGTTATGCTATGCTATGTTTTGTTTTGCTATCCTATGCTTTGTTTTGTTTTGCTATGCTTTGTTTAGTTTTGCTATCCTATGCTTTGTTTTGTTATGCTATGCTATGTTTTGTTGTGTTTTGTTATGCTATGCTATGTTTTGCTATGCTAGGCTTTGTTATGATATGCTATGTTTTGTTATGCTTTGCTATGTTTTGGTATGCTATGCTATGTTTTGTTGTGTTTTATTATGCTATGCTTTGTTTTGTTATGCTATGTTTTGTTATGCTTTGTTATGCTATGTTTTTTATGCTATGCTAAGCTTTGTTTTGTTATGCTTTGCTATGTTGTGTTGTGTTTTGTTATGCTGTTTTGTTGTGTTTTGTTATGCTATGCTATGTTTTGCTATGCTTTGCAATGCTATGTTTTGTTATGTATCCTATGTTTTGTTATGCTATACTATGTTTTGTTGTGTTTTGCTATGTTTTGTTATGCTATGTTTTGTTATGTTATGCTTTGTTTTATATTATGTTATGCTATGTTTTGTTATGCTATGCTATGTTGTGTTCTACTATGCAATGTTTTGTTTTGCTATGCTTTGTTATGTTATGCTATGCTTTGTTTTGTTATGCTATGTTTTGTTATGCTATGCTATGTTTTGTTGTGTTTTGCTATGCTATGCTATGCTTTGTTGTGTTTTGCTATGCTATGTTTTGTTTTGTTATGCTGTGTTTTGTTTTGCTATCCTATGGATTGTTTTGTTATGCTATGCTGGTGAGGGTGTGTGAGTGTGTGTGAGTGTGTGTGAGGGCGAATGAGGGTGAGGGGGTGAGGGTGAGGGGGTGTGAGGGTGTGTGAGGGTGAGGGGGTGTGATGGTATGTGAGGGTGAGGGGTGTGAGGGGGTGTGAGGGTGAGGGGGTGAGGGGGTGTGAGGGGGTGCGAGGGTGAGGGTGTGTGAGGGTGAGGGTGTGTGAGGCTGGGGGGTGTGAGGGTGAGGCATGCAAGGGTGTGCGGGTGGGTGAGGGGGTGTGAGGGTGAGGGGGTGTGAGGTTATGTGAGGGTGTGGGGTTGTCAGGGTGAGGGTGTGGGGTTGTGAGAGTGAGGGGGTGTGAGGTTGAGGGTGTGAGGGAGAGAGGGTGTGAGGGTGAGGATGGGTGAGGGTGTTGGGGGTGAGGGTAACGGGTATGAGGGTGAGGGGTGTGAGGGTGAGGGAGTGTGAGGGTGAGAGGGTGTGTGAGGGTGAGAGGGTGTGAGGGTGAGAGGGTGTGTGAGGGTGTGTGTAAGGGTGAGGGTGTGAGGGGTGTGAGGGGGTATATGGGTGAGGGTGTGAGGGTGTGGGAGTTTGAGGGTGAGGGGGTGTGAGGGTGGGAGGGTGTGTGAGGGTGGGAGGGTGTGAGGGTGAGAGGGTTTGTGAGGGTGTGGGGATGTGAGGGTAGGGTGAGGGGGTTTGAGGGTGAGGGGGTTTGAGGGTGAGGGGGTGTGAAGGTGAGAGGGTGTGTGAGGGTGAGAGGATGTGTGAGGGTGAGTGAGGGTGAGGGTGTGTGAGGATGTGTTAGGGTGAGGGGGTGTGAGGGTGAGGGGGTATGAGGGTGAGGGGGTGTGAGAGTGAGGGGGTGTGGGTGCGTGAGTGTGTGAGGGGGCATGGGGTGTGAGGGTGAGGGGGTGTTTGAGGGTGGGTGAGGGTGAGGTGGGTGAGGGTGGGTGAGAGGGTGGGTGAGGGTGTTTGAGGTTGAAAGGGTGTGTGAGGGTCAGAGGGTGGGTGAGGGTCAGAGGGTGGGTGAGGGTGGGTGAGAGGGTGAGTGAGGGTGAGGGGGTATGAGGGTGAGGGGGTGTGAGGGGGTGAGGGTGAGGGGGTGTGAGAGTGAGGGGGTGAGAGGGTGTGAGGGTGAGGGTGAGGGTGTTTGAGGGTGAGGGGGTGTGAGGGTGAGGGGGTTTGAGGGTGAGGGTGAGGGTGGGTGAGAGGGTGTGTGAGGGTGAGGGTGAGAGGGTGCGTGAGGGTGAGAGGGTGGGTGAGGGTGTGTGAGGGTGGATAAAAGGGTGAGTGAGGGGGTATGAGGGTGAGGGGGTGTGAGGGTGAGGGGTGTGAGGGTGAGGGTGGGTGAGAGGGTGTGTGAGGGTGAGAGGGTGTGTGTGAGGGTGAGAGGGTGAGTAAGGGTGAGGGTGTGTGAGTGTGAGCGTGTGTGGGGTTAGGATGAGGGTGTGTGAGGGTGATGGGGTTTGAGAGTGAGCGTGTGTGAGGGTGAGGAGGTGTGTGAGGTTGAGGGTGTGAGGGTGAGGGTGTATGAGGGTGAGGGTGTGAGGGTGAGGGTGTGATGGTGAGGGTGAGAGGGTGTGAGATAGGGGGTCTGAGGGGTGTGTGAGGGTGTGAGGGGTGTGGAGGTGTGAGGGTGTGTGGGGGTGAGGGGGTTATAGGGTGAGGGGTGTGAGGGTGGGTGAGGGGTGTGAGGGTGGGGGGTGTGAGGGTGAGGGTGTGTGAGGGTAAGGGGATGTGAGGGTGAGGGTGTGTGAGGGTGAGGGGTGTGAGGGTGGGTGAGGGTTGGTGAGAGGGTGTGTGAGGGTGAGAGGGTGTGTGAGGGTGAAAGGGTGTGTGAGGGTCAGAGGGTGGGTGAGGGTGAGAGGGTGGGTGAGGGTGAGAGGGTGTGTGAGGGTGAAAGGGTGTGTGAGGGTCAGAGGGTGGGTGAGGGTGAGAGGGTGGGTGAGGGTGTGTGATAGGGTGAGTGAGGGTGAGGGTGTGTGAGGTTGAGGGGGTGTGAGGGGGTGTGTGGGGGTGTGAGGGGGTGAGGGTTAGGGGTGTGAGGGTGAGGGGGTGTGAGGGTGAGGGGGTGTGTGAGGGTGAAGGTGTGAGGGTGAGGGGGTGTGAGGGTGGGTGAGGGGGTGTGAAGGTGATGGGGTGGGAGAGTGAGGGTGTGAGGGTGAGGAGGTGTGTGAGGTTGAGGGTGTGAGGGTGAGGGTGTGTGGGGGGTGTGAGGGTGAGGGTGAGAGGGTGTCAGATAGAGGGTGTGAGGGGATGTGGAGGTGTGATGGTGTGTGGGGTGAGGGGGTTATAGGGTGAGGGTGTGTGAGGGTGGGGGGGCGAGGGTGAAGGTGTGTGAGGGTAAGGGGATGTGAGGGTGAGGGGGGGTGAGGGTGAGGGTGAGAGGGTGTGTGAGGGTGAGGGTGAGAGGGTGTGTGAGGGTGAAAGGGTGTGTAGGGTGAGAGGGTGGGTGAGGGTGAGAGGGTGAGTGAGGGTGTGTGACAGGGTGAGTGAGGGTGAGGGTGTGTGAGGTTGAGGGGGTGTGAGGGTGAGGGGGTGTGTGGGGGTTTGAGGGGGTAAGGGTGATGGGTGTGAGGGTGAGGGGGTGTGAGGGTGGGTGAGGGTGAGTGAGAGGGTGTGAGGGTGAAAGGGTGGGTGTGGGTGAGAGGGTGGGTGAGAGGGTTGGTGAGGGTGGGTGAGAGGGGTGAGAGGGGTGAGTGAGGGTGAGGCGGTGTGAGCATGAGGGAGTGTTAGGGTGAGGGGGTGTGAGGGTGAGGGTGTGAGGGAGGGTGAGGGGATGTGAGAGTGAGGGGTGTGAGAGGGTGTGTGAGGGTGAGAGGGTGTGTGAGGGTGAGAGGTGAGTGAGGGTGAGGGTGTGTGAGGGTGAGGGTGTGTGAGGGTGAGGATGAGGGGGTGTGAGGGTGATGAGGTGTGTGAGGGTGAGGGGGTGAGGGTGAGGGGGTGTGAGGGTGAGGGGGTGTAAGGGTGAGGGGGTGTTAGGGTGTGAGGGGGTGAGGGTGAGTTAGGGTGAGAGGGTTGTGAGGGTGAGGGGGTGGGGGTGTGAGCGTGAGGGTGTGAAGGTGAGTGAGGGTGTTTGAGGGTGTGTGAGGGTGAGGAGGTGTGAGGGTGAGGGTCTGAAGTAAATGATGGCAGGGCAGACATCATAAGACAGAGAGGAGAGACTGTGTCGTGACTGCATTGGTCCATTTTGGAATCAGGAGGGGCAGAGTCAGCACAGTCTGCGAGGGATCAATATGTCTAGAGGCAAAGCATAGCTGATGTAGCATTGCAGCTAGCAAGTCGAGTGTTTTCAAGCTGAGTGTTCCTAGAGAGATGGCAACACAGCAACAGCATTTGAGGAGCAAGGCTACTGTAAACAAGCACGGTAGGCTTTCACTTTCGTCCAGAAAAAAAACGAGAAAGGTGCAGACAACGCTGAACAGAACATGGCTTCCCCGCGAAATGGATGCCAAAAAAACCAAGCTCTCTGCATTGCTGTGGCAGGGGGGTTGGGGGGGCGGCTGAGCAGGAGCGCATTCCTTTGAAGTCTGATGCCAAGGCTCAGACAAATGGTGGAGTGAGATATGCACGCGGGGGGATGGGGGAGCAGCAGCCTTCGAAGTCTGATGCCGAGGCACAGACAAATGGTGGTGTGTGAAGTTGCTGGCTCTGTGCACGCGCATAGCTCAAATGAGCTGTACGCGATCCGCAGGCTAGGTACACTTTTCTTTTCCCCTTACTATAATATTGCCTACTTATCCCTGCTGGATATAACAGGCGAGATCTAAAAATAGTATAGGTTGGTGGGCAAGCTTTCTAAATGCGACCTTTCAAAATATTTTAACTTCAGGAGTTTTCCCAGAAAGTTGGAAGGGGGCTATTGTTAGGCCAATTTATAAAAAAGAGGATGCTACATTACCTCAGAATTACCACCTAATAAGTTTCGTAGACGTGGGGGAGGAAGTTTTTTCTTAGATACTACTAGGCGTAGTAAAGACCTGGGCAGAGCAGTATAACTTAATACCAACAGAACAAGGTTGGTTCCAGGAGGTCTACTCAACCATCGACCATTGCCTTAGTCTATGGGCAATGGCAAGAAAGGCAATTGTAGTGCAAGGTTACCTGTTCTGCTGCTTTGTGGACTTTTATGCAGCCTTCAACTCAGTAGATCATAGTCTACTGTGGAGTATGCTAGCAGAGCTCGGAATCAACAAGGCAGTACTTGCTTTAATCCAGGAAATGAACTCAAGGAATTAGGGCAGGGTTATCTTGGATTCCCATGGAACCCTATCTAACAAACTTCATATAATGAATGGTTTGCGGCAGGGCTGTGTTCTTGCCCCATTGTTATTCTCTTTATTTTTATTCGATTTGCCTAATATATTGAGTAGGGCAGGTGGTGTAGGCCCCAAATGGGGGAAACCCATATATCTTGTCTGCTATACTCAGATGACTTTGTGATAATGGATATGACAGAGTTAGACTTGCAAAATAAATTGGACGCTTTTAATGAATATTGCCTAAAAAATGCCTCACGATCAACCTAGGAAAGACCAAAATAATGGTATTGGGAAAAAAGAGCAGCTTCTTGTACTGGAAACTGGGAGAGGTCAGAGTGGAAGAAGTGGATAGATATAAATATTTGGGTATGCGGTTCGACAATAAGCTAAATTGGAGGGATCACATACAGTCACTTAAATCAAAGGCTCTCTCCTCAATATTGGGCCTTAAACAATTCAAGCAAAAGTATGGAGGCCCAGCTCTGTGGCGTATTCTTTCGCCTTTAATGCTTTGATACGCCCACAGTTCCAATATGGCGTAGAGGTCTTATATATGGGAGATAAATCGGATTGGAACTTAGAAGAGGGTAAATGTGTTAAACAGCTCCTTGCACTCCCCTTGTCAACAATAATACAGGCTGTACGAGTGGAATGTCATCCTACAGCCTGGAACTTTCAGGGTATGCAAACAGTATTGAAATTTTGGCAGAGAATGAATGGAAAGGGGCCCGCCAAAATAGCAAACCTCTGTAAAAAAGAAATAGAGACTAGAAAACTAAATTGGGCGTCCCAAGCTAGAATTAGGCTAGATAAGTTGTATGTTAAACTTTCTCTAGAAATAGATCAATAGAATTTGGGGCAGCAGATTCCCAAGTCGCTGTTGCGTGTCATTATTAATACGAAGGCCCGATAGGAAGATTTGGGTTATTTAAGGAGTAAATAGTCTTCACGGTTCTTGATAAATGGGTGGACCAATGATCAAACATTCCCCTATATAGACGCCATGCCTATCCCAAAGCTTAGATATATAATCCTGAAATTTAGAGTTGGCCTGAATCCATGCAACACTCGCTGGAAAATTAAATCTGCTCTGCTGAATGAACAAGGTCTGTGCACATGTGAATTACAAGTAAAATGTAATGGGCCACATATTCTGTTGGACTGTTTGTGGTTCTTAGAAGAACGGAAAACATTTTTAAAACCCCTTTTTTTTGCCTATGAAATTATTAGTAGGGATCAAGCGCTTAGTTTATTGGCAAATATGAGATTTTTAAATGTGACAGGTGCAATGATTCGATTCTTAATTGCAATACAGGAGTCGTTGAAGGAATTGGTTATATCATTTAAAATGGGTGGGGTAGAAATGTGATTTTACCCATGTTTGGGAAACCCCTCGGCTCTTGTTCTTTATGGATCGATGTACAAAAGTATACCGAACGTATAAGGGATCCTTTCCCCTTGTTGATGATGAATTAGGTACTCCTTATTGTCTGGTAGAGTTCTCATTGTTTAATTTATCAGGATTTCATTGTGTTTTATACTGTTTTATGGTTACAGTGTTTGTATAATTCAGATTTTATTTGTATGTATTGTGGTACTTTCTTTGTATGGCTCTATATGCCGAATAAAAATATAATAAATGAAACAAAACATATTAGGATGGATTTTTTGATCAGCAAATTAATAACATTAAGCCCAACCCCAGCACTCCAAGAGAGTACGTCTCATCATGTAAGTGCCATTCCCGTTCGGTCGCATGTCACTGCTTTCCCCCTTCAATTCTGGGAAGGTGTTTTGCAAACTTCACTCTGTACGGTCCTACACATGCATGCATGCTGTTTCCTACCTTCTGCGCTGCTGTGTGCTACGGGTCACGTACATGTCTCTCTCTCACCTGCAGACTGCCGATAGCTGGTGTTCTTTGCTTCGATTTTAGGTGAATTTTGAAAGAGGGGCCCCATCTTACGATTCTAAGCAAATCACTTTAATTTCTCTTGTCCCTAAATATCTAAGAATGACCCATCCTGATTACTCCAGCCTTTCCAGAAGTGAGGTCATGCTGACTGGTTTTTACTCAGTCTAGCGGGCAATGTGCATTGAGTTCACTGCAACAGGTGTCTGATAGACAGGTTGGTGCTGGTGAACTCCGGCATGGTGGAGTGCAGGGATTTGTTGCCATTCTCTGCAGTCCAAGTGGAGCGCAGAGTGGCAAATCTCCGACCTCCACTAGCAGAGTGGAGGTTACCGACCACTACTACTAATACTTGCACTGATTTGTAATGAGTGAGCAAAGTGAGCACACCAGACCTCTGTTAAGGAGTTCCTACACCTGAGAAAAATTGGAAAAGAATGGGATGAAACTGCGCATTTTTAAACATTATCTTGACATAAATTTGCTAAAATGCCACAGGCACGGACATGACACTCATTAAATATTGAAATTCTTGCATGGTGTTCTAGGTCAATGAAACGTGACGTCCCCAGGAATTGACCCCATAATTTTTATATTGTGATGTTGGTGCCCTCATATGTCCAAAATGATCTCCATTGTGCTAGAGCCATCATTTTGTCATGGGTGCCCCCATATTTAGTGGGTTCCCCATTATATAAAAAATGACATAAAATATGCTAGTGCCCGAATTTTGTAATGTATGCCATTCTTATACCATAGATCACTCCAATTTCAAAAATGACCTTAGTATGTCAAGCTGGCATTTTGTCATAGTTGCCACTATCCTATATGCCAGGTTGTCCACCATTATGCCAACAATTACCTCCATTGTACTAGTACCAGCATTCTGCCACTCATGTCCACGACAAGAATGTTCTCAGTATACCAGTTGTTTCCCACAGTGCACTACATGCTATGAACTACCTCTATCATACCACTATGATACCTATGATTTTACCACTGGTGCCCTTTATTCCAATAATTGCTCCCAATGTGCCAGTGCCAGTATTTTGTCAGAGTTGACAGTCATGCTAAGAATTGCTGCCAGTATTTTGCCGTAAGTGTCTCTATGGGACTAAAATTACCTACAACAACACGCTTCCAAGCATCATCCTACATTCTCTCACTCACACTCATTCATACATTCTCATTCACATTCTCTAATAGGCCCTTGCACTCATTCTTATTCATTCTCACTCACTCACTTGCATTAACTCTTAATCTCACTCAGTCTCATTCACTTGTTCTTACTGACATTCAGGACCACGTTTACTAATGCTTTGCATTGGGTTTATATCACTTTTATGAAGCAAACCTGACAAGTGTTAGGGTGGGATTTACTATCCAACACAAACCAGGATTTGTGTGTAAAGTATCCCAAAGTAATGCAAAGTTGTACTATGCTCTTCTTTACGTTATTTTACATCAAGGATGTGTCCATTGGGTGGTGCAGGTGTGTTCCCATACAGACACCTATGGGTTTTGGCACAGATGCCTGTCTACACACATTTGTAAACAAGACTTTGTGCCATAAACCTACACCTCCTAGTGTCAGGTGTAAGAAGGAGAATTGCTTTCATGTGTCCTTGTTTTTTCAACTTTGCATATGTACCACATTGTACAGCACACACACAAAGTTGGACATGCCTTAAAGCATAGTTTTGTACTGGAAGGGATCCCTTACAGTGCAAAACCTATGATTCAGATAATTCATGCACCCTTGGACTATGGCAAAAGGGTGTGTGCATTGGCACATGGCTGTCAAAAGTGGACCAGGGCACGGGCGAGAAAAAATTTACCTTACCTTACTAGATATGGTACATTTGTTATCTCTCTCTCTTCAAAACAAGGCAGCACAGCAACTACTTTGCATCAAAGAATATTAAATTTGGGCCTCAGTCTCACGACCTGTCACTGACTTTCACTCATTTTCAATCCAACAGAAAGGCTCACACACAGAAGCTCTCTCTCACTTGAACTCACTCTCCCCAGCAAGCATGCACACAACATGCATTTAAAAAAACGTTTTCTTACCACAGCGGCCACCAATGGTCTCTTTGCAGTTAAGTGTAATCCTTGTTTTAATATTTATTTATTTTATTTTTATTTTATTTTGAAGGTTTTGTATAGCGCGGACAAGACCCTTGTGAGTATCAGAATGCTTTACAACAAATAAGGCAATAGAGGAAATAGACATATACATAACAAATAGTGTTGGTTATATTAGTCCAAACAATGGTAACTATCCCAGCATAGCATATGTATACAAGTCTGCATCAAATAGTTCAATTGAATTTGGCCAGGAGAATCGATTTCAGTTAATTTTTAAAGGATGCCGTGTGAGGGGTCTGCCTTGTTTTTGGGGGTAAGGCATTCCAAATCCTGGGGGCCATTCCTGAGCAGAAGCGATTATAAGTTTTCTTCTTGGTAAATCGTTGTGGCTTCAGTAAAAGGTTATAAGAACTCTCCTGTTGGTTCTGATACCACCAGATGGTATTAATTTCTCTACACGGTATCACTGTGTTTTGTGATGCAATGCCTGTGTGTCATACATTTGATTTTCAGAAGTATTCTGGCCTCAAAGTGTAGCCAGTTAAGGACATGCAGGTCCAGGGAGATGTGATAGTTTCTTTTGGAGTCTGTGATTAGTCTGGTGGCTGCGTTGATCTGGGAAGGCTGCAGTTGATCTGGGAAGGCTGCAGCGAGCAACACTCCCATAGTCCACTTTGGGGATTACTAGCAATTGGACTGCCTGTTTAAATTCATTAGTGGGTATGAAGGGTTTCAGTTTTCTTAAGGTGTTCATTTAAACGTTTGCTCCTTTAGTTGCTGCACTGATGTACTTCTGCACATGTAGCTTATTATCCAGAGTTAAGCGTAGCGATTTGGCTGAATCGATCATGAGTGGTTTGCCGTCCAGAGCTGTTAAGTGCTTCATCCAATTCCATGATGGTGTTGGTTGGCTGGGGGGCGCTATTAAGAGGAATTCTGTTTTTAGGGTGTTAAATTTTAAGTAGTTATTTGCCAGCCAGGTCTGCGTTTTATGGAGCATTGAGTTGAGGGACTTGATGTCTTCCAGTGAGTGTATCTTAATGTAGAGTGGTGTGTCGTCTGCATACATGTAGTATTGGAGTTGAGAGGCTCGGTGAGTGGTTCCATAAACAAGTTGAAGAGATTCGGGAGAGGGAAGATGGAGTGGGTTTGGATAAAGATTGGTTGGCCTTGAATCTTTGCGTTCTGTTTTGAAGGAAAGAAGTGAACCAGTTGAGAACTGCTCCCAATAGTCCCATTCTATGTTTTAGGAGGTCTAATAGATTGTCATGTTTGACGGTGTCGAAGGTGAGGATAGGTCTTGCAGGATAAGTAAACAGGCTTTGTTTTGGTCCAGTATTTTTAATGTGTCATCATTTATGTGGGTCATGGTAGATTCTGCACTGTACCCTGATCAAAAGTCAGATTGGAATTTATCGTGCAGGTTGAAGTGATCAATGTGGTAGGTAAGTTGCGTGTGAACACATTTTTCTAATAATTTGGCCAGTGTGGGGATGTTGGATATGGGGTGATAGTTATTTAGGCCTGCTGGGTTAGCAGATGGTTTCCTTAAAATGGGGGAAACCTGAACAGCTTTGAGGATGTCGCGGATGGTTCCTTGTAGCAGAGAGGTGTTTATAATCCTAGTCCATAGGGGCACTAAGGTCAGTAGGAAGTCTATTAGGAGGGATGTTGGGAGTGGGTCAGCAAAGTGATTGGAGGGGTTTAAGGCTGTGAGTTTTTTTAGAATAGTTTCTTCTCTGTAGATGTTAAATGAGGACCAGTCTGCGTTGTTTTTGAGGTCGAGCTTTGCAGTAGGCCTGGACGTAGGACTATACTACGCTCGCGGTGCGTGTGCAGTTCGTGCAACTAGCAGCTACACAAATTGCACGCAGCACAGTCCAAAAATGAGTAGCAGGCAATTTTTGCTTTCTCGCGGTCCTCAACGTCAAGTTGGCGACCGCGAGCGAGCAAAATAACATCCCAGAGAGACTTTTTCCTCATTCGCGATCAGCAACATCAAGTTGCCGATCACGAGCGTGGAAAATAAACCTCCTGGCAAGATTCTCAACGCGGGGAGGTCAGGTTTCTCATTGCTAGTGGTCGCGTATGCTCGTGACCGCTCAGGATGAGAAACTACCACTCCGCGTTAAGAAAGCTGCCGGTCGAGTACAAATCTACTCGAGCGGCAGCAAACGACCGCTTGCACTATGCAAGATACGGTTTGCACTGATTGCACAGTGCGGACAAGCATCCGGCACTGTGCAACCAGTGCGAACATAATTTTGCACAGTACATTACGCAGTTTATGTAGCTTGCGTAGTGCTAAGTGCACTTCGCGTAGTAATGCGTAGCGCTACTACGCGAACTACGCCCAGGGTTACTTTGCAGAACAACTAAGCGGGTTCCTGAGGGGGATCCTTGAGGTGATCATGTGAGGGTTGTTGAGGGCTGACAGGTCATTCAGTAGGTCTGTCTTTATGTTTTCAGTTTTAGTTGTGAAATAGGACGCAAATGCCTCGAAATTGGGAAGTGTTTCTTAATTAACTTGTGGTGAGTGGGAGACACCCTTGTGGTGAGTGGGAGACACCCTTGGATTGCGCTTTAATTATTTCAAATGACATTAATTGTGAACAATACAATATTATTCACTATTACTATAATGAAAAACAGCCGGAAATAAGCCATGTTCGGCAGCCCCTATGTTCTTGGCACTGATTTTGCCACCTCTGAGTCCAGGGGTAGGAAAGGCAGTGCCAGGAGTCGCAAGGTGCAAGGCAGGGTAAAAGCTGCCAATGCTGACGACCCCTGAAAGACGTCCATGACGTCCATGTTTATTCATGGCTTTTAATGATTAGTTATTATTTTTCATATGGTCTGCTGTACGTATTTATGAAAAATTAGTAGATTTTGATGCCATAAAATTATCTGATTTGTGAGCGGTCAATGAAATGATATGTTTTTGAACTGCATGTTCTTGGAATGGTTTGATGTACTCTAATACACTCATTACTTTTCTTAGGGGAACCACTATTTATGTTATTTTCTTGGCATTAACGGACACTTACTTCTTAGGCTCTCATTGCAAATGGCCCAATAAATGATGTGAAATGTATTGCACCTCATAACATCTGCAATAAATTCACGCAAGTATACGTTTTTGTGAAATAACCTGGATGTTAGTGCTTGTTGCACCAAAAAGCCACACGTTACAGTCAATGATAACTACTTTTTTCAATAAATATCAGCACGTGTGACCTGCCTATATTTATCAGCAAATCCACCTTTGCGAAATGTGTGGTAACAGCAGTTACCGCATGTTTCACAATTAACCGGCTAGCTCGTAAAGAGGGCCACTGATTTTATATCAAAACACTTGTGGAGGTATTTTATTTTGCATATTTATGAAGTATTTTAAACCAGTCTCACTATTGCTGTTTGAGGTCTGAGTCTGTAAAACGAGTCTAATCAGTCTACTGGGCCCTGAACCTGCAAGGACCCTGTTACCTGAGAGGTAGCACTGCTGTATGAGACAGCAATTTCTGTCTATGACCAGAGATAGTGAGAACCGGGTAACTGTTAATTGTTCATTACTTGTCTGAGTCAAGCAGAGCCTGACAGGCGACTGACTCTTCCACAGCCTTACCAGTCTTGCAGAGGACCAGCATGACAGGCATTCCCTTAAGTCCCCCTTGGCCCAGTTCAATTCTAATCACAGGACACTGCTGCTTTAATACAGAAAGCATATGACTGCATCGAAGCAGAACTACTTGGCTGTCTGTCAGGTTCTCTTTGCAGCAGCCTGACACTATCAAGACCCTAGTAAACAGATAACTATCCAAACTGCATTAATTTAATAAGTGCTCACTTTCGGGATCATAACTCCCAGGCGCGTGCGTGTGCACAGCTTCTACTGATCCTGAATAATCAGAATATTCACCTTCACCGAAAGAGGCAATTTGCATTATAGAGGTAAAAATTCAAAGAAAATAAAAGCAGAAGAGAAGCTTAAACTTTCAAGGGAATGTAAACCTTATACAGCAACTTTGCAATAATGAGGACATGAAAGGGCAGAGAAGATCCAAAATTTGCAAACCACAGTTCAGACCACAATAGCTGTTGCATGTTAAAGAAACAACATTTATTTATTTATGCGCATAATGTCCACAAACTCTAAAAATATCCTATTCAGTTTTCTTTCTTTGTGTCTCAAATGGAAATGCTATTTCTCTCGCACCGTGTTCGGGTGTTAATATTCTAACTGCACAGTCAATTATCTCTTGGAGTTCAAACGATTGTTAATATTAATATTATGGAACTCTGTGTTATCAATTGCATTCATTTGTTTTCAACTATCTAGTTTGCATTCATATGAACAGATTATCCTATGTTGTTTTTTCACCTATGCATTTATTTGAGTTGCTTTTAAATTAAAAGGTTATTTATCATCTGGCTTTGTTTGTTTTATTATTTCTTAAATGGATAATATCTCCCACATGTCCCTTGGAGGGGAGTAGTTTGGGAGCCCTGTTTGAATTGACAGTAGGAGTGCCTTATAATCATGGTTAATCTGCACTTGTATATATTCTGCGGTACTATTACATGAAGAAGAAAGAGGAGTACCAGATGTTAAAGTAATCTTTATGATTAAAGCAAATCTCATGTGTGCTTTAGAAATATAACGTACACAAGTATGCATTAATATTGTGTGCTTCGGGGATATCAAACTACATGTGTTTACTGATTTGTTTAATGTTACATGCATAACCCTAATATTTTAAGAGGTGCCATTTATAACTGCTGAAATATATGTTGATAGTATGGCTTAGTTGCTTGTAGAAGGGCGCACATAATATAACCTGTGTATCTTTAATTCAGTCTAACTGTAGGCCTGAAATTAATTCTCAATGTATTTTTCATCTAAAGGTTGAATTTGCATTTACTTGCTCCGTGGAATGCTGCATGTATGTTCTGTTCCCACTGCAGGTGGGAATGGGTTCATTAGTTGAGATAAAGAGCTATTGTTCCTACTAGATAGATAGGCCTCAGAAGAAGAAATGCGATAATGGATGGGGGACGAGTTATCATGGGAGAAGGAGATGGCATCAAGGACTATGAAGTACCCCAATGTGTGAACATGTGGGTGGAGAAAGGAAGCAGGAGGATGCTGGAACAATGGAAAAATAGCAGTAACACTGTGGGAGGTGCCTTAATTCAGCGATTGCTTATGTTGTAAGGTAGTGTGGGACAGCTGACACTTCTGTTTTAGAACGTCTTGACATGCAGACCTTATCTTTAGCTTTGTGGCTTTATGCTACGTGACCCTGGTTGCAGTACTTCTTCGGAGGGCTCTAACAGCTGACACTTTTTCCCATCCTCACTGAAGTTTGTGTTAGGTTAGGTTTGCCACTTTAAGGTAGGGTAGGGATAGTTAGGGATTTGTTGGGCCTTTTGCTTGAAATTTTGATGCAATCCAATAAGTATTTTTTCCTTCTGATAACATAAGTTACGGGGATAAACTTAGTTGTTTTCTTTTTGTTATATAGGGGAAATCGATTCCGGAGATTTGGCTTCCTCCAATTTCTTTGTATTTCTACACCACACTGCTTTGATTGGTATAAATTAATCTGTTTTAGAATTTGAAATGAACAGAATATCCTGAATTTAGTTGTCCGTCTGAGTTCTTACTTAGTAGTTTGAATATGATCCAGCGGGCCAAAAGAAATTCAGTCTCATATGAACAACTCTACACCACGATACTCACCATTTTTCATAAACCATTCACTAGGCCTATAAATGACTGAGACATGAATTGACCAACTGAATCATATGACCTAATTAATCAAAAACACTTTATAAACATTTAATTAAGTCAAAATCATAGGCAATGGATTAACTAATGGTAACTCAAATGAAACAAACAAGACCAGCTTGTCATTTCAAAATCTATTTTAGTAACCATATTTAAAGAGCATTTAAGAATTTAATTCTTTATTAGCATTTTATTAAGCAGCATTATTTTATTAGAAAGGCACATTAAAGTGTCAGTTTAAATCAAAATCAGCATGAGGAAAAGCTTAAACATTTAGGAACTCATTCCCTAAACCCTATTTCCCTATCTTGACTAGAGGAAAACCTAAGGGGAAAAAGTAAAGTTCAGTATTTCTTACGTGAGTCAAAAGTCCGACAGCATCTCACGAGCACAGGAACGAGCCAACAGTGCTCTTTCCAAGGGGGCAATTTTTATACCTTTTCTCTATCTAAAACTAACTAAAAGAATACAAAACAATGACCAACTCGAAGCATGATTGGTCGAGAAATGTCAGACCATGAAGTCATTCGCCTTTCACATTGCAAAAACCACGTTCCTAAAGAGTGGCATTGTCCATTGACTACGTGTGTCACCAGCTCTTCCGAGGCTTGCAACATTTAATAAAATTGTTCGTTGCTTCCTCCGTCCAAGCTTTTCCGCCGCTACGTCCTGTCCTTGGCATTGAAAGTTTATACAATGATTATCTTAACGCTCTGCACAGCTCAGCGTCTGCGTGTGTTTTTCAAAGAATTATGAAGAAAATGTTTTCTTTCATTCTCTGCTGTGCAAGGCCCAACTCGACAGGATTTCAGACATCCATTTTAGAAATAGGCCACAGGCCTCTTTTACCATAACTCTAGTATGCAAGGAAACACAAGACATCAATTAATTCGAGAAATGATAATTATTCTGTTACTCACCCCCTTGACTAATGTTAACCCATTAGTCTATGTTACCTAGCTTTATGCACAAAAGACGAACAAAACACTGTCACATGAAAGACACGACATAAACAAAAGCACATTTAAGAGAATGCACATGCTATTATTTAAAACAGCCGCAATTAATGTTTGACAAAACAAAAGACAAAGTTAATATATTATTTAAAACGTGATGACAAACATGACAAGAGCACATATTATTAGACCCACGTGTTTGTGTAGGTGCACATTATTCAAGGTTGAATTAGTACAACAACATGCAACACTCGTTAATGAATTAAAAATTGTGGAAGTTTAAATCAGCGAACTAAAACTAAACTTATCTCTAAAGTCCGCTTCATCAACTCCCTCATCTGGTGATTTTTAAATCACCAAACAAAACCCAAAAAATTTACTCAAAGTTTTTACTTTTTAGAAATGTCATATAATGATCTTTCTCTGTGTTAGTAAATCTAAACTCCTATTTCATCAGTCTGTCTGGAGCTCACATATTGAGCCATGCGAAATTCATCCATTTCTATCTCCTTCTCCTGAGCTTTCCTGAGTTTGTATATTCTTTTCTTTTCCCTCACATGCTTCTTTCTCTTGTGAATCATGCAACTGATTTTTAACATAAGTGTCACTATAACAATAATTATTACAGGATAAAGCACTTTGCCAATGATTGAACTGCCAATTTCAGCAAACCATTCCCTGATAGCCCCAAATCTTCTAGCCAAACGTTCTGAGAAATTGTCACTTTCCATGGGTTCTATTTCAGAGTGAAATTCAGTGATATTCTTTATCAGTAATTCTATGTTCTGACTTTTATCTGGGATATACGTGCAGCAGTGCTGGACATGCAAAATCCCACAGACTTCTCCCTCTTTTGCTAGGAGAATGTCTAATGCAAGCCTATTCTGCATAATCATGCTTCTGGTGGCAATGAGCTCAGTATTGACCAATTGGAAACCACTTGCAGTATCAGTGGATAATCTGTCAACAATTGTGAAAACCTTTCTGATTTTGATTGCATTCAAAGTTATTCCCACCATAGAAATTATTGCACCAAAAATATCTCCCATAATCTCAGAAAAGCTTTCTCTCTTGAACCTATTCAGGTGTTTGCCAATTTCAAATGAACCTTCCCCATTTCTGTCAACATGGAAAATTTTAGGAAAAACTAGACCAAGGTAACATGTATCATACCAGTGTTCAGGGAGACTGAAAAATGCTTTGATCCCACAGACAAAATAAATTCCTGGGAAAATTGGGTCCTTACCACCTTTAAATCCCCATCCCCTACAATTCAATAAGTGTCCTCACATTGGCTTGCACCGACAAAATAATTGTCATAAAACGTGTTATCTCTTTTAATGCCGAATTTTCCACTAACTGGATCATCTATGTGAATAGCAGCATATCTATTTTCACCATTAAGCTCCTCATCTTCGAGCTGCCAAAACCTAGATTTAGTCTGTTTCAGCATTTCATTCCTTTTGTAAATCGCCCTCCTCTCCTCAACCAAATTGAGAAAAGATCTTTCTTCATCTCTCATTTTGCAGGTTAGATTATTTTTGTAAGCATACTCGTAGGTGAGTTCATTAGTTACCAGAAATAATTCCCTCATCTGTTTGGCAGGTCTAACTTTGTTAAAACTATGTACAACCTTCAAGTTAGCGAAAATGTCATCGAAGTCTGAGTAATAGTACTCCAGAAGACCTGTCTGATAGAACAAGCTAGATATAACACTGCATGTTATTCCATAAGTAAGAGGAAGCATATTATACTTGACCCCTTCAGAAACTGAAGTAGGAAGCTTAACACACACATAACAATCTTTAACATCCATGACTCTAACATACTCAGATAAGAGTCTTGAAAAAGAATTAGTAGAAAAATCACCAACAGATCTGTCCTGGTGAATCTCTGATTTGTGCTCAATAATCCTGTTAGTTTTGCCTGCAACATCATGAGCAGCTTGTTTAGATTCAGCTTTGCTCGTCATGTTCACCTTATACTCCTCCTTGTCTATGCCAAGAGGAAAGATGACTGCTAAGATTAGCCAAACTAGAATGATTAGAATCACACAAATGGAAGAAATTTTACAACATCTCCTGAGGATAGCACACCTTGAATTGTCAGTATTAGGCATTTTTTTTACTTGTTTTCTTAAAACAAAAATTTTAAATTAGTATTTAATCAAAATAATACCCTCCCTTTTAATTTTTTTTTTTTAGTAACCCTCTAACAGGTTTTCTTCGACCTTGCATCCATAAAAAGTGTTTCCAGCTAACACAATTTCTTCGACCTTGTGTCACCTAACACAATTTCTTCAACCTGTTGCCAAAAATAAAACCTCAACTCAAAGAAAGCTAAACCTAATCATTGTCACTATTTTCTTCCAAATCTTCCTGACTGCTACTACTAACCTCAACCACTGGTGGGATGATAATGTAGGCCCACTCTGGAGACTTGTACTTCTGATTTGGCTTCAACGGTCTTTTGCTTTTTCTGCTAATCACTTCAATTTTCTTTCCAACTTGTTCTTTTTTGTCTGATTCACCCTTCTGACTAGATATCTCATTAATCTGTTCTTTTGATTTTTTTACCAATTTGAATTTCAAGTTTTCTTTTGGACAGACATCACCTTTTCTCCAGAGTTTCTTCTTAGGCTCAATTTCATTACATTCAGCTTTTCAAAGCCTTTTTCAGAATTTTTTTATTTCAGACTCTTCATCACTGTCATCCGAATCAGTTTCAGAGATTTCAATACTGTATCTAGGAACTTCTTTACTCAGCAGCTTCACTCCGTTAGGATCAACATCTCTGTAGCTGGTACTTGGCAATTCGTCCTCCTCTTCTGGAATTACTTCTAACTTCCCAGTTCCAGAATTTCCGTTCCTGCTTTCAGAGCTTTCAATCTCCTTTTCAATACTCTCCTGATCTTGAATCTCTTCTGACACAGTTTCTTTTTCAGTTCATTTTTCTAGAACATCTTCATCATTTTCTGAATCAACAACGACAATTTCTAGATCTTTCTCATTTGATGCTTGATCTGCATCAGAATTTTCCAGATGTCGACTTCCCTGTCAATCTTCAGAATCTGGATCTTCAGGTTCTTCTTCTGAATCTGAATCAGTTGTAGTGTCGTCACTATCTTCATCAGGGTTATCAGGAGATGGTACGCAAATGGTGTGACTTGCATGCACCCACCTCTTCAGACCCTTACATTTAACAGCATTTGTTGTGACTAGTATCACCTGTCTTGCTTTTTGCCACCTGGATACTAAACAGTTCCTCCTCCGATGAACCTTTGTCCTGACCCAGTCTCCTGGCAATAGATCATGAGCCTGCTCCTTTTCTTATGAAATCACATCTGTTCCCACCTGATAGAAACCAGAAGTTACCACATCAGACAGCTGCTTACAGTAATCTAAAATTGCACTATCATTTATTGTTAACAATTTTCCAACTGGAACAAAAGCCTGTCTCGTTACTCTTCCCATGAGTATGTCATGGAGGCTAAGACCTTTTCTTTTATCTGGTGTGCTCCTCAAAGACATAGGAATTTAGAAAGAGTGAAAGGAGTTTTCTCTTTACCCCACATTTTGCAAAACAAGAACCATCGACCAGATCATTGAGGAGTACGGGTTCCAGCTTTCCCAATCCTAACACACCACTTTCACCCCACTCCCACCTGTATGCATTTATCTTAATTTTTACGCACATCTCTGGCTTACCCGATGTTTTCATCAGTTCCTATCATGTGTAATTTCTCTGCTACTTCCTCAAGACTTTTCCCTCGCTCACCACCCACTACCACTTCTGACTCCTCTTTGCTCCTCTGAGGTCTTCCCATTGTTTGGTATTGCAAGAACAGCTTCAGTTGTTGGTCAGATGTTTTGAAATGACTACATCATAACAATTTGTAAATCAATATGCAGGGAGAATGGCAATGGGTAAACTATCTTTGCCATTGCTTAATGAAAGTGTAATTCACACTTTGCATTAGCTTGTGGTAGAGCCGTTCATTGCTGGAAATGTCACTCAAGACTAATGGAAGGTTGCTTATACACCATAGGGGCCATCCAGCAAAGGAGAGGCTCTATGCAATTCGTTGAATATGTATTGGGCAATCATTTTCATGTAGCACACATTGCAAGCTCTACATTTAACATTGTACCAGGTAGCAGGAAGCAGAATCAGCACCTCTAAAAGGCCACTGTATTCAGTCTCACCGAGGCAGCAGTGGGAACATAGGGGAGCAGCACTAGTCAGCCATCAACACTTTCCCTTAAGAAGTATCAGGTCTAAGTACTTCCTTTATCATTTTGGCAGCAGAAAAATGGAGCTGTTACATTTGGGCAGGCAGGCAGGTAGGAGGACTAGAGTGAGGGTCTTTGAAGAGCCGAGCGGCAACTAATATTAAGTGTTATATAGTTCCTAGTTTTTCCTTGAAACAGCAGAAAGGGTAGCCTGGAATGTTATACTAGTTAGTGAAAGTGCCCTATGAAATGACCACCAGCCTTCACCTTGGCCATTCACTATGGTCAGTACTGAAAAATAATCCCACTATCTCTGTCCTGTAAGCACCTTCCTATTTATATCTCAACATTCGCCTTAGCTAGCACCTATTATGAATTGTCTATCCTGCTGCAGCTCTCACATTTTCTCCCCAGTGGACTATATCCTCCAGCCATTGTCTGCCCATTCTGACTTTGTAGTAGAACAGGACATTCTCACTAGCCAAAAGGATCAGTGGTTACAAAGACATGATTTGATATTGGCCCTCAGTATCAGTATCAGGCAGGTATCAGTATCAGGCACAAACATCCAGTAGGCAGTTGTGCTAAACAGCAGCACTGGGCTGGCACTCACAGGCATAACTGCCTAGTCATGAATGCATGCTGCTTGTGAAGCTTAAAAATGACATTGTGCCACCATCCAGGGATGAGACTATGACTCAGAATAACGTATGGCTACCCCATGGCTCCATCAGCAAGAGCTGCTGCTTTAAACCTCTCTGTATGACCAGGTACCTGGCAGCCAGACCATGCCCTCTTTACTGCCTTGGGCAAATAATAATTTGAGAAATATTTCATGGGGTCATAGTGCTGGAAAGTGGGTTATTTTTAGGGAACAAGTTGAACCAACCACTAGAATTTAGGCCATCAACACAATATAGGGTCCAGTAAAGGTCTCAATAAATTAGTCCCTTGCTTAGCCCTTGGTGGCTGACAACCAGGCCTGGGCGTAGTTCACGGAGTTTTGCTACGCGAAACTCCGTGATATTACAATAATACTCTGCGCAGTTCCGCGAGTGGCAGAGTGCCGTGCGCACTGCTGTTTGTGCTGGTATTCCTGCTACTCGGGTAGAAATTTTACATGGGCGGCAGCTCACAAACTTACTGTTTGTGATTGCGAACTTATTGTTCACGATCGCAAGTGACCCCAAAATGACGTCTAGGTTTACTGATTTGATGCACTTCTTTCCATGGATTTTCCATAAATGCATCATATCTAATGGTACACAATGATCTTGGTGCCCATACAGTGCCTGGATCTTACCAAGGGAATTTTTTCAAGGGTAGATAGCACATTTCTAACCACATCCAGAGTGTTTTAGGTGTTTCGCTTTGGAAGTAACATGAGAGTAAGGTCTCAACATCCTGTCAGAGATTAGCCTCTCTTCAATAGGGATCCCTTCTAAGGGTGAGAGGTCACACCATTTACCATGCAAGTTTACTGTTTGACTTACTCAAGAATTGTTTAATTCTAGAGGAGAAAGTCACTTCAATAAGTACATTCACAGGGCTCTTTGTTTGCTCATATCTAGATGTTAGAAGTTACACTGATCTCCTAACCCAAGCAGTGCTTGGCCTATCTTTGTTTCTAAAGGTGAGAATGTACTTCACTACCCAAGCCCATTCAGTGCTTCACCTCTCCTAGATGTTGCATGCAGTTATGCCTATTCACCCTGTCTGAACCTTATGTGAAATTCTCCACATGGCCTTTCTCTGAAGACCACTCTTATGACTTTATGGTGGTTGTATGCATGCTATAACACAATTTGAGTAAAATTAGATAACATGTACCCCTGACATAAATATCCACCGTGCCTCTCCTCATTCTCTTGTTGCTGCAGGTTATTTGAGTCTTTTTTACATCAACCATCAGCGCGCATGCGCTGTTTGCAAGACCTGCTGTAATCTGTACACAGAGTGTAATCCCACCTGCTGCTTGCGGTTGGTTCACTCCTATATTGTTCTTCTTTGTTGGCTCATCATTGGTTGGCACTCCTTAGATGTCACTTCTGTTATTCTCTCAGGAGCACAGGCCAACTGCAGTTTAGATACGCTAAAGATGTACATCTGTTTCTTTTGGGGACTACTTCTTTTATTTGCATGCATAACTTTCCTCTACATGTGTACTGCACCCCATTGTATCTCCACTGAATCTCTTGATTTCACCCATGTGACTTGCTTCCTGATTTGACCCTTTTGTGTGGCGGTGCTCGCTCATTGAAGCCTCTCTGACCTGCAATCACCATCTCCTGATTTTAACCATGGGTTTATCAGGCTTCAGGCCTCTGTTCTCCTGCGTCGCCGTTGGTCGCTGGTTTCGCAGCGGAGGGCTCAAGGTCAGTTCACTCTACCTCCAGCCACAGGGATGCCTGGCGGTTGACACCCGGGGGTTCGCGAATACGCGTGTCGCTGGGGGGAAATGGCAGTTCTAGTGTCGCACGCTAAAAATGACACGCGGACACAAGCTGCAGATACTACTTCTTTATTCTCCCTGCTCCTTACATTTACTGGCGCTCCTTCGCGCCGCCTCTCCCATCCACTTCCTGCTATGCCTGACTCGGAAGTCCTGGACAGGGTCAGGCATGGCAACACAACATCTCCCCCTTTTGTGATTTGTCAGTTGCCCCAGACCTTTTCTCTTCTTTAGAGTTCTTCAATGAGTCAAACCGGTCTTTGAATGGTCCTCTGTGGTCACGAGGACACAGCTCTCTGGTTTCATCCGTGTCTATTACACGAAGGCCTTCTTCGGGATTGTCCACTCCTGGGTCTGAGGTCTCTGTGTCCTTATCTGTTTCGTCTTCTCGACCGTATGCCGCTAGATTGCATTTCTTGAAGTGCAACGCATTTCTCGTGGTCCTCTTGGTTGTGGAGGCAGCTGTGATCATGGTCCCTTTTCTCTTCACTACTTGGAGCGGGTGAGCATGATAACGGCTGTCGACTTTAGCTCTCCGTTCTTGATTCACCAATACCTAGTCTCCTTCTTGAGTGTCAGATGTCTTTGCATGTTGGCGATTATCAGCGTATTCCTTCATTTTTTTTTTCTGGTTTCTATTGAGATTCATCAGTGTCTCGTGGTTCGAGGTCGGGAGTATGGATTGTATAACTGTATCCGAAGTCGGTATCCTGGTGCGCGAGGCCCTCCTGAGCATCAGGGTGGCGGGGCACCTGTTGGTGGTGCTGTGTGGTGTGGTTCTGTATGCTCGCAGTACCTAATTAAGCACTGGTTGGATGTCACGCTGGGAGAGTTTCAGCTTGTTGTATTGTTTTCTTCAGGGTGGCCATGAAGCATTCAACTATCCCATTGGCCTGGGGCCATAAAGGAGTGATTTTCCGGTGTTTAATGTTCAGGTGAGTTGTGAACTCGTGTCCATTGAAAGGTTGTCCATTTTCTGTCTTTGCTACCTTGGGGACTCCCCATGCTGCGAACACTTCGTCAAGGATGTGTATAACAACGGATGCTTTTGTGGATGATAGTTGATGTGCAATGGGAAATCGGGAATACTCATCCATGATGAAAATGACATATTTACCAGTCTTTAGCGGGCGGAAGAAGTCGACAGCTACTTGTTGCCACACGCTGTATGGGAGGTCAGACATCTGCAGTGGGGCGTGTGGTTGTTCTCGCACTACTAGTTGCCATTGTGGGCAGTCTTGAAGCGTGGCTTCTACCATTTGGTCAAGGGATGGGAACCAGACCCTCTCTCTCAGTTCTTTCTTCGTGACCATTACTCCTCTGTGGCCTTCGTGTGCTAGATTCATGGTCCCTTGTCTTAGTTGGTGAGGAATGACAATCCTGCATATTGATAGCGATGGTAATTTGTGAGTCCTCCAGGTGTTTCCAAGAGTCTGCGTGGATGTCTTGGAGTATGACATCCTTGGCAGTGGCCTCTATGATGGCGTCCAGTGGGACGGAAGGTGGGCATGCTTGGTCAATAACGAAGTGGAGGTATTCTTTGGCTAGCGAGTTGCGTGTCTGTGTCAGTACTTGGGGATGACGTGATATGTAGTCCGCTGGGTTCTCTGCCTTCCCCGGTTTGTGAATGATGGTGTATGTGTAGTCTTACAGGCGGATCCCCCACCTTCCGATCCTTGGAGGCATCTTTGCTCATGGGTTGCCGAAGATGCTAATTAAGGCCTGATGGTCGGGGATGAGTGTGAAGTGCCTCCCATATACAAATAGATGGAAGTGCTTGCATGCCCACACAACTGCCAGACTTTCCATCTCAGGTTAGGAATATGTCTTCTCCATGTCAGTGAGCCTGCAACTGGCATAATTTACGATGTGACGCTGGTCTCTCTCATCATCATACTGTGCTAAGATTGCACCAGTGCCAACAGGGCTGGCGTCGACTATGATTTCAGTTTTCCATCTGGGGTTGAAATATGCCAGATGGGCAGCAGAGCTCACAGCCCTTTTGATCTTGTTGAAAGCATGCTCTCATGCTTTGTACCAGTGGAATGTTTGGCCTTGTATTGTGAGTTCTCGCAGCGGGTAGCTGATAATTGCATAGTCTTTGATGTATCGGGCGTGTTCGATCTGGGGGTCTCTAGCTGGCAATTGTATTCACCTTTGTCCAAATATGGACCCTTATTTCTAAGTCAGGATAAGGGGATTACACTCCTTAATAACCCCTGCTCACCCCCTTGGTAGCTTGGCCCGAGCAGACAGGCTTTCTCAGAGGCAGTGTGTTAAGCATTTGTGAATATACACAGTAATACAGTGAAAACATTACAGATGGACACAACACACGTTTTATAAAAATAAGTATTCCCTACATAGACTTAAAGCAAGACCAAAAACGACAAAAATCCACAATACTACACTTAAGATTGCTTTAAAGATGATAAAAGTTACTTATTTCAAGTTGATGATAAATGCAAAAAAGTTCTAAACAAAGTACCTGGATGCGTAACGCAAAGTAAACAAAAGGCTTGCAAAAGGAGAGATGCGTCGGTTCCATGATCCGGGAGAAATGATGCAGTGCGCCTCAATGCTTGCGCAGAGTAGGGGATGCGTCGTGATCCTTACCAGTGCGGGTTGATGCGTAGATTCTTGGCCTGCGGGCCCATTGCGGTGCGCAAGATGGCATCTTGATGCGAAGCGATGATCCGGTTGCGTTGCGAGAAGATGGCGCCCTTGAAACGACGATGCGATGACGCTGTGATGATGATGCGTAGGCACCCTGGCAGACTTGCGACGACTCTGTACTTTGGAGCCGCGAACGGTCCTGCAACACCATTCTCCGGTGATGCGATGGCAACTCTCTCAATGGCGTCACGCTTCGCTGGTGATGCAACGCTTCCAGGAAGATGCAGCGAAGGCTCGCTTCTCCAGCGATGCGACGATTTCAGCTGCGGCGGCGACACGCTTCTTTTCAATGCATCGCGCTTCCAGCTCCCAGCGGCACACAAATGTCTGTAGATAGAATTCCCAGCAAGGTAATTCACAGGGGGAGCTGGAGATGAAGTCTTTTGTCCCTGAGACTTCAGCAGGAGGCAAGCACAGTTCAAGCCCTTGGAGAATATTCTGTAAATGATGCAAGTCCTTAAACAGTTCCTTCTCCTTTCCTTGGCAATGAAGCAACCACTACAGGCCAACTCAGCAAACAGCACACAGGCAGAGGGGCAGTCAAACTCCTGCAGCTTCCTTTGTTCTTCTCCTTGGCAAAAGGTTTCTTGTTCCAGAAGTGATCTAATGTCTTGGGATCAGGGTCCCAATATTTACACCCAAAAATCATTTGTTCTCTGAAGGCAGAGAGGCCTCTGCCTAGTCCAAGCCAGTTCCTGAGCACTGTATTTACATGACTCTCTCCTTCCTTTCACTGTGCAGGGCAGAGACATCAGCCGTCACACAGGAGGTGGAGCCAGCACTGGGGAGGGAAGGTACAGTTCTGGAGCACTTTGTTGACAAGATTCCTACTCTCCTTTCACAGTGCAGGGCAGAGACATCAGACAAGCCACAGGAGGCGGAGCCAGCATTGTAGAGGGAAGGCCCAGCTCTATTCAGGTCTCAGGTGCGACTCCTCCCTCCCATCTGGCTGCGGATCTCTCTATTCACCACTGGGCTGCCCCAGCCTGTCTCCTGGAATCCCCCAGCCATGTCACTCACAAACCCAGACAAGGAATACACAACCAAGCAGAGGCAGGCCTGGACGGTTAGACAAGAAAAAACTTACTTTCTAAAAGTGGTATTTTTAAACACAGAATATTAAAACTAGCTTTACTAAAATATGTTTTTTATTATTCTGAGTTCAGGCATTCTAAATTCGAATTTCTACCATGTTCCCTGAGTCAGTTAGGGTTATAAGAATGTAATAATCTAACTGCCCATTCTAGCCTATGGAGAACAGGTAGCTTTGTAATAGTGAAAAACAAAAATGGCTGTAGTTCACTATTAGGACATGCTACAAATACCATAGCATGTCCTACCTAATGCTTACAATGCACCCTGCCCTTGGGCCTACCATAGGGTTATCTAATATGTAGCAAAGGGAAGGTTTAGGGACTGGCACGTGGCTACACTTGACAAGTCATCATGGCAGTACTAGACTGCACTCTGCCTTGCAATGGCAGGCCTGAGACACACTTTACAAGCTACTTCTGTGGGTGGCACAACCAGTGCTGCAAGTCCACCAGCAGCATTTGACTTACAAGCCCTGGGCACACATGGTGCACTGTACCAGGGGCTGACAGGTAAATCAAATAACCCAATCATGGAATCACCAATTAGTACATCAATTTAACATAGGGAGCACTTGCACTTGAAGCTCATCATTAACTGCTTGTTGGAGGTGGAACGGTACTTTTCTGTGGTGTTGAGCCACTGGCGTTACTTGCTAGTTTGACTTTGACGTTGGCTAGTTTTCCTAGACCTGCGAACAGCTTCAGGAGTTTGTTTATTATGTCGGGTGAGTCGTCCACTTTGAATAGGATCTCTACCAGCTTCAACCGTTCTGCTGTGGGTAGGCTGAAAAGACAGTCAGCAGCTTCAGGACCTTCTATTACGTGAACTTGAGCCTGGATTGTTCAGTCCTTGTAAGTTAGTAATGTGGGGAATTGCCCAAGACACGGCAGTGGTTCCTTGGACATCCACATGTTTACACGCACTGCGGCTGGTTCTAACTTCTGCTTCGGGCACATCCTCTCATATTCCGTCATGCAGATGTAATTGAGTGATGCTCCCATGTCTACAACACATTTGGCGGAATGGTTTCCCATTTGAATGTGTAGTCGGGGATATTTCTTCAACCGGTCTGGGTCTGCCACCAGGCACACATATTCGTCACTGTCTTGCGATAAGGGAGTGAGGGCGGACGATTCTCTTGATGTCGACCGGCGACATCGATATGAGGCCTGTGACTGGGTGCTGGATCTGGACGAGCTCCTTCCATGTACCGCCCTCACGTGGTGGTGTGATACATTGCTTCTCCTGGCTGGTCCTGCTTCTTTACGATGAGTTTGGCACATAGCTTCGAAGTGATTGTCTCTCTCACATCAGTGACATTGTTGTCCTATGGCTGGGCAGGTGCCTGTATGTGGGTACCTAGGCCACAGAGATAGCAGTGTGATGGTTGTTTGTGGGCGTTGCCGTTTCTGTTCCCACCACGGGACGAACTCGTAGACTTACCAGGCCTCCGATGATCTGACCGACGTCTTGCTTCCGTCTGGGATTGAACTCGGAGGGCTTACTCTTGTTTTTCTGTTTATCCCGGCTTCCATTTTCTTTGCATGTTCCTCAGCTCGATCATTTATATGTGTGAGTTCCTCAATGTCGTCAAGTGAGTAATGTTTCTTTAGTAGCCGACGTTGTAGTGACTCTGATTGGCACCCTTCAATAATGCAAAGATGAAGAGCATCTTCAGTGTTAAAGTTGTCAAACTCACAGTATCATGCCAGACGTTTTAATCACGAAATGAAGTCACCCATGGATTCGTCGCATTTTTGGGACGCGAGATTGAATTTGTAACGTCTGTAATCTAGGTTATGTTGGTGAAGATATTTTCTGATCAGAACTTCTCTCACGTCTGCATACAACGCTGTATTTGCCGGAAGTAGTTCTTTGATTATTTGTCCAATGTCTTTACCCACCAGGTTTCTCAGTGCTATGAGTTGATGGTCGGGGTCATTTACTCTTGAGCCTTTCATTAAATCTTCAAAGTCTTCTATCCAGCTCTTCCACTTGGGGCCCATGCTGTTTCCAGAAGTTAGTATTAAGGGTTCGGGGGGGCGCAGGAGCGATACCCCCATTAGTCTGGCTCTATGTGGCACAGCTGGAGCTGGACCTGGCATTGCATCTCATGTAATGTCAGGCTGAGTGGTCATTGGGAAGTGTTGCTATCTTCACTGTCCCCTCTGATACACCCAGCAGCGTTTACAAGATTTTAAAATATATTTTGTCGGGCTCAGGGGTGCTTTTCTGTTATTTGCCTGACTTTAAGATGGCCACCGGACGGGTGACAATGCTTCTTTATAGAGCGCGCCTGACTTCAAAATGGCCACCAGTCGCGAACTCTGTATGCCGGCTTTAGTAAATGGGGGATCTGTGATCTTACCCCAATGCCGTGCACTTTCATTTAATTGAAGCTTCAGGGGTCTGTTTCACAGGGCACTCTGGTTGTGGTCAGTAAAACAAGCCGATTGGCAGCGCACGCTCACTTAAATGACAGCGTGCTCTGCTTTGTGGCTGTAGCGGTCCTCAGGCAAAATTCTCTCTTCATGTAAGCCTCAGGGAGTGTCTTCGCATCCCACCCTGGTCGTCAGTTCTAGTATTGTGCACTGAAAATGGCACAAGCTGAAGATACTATTTCTTTATTCTCCCTACTCCTTACATTTACAGGTGTTCCCTCGCGTTGCCCCTCCCATCCACTTCCTACCATGCCTGACTCAGAAGTCCTGGACATGGTCAGGCATGGCCACACAACAGCAGTGTGTTCCTGAAGACTACTGTACCTGGTAGAGGGCAGGAATTTGATTGAGGTATGATTTGACCCCTCCAGGTTCAGACGAGTGGATGAGTCTAAGTCCTATTGCCCAGGGTTTTGGCAAGCTCATTCGTTAGTAGGTTGCTTGTGATTATTTTGTTTCTGTGGATAAGGTTAACTCTACACGAGGATCACACAGTGCATGTAATGCACACTGGGGAGGCGAAGCAAGGCTGATGCAAAGAACAAGGTGTTTGAATGTATGAATAGTTGGACACAAGAGTAAAGTGCTTCACTAATGGGGTTCTGGTTCCCTTTAACTTACAGCATGAGGAAGCATGTGGCACGCATTGGTTTTATTATCCACCGACGGTGTACTGTGATGGTCAAAATTAAAATTAAAATTGGGCCTTTTTTTTTTTAATGGACATGCATGGGCTCATGCATGTGAAGAACATTGCATTGACTGTTACAACGCTGTTACAAAGGCAGAGGTTACATGGTCCTAATGTATGCATAATTGTTTTGTAGGTGGGTTTTGGTTGTGTTGTGCTACCCATGTCTTGATGAGGCCCGACTCAGTGGGCCGAAATGCGTCGACCAGAAGAAGATGAGTAGTCCATTGAATTAAAATGTGTATATAGGAATCTGACAACACACAATACACAGACTGAATAGAGGAGGAGTTTCCCTCTGTTTCTGTGTCTGTAAAGGATTACCTCCCCTCGTATTGCTTAACTATATGTATTTTATTGCAACCAGGTTAAAATTGATGGGTACAGAAAGGTTTAGGAATTTTTTGTTGGACCATTGACTTTTGAATGTACATAGTTATTTGTGTGTCAAAAAGTTTATATATATTTATATAAAAAAAATAGATTACAAACATATGAAAAAATTGAGGAAGACTCCGTGAGTGGGTAAATTGTTACGTGTTACACTTGGGACTAGGCTCCCACGCAGGGGAATAATATATGTTTTCCCTAGTTGAAATAACTGCTGTGTATCAATCCCCAGACATCATTCTCTTTTTGCGTCTGTATGCTTCTGCCCGGATGCCTTGGGGTGATTAGTAGAGGAAGGGTGGGTGACCCAATATACCCTTGCGGGCTTGGGCAGATACCGTGTTAAACGTAGGATGCCAACAAGGGATTTTTTTCACAATATTATAGACAGCTTTAGGGATCTCTATTGAAAGGAATTTCAGTATTAGGTGATTAGGGCATAACCCGGTTTCTTGGATCCTGAAGACTACTGCTGAAGGCCTGGGACAATGTAAAGTTACAAACTCAGTCGTGTAGAACCAATAGTAGTGAACCAAGACCTCCCACTCCCAGGGTGCATTTGTTTAAAGTAAATGCGGGCTTCAAAGGTTCTCGATGACATGGGGTTTTCTGGTGCCCCCCACCCCCCTGGTTTGTTGTGCACAATCACTGTTATTGCTTGCAACAGCCAAATGTTGCTTGTGTCCAACAGCTCACACACACCTACCTACCTGCGACGCCGTCTGGTTTAGGCCTCTTAATAGCATCACGTAGATTGCTGTTGCCACTGTACAGGGTTAAATTGCTGAAAAGTAATATTTTAATGTAGATACTTTTCACGCCCACCTGTTTCTTCATAGCTAGTTTGACATTTCCAGAAGTAACACACTCGCCGCTAAAACGTGCTATTTATAGTGTGCAAACTATGGGTTCAGTGTTTTGCCTCAGGCTCAGCTCTTTCGTTTTTTCTTCCTTTCTATTTAATTTTGACGGTATGGCACAGTGTTTAAGTGCAGTGCAGCACTACCAAAAACAAGTTGGTAAAGCCGTTGTTGGCATGGAATCTATTGACATCATATAATCCTACTTAACATGTGCATCTTCCGGACGCGCAGCGGACGAGCGCAGCGGGCGCGCCGTTTGCGCGCCGAAGGCGCGCCAAAGGCAAGCCTGTCTGCGCCCGTCCGTGCCCAAACCGCGGCCGGGGCCGGGCATGCTGGCGGTGAGGTTGCATATAAGGGCAGAATCGTGTGGTCGCGGGAAAACCTGTGGTCTCTAAATACCACGACTGACGCCTGCGCTCACAGGACCGACCTTGGGACTACCACCCTCCCTTAGGCTTGTGGGGCTTGTGGGATATTATTAGGAATGCCGGATGGTTGGAAGGTGGAGGGGTTTACTAAACCCAAGCCACCGATCAGCAGAGACCTCAGAGCGGGCCTTCTGAATTGTAGATCCCTTGCTTAGCATGCAGACGACATCTGGCTGCTACTGGAAGGGCATCAGTGGGATGCGCTGTTTCTAACAGAAACTTGGCTCAATGAGGACAATATGACCGGCATTGCGCTGGCAGTACCCTCTGGGTATAAAATATGTTTCTCCAACCGGATATGCAAAAAAAGGGGCGGGGTGTGGCTGTCATATTCAAAGAGCAGCTCATACTCACCTCTTCTACCCCCACTCTTATTCAGGGAATAGAGGGACTACACTTCTGTTTTCAGGTGGGACCTCAGCTATCCCTAGCGGGACTAGTTATTTATCGCCCTCCTGGGGGGAGGAGCCCAACCAGACTACTCTGATGGACATTATCATCCAGAGCTCCCTCCTTCAGGCTCAATTTCTCGTCGTCGGGGACTTTAATATTCATATGGATAGGGAGGATTGTGTCCCAGCAGAAATACTGAGGTCCACATTAAATACAGCCAATCTGAGACTCATCAACGATGGCCCCACGCACAGAGCAGGCCACACGCTCGACTTAATATTTTCTAATATTAACAACGTGGCGGCAGAGACACCGTTACCGCTGATAAGGTCAGATCACTCTCTGATTCCATTTCAACTAAAGTTTGCGGCTGACAAACCTGTGACAAGCAAAGTGCTCTTTTATGAAAAGACAATGGAAGAAGTTAGTCCCCGCTACTATGGGACCAGTTCTTGCCCAGAACACACCTACCCTCACCTCAAATGTCAACATTGACGCACAGCTACTTAATGACTGGGTCGGGAATATGGTGTCATCCATTGCACCGGCAACACACGCAATATCCAAACGAGATTTCCCTTCCGCTCCCTGGTTCTCTCAGGACCTCAGAATATAAAAATCTGACTGTAAAAGGCTTGAGCGGCTTTGGAGGTTAAATTACGGACCCCTAGATAAAGTCCGATACAAGGAAGCATCCAAAAAACTGCATAAAGCCATTAGAAAGGCAAAAAAACAGTTCTACGCGAATTCTATTGAACAAGCTGAACATTCGAGCAAAGAAACCTTTAAAATAGTATAGTCTTTCTTCAAACCTAGGTGTGTTGAGAGGGAGGTTCCCCCGTCGATCACGCTGTGCAACAGCATCTCTGACTTCTTTGACTCAAAAATTAAACAAGTCTATGAGTCCTTTGGGCCACAGAAGATAACGGTAAAAACGGATCTGACTGGTAAAATGTCGGATTGCGCTACCTTGATACAATTCGAGCCGATAGCTCTAAATTCAGTTATGCAAGAATTAAGTCGATGTAAGTCAGGATCACCTGACGACCCCTGAATGAAATGAATGAATGAATGAATGAATGAATGAATGAATGAATGAATGAATGAAATGAAATTTATAAACGCACAACTAAACCCGAAGGCATCAAGGCGCCTAACCAAAGAAAATCATAAAAAGCAAATCCAGAACTAAGGGTAGGCTTTGGCAAATAGCCACGTCTTGAGAGCCCTCCTAAAGGCTTGTCTTGAGGGAAGAGATTTAATCTCAATCGGCAGAGTATTCCACAGCTTTGGGGCCAAAGTTGAAAAAGCTCTGCCACCCCACTTGGCTCTACGAACACTGGGGACTGATAGCAAGGATTCATTGGCGGAGCGCAGAGTTCTGGAAGGGGAATAAGGAGCCAACAGGTCCCTTAGGCCTCCAGATCGGTTTGTAGCCAAAGCCCCACAGATCAAGCATAGGGACTTAAAATAGATCCTGGCCTCGATTGGAAGCCAATGCAGTGTCTTTCTGGCAGCCGAGGCAGAAGCCCGCTTAGGTAGATCCAGAACAAACTTGGCGGCGGCACTCTGCACCATTTGAAGTCGCATCAACGGACCTTTGTTAATGCCTAAATATAAGGCATTACAATAATCAAGTCTTGAGCCTATTAATGCAATTACAGCTTGCTTTCTGGCTTGAGGGGACAGGTAATGTTTGATCTTCCGCAAGATGTTTATTATACCCCAACATGTGGAGATAGTCCTCTTTACTTGCTGACCCATCCCCAGGGTAGGGTCAATCATGACTCCTAAGTTCCTGGCCAGGGTATTGGGAGTCGGACACACGCCCAACGATGTAGGCCACCATTCCGCCGACCAAATGTCCTCCTTTCCTCCGAACACCAGAATTTCTGTCTTCTCGCCATTAAGCTTCAATGAATTGCAAATCATCCATTGAGCAACTGCCTCCATACAGTGTCTAAAATTGGAGGCAGCAGAGATGACAGGTTGGGCGAGAGACATCAATATCTGCATGTCGTCGGCATAGGAGACTACCTCCATCCCATAAGATCTAATGAGCCTGGCAAGTGGGGTCACATAGATGTTGAAAAGGGTCGGACTTAATGCCGACCCCTGAGGAACCCCACAATGCACAGGAAGGGATGGAGATAGAAACTCCCCCAGCTTAACTCTCTGTTCCCTCTGGCAGAGAAAAGAGGCCAGCAAACTAAGTGCGGGCCCCTCCACCCCTATCTCCCTCAGCCGAGATGTTAACACTGACGGAGACAGGGCATCAAATGCAGCCGTGAGATCTAGCAGGATAAGAAGAGTGGTCTGGCCCTTATCTACTCTGGTGCGGATGTTGTCAAGCACAATGGTAAGGGCCGACTCCGTGCTATGCTCTCTCGGAAATCCGTGCTCCAAGTGATCCAGAAGGCCAGAGGTTTCCAGAAAGGCTGCAAGATGCTGGTTGAGATGGGTTTCCAGCATCTTTGCAGGTGCTGGGAGCAGCGAAATGGGGCGGAAGTTTTTGAGAACCCCCGGGTCTATTGTGGGATTTTTTAACAACGGTTTAACCACCGCTTTTTTCCATTGTGAGGGGAAAGTCCCATCCCTCATTGCCCTGTTCATGATCTCTAATAACGGAGGCAGAAGAGTCTCCTTACATTGTTTAAGGAGTTTCAAGGGGCAAGGGTCTAGAGGAGACCCCAAC
Source organism: Lissotriton vulgaris (assembly GCF_964263255.1). NCBI lineage: Eukaryota > Metazoa > Chordata > Amphibia > Caudata > Salamandridae > Lissotriton > Lissotriton vulgaris. The sequence continues at coordinate 766,949,279 of NC_141695.1, read as the reverse complement.
CTAGTCTTGATCACGAGGACTTCAAGTTCCTGGAGGGAGAGGGGTGGAAAGCTGGACAAACACCCGGAAAACACCTCCTCGGATGATGTTAACAATGGGACAGATAAGCATGTAGAGGCAGATAGTGCCGACCTCTGAAGCTCTAGTGCCGAATAAATGTCCACAATTTTAGATTGAAAGAAGTGTGCAACATCATTGCAGAGCTGCTGTGAGCTGATAACAGGTTCAGGCACCTTCAATGATGTGGCCCCTGCCCTCCTAAACTTTGGAACACCATAGCTGATTTTGTAGCCCCCACTATTCAGCAAATATGGAATATGTCCATCTCCTCCGGGGTGTTCCCGAATATTTGGAAACATGCCACTCTCCTCCCGCTAAAGAAAAAACCAAACGGGGACCCCAAGGCCCTTAGCAATCTTCGTCCGATTTCTTTGCTGGCAGCACCAGGCAAAATGCTTGAGAAAGTAATCCAGCGCCAATTGAAAAAATTCATTGAAGATAATAAAATATTACATGAGACGCAATCAGGCTTTAGACCCGGCTTCAGCACTGAGACAGCACTAATTGAGGTGGCAGAGTCAGTGAGGTGGTTGATGGATTCAGGAGACTCAGCGATGCTGGTGCTCCTGGATCTGTCGGCCGCTTTTGATACGGTCGACCACGCTAAACTGCTGTCACGACTGGCGGAGATAGGCATCCAGGACCAGGCACTGTGGTGGATACAGTCGTATCTGACCCAGAGAACACAGAAGGTGGCGCTAGGGACCGTTTCTTCAACACCTAAGGCCCTCAGCTGCGGCGTCCCTCAAGGATCGGCTCTTAGCCCACTTTTATTCAATATTTACCTGGCTCCACTCTTCACGCTGATTGCCAACTGAGGGGTCAAGGCTATTTCATATGCCGACGACACCCAACTGGTGTTTCCGTATTCAGAAGTGTCGGAGGCGTCCTTTTTGAGCTTCAAGGTCTGTCTCCAAGATGTGGCTTGCTGGATGAACACAAATAAACTAAAACTTAACGCTAACAAGACAAAAGTGATCTTTTTCGGAAAAGGCCCCCTCCTCCATCTGATCTTTGGTGGCCGGCAGAGATGGGACAACAAGCCCCTTTGCCTAGCCATTCCGCAAAAAATCTGGGGGTGCGGTGGGATGACAGTCTGTCCTTTGCATCGCACATTCAGCAAATAGTTGGCTGCTGTCTCTGTAAGCTGAGGAATCTCCGTAAGATTCTGCGACTCTTACCAGCAAGCTGCTGAAAAACAGTAATGCATGCCACAGTGACATCTAGGCTGGATTACGCTAACTGCCTGTATCTGGGCTTACCAAAGTACCTTATACAGCGACTGCAACTGGTCTAAAACGCAGCCGCAAGACTATTAATGCGGATCCCCTACAAGCACTCAGTCTCTCCGCATCTTCTCTCACTTCATTGGTTACCATTAGCAAGCAGATTAAGATTTAAGGCACTTACACTGGCCTTCAGATCTCTGTATGGCACCTGCCCAAACTATCTGAAAGCCCGACTGCCAAGATACACCCAAGCTCCCTCCCTCCGATCCAACAACCGTGTTCAGATTGCAGTTCCTAGAGCAAAAAGAGTTTGGCTGGGAGGACGGACTTTTTCGGCCAATGTGGCGACACTTTGGAACACCCTGCCCCCTGCTCTTCAACAGGCCCCCTCCGAGTTATGCTTCAAGCGTATGCCGAAAACCTGGCTTTTCGCCCAACCGCGCTAGACGCCAACACCCCTAGCCCTCATGATCAAAAATATCTTGTTCTTGCAGCGCCGGGACACCTCCTCGCGAGGTAGCTGTTCGCGCTTTATAAAATTCCGTATTATTATTATTATAATTCCCGCTGATCACTGGTTAAGCATGGGCTTCTCTATTGTTTTATCTCTGAAAAGATTAATTTCTTCAATGACAAGCACTGCGTTAATCAGAGATTAGACAGAACATTACATTTTAGCTACTAGGTTTTGGGGGTTATATTCATTCACTTCACTTTATTATGTAAGACACAGGTGTTTGGTGGGTCTAGGCATGTAGGCACAGTTTTTTACTAAGCTGGTTTGATGCATGCTGGGACAGGTATTCTTTGAATTTTTTCTATTCTTTTTCTTTCTAGCTATAGTGCGTGGACATGTTTCTCTTTTTCTTTTTCTATTTGTATTCAATTTCGAAAAACTCTCATCATTTGCATGACGTTATCTCCATTTAATGAGTTTATCAATGTATGTGCCTGGCACAAATCTAATTTGAAATCATTAAAGATGAAATGCTTCCTTTTGATTACAGTGACGCCTGACAAAGGGTATATTGGCCCAAAATGCATTGGGTTTTGTTTTACTGGAAAAGATCAGGAAAAACTATGTATTTGATTCTGAATATCATGCATGTGAAACTACAACATTTTCGTGATATAAAGGATATTTCAAGTTAGCAAGAACACACGTTTTTTTCCCCTTTGATTAACTGATTACCTTTTTTGAAAGAAATGCTTCTGTTCCATGTTTGTATACTCAAGATTCAGGTTGAATCTATTTATAATTCAAATTGTACACAACGCAGCCCTAGGGCACTGACATGTACATAGCACCTACAGCATTCATTTTGGTATTTTTAGTCAAGCCAATACACCACATAATTCCACACCACGTAATGCAACTCAAAAGCACAATTACACATCGTCCCACATCCATCTAATGCACACCACACAATTCTACATAGTGCCACAAAATTCAACTGCACACCATATAATTAAACTCCACTAAGATAAGATAGGATAAGAGGCATTTATAGAGCACATGGCTACCCCCGACGGAGGTGTCCCGGCGCTAAATGCAGATTACCAGAGAGGAAAGAGGGGAGAGAGATACAGAAGGCTTAAGAGCCAGGTTTTTAGTACTTTCCTAAATGCAAGTTCAGACTCTATAAGCCAAAGGTGGGTAGGCAAGGATTTCCAGAGTGACGCCGTTCTCATCGAGAAAGCATGGCTGCCCATCCTGGCCTTGGAGAAGCGGGGAATTCTGATCAATTTCAGGTGACTGGATCTCAAAACCCTGTCTTGATGATAATTTTGGAATCTTAATTTAAGGTAATGCGGGCCGATCTCTAGAGGCTCTGTAGGCAAAGGTGAGTGCCTTAAATTCAATCCTCCTTTTGACTGGTAGCCAGTGAAGGCTCCACAGATGAGGAGATATATGGTGGCAGAACGGCACCTTCCTTATGACTCGGGCCGCAGCATCTTGACCAATTTGCAACAGACAGCTCAAATATGCCGGTAGTCCGATGTAAAAGCTATTTGCATAGTCCGGCTGGGACGTGACCAATGCATGGACCACTGTCTTCCTGCAGTCCATAGGGAGGAGATAAACGAATCTCCTTGAAGCAGGATGAGGAGACCTGGCAGATCTGGGCCTTGCAAGAGAGGTCAAAGTCAAATTTAAACCCCAGGTTTCTAGCAGAATGTACTGGGATTGGCAGGGGGTTTAACTCAGCTGGCCACCAGAGCTCCGGAGCAGGGGGTAAGATTGATTAAAAAAAAAAAACCTTGTTTTCTCGGTGTTCAATTTCAGGCAGCTTTCCATCATCCATGCCACGATATTTTTCAAACATTGTTTGAAGTCGGCAAAGGCAGCTTCAGAGTGCTCTCTGAAAGAGAACACCAGCTGAGTATCATCAGTATAGGATACACTTTTACTCCCCATTGCTCGCCCACTGTTGCGAGGGGGGTAAGATAGACATTGAATAGTAATGGACTAAAAGCTGAGCCCTGGGGAATACCACAAACAAAGGGCTGCTGTGAGGACAAAAAACGAATGGAACGAGGCCAGTGTGAAACCCCCCACTCCCAAGTGCTTGTGTCTCTCTAGGAGAATTCGATGAGACACTGTGTCGAATGTTGCGGAGAGATCCAATAGCACCAACATTGCAGAGCTACCATGGTCTACCGCTTCACGCACAGTTTCAGCCACTTCCAGTAGAGCTGTCTCAGTGCTGTAGCCTGATCAGAAACCAGATTTAGAATCATGGAGACAGCAGTTAAAATCAAGGAAATTGAACAGTTGTTTCTGGACTTCGGTTTCAAGAATTTTTGCAGGTACTGGTAGAAGGGAGATAGGCCTAAAATGTTTGTGCTTAGCTGTGTCAGCATCCGGTTTCTTAAGAATAGGCAGTAGATAGGCCTGTTTGCAGGCGGCAGGGTAGATCCCCGTGAGCAGAGATGAATTCCAAATCGTGTTCAACACTGTATTTAGCCATTGGGCAAGTAATTTGAAGAACTGGGCGGGTTAGGGGTCACCAGGAGACCCTGATTTACAAGTATATCGTTTTTTGAGAGATGCCCCTTGGAGAAGAGGGCAGAATTCAGTCCAGGTCCAAGGTGGAATTTGACTTCGAAGAGAGCATAGCCGGTCGGAAGGAGGAATAAAACGAGCATATTTTCTCCTGAAAACAGTCAGATAAGACCTTGCAAAGGGCGACTGTAAGGGATACAGTGCTGTAAGGAAATTTCGGCTTAATAAAGCCTTGAACAATTTAAAAACTTCTTTGGCTGAGTTATCGGAAAACTTGATTTGGTTAGCATAGTATTCCCTAATGTTGTTACGTTTCTGCCTGTGAATTTTTTTTACGCTGCTTTATAGGAGCATTTGGCTGCCAAATTATAGGATTTACACCTGGCGCGTTCCAATTTCTTGCATACACTTTTTTCAGCGCGTGGTTCCTGAGAAAACCAAGGGGCATGGAGGGTTTCTTCCTGGCAGATTTAACTGCTTTGAGAGGGGCCACTCTGTCAAGGGCGGAGGATACTCAGCAGTTGAAACTAGATACATCACTGCTCGGGCCACCCGACAACTGAGATGAGGTGTTTTGTAGCAAGGGTACTAAAGATTATGAGAATACCGTCCTACAGTTTGTTTTTTCCTCGTATATTGGGCTGGCACTACAGTAGAGGGACTACCCACAAAACTGAAAGGAACAAGCAGATGATCAGACCTGGGCAGAGGTAATGGAGCCTCTACTAGCAGGTTGTCTTCAATAGTAAAAATAAGATCCAACATATGGCCTGCTATATGGGTGGGGGCACACACCAACCATGTCAGATTTATACCCTCCAATGTCTGCCAATTGGGAGGCTATGGAACAATTATCATTGTCCATATGGACAAAGTAGTCGCCAAGGACTGTAAAATTGGAGTGCCTCACTAATAGATCCGCAATAATATCGCATAACTCAAACATATGACAAGACGGGGTATTGGGAGGTCTATAAACCAAAATTCCAGCAATAGTTGAGGTAGGGGAGATTTTAATACAGAATGACAGCGCCTCAATAATTCCTATGTGCTCATTTTTCCTTCACAAGATCTCGCAGCCATCCCTTATAATAATAGCAAGCCCGCCACCTTTCCTGTGGCCCGCCCGGTTGGCAACAGAGATCCGAAAGCCCTACAGCACTACACACCACAAAATACCATTCCACATTATTATAATCCATAACACATAATCCCTTATTATATAATTCCAGTACACTCAAAACCACATTTACTATCCATATAATTCCAACACACCAATCAATCAATCAATCAATCAGAGTACTTGTAAAGTGTGCTACTTACCCGTGAGGGTCCCAAGGTGCTGAGGGGAGGGGCGTGCTGCTACTACTCGCAGAGCCAGGTCTCGAGGAGTCTTCTGAAGGCGAGTAGGTCTTGGGTCTGCCGTATGTGGATAGGGAGGGTGTTCCAGGTCTTGGCGGCGAGGTAGGAGAAGGATCTGCTGCCGGAAGTCATTCATTGGATGCGGGTGACAGCGGCGAGGGCGAGGCTGGCGGGGCGAAGCTGGCGGGTGGGGGTGTGGAAGCTGAGTCTGCTGTTCAGATAGGCTGGTCCGGCTTTGTGGAGTGCTTTGAGTTAAGCATGGGCGAATTTTGCGAATTCGTGATCTGCGGATTTGCGTTTTTTTTATTTTTGCGTGTTCGCGGGGCACTTTGCGTGTTCGTGGGTGTTCACGGAGCGCTTTGCGTGTTCGCTTGTTTTTTTTTGCCGGGTTAATCACTGCCACCCTCTCGTTTTTAACGCCCTTCTGCCCTCTGTACCACCCGTTTCTGTGCCCTTCTGCCCTCTGCCCCACTCATTTTTTATCCCCTTCTGCCCTCTGTCCCACTTTTGTGCCCTTCTGCCTTCAGCCCCACTTAGAATGGCACCGGCAAGCTGTCAGCGCCATTCTAAAATAGATACAAAGAGCTTTAACAGGAAGCTCTAATAGATAAAGTAAAGCAGGTGCTCGAGTTGAAGGTCAAATTAAGTTACACAACCATTAATCACCCCAAGTTTGGGGTGATTAATGATTGTGTAACTGAATTTGAGCTTCAACTCGAGCACCTGCTTTACTTTATCTATTAGAGCTTCCTGTTGAAGCTGACTTTTGTAACTATTTTAGAATGGCTCTGGCAGCTTGCCGGCGCCATTCTAAAAGAGTTACAAAAGTCAGCTTGAACTTTTGACCCAATCCGTTCCGCTCGCGGATTTTGCGGGAAATTCGCAAATCTCGCGGCTTGCGAATTTACCGAAAATCCGCAAAGTCCGCGAGCGGAACGAATTTTCCGCCCATGCTTACTTTGAGTGCGTGGGTGAGGAGCTTGAAGGAGATCCTCTTGTCAACGGGGAGCCAGTGTAGGTCTCTCAGGTGGGGGGTGATGTGGCTGCTGCGGGGGACGTTGACGATCAGTCAGGCGGAGGCGTTTTGGATGCGTTGTAGTCGTCGTAGGTGTTTGGCTGGGATTCCTGCATAGAGAGCGTTGGCGTAGTCCAGTCTGCTGCTGACGAGGGCCTGTGTCACAGTTCTTCTTGTTTCGGTCGGGATCCACTTGTAGATCCTGCGGAGCATGCAGAGGGTGTTGTAGCAGGAGGAGAAGAAGGCGTTGACCTGCTTAGACATGGAGAGGGAGGAGTCGAGGATGAATCCTAGATTGCGTGCATGGTCGGTGGGTGTTCCCAGTGAGGTCAGCCACCAGGAGTCATCCCAGGCTGAGGGGGTGGGTCCGAGGATGAGGAACTCCGTCTTGTCCGAGTTCAGCTTCGGACGTCTGCTCCTCATCCAATCGGCCACGGCCTTCATTCCCTTGTGGAGGTTGGTTTTGGTGGTGTGCGGGTCCTTGGTGAGGGAGAGGATGAGCTGGGTGTCGTCAGCGTAGGAGATGATGTTGAGGTCATGATGGCGGGTCACTTGTACGAGGGGGGCCATGTAGACAATGAACAGCATTGGGCTGAGGGATGAGCCCTGGGGGACGCCACAGATGATGACGGTGGCTTCGGATCAGAAGGGTGGAAGGCGGACGCTCTGGGTTCTGTCGGAGAGGAAGGAAGTGGTCCAGTCAAGAGCCTTCACTTGGATTCCGGCTTCTAGGAGGCGTGTCTTTAGAGTGCGATGGCAGACCGCGTCGAAGGCAGCTGACAGATCCAGGAGGATGAGGGCTGATATTTCGCTGTTGTCTAGTTGGCACCTGATGTCATCTGTGGCGGCGATGAGGGCTGTCTCGGTGCTGTGGTTTCGTCTGAATCCGGACTGGGACGGGTCCAAGATGTTGTGGTCTTCGAGGTGGCTGGCCAGTTGCATGTTGACGGTTTTCTCGATGACCTTTGTCGGGAACTGGAGCAGGGAGATGGGCCGGAAGTTCTTGAGGTCCTTGGGGTCCGCTTTGGGCTTCTTGAGGAGGGCGTTGATTTTGGCGTGCTTCCAGCTTTCCGGGAATGTCGCTGTTTTGAAGGAGATTTTGATGACCTTCCGTAGTTGGGGTGCGATGACTGTGTCTACTTTTTTGAAAACGTGGTGTGGGCACGGGTCAGACGGAGATCCTGAGTGAATGGAGTTCATGACCTTGTGTGTCTCATCTTCGTTGACGTTGGACCAGGAGGTCAGGCGGTTGGCACTGGTGGTGTTCACAGGGGAGGTGGAGTCTGGCGTAGTCGGGTCGGTCGTGTGGTTGAAGCTGTCGTGGATGTCAGCGATCTTGCAGTGGAAGAAGATGGCCAGTGAGTCGCACAGTTCTTGTGAGGGCGGGATGTCGTTGGCGTTGGCGCTGGAGTTGGAGAGTTCCTTTACGATGCTGACGAGCTCTTTGCTGTTGTGTGCATTGTCATCCAAGCGATCTTTGAAGGAGGATCTCTTGGCTAATCTGAAGAGGTAGTGGTGTCTGCGGGTGGCGTACTTGTGGGCTGTGTTCCTCTGAAGGCGGTGTTGGGGTCGGTGTGGATCCGGAAGTGCAGGTGTTCGGCGGTGTTGAGGGTGTTGTCTGCGTGGGTGGCGACCTTGAGGGTGGACTTGTGGACGAGGCTATTTCTCCTCCGATTCCGTTGGCGCGATCCCTGCGGGTGATCTTGTAGCCGTCCGGGATGGCTATGGCGATGTCGGGCGCCGAGGAGTCGTTCCACCAGGTCTCGGTCATGAAGGGCACGTCTGGGGCGGAGGTGTCGAGCAGATCCCATAGCTTGACGGCGTGTTAGCTTGCGGAGCAAGTGTTGAGGAGTATGCAGCAGAGGTGGTTGGGTCCAGTCCTTGGAGGTTTGGTGGTTCTGTCACAGGTGAAGCTGCAGGTGTGGCAGGAGAAGGGTCGGGGGTCCATTTCGGGGCAGCCTGGAAGCAGGTGTGGTTTCAGCCGGCATTGAGTGCGTAGAGGGTGCTGGCGTCGTAGTGGATTCTGATGTCGAGGCGCGGATGGGTGTAGTGCACCAGTGGCGCGCCCGCTGCGTGCGTCTGCTGCGTGGCTGCTTCTAGGCCTGCATATGAGGTGGCTTGGGAGGGAGAAGCAGTTGGGAGGAGGGAGCGGGCGGCGAATGGGTGTGCAGGGGGGTGGACGGCAGGGATGCAGCGGCGGGAAAGGGTCGGATCAGGAGTGGCAGGGGGGCGGGGGTAACTGATGCACAGTGCAGAGGGGAGGGAAAAAAACAGGAAACAAGGAGGCAGCACGGAGGCAGGAACCAGGCAGTCAGGTGATGAGCAGCGGCGTGGTCGCAACCTGCCTGCAACATACACCATGCAACATAATTCCGCTACACATATCCAGTCTACGCCACAATACACAATTCCATGCCGCACAAGTACCTCATCCAATCAAACACACAAAATTCTAATACACACCACATACATACATTCTATAGCACATAGGTAAAAGACATAGCCATTTTCATTGCCAATATCTCTGACTCAAACAAATGTGAGACCGATTGCATTTTCAATGCTTGTTTAGAGTGAAGCTACAAAGACAGTGCTCGTCTAAAAATGCACTCACACTATCAATGTGATTTACAATGGCTGGGCCTATTGTGAATACAATGAGGATAGAGGGCAGTCAGTTCAGGTTATAAAAGTGTGTGGGAGACAAGAAAGCAAAACATTCAACAGATTGTTGCTCAGTGAGGGTGTGGAAGCGAGGGCTCCATAGTGTGTGTGTGTAGAGGATGCGTAAGTGTGCACACGTCTGTGTGTCTATGTGCCTGTAAGCGTTGAAGTGCATGTTTATGTATGTAAGGGAAAATATACTGATATGTCTGTCATGGTCTACATGGAAGGATCTCCAACCAATAACTCCCACAATTCTCAGGCAGCCAGGCACAGCATGCTGGAACATGCCCAAGGGTAAACTGGAATGGGGACATCCCTGCTTGTTTATGTTGCAATATTTGAGCAAAATATGAGGTGTATGTGTGCGGCCTTGAGGTTATCTACAGTTTGGGCGCAAGTGCAATAAGGGTGGTAGGCCTCATGCCTCATGATGAGGGTTGTGCCTAAAATTCCAGGCTGCACATGGGCTATTTGGGTTTGCCTCATTATTCTTGGCTCCTGTCCGGACCTGGTCTGACTGCCTCCCCTGTGGGCTCTTTCAAGATGTGTGGATGATGGGTTCAAGCGCCAGAACCTCAGGTTTCGTGGAAACTGGTTAATTAGTGGAAGGTGCCAAGAAATGAATAGTTGGTTCTAAAAGGAATAAGGTATTAGTAACACAACTTCCTGTTCCTCCGGCAGAATTCAAGCATTCAGCAGAAAAGGACGACACAATCAGTTGCTATAGTGGGGTTCACTCACCTATAACGTAAATGACTGTTTCAGTAAGACCAGATGGTAGGGCTCTGGGCATAGTCAGTCACATGTCATGCACTTGACACTTCTGGAGAAAAACCCTGCCCAAACTACTTATCTTGTCTGCTATAGAATCTCACAATTTCTGTACAAGGTGAATGTGTTCTTCAATCTGCTTCGACCATACTGGCATTTCTGAAGCGACAATCTATTTGAGAAAATCTTCAGATGTCCCTGTAGCTTGTATAATAACTGACTCGTCCCCAGCCTTTTTAGTCAATCAAAGGCTCTCACCTCCCATTTCTTCACGTCTTCTGAAGCCCATCATGCTTTCCAGCAGCTGCAGCCTATTAAATTATCCTCTTCTAATCCAACATGCACATGACTGCCTCCCCCTGCAAAGGCTCAGATGCAACAAAACTGTCATTAACTCTAATGGTCTGCGTACAGCCTGACGTCTGACTGGCTCTGTCCAAGCCCTTCCGAGAAAACAGAGATGTTGGCACGTTGGTGACGATGCCATGTCAATATTGCTGAGACAGTTACATGTTAATTATTGGTCTGATATGAGGTCTGAGTCCTTACCCGGCCGCAGCGGGTTTTCAAAGGCAATATCCTGCCAGGAAATCTCACAGTTATCCATGCGACATTAAGCGCACAGTGTTTGAGCCTCGCTATCGCATGGCACGGTATGCTCACTGCCACAGGGCAGGACAAGTTTGCAGCTTCCTCGGGGAGATGTGCATTTTATAGCAAAGGTAAGGTAACCCGTGTGGTCCAAGGATGCATAAGGGGACGACCACGAGGCTCTGCTTTGGGTGTGGAGGTCCCTGTGGTTGCTGATGAGCCTGTATCTGCCGTTTGATGCCCTCTGGGGCATGCACAGAGGTTCTCTTTGATGCCAACTGGAAAAGCCGCATGGAAGTAGGCGGTGTGCAGGGCAGCTGGTGGGCGAGTGTGTGTGCACAGGCCCCAATCTCTCCTCTGTAGTGGGCTGCATCTTTGTCAAGTGCTTGTTCAGAAGCTAGTGCCAGAGGGCACTTTTGAAGATTGGGAGCAGTGATATTGAAATGAGGATTAGCAAGGAGGCTCCTCATGCAACGAAAAGGGACCTCATGGTAAAAATGATCAAATTTAAAGTCAGGAGCAGCAACAGCTGCGAAGGGCGCCACCAACGGAGGGCTTGCGGAGAGCAAAGGTGTATGATGATAGAAAGTTCAGAAGATTTAGAGGAAGTGATAGGCTTGGACGAGATTTGAGGGGGAGATTTTGAAGCCAGGTCGAGTCTGCTGCGTGTAGGCAGGGAATTAGAGTCAGTATTTTCAGGCTAGCATTCTGGTGGAAGTGAAGAATGGCCAGAGTGTAATCTGGGGAGGGGGGCGGGGTTTATGTGGGGAGGATATTAGATCAGCACGTCATTCCCGGTATGGGATGGTTTCTAATGCCAAATGATGTCAAACGCGCTGGCCAGAAGAAAGGGTGTTCGGTGTGACCCTCCCTCTCCCTGATGTCGAGGGATAATGCTGAAAAGGAGAATGAGGAGGAGAGAGGACTGCGCGAGTCTGGGAAGGGTATGATGGGTGTGGTAGATGGTGAGAGACCATGCACGAGTAGGCTGGGCGTTTCGGTGAATGAGGACGATGAGTTGGTATTAGATTATGAGGAGAAAGAGGATGACTTGGAAGAAGATGAGAAACTGCATTGAGCTGAAGGTGGTGTGAGATCACTGCAAGAAAGAATGCGGTGGCGGCTAATGGAAGGTGACAGTGTGGTTACTAGAGTTAAGAGGTGGGAGCATAGGTGTTTCACAGCCAAAGGATACAGGTGACAAAAGCACAATGATGTTGTAATAAAAGGGGACTAAAGGAGTGACAAAAATATATGAAGAGGAACGAAAGTTAGGGACCAAGGAGTTGCTGAAACCAAGTATATCAAAATAGAGGGCGTGTTGGAAACTGATGGTGAGTAAAAGGGCCTAAACACAGTTTGTTGCTGATCCATAGCAAAGAGCTTGGTGTCCGATGAATAGGGACAAGGTAAAGGTGGGGTGCACAGGTAAAGCAGTAGATACCCAAGGAGATGGGGTCGGGAGACATCCTCTCTTAAAGTGAAGTCAGATTTTAAATTATAATTTTGAAAATGCCACTTTTAGTAAAAAGAGCAGAAGCAAACGTTTGTGGTGGGCAAAAAAACAATGGATTAAAACCAGACCTGTTGACTTGGGGTGAATGTTTGCATTGTTCAGCATTCTGGCCATTATCTGTTCTTTTTTTGCTTTTGTCGCTCTTAGTTGCTAAGGGTATTCCCAGACTTGGGTCCCTTGCTCGCTGCACCACTGGATTCAAGGTATCCTGGTTGAGGAGGGGTGATACCCAGAAACTGGCCCCAGGATGATTGTTTACAGTCCAAGGAGGACCTGGCTTGGCAGTTTGAGCTGGACTGTTCCCCTGAGGAGCAGGGTCAAGACTGTTTTGCACATGGCTGGGTCCAAACTTGGTTGAAATGGCAAGCAAAATAGCGATGAATTAAACCCTGATTTATGACTGAGGGTGATTTTTTGCATGGTCAGCTATCCGTCCATCATTTTATTCTGTGATGTTACTTTTAGAAAGTTGGTATTTTACTGCCCTTTGCATTTGGTGCCTGTAGCCTTTTGATGGGGCACATGACTGGGTGTAGTTGGCAGTTGGGCTTTGTGTATTCCTTCTAGATAGCCACCCACATTAGAGAGCTTGATGTGCCTGGATGGACCATCACTGGCAGGATGGGCAGCCGGAGCTGGGCAAAGTCCTACTTACATATGAATTAGAGGCTTTTCCCACTTTGAAAGAAGGCCCATGTACCAACGCTTCAGTACCCTTCTAGACTTGTGGATACTCTGCCAGGAAGAAGGCCTGCTGCTCTATGGAAACGACTACCATTCTTCAGACTGCTGCCCTGCTAGACTATTGCTGCCTAGCTGTGCTGACCTGCTTCCTGTTGCCCTCGAGTATGGGTGAGAAGGACTGGAGCTGCATCTGTTGAACCTAGAGTCTTGGACTGACTCCAAGGGCTATTTGGCTGGCCCCCAGACTAAAGCCTCAGGGACAGAAGGTCCCAACAACCTTGAACCCAACACCTTGTGCCATCTGTAAGTCAACCCTACCAAGTGGCACCACCCCACTCCTGGATCCTCAGAAGTGGTCCTGAAGGTACTCTTCCTTTACATCTGTAGACCGCGCAGAACTGACTCAGCACCTCTGCTGTCAGGTTCTCCCAGTGCAAGGACTCTGCTTCAACCTCTCATTCTGCATTAGAACCGCCGATATGTGAAGCTTCACCGACACAGGCCCTCGCTTCACCAAATAGCTCATCAACGTCACCCTCAACGATGATGTGGGTTCTTGCATCACAGCCTCCCAGTTCTTTGGAACCGCTGGATCGCCTTGACTGTGTGATGCATCCTCAACACCGGACTTCACATTGCAAGCCCTTGTTGACATGAGCCTTGAAAAGGATGCAGTGCCTCGCATCCTAGCCATGCAGCTACTTGGAACCGATGCATCGTCTCAGCTGAACAGTGAATCATCAGCGCTGCACCTCCCAATGCTCTACAGCCAGGATTTAAGGTATTCTAATTCTGCTGGCCTCGCTGGGTCCCTGTAGCTGGCCCACACTCCATCACAGTTGGCCTGAACTTGGGACTTTATCCTGATCCTTAATGAGCAGATATCCATAGTTGGCTCTTTGTGCTTTTTAGCGCTATATTTACTGACATCTTTAAACCTGCATATCTCCAGTTCTACTGATTTGCTTTTTGTCATTTTGTTTTTGATCTATTTATTGAAATGTACTCGGGTTTTCTAAATTGGTGTGGTATTTTTCTTGTAGAGTGTTTTTACTTTATTAATGTTTGAAGTGCTGCATAAATGCTTTACACAATGCCTCTAAGTTAGGCCTGACTGCTCTGTGCTAAGCTACCAGAGGGTTGAGCACAGGTAAATTTTGGGTTTGCTTGTGCCTAACCCTGAAAAGGATTGTAGTGAGGGCTCGAGGAGGGCTGCACCCACCCTCAACCAGTAACCCCATTTCTTACACTTGCTGTGAAATGATCACTTATTATCTTATTACCTGTGAAAGGTCTTTTTTTTTTGCACTCGTTCTTAGCGCTAACATAAAAAATAGCACAACCTGTGTTTTGAATGGGGAATTGGAGGGAATGATTTTAAACGTGTTTTAACTCTGGCACATTTATGCATTTTTATTAACTGTTTATCGTGTTGTGTTTTGTAGCATCTTCTTGCATGGCACTTGGAGTGTGTTAGACTCCACACCACTGCAGCATACCTTGTTACAGTCACTGCCGAGTAGTGGCCATTTTCGACGTGACACGCATCTCCTGCTGTCTGTGGTCCAGTTGTTGCATGCAGCATACCAACACTAGCCAAACCCTATTTAAATGGGCCTTGGTAGAACGCGCAGCGGGCACGCCGATGGCGCGCCAAAAGCACGCCTAAGGCAAGCCCGTCTGCGCTAAGGCAGTGCTCAGGGCGCGCCTCTCTGTCGGTTTTGACCCTGATAACAGTAATGGAAATACTATACAGTATTCAAGTTCGTTCTTAAAGTCTCATAGAACTCCACTATGTCCATCTCACAGTGTTAACCTGGTAGGGTCCACTACTGTCACTGTCTGTGTGGATTGTGGGTTTTCTCGCACTCCCGAGCTTTCTACGGATATCATGACTACTGCCTCATGCACTCAGGGTAGCATTAACGCCTGCCTCATTGATGCAAGATCTTTGAGGAAGCATTATGTTGATATTGCAGACTTGGTCTCCGATAATCAGCTAGACCTATTGTTTATCACCGAGACCTGGCTTGATATATTTTCTAACCCCATTGTAGCGTTGGCCACCCCTACTGGCTACAAAATCCATCAGTTGGACCGCCCAGTTGGCAGAGGTGGGGGCTTGGCCATCCTTTATAGAGACCGCTGGGCCTTGCATAGTGAAACATCCGCCATCTGGAGGGGGTTTTGAGGCCCTGGACTTCAGTCTACAACTATCGGCACATTTTTAAACTGAGCGGGTCTTTATTATATCGATCACCGGGGCCAGTTGGTGCATTTTTGGTATCCTGTGGGGACGCTCTGACAGACAGATCATTATGTTTCTCGAACTATTTGCTTCTTGGGGACCTTAATATCCATCTTGATCTTATAGAGTCGGCGGACTCAGCTGCCTTTCTGGATATTCTCCAGCTGGCCCAGCTATCTCAATGGGTCAAGGATTCGACCCATCAAGGGGGACACAATCTTGACCCTATCTGTGCCAATTTCCCTATATCAGTGGTGAAGCCACTACCTGTCGCTTGGTCAGACCACTTCTCTATATTCTTCTCTTGGGTTGTTAAGCGTCTGCCCCGATCAGTTAGTTGCCATTGTTCTCCCACTTCCACGAAAGTGGATGCCGGGCAACATAGTGGTCTTCTGGCAGCATCGGGTCCTCTCCTTCTCGGGGACCTGGAGGATACTGTGTCTAGGTTTGCTGATTGGATCACTGATTCGGTCAGCCCCCTTTCTGCTCCAGGTAAGCTTAGGAGAGAGTCTCCTTCTAAGCCATGGTTTACTTCAGAGCTGAAGCTTCTGAAAAATGCCTGTAAGGTTTTGGAAAGAGCTTGGCGTTCCATTGGTTATTGTTCCACTGCTAAACAGGCCCTTAGAGCAAATCAGAAACTTTATTATTCAGCCATTGGGATAGCCAAGGGCCGATATTTCTCTGCTCGCACTGACCGGGCTAACAATAATTCTAAACAAATATTCGCTATTGTGCAGAGTTTCGTGGCTCCCAGTGCCCAGGCTGCGGTGATACCCTCCTCAGATACCTGGTGTAATACCTTGACAAAATTCTTTAGGGATAAAATTGTCAGTATACAGGACTCTTTTTCGAATGTATGCAGGTGGGCCATGGCCACCTCGTTGGGGATACAGGAGAAAGAAATGGGTTACTCCCTCTCTGCATTTAGCCCGGTGGACCCGCCTACTTCGCTTAGAATTCTTGAAGCACTTAAATCTGGTTCGCCTAATGACCCATGTGCTGCTAGGCTTCTAGCGGAAGTGGCTGACACGATTAATACTGAAGTAAATCTAGTGGTCAATCAGTCACTTTGCGAGGCTTATGTCCCGCTGTCATTGAAGCAGGCATTGATCCTGCCTCTCCTTAAGAAGCCGTCTCTTGATCCTTTACTCCCTGTCAATTACCGGCCCATCTCGCTCTTGCCAAGTTTGGCTAAAGTTTGTTAGAAGGTTGTGACGTCTCAGCTTACTAACTGTGTAGAGAGGTCTGGCTTGCTGCACCCAGCACAATCTTGGTTCCATGCCTCTTATAGTATGGAGTCAGCACTATTGGAGGCGGCAGAGGCGATCCGGGATTGTCTGGATGCCGGCGGGAGAGCAGCTTTGGTTATGCTTGATCTCTCTACGGCATTCGACACAATGCCTCACTCTTGACTCCTTGATTGCCTAACGGAAATTGGTATTTCGGGCTCGGCACTGAGATGGATTAGGTCCTTCTTGGAGGATAGGTTACAGCAGGTCTGGCTTCCCCCCTGTGCCTCTGCGTTGATGCAGTTGTCAACTGACGTTCTGCAGAGGTCATCGCTTAGCCCTCTCCTTTTTAACATCTACTTGACTCCGCTGGTTTATCTTGCGAAGTCACTGGGGGCTAAGGTGATAGCCTATGCGGATGATACACAGTTCCTGTTTTCTTGGAGGAGGGGTGATGTCTTGCTCGGTGCTGTGCAGCACTGTTTATTCTCTGTGTTCCATTGGCTGGCGAACACACACCTGAAGTGCAATGAAGAAAAATATGAAGTGCTCCTGTATGGTTTGTTTCCAATGGACTTCAGAGATAGGTTGTTGCCTCCTGATTTCCCCCGCCACACTGCAGGTAAGGGCACCGCCAAAAATCTTGGGGTCTAGTTCGATGAAAACTTGAACTTCTTGACGCAGGTGAAGAAGCTGACAGGAACCTGCTTTGGCACCCTGAAAATCATGAGAAAATGTTTTGCCCTTTTGCCAGCTAGCGCCAAAGAGACTGTGGTCTGGGCTCTGATCTTGTCCCGATCAGACTGCGCCAATGCTCTCTTGGTGGGCAGTCCAGAATACTTGACTAGGAAACTGCAAGTAGTCCAAAATGCGGCAGCCAGACTGCTAATGGGACTCTCATCCTGACAGAGTGTCCGTAACCATCTACGTAACTTGCACTGGCTCCGAGTCGAGTCTCGACTTAAATTTAAAATGTTGACCATTGTTCATCGGGCCCTCTATGGGCTAGGCCCTATCTATCTACAGGAGAGATTTGTATTCAAACAGACCCACTAGACAACTTCGATCGTCTGATCAGCTACTAATTCAGACCCGTCCGAATAATCGCCATAGGCTGGGTGGAAGCTCTTTTGTTCGTAAAGCAGGCTTGGCTTGGAATATGCTACCGCTGGCTCTTCGGAGTATCCATGATCCTTTGCTCTTTAAGAAAAAAAATAAAAACGCTTCTTTTTTAGCTTTGAGTGTGGACTAACCTTCTGGAGCAAGCGTCGGGACACTTTGAGTAGCCGTGCGCTGTACAAATTTAATATAACAAAATTTAATATAACATAACATATTGCTCTTAGGAAAGAGTGGGATTGGGTATGTACAATGGCAATGAACACGTTCCAGACCACTGCTGAGACCTAAGGATTCCTTTAGCACTGTAGAAAACAGAATGACCAGGTTGAACCTTGGCTTATCTAGGCACAGAATTGGATATGGTGCCCTTGCCAGCAAAGTTACCACAGCAAAGTTAGAAGACACATTTTTGATCAAGTGGTGGATGCTCACAAGATGTAATGAGGAAGGTGCAAGTGTCAATGGACAACTTCAACTTTGCATGCACGTTAAAAGAACTGGCACTTCGATCTGTAACAAATTGGGGTTTGAAATATCTGGTGCAAAGCTCCTGCATTACAGGCTGAGATTGGCTGTGCATTTCAGAATCCAATACGAAGGTATGAAGATAGGTTCTGCAAAATTGTAACCATGTTATAGTGTGGTCCTTGGATGATGAAATGCCATGGCTGATTCAGAGCGGGTGGCGTTAGTTTGAACAATAATGTTGTGGATGCTTTGTCTCGTTGGAAGTGACAGATATGTGGTAGGCTGGTTCAGGAGAAGGTGCAATAAAGGAAGAACTGCTGCAGAGTGATTGCTGGGTGATTAACGGTGTGAGAGTTAATGGGAAAAATCCATGGCAAAGACAACAGAGAGGACTAATCAGCAGGCCTGGAAAGAATTGGAGGACTACAGCAGAGGGGCTAATCAGTAGGCAGGAATTTGGCTAGAAGGGAGGACGTGGTTTATTTGATCATTTGTTTAAAACTCAATTCTGCTAAGACCGAGGTTTTAAAATTTGGCAACAATCCACGGATGTGGACACCAGAGTGGTGGCTGGAGGATCTGGGCCTATGTCCAATACCCACAAGAAAAGCCAAGAATCTCGGAATATTGGTGGACAATAAACTTAGTATGGGGGACTAAGTGAGTATGGTGACCTCAGCCTGCTTGATGGTTCTCAGAATAGTCAGGAAAATTAAATTCTTCCTAACTGAGAGTAACCTTAAGACAGTGGTGACAGCATTTATAATGTCTCAACTGGACTATTGTAATAGTCTATACCTTAATGTTCAAAAACAATATATGAACAGGTTTCAACTGGTCCAGAACACGTTGGTTAGAATGCTGACCGGAACACCTAAGTTCGTCTCTGTCAAGGGAGAATTCAAGAAACTGCACTGGCTCCCAGTAAAGGTAAGAACACGCTTTAAGGCATTGTGTTTCGGCTTTAAGGCTGTTAATGGAAGAGGACCTGAGTTTCTCAAAAGTAAACTTTTATGGTATGTTCCAGGTAGACTTCTACTGTCTACAGGGTCCAAACAAGTGCAAATTGCCCCATTCAAAAAAACAAATTGGGGAGGTAGAAGCTTTGTTAATTGCGCTTCTAGAGCGTGGAATGAACTCCTGTTTCAACTTAGAAATGCCCTAGAACTCCTTTCTTTCAGTAAGGGCCTGCCCTCAGCTTCCCCAAGTAATCAGTGCTTAGTGCCAGGACACCCAAGGGTAATTGTGCGCTCTATAAGTATAAATAACAGAACATAACATATCATTGATCAATAGCGGCGTTTCAGTAGTAAAGTTTGCTGGTAAGTTAGCAGGGACTTCTTTGTATGTGACCATTTTTGGGGATATAAACTGACAGCTGGAGATGTAGATAAGAGTATGTTGCCAAATTGGGCAAGAACAAGGAACTGTGAGATCTCAGAAGCATCTTATAACATCAGATATTGTGGTGAAAATGTTGGCCCAGTTGCATGAAGTATGTGCATTTTTTCTTTCAGAATGTTTTGTTTAGGTTGTGCATGGTTTAGTTGTAACTTGGAGCTGTTAGGTTTAAGAGTTGTTAGGTATCACAACATGACATAAAATGCTTTTTAAATACTTTTTTTAAAGAAATTCCGAGTTGTAGTGTGACTGAGGTAGTGACAAATAGACCAGAAGAGTAAAGACATGTGGATCTTACTGAGGGAGGTCTCGTAGTCCTTTGTGTTCCATAACTGCATCGTGGAATTACCATTGATTTAGAGACCCAGGAGACCAAGTGGATAGATTGTTTTATTGTTATTGGAATAGAACTTGATTATCAGCTTTTATTTATTGCATGTGATGAGAAAGGTTTTGCACTGGCTAGTTTTAGACATGGAATAATTTGACATACATTCCTTTAGGATTGGTGTGGCAATGAAAGCAGAAAGTTTGGATTTTTCTAGGGTTGAGATTAGGAGGTTACAGTCTTTCGGTTGAAATTGTTATACGAGATATATTAGATCTAATCACCCTAACTAGGTGTATTAGTTTGTTCTTTGTTTTGCTTCAGGTTGCCTTCAGGCACCATTATTTGCCAAGCTACAGTTTGAAAGACTGGTCACTTGCTCATGCAGTGGGCAGCTAAATAGGAAGAGTCTCGGCCTTGTGGCAAATGCTATGGAGTCAGGTCTGCTATTTATCTGGTGCAATAGTGGGACAAGAGTGGCATGCATTAGGGGCAGTTGCTACTTTGGCTAGAGGAGTTGCCAGTGTCCTTGTTTTTTGGTGATCCATCTCAGCGAGAATGATTTACTTTAGTTTCTGTTTTAGTTCTTTTATAGGTGATGAAGTCTGGCTTACTGTGGATCAACAAGGTGTAGGCAAGGACACATATTCCTTGGATATAGTTTGTACAGCAAAGTTTGGTGTGGAGCCTTCAATCATAAAGCCATCGACAAAGTGCATAGAAAAGTAAAACGGGAAATGCGGGTTTTTTGTAAGCTCCAAGATTTTGGCTTAATTTATCTCGGGAAAATTGTGCGTCAAATTCTTAATTTGCATCCGCTGGGCTGCATTTATTTGTCCCTACTGGGCAGCAAGCTTTATTTGTTAAAGCTAAGGGCAAGGAAGATGGAGGTTACATTTTACGGATGCAAATGGCACAGTTGACAGATTGTTTGAGGGGTTGTTGGTCCAGCTGTGAATGCTGTGCAACTAGTTTGGTGGGGCAGGAAAACACCTTGGAAGTATTTTACCTTTTTGGCACTCGTTTAATGAGGGGTGGGATATTTAAAGGCCGAACATGCCCAGCTGAGGTGGGAAGGTGGACATAGTTTTTAGGATTGGGTGGGGTGAATTGGTTGGGAGTTTGGCGGAGTGAGAGCGTACATGAGTGTGAATTCTTGAAAGTGGATAGTTCGTTGGGGGTATGTTGAACAATGGAATGTATTTAGGTTGGTGTAGGGTTAGGAGATTTAATTTCTATTAGTGAGTTGGGGTATTTAATAATGTACACAGCTTGTGTTTTTGCTCACTAAACTGTCCTAATATGTTTATTATATATTTTAGTTTTATATAGCATGAACTCGACCCGAAGGTATCAGAGCGCTTTACACAAGCACAAGTTACGTTACACAAGTTCACATTTATTTTTGTTGGGGCATGGGGAGATTAAGAGATTTACCCAGAATGACAGGATGTTGTGGGTCCCTGCCTAGACTAGAACCTGTTCCCCAGCTTCGAGGTCACCCGCTCTAGCAGTAAGGCCGCCTACTTTCCCTAATAAAGCATCCTTTTGCATTTTAGTGAGGTTTCTGTGTCTGCTTTGCCATCTCGTACAATACAGTGTTGCATCTGGAATAAGCAAGACTGTGTTATGTAAATGTTGACTCTTTGTCATTCAGAACAGAACAGTGTAGAGCTTTGGAACCGTTTACGTGAAAAGCAATTGGGAACAATGTATTGAAATGATTAAAAAAGCAAGGGAATAGAATTAAATGGGTCTGCAAAAAGCATTTGGATGAGGGTGGGCCCATTTATACTAGAGGGGGACCATACAAGTTTCCTGCAGTAAAATCAAGCTACAACAGGAATGAAAAATACTTGATTGCCAGAGAAGATATTCCATTAAAGTCATTCTGGTTATTGAGACAGGTAAAGAGTGAAACACTGCATTCCATAGTTTCAAAATGGCCCTGACACTGACACTTGAGGTGTGTGTCTCTACATCCACTGTACAGTAATAGCAAACCGCATTTTTCATACTCATTGGCAACGTCTTGAACATTCAGTACCTCAAGAAGATCTACTGACCTGAGTTTGACCGAATGTTCCTTGTTTGAGCTGGTCTTGTCATACGACTGGGAACAACATCTCTCAATGGACCCATATTGTATGGATAAAATCTTTGCTGAGTTCAAAGTGAAGCCCTCGTCCACATTGGTTTATAGTCCATGTAATTCTACAATAGTATCATTTATTTGAGCAAAACGTGGGAACCTCTATCATTTATTGGCCTGATGAGCTGACTGCTGATCCATTCAAACTCAGATATTGGGGTGCACCTGTGTTCTGCATTTCCAGCTGTTACCACCTCAAAAGCTTGGTTGCTCTAGAAAAGGCTTTTATTGTTGAATAATCATGGTGGCACTACAGAGAGGCATGATAGTACATATATAGCACACTCACTGGCATTAGCTTTATCCAGCAATAGCACCTCTCCTGAAAGTTTAGTAGGTCAGGACCCATCCTCAATACATGCAATACCCAAACACAGGCCAGTGGTGGATCCGTTACAGCATCTGTATGACTCTATTGACCTGACAGACGACTATTAAAGTGGATGGGCCTTCCCCAGCATGTTTTCTTCTTTAAAACCATGTCATGAATGGCTGTCTTCTTTGAGACATGTGCGTACAGCGACAGAGGACTGATGAAGATTTGAGTGGTATCTTTCAGGGTTGAAATCGCCTTTGAAATATGGCTTTGCAGTGTTTGTCCACTTTAATGTAGTAGCCTCTTATAGATTCTAGATGGTAGTTTGCA
Organism: Lissotriton vulgaris; assembly: GCF_964263255.1. Classification (NCBI taxonomy): domain Eukaryota; kingdom Metazoa; phylum Chordata; class Amphibia; order Caudata; family Salamandridae; genus Lissotriton; species Lissotriton vulgaris. The sequence goes on along the minus strand of NC_141695.1, from coordinate 766,926,783 downwards.
TGGTTGTTTCCTCTGAGGAACTCAGTTGCCTTGTACTGAAATTTTTCTGAGGAAAGTGGCTGACTCTCATACAAATCGGTGGACAGGCAAAGCCACAAATCATGATCAGATAGGGAACAGAGCATAAATTATAGCCAGTACAAGTGGTCCTAACAATTCTCTGAAGACCCCCAGGTCCCATGTTCATCTAGTGCCAGTCTAGTTACTTAGAACCTTGCACCCGTGTACGGAGCATTAAAGGCCAATCATTATCCTCAAGTCTCCCATCTAACAGCGGAGTCAAAATTTACTCTAAATGCATTCAAGTAAAAGTTTCTTCTTTCATATTTCTCAATCTATGAGTTCCCAGAAAATCTACTTTAGATTCTGGAGTTCAGAATTCCTATCTATGCTTAATTTGTGCCGGTGGTTTCCGGTGCTGAGCACCGGTAATTAATAGTCAACACCGGCTCTAATGGCAGTCAGCCACTTGGGGTGCTGTTCGCTACTTTTGAAATGAGCACAATAGCAGTTATTTAATATGCATTTTAAATGAGAAATACCTGCTGCCAGCCATTTCGATACCTTTTAGTGGCCTGGAATAGTCTGTACTGTCACACTTTTAAAAGTGAAATGGCTAGTGGTTGTGCTGGTACAGTCATTAGCAGCGCTGTCAGGGCCAATGGGCAATGCAAGCTGCTTTGTCCCCCTAACGAGGGCCGTGGCACTTCGTTTTGTTTTTACAAATGAAGCACTGATAGTATAGTAATAATATTAAAATTAGCCATTCAAAGAGCAGACTCAACAAACCTGAGTTGCAGTTCGGTCTTTATTGCATACGTTTTGTTATTAATCAAATCAATTCTAATGCAATTTATTGATTTCAGAAGGATGAAAAGTTTATTAAGACCTACTCAGAAATACACGGGTGACTTGCATTTTAAATACAGATTAGAGGGCCCTTAACTCACAATAGAACGTGCCGGCAGATTTGTCCTAAAATTCTTCTGAAGCTTCTCCAGGCAACATAAAAAGATTGTGCTAAACTGAGGGCGCTTTAAAAATTCTATTAACTCAGACGAACAGACGTCTTTTCATTGGGTTTAGTTATGATAAAGCCTTTTGCAAAACGATGATTTTATGACTTGGCAGAGGAGCAGATATTCCCAAGTTGAAATTGTTCTGAATCTTTTATGTCTCAATTAATGTTAGCTCACACCAGCTGGCTGTCTTTAAAATCTATGTATACGAAAGACAAGCAATTGATTCAGTACAGGAAAAGATCACGGCTGTTTTGGAGAAATATTGGAGTAAAGAAGTATGGGGTACTGTACTAGGGTGACCAACCGTCCGTAAATTTCACGGACAGAGACAGTCCGTAAATTGGACCTCACGTCCGTTGTCCGTGAGGATCCTTTTTACAGACGCCTTTTGTCCGCTGCGAGAAGCCTTAGCCCCTTGATGCTGGCGCCTCGCACTCCTCCTAGAGAACAAGAGCAGCCCCACCCCGCCCATTGTCATTCTGTATGGGGCTGATGATTGCCACATACAAAATGACAATGGACCTTCTGGAGTGTTACTGCATGCGGTGGGCCTCCTCCTGCCTCAGTCTAGGGCAGCGCATTTTGTTAGATGAAAGGAATGTGCAAACACACAAATGCTGCTACAGAATCCAGTTCATTCAAAGAAGCTGGTGAAACAAGTTAAAAAGGAGCCCGGGCTAGAGTTCTTTCAGTCTCATTATTTTAGAAAAGTGCAGTTTCATTATTATATTGAACAAAGCCATGGATGCTGCATTTTTATTTTATGCATCTAACAATCACTGACAAAGCCAATACTTCTGGCTTGTTGTAGGTGTAACATTACTTTTTATTTATCTGGATACAAGGACAAAAGAGGCAAAATAGCAGTCCGGTGGCACACTATGCTAAACACAGATTTTTAGCTTAGGTGTTATAAGCCCCACCCTTATTTATGTCGAACACCCCCTTTTGACAGACGCCCACCCCCTTTTTTTCATCTTACTTAAAGCCCTGGAAACAACCCCATATCACAGTTGCCTCACGTCCTAGCACTGTACATCATACATGACTAATGACTTCCACTTTTTCAGATTGCCTATGTGCAGGGGCATAGTGAACCCTACGCCACCCCACATCTTGCTTTAGGAATTACAGCAAGGGTCTCATTTTTGATAGGTCTCTTCTGTCTGGAACTCTGCAGACGAAGGCTCAGCTCATAATTAATATGAAAAGGTTGACGAGTGAGTAACTGAAGATAGATGGATGGATGGATTGGTGAATGGATGATTGAATTGGTGAATAGATGGATAATGGGCCAAAGGATGGATGGATGAGTGAAAGGGTGAATGATCGGTGAGTGAATGGGTGGATAGATGAATGAAACGATGGATGAGTGATAGGGTCAATAGATGGATTGATGAGTGGATGAGTACAAGGATGGGTGGATGGATGGAAGGAAGGATGGCTAAGTGAAAGAGTCAATGAAGCGAGAAAGGGAGGATGGGTGGATGACAGAAAAGGTAAATCGGTGGAAGGATGAATGACTGGATGGATGAGTAAGTGAAAGAATAGCTGGATGGGTGAAAGGGTAAATGGTTGGATGGAAGAGTGGATGGATTAGTGTACAGATGGATAGGGTGAAAAGGTGGATGGATGGATGAGTGAAAGTGTGGATGGAGAGATGGATGAGGGAAATGACGGCTGGAAGGATACACAATGGATATGTTTGCAAATGGATGAATATGTTTGAATATAAATGAGATTACTTATATACTATTGCGCGACCTCCTTTGATGTGTCTGTAAAACCTACCTTTTGTCCCGAAGATTTGTCCTGAATTTTGACCCCCTGTCCTGAATTTTTGTCCGGAATTTTGACCCATTGTCCTGAATTTTTGCACTCACCGTCCTGAAATTGCACCCATGACTGTTGGTCACCCTAGGGGTACTTTGTGTATTTCTGACAGAACATTTGGCTATTTGGGAGGGGATACCACTACCAATGTAATATACACACAATTTGGTTAGGTTACAACACAGTTCTAAGTAAATTTTTGCTTAACCCCGGTGGCTTTGGCAAAAACAGCATGCTAGGTTCAAGCTATACCAGATAATATTAGAATGAAGAACTACAGGGGGGGTGGGCAATGGGGGTGCGGCCGACCTATTTGCTAGGGCCGGTTTCGGCTGATTTTGTTACAGGGGGCCAATATTGCCACCCCTGTAACAAAAACGGCCCTCCATGTGTCCAAAACTTGCCCCCAAGCTGGCGGCCCACTGGGGAAACTTGTGGTGCCCGCTACAGCCAGTCGGCTCCTACATGAGATATCTTTGGGGAACAGCGTTTACAACGCAACTTTTACCACGCAGTACCTTTACCAAGCAACTTTTACAACGCAAGTCTTTACAATGACTTGCGCTGGGGGGCGCTGTAGGATGGGGAATAGTTTAATTTACTATCCAAAACCTTCCCTACTATCCACGGGGACTGGGGTTGGAATAGTAAATTAAACTATTCACTATCCAGTGCCCCCCAACGCAAGTCGTTGTAACGACTTGCGTTGTAAAACCTGCGTGGTAAAGGCATGCGTTGTTAAAGCATGCGTAGTAACAACAAACATCTAATATCTTTCAGTGCTAAAACGGGGTTACCCTTCTGATGGAAGTCTAGGAGTGTCTCTGGGCTTGAATAGTTTAAATTCCAGATACCTCTCGAGATCTCTACTTCAAAAGGAATAGATGTAATGGCTGCCCTATATGTTGCCAACTGTTTCTGTACCCCTTGCAGATGACTAATCCCTGACAGGTGGTCATTGTTTAAACCACTTCAGCCTTCCTTCCCAAAGAGGCAGTCTCACTGTTCTCCAGAGGCCATATTATGGAAAGAGCTCCAGGGGCCCAATGGCGTGTGCACCCACTTTGCACGCCCCTGGGGCACTTGGGTATTACAGAAGGGAATGCAGACGGTTGTGATGTCCTTTCTGTACTACAGATAGCACTGGGGAACATGTAGCAGCAGCACTATCAAAAGAGGGCATTCGCTTATTTGCATGGTGGCGTGGTCCCATGCAAATGAGGGAATCATTCTGTCTCTCTGCCCATGCAGAAGTATTCTTGTCCTTAGGAGGTGCACTGAAAGGGCGCCACAAAATGGTGATGCACTGTCAGTGCACCTCCACCCCTAATGGCAGCCCTCTACACCTGTAAAAGGGGGTCCCATGGACCCCCTGACATTTCTCTCCAGGTGGGTCACTTACCGCACTTGCCTGCAAGGGGATCTCTAATGGGTTGCTGCCTGCACAGAGAAACACGGAGCAGATTTTAAACAGCTGTACCATATTTCACTTGAATGTGCTGCTACCTGCACAGCACAAGCTTGCGGCTGCCCTGAGGGCAGCACATTCTTAATAATTGGGTGCACTTTCCCTGATGGCACCCGGCGTACCTGCTTAAAGGTGCAACATGGAGCAAACAGGGAAAGTGCGCCCTTTTAGTAATAAGTAATCAGGTGTCTAGTGGTTAACAGCCATTTGCAGCTGAGTATTTCAAGCTCTAGATCACAACTACTGGGCAAGCTGGTTCTAAGTCGGTTGCTCTTAGTCAGTACAAAGTAAAATTTTTAAACGTTGCTTTTCCACTAAATTTAATGAAAATCTATTTCAACCATTAAATTCGATTTTAATCACAAGGGGATAAAAACTGAAAGAACTAAGAGCATTTTCTCAGGAGATGGTTTATAAGATAGACTTTCATTTATAATGAGGATTGCTCGTGGACAAAGTAGCAATGCTTACAGAGTAATGCGCAGGGTTTACAATGTTCACTGTGGAGACCCACCTTTGCTTAATATGTAGCATGTGGTTGCTTTTTATAATTAGTACCCAGCATTATGGGCTAAACAAAATGTTCTTAGAGGTCATTTACCTAATATAAAAATCTAGGGGCCTTATTTATGAAGGACTTGCGCCGCCGATGCGTCACTTTTTCCCATGTTAAAAGTGACGCACCGGCGGCGCAAGTCCTTCATAAATAAGGCCCTAGGTCTTTTCTATATGGGAAAACCCTTTTCCTTGCCAGGTGTCACTTACAATTGCATCCCATCCAGAGCCACACACTTTGGGCCTATATGTAGCTGGTATAAATACTCATTGCTGGACACATATCATATTTTACTTCCATGCCGCTGGTACATTTTCTATACTAACTATTGATGGTCTACCTGAAAAGTCAACTAGATGGAACCAATGCAAAATTTATGCTCTTAAGGGATACGCACACCCACTGTGACACTATTTAGCAGAATTATAGCTCAGAGATTGCTAAAGCAAGCAAACCCAATCAGGAATAGGATGGAGGACCACTAAAAATGTCTTTTGTTACAATTTCAATGAGCTGTCAAGTTATTTGTTGCACGTTAATTTTTTAACATGTCTCCCCATCATTTTAACCAGGTTTTAAAACGTTTGAGATTGAGTAGTTACATACACAAATCTTATTTCTTTCTTGTAATGAACTACTATAATATGCACAAAATAAACATGTTGTGATAAGTATCTCCTTTCTGCTGATCAACAGATCATAATAATCACACCCTCTTCGCTGGATTTACTAATCAGCTCACCAGAAGATAGAAAACCATCCAGAACTCAGCAGTCAGACACATCCTTAACATCCCACACAAAACTCACATAAAACCACACCTCAGGAGGCTCCACTGTCTCCTGATCAAGATCACTTCAAACAACACACACACACACACCCACACACACACCCACACACACACACACACACACACACACACACACACACACACACACACACACACACACACACACACACACGCGCTCTATGAATCTTAAGCCCCCACCTACTTAAACAGCACATCTCCTTCCACCAACAACCCAAACATATCTGCTCTGCAGGAGTCCTAGTTGCACACATGGCACGCGTACACAGAACCAGATCTGGATGAAGGGTGTTCTCTTATGTCACTCCAAATGTGTGGAACAACCTTTTACTTCACATCTGTCACCTTCTCTCTTCTTCACATCTGCAAGACCTGACTTTTTAGTTAACCAACCTGCCCAAGCAGATCTAGGCACACAAGCCTGCTAAGCACCGAGGCACGCCTGTGGAAGATAGTGTGCTAAACAATACACATGATTTAACATAATGGAAAACCAGTTCTGGTTTTTATTGCTTATAATACAGCTGTGTTAATTCTCCTTGATCTGATGTAAAAACTCCACAGTAATAAGCTGTTTCATTTCAATAACTACATCCATTTTTTTTTCAGGAGCAAACATCATAACTCAACGGTAATAAGAAAATTAGACAGTAAGAAGGAACTCTCTTGGACCAAGTATTCTTTCCAAATATTATACAACTCCACTTCAATCTTCAAACATCAACTCACTCAAGGATCTCTCAACGACCACAAACATGGGCCCAAAGAACAATTATAAACACATTGATAAACAAGCATTTGCAAAGCAATAGGTCTTGCATTAGGAAAGTTTGAGCTATTGGTATTGTAAATGACACATTTATTATTTAAAACATGTTGGTTTTGAAAATACCGAAATTAATAGCTTTGTCATTTACAATGCCCACAGTTATAACTTTCGCAAATGTGACACCTATAGCATTTGTAATGCAATACGTGTTGTATTTATGTGACTTAGATGTATTAATATTACAAATAACAATGGCTTTTAATTTTTTTAAATAATTAATACTTAAATCGTATTGTTATTGTTATTTATAATGGCAATAGCTTAAGCTTTTGTAAATAACTTGTGTGAAGACTATGTTCAGTGTATTTTATTGTGACGAAAATCCAAGAACAGAAGTGAAATATTAACATCTTTTTGTGACATTTGTAATAAAGCTTGAAACATTGAGAGAACATATTTGAACCAGTTGTTGTTGAATGGTTGCACAGATTGATGCTGTGATGGCGCGGAGTGATGTTGTGGTGGCGACTCGTGATGCTGTGGCTTTCAGTGATCCTGTGGTAGCGCATAGTGATGCTGTGGTGCCCCTGAGTGATGCTGTGGTGGTGCTGAGTGATACTGTGGTGATGCGATAGATAGATTAAGTGAGTGCGATAGATAGATAGAGTGAGTGCGATAGATAGATAGAGTGAGGGCGATAGAAAGATAGATAGATAGATAGATAGATAGATAGATAGATAGATAGATAGATAGATAGATAGATAGATAGATAGATAGATAGATAGATAGACAGACGAACTGAGGGCGATAGATAGATAGATAGATAGATAGATAGATAGATAGATAGATAGATAGATAGATAGATAGATAGATAGATAGATAGATAGATAGATAGATAGATAGATAGATAGATAGATAGATAGATAGATAGATAGATAGATAGATAGATAGATAGATAGATAGATAGATAGACTGAGGGTGATAGATAGATGGAGTGAGGGCAATAGATAGATGGAGTATGGGCGATAGATTGAGTGAGGGCGATAGATAGATAGAGTGAGGGCGATAGTTAGAGTGAGGGCGATAGAGAGATAGAGTGAGGGGGATAGATAGATAGATAGATAGATAGATAGATAGATAGATAGATAGATAGATAGATAGATAGATAGATAGATAGATAGATAGATAGATAGATAGAGTGAGGGCACCTAGAAAAAACGGGGCAAAAAAGTCCCTCTGTTCACCAGACACAATATCTTTGTATTCTCAATGTCGGCCATTTATTGACAATCATTTATGGTGGCTGGAAACCATTGATATAAAGTGTAGAAGTGAGTTTTTAATCACACTTATTTTAAAGCACCGAGACGGAAAATTACGTTTTTGATTACTATGGGAGGATAAGTGCAAAGTCTGCTGAAATGGAATATTTCGATATAGTGCACTGGCCCAAAAAAAAGTTAGTAGAAAATGGCCAGAAAATGTGGGCTTACGGCTAGCGGTGCTAATTTTAGAAGTGGTGAGATAGGCTCGATTCTCCGCAGCTCAACATCCTGTGATTCTGGGCAAATCACTTAAAGTCTCGATACTTAACAAAAAAAACACATGAATGTGTGCCCTTGTGTAATGTAACTGGTGCTCCTGTACACTGCTCCAGTGCATTCGGGTCAAGTTCACGCTAAACAAAATGTTTAAAAAATAATAAACACTCTGTTGAAAGAGTTCATTTGAAAGCGGTCTGCATGCAAATCCCTCTGTATGTTTTTGTAATTTCGGTCAAATTCTTGTCAACGGACATGACAATGTGTAAACCGAAAAAATAAAAATGCCACTATGTTGGCGGAGTGCACTGTTGTACACATTAATCCATTGCCGTTTTCGACATTTCTGTTTCAGCCATTAAACACAAAATAACGAAATCACAATATTGCACCCATTTTAAAGTTGATACTGAGAAGAAGGCGAGGCACTACAGTCACCAAAGGTCTGCCTCATATGTGAAAGAACATACGCACGTGCATTTCCATATAGCTTCCGGTTGAGCATAGTGACATGAGTGGACAGGTACTGTTCGGTACTCGGTGCCTGCGACTCTAGAACTCATATTTATTTATTTATTTATAGAAACATTTATAAAGCGCGAACGACGGCCCTTGGGCATCTCGGCGCTAGAGTTGCTGCATTGTTTTAAGCCTCATAGGGCAGAAGTTCATTGGTTGAAGAGCCAGGTTTTTAGTTGCTTGCGAAACATCCAGAGGGAGGGACTAATTCTGATCGATTCTGGTAATGTGTTCCACAGTTTAGGTGCGGCTACCATGAATCTTCTGTCCCCCCATGAAACAGATTTGGTTCGGGGCACCACTAAATCATGCTGATAGGATGAGCGTAGCGTTCTTGGAGGACGGTAAGGAATAAGGTTTTGGACAAAGAAAGCGGGTCCAACATTTTTCAGAGCCTTGTAAACCAGGCAGAGGGACTTAAACATGATTCTCTTTCTCACTGGTAGCCAGTGCAGCTGTCTTATAATGAGTGCGGCCGAGTGATGTTTGGGAATGCGCCCTAAAAGCCTGGCGGCAGCATTCTGAATGGCCTGCATTTTCCAAAGCACTCTCTCCTGGGCACCTAGAAACAAAGCGTTGCAGTAATCTAGGGTCGACAAGACAAGGGAACTCACCAGTGTTTTGCCGGAACTTTCCGGCAGGAAAGGCAGGATTTTCTTAATAAGCCGCAGTTTATGGAAGGCTGAGGAACAGATTTGGTTAGCATGTGGCAGAAAATTTAGATGGTCGTCGAAAATGACTCCCAAGTTCCTCACTTTGTTTGTTGGGTCCGGGGGTTGGCCCATAGATGATGGCCACCAGAGGGGGGACCATTGCAGGGATAGGTTGCCAAAAATTACCACCTCTGACTTATCAGAGTTTAGTTTCAGGCAGTTTTGAGCCATCCAACTTCCAATGGCCAGCATGCCTTGGTTGAAGGTGTTAGCTATTTTGGGACCGTCATTCTTGACTGCGAGGACCAATTGAGTGTCATCTGCATAGGACGTAAGGCTCATCCCGTGTGCCCTGATGACTTTGGCAAGGTCCGACACATAGATGTTAAATAGTGTCGGACTTAGGGATGAGCCTTGAGGGACTCCACATGGCAGAGACAAGGGGGAGGATTCGAAAGGTCCGACAGTAACGACCTGGGATCTATTTGCCAGGAAAGAGGCAAGGAGACTCCTAGCCTTGCTTTGGATTCCAATGCTCTCGACACGGTCGACCAAGGTGGTATGGTCGACCGTGTCAAAGGTGGCCGATAGGTCCAGCAAGATGAGAACAGCTGTACCTCCGGCGTCCCGGATGGATCTTATGTCGTCCGCCGCTTTGATCAGAGCGGTCTCAGTGCCGTGGAATTGGCGGAACCCGAACTGTGATTCGTCCAAGAGTTTATGTTCCTCAATAAAGGACGAAAGTTGGAGGTTCATTATTTTCTCCACTATTTTGGCCATCAATGGGCGACTAGCGATAGGACGGTAATTTTTCAGCTCTTCCTTATCAAGGGTGGGCTTCTTAAGGAGAGGTTTTATTAAGGTCTTTTTCAGTGTCTCTGGGAAGATGCCTGTGCAGAACATAGAGTAGGCGTGGGCGGAAAATCCGTTCCGCTCGCGGATTTTGCGGATTTTCGGGAAATCCGCAATCCGCGAGATTTGCGAATTTCCCGCAAAATCCGCAAATCCGCGAGCAGCGGATTTTGCTCGCACTGCTCGCACTGTTCGCGTGAGTTCGCGCCCCGCGAATAAGTGCAAAATTGCAGAAATACGATCTTAGCAAAACTGAAAGTAACTACTTACCAGGTTCAAAAGTTCAGGCTCATCATTAGTAGCCATTTCCTGGAGTGCTTCCTGAGGGGCCCCTCCAGAGTTCAGTTGCCAGTTGAAACTATTATGTGACCCTGCTCTGAACCTCAGAATAGTTACACATATGCCACAAAGGTCCTGAATTACAGCTAAGGGAGACAAGCAGGAGCCAGGCTGGAAGTTAAAATCCATTAATCAGCCCCTAATTCATTATTGTCAGTTGGGGCAGGGCAGGTGTTGTAACTAATTTTGCAACAATGAAAGCACTTAGCAAGTGCAAAAGATCACTAATCAGGGCGCACTAAGGAAGCAGGTGCCAGCTAAAAAAATATTCTGTGACACATGAATCAGCCCCAAATTAATTCAGGTCACTTGAGGCAGGGAAGGTGTGCTTTGCTTTGCCGAAAATAATGTACACTGGACAACCAGAGGGTGTGGTGATGAAACAGAGGGTGGCATGGGTGGGCCAGAGGGTGGCATGAGTAGTCAGAGAGTGGCAGTGGTGACAGAGAGTGGCAGTGATGAAGAAGAGTGTCCCAAACAGGCTGGACACGTAGAAACAACAAGTTCGCGAAACTTGCGACCCGACAGGTAAGTTCGCAATTTGCGAAAGTGTACAAAACCCTCGCGAACTGGCAGAAACACGGGCGAACACAAAAAAAAAAAAATCCGCAAATTCGCGAGAATTCGCGGATTTTGCGGATTGCGAATCCGCAAATCCGCAAAATTCGCGAACGCGAGATCCGCAAAATTCGCTCATGCTTAACATAGAGTTGCAGATTTCGGTTATGGCAGGGATGACTGTTTCCATAATTGGTCGTAGCACCTTCAGGGGACAAGGATCTAGAGCTGATCCAGATTTAATAGATGACACTGTGTTCTGTACCTGTAAACAGGTGACCTCGTTAAACTGGGAGAAAGTGTGACCCTGGTGGTAGGTAGAAGGTACCGGGGGGGGGTAGAGGAAATATTGGTAAAGACCCTATAAATGTCGTCAACTTTGCTAAAGAAAAAGTTGGACAATGCGTCGCAGAGAGTCTGGGAGGGAGGAGGGGTAAGATCGACGGACAGACCAGCTAATTGTTTAGTTGTCTCATAGAGGGTTTTGTTAGAGTTTTTAGCTGTTTCTATCCTGTCACAGTAGTATTTTTTCTTTGCCTCGGAGATCATGGTTTTATATGTGGGAGAGTACCTTAATTTCTCAGGAGAGGTATAATAATACTTTGAATCGGAGCGTACCAGCACTTTCAACAAGGCTGGTGGCATGGGAGAGAGGAGTAGCAGAAAGCAGGGGTGGATGGGAAAAGGAAAGTGAATGAAGAGGGGGAAAAAATAAAGAGTGCACGGGAACAGAGAAGAGAGAGATGGTAAGAGAGGAAAATGAGAGATAGTGGAAGGGCAGTGAAAGAGAGCAAGAGGGGAAGATAGGAAGAAAGATAATGGTAAAATGGGAGCTGGAGGGAAAGAGGGTGGGAGAGACTGGGAAGAAGCGAAGGGAGAGAAGACGAGACAGGGAGGGAGAACAGTGGCAGAAGCAGCGTCAGTGCAGAGATGGGGAGAGACAGAGGGGGTGGAAGGGTGGCACGAGGGAACGCGAGAGAGGGGATGAAAAGAGAAATACTGAAAGGGAATGGGGGGTCAGGAAGCGGAGGAAAGGTAGATGTTGAGCGGAATTGGACCGGATGTGTCGGGTCCATGGGGAAGATGCCACGGGGACGATGAAAGGGAGATACGGGGAGAGGCTGGGAAGGGACCGGAGGGGTGGGAGGGATGGGGTGAGAGGCTGACAGGCAAGAGATGCTGATTCAACCAGGTCTCACCCGGACGGTCTCACTCCGTGGGTAACAACCTGTGACATAACGGAGGGGAGAAAGAGAAAAGAGAGCAGCGTGAAAAGAGAGAGTGGGGAGGGCATGGGGGGCAGGGAGGACTCGGTGGAGAAGAAGAGAGGGGGTGAGACAGGGAGGGAGAGAGCGAGAAAGATCACGGAGGGAGGTAGATGGCGAGTGGAAAGAGAGAGGTGATAAAAAATGCAAGCAAAGGGAAAAGAAAACCAGAAAAAAGATGTGCACAGAAAAAGAGAAGTGGCAGCTCTGGGCAATGCGGCCGTGAATAATTAGGGGGGAGGAGAAATGCGAGACACGGCCTGGCGGCCGTGAATAAATAGGGGGGAGTAGAAAAAAAAGAATGGCCGGGAGGAGAAATGCCTTCGTTATATATCACAGTATATATACCAAACCCCTCCTTCCTATTACAAACAAACGAGGCAGATTGGCATGGCCAAATCATGTTAGAAAGATAGGAGCCACGATAGGATGGGAGCTTGCTGAGGCAGTCATAAAAAGCAAAGCTGCAATGAAAGACAAGCCTACTTTCTGGTCCGGTAAAGTTCAGTGTCAGATTACACACGATAATTCCACAGGACTATCACCAAAACTGATTTCATTGTCAAAAAGCAAAACAAAAGCTGGGCATGTAAGTGAAGCAATGTATTTACTACGGGTGACAAAACACCACTAGTCAGATGACCCTAGGCTAAAATAATACACCATTATGAGAAACTCAACGAGTTTACCAGCACTCTCCCTAGGAATCATTTTAAAACAGTTTATAGCTATTAAGGTAATAATATTAATTATGCAATTATGCCCGCACCATTGAACCTTAATAGAGAGAGTCATGCACGATTAATGTAACAGATATGCTGCCATTTAGTAAAATTACATATTTTTTAACGATGTTGCGCTTTAGATGACCACCTAACATTCAGCCGCATGTGTGTCTTGGTACAACCATAGTGTGGCTCAAGGAAAGAATGTCGCCCCTCGACGAAGCAAGCCATGGTGCACCCAGGAAAATAAATGCGTCTCCTCCTGGAAAAACAGATATCAAGGCAGAATGGGGTATTAAATATGACACAGAGCATGGAGGGGTCTGGGGAATTTTAGCTACAGGGGAAGCACACGAGCCAACAAGAGTTCAGGAGGGTGGTGGGTGAAGAGGGAAAGCAGACTAGAGGGCACACAACTTGGGCAGAAAACGTAAAGGACAGCAACACACACCGTTGAGAAGGGGGTATGTTGGGGGAAGCACACAAGGGAGAGAACTGTAAATGTGGGGAGGAGAAATGCGAGACTCGGCCTGGCGGCCGTGAAAGTGAAAGTACCACCGGCCGTGGGCAGTGAATAATTAGGGGAGGAGAAATGGAGGAGAAATGCCTTCTGGCCTGAAGAGCGCATGAATGGGAAGAGCGGCCGTGGGAAGTGGGAGGGAAGTCGGAGAGTGCGATGTGCAGGCGGGGGGTGGGGAGCGGAGCCTTTGAAGTGTGTGAGGCACTGACAGACAAATGGTGGTTTGTGACGTAGCTGGATTGTGAACGCGCATGGAGCACATGCGCATTGCCGTTGGTTTCAAAGCTTATTTGGCCCACTATACTCTTGTCCAATTATCCCTTGCGGGATTAATAGGACGAGACCTAAATCCTATACCTGGTATAAAAATAATTTAATTAAAAAAGATATTTTCTTAGGAAATGTTCGTAGTTAAAATCAAAATGACACAAATCTAACTATAAGCGACAGATAGACAAAGTCTAAAGTACACGAGAGACAACAGTCATGTGAAACATTCAAATCATCATATTGCGGTTTTTCAAGTGAATCAATCGATTTAATAAAAAGTCCATCAATGAATTGTGTGATTGGATTTAGAGAGTTCCTTGAATGTAACCTAAAGAAGACAAAAAGGGCGTCAACGCGTTTCTGTGGCAGTAAATTATTCAAAAACCACCTTCATCAGGACATAAGTGATAACTGTCTCTCCTAGTGATGCATTTGCTGGTGCAATCTCATGTCAACTAATTGAAAACACAAATACAAAAGAATCACTACCATATAATTTTACATCAATACAAATTAAAACATTTTAAAACAATTGCAAAACTTTAAGTTCTTTTAATATCCCCTAAAATAGAGGAAACACCGGAACAATATGATTTCAAAATTGTTTGTAAGGGCCCATAGCTCTTATTACCATCCTCCTGCATACATACCCACCCGAGCAGGAGAAACACCACTCATTCTGCCGTCCACACATTACTCACTAAACATTAATAGACTCTTTGGGAACTTCTATTTACCCAGACTACAGGCTAATGGCATATTTAGTCTTCAATTATAAAAACAGGGGGAATACTTCACATGTGCTTATTCTTTTTACATAAACCACTAGTTTTATAATACCTCAAAGTAGAGATATCATATCCACCATTGTATCAAAAAATGTGGCGTATTGATAAAAACCACATACGTAGGATTAGTTATTAAAAACACATTATATCCATAACACCCACCTTATCGATAAATGTGCAATAGACTGTCATCCTCCAGCATAATATGGAGACACGGCGATGATACAATGCTTTAAAAATGTTAGGCCATTTCAAATCCTGTGAGAGAAATGAATGTTTCTTTATTTAGATAACTCGGTCTCTACTAACCCACTCAACCTCCTATGGTTAATGGCTCTGTGCTTATATACCTACCGCTTCGAATGCTTATCAATATGAAGACTGAGCTTTCCTCAAATCTTAAGTGACGTAATCCGCCTCAGGTCCAAATCAGATTAAGAAATTTAGAGACAGATTTTTATACAGTGATTGCAGGCGTTCATGCATTATATGAGGAGTTTGTGGTACTGACCGGAAGTAAGGTGTGGTGATGTTATGTGTTGAAAAATAATTTGCAAAAACCTTCACTGTGGCAGCTGATCTGAAAGAAACCGTCCCTGTGACCATTCTCTCTTCTCTGAGCCTTATATTCATAGTTTGTTTTTTACAGCAAAATCAAGACACAGGCTAAAGTTGCGCATATGCAAATTTTAATTGAGCAACATCTGTGTCTTTTGCTTCAATAATTCCAAACAGAAGCTCGGGAAATTGTCAATCTGAGGCAGATCCACATTAAAAATAGCTCTCTCAGCTAAAAATACAGGCATATTGAAAATAATGCAGCTGCCTAAATGCAACAGTACTATAATGTTAGGTCTACTGACAGAGTAACAGTACAGTGTTTTTAATTTCAGCGTTTCTGGCTGTGGAACAGTGAAAGTACTCCATTGTTAGATGCTGAATGCTCAAGTGAGAGTACTGCAGGACTGTATATAGTGATTGTGCATGCGTGAGAGCGCTGTCACTGCGTAACTGAGGACACCGCAAAATTACTGATACTGACATTGTAGCAGCAAGAATACTCCACTGATAGACACACACAGACAGGGCCGGACTGGGAACCCAGAGCAGCCCTGGCAATTTTCTCTCACCAGCCCCTTGTCAAGCACTGTTCGACCCCGGGGAGGCTGCACGCTGGACATGCTTGCTTGTTGCTTTTGTTACTTGGGGGCCGTTATTGCAGCATCGTTGCAAAACTGGCCCCCAGTAACACTGTGAGCATGTAGCTTAGCCTTTAACACTGCCATTATCGGTTCAGAGAACCCTTTCATGCAAAGTTCTGTTGGCTACAATGGTAGAACTGACCTAAGGTGTACTGCAAGGCAGTAACTCATTTATCATCTGTTGTACATTTTTTATACAGCTTTCTACTCCATTTAAAAAACTCCATGTTTCACAAAGCCAAAAGTAAATTATGCTCATGTATTTGTTTGAGAGAGCTCGATTTCATTCATTTCATGCTTGTTAGACCAGACATTATTGGCATGAGTCTCCCTTCCATTTTTTGACGGATTACCTCCTCGGTTTTTATATGTTTTTGCTGGTTATATGCTTTGGGCCCTGTGCCACTGCTAATCAGTGCCACAGTGCAAGTGCTCCCTATGTTAAATTAATGTACTAATTGGTCATTCCATGTTTGGGTTATTTGTTTTACTGTCAGCCCCTAGTATAGTGCACCATGTGTGCTCGGGCCTTGTAGATCAAATGCTGCTGGTGGGCTTGCAGCACGGGTTGTGCCACCCACAGAAGCAGCTGTAAACTGTGTCTCAGGTCTGCCCTTGCAAGGCCTGTGGGTAGTGCTTGTATTGTCAACACTCCTTCCATCATTTCCTTTGGTTTTTCTTTGTTCGCCATAAGTTGGCAGGGTATGCTGAGACGTGAGTCCCTTGCTCACTTTGCCTCTGGATTCAAGCAAGCCGGGCTGAAGAAGGCTGGAATGCCAGAAGCCGGTCCTCGGTAGCTTGTTTCCGGTCCAGGGAAGGCATGGCTTGGCAGTTCGGGCTGGACTGCTCCCATGAGGTACAGGGTCAGACTGATTTGCATATGGCCATGTCTGAACAGGGGTGGCAGAGTGGGCTAAAGAATGGTGATGGATTAAACCCAGATCAGTTGACTGGGGGTGAGTGCTTGTATTGTCAACGCTCCATCCATCATTTCCTTTGGTTTTTCTATGTTCGCCATAAGTTGGCAGGGTATGCTCAGACGTGAGTCCCTTGCTCACTTTGCCACTGAATTCAAGCAAGCCGGGCTGAAGAAGGCTGGAATGCCAGAAACCGGTCCTCGGTAGCTTGTTTCCGGTCCAGGGAAGGCATGGCTTGATAGTTCGGGCTGGACTTTTCCCATGAGGCACAGGGTCAGACTGATTTGCATATGGCCATGTCTGAACTGGTGTGGCAGAGCGGGCTAAATAATGGTGATGGATTAAACCCAGATCAGTTGAATGGGGGTGAGTGCTTGTATTGTCAACGCTCCGTCCATCATTTCCTTTGTGACTACCATGTCGACTTGGCCAAGTGCACCCACTTGCCAGTCCCTAAACCTTCCCTTTGCTTCATATTAGACACCCCTATGGTAGGCCCAAGGGCAGGGTGCATTGCAAGTATAAGGTAGGACATGCTCTGGTGTGTGTAGCATGTCCTAATAGTGAATTACAGCCATTTTCATTTTTCACTATTGAAGGCTACCTGTTCTCATAGGCCAGAATGGGCAGTTAAGGTTGTTACATTCCTATAATCCTAACTGACTCAGGGAACATGGTAGAAATTCGAGGTTAGTATGCCTGAACTCAGGATAATAAAATACATCTTTTAGTAAAGTTTATTTTAATATTGTGTGTTTGCAAATACCACTTTTAGAAAGTAGGCACTTGCTTGCTTAACCATTTCAGCCCGTCTCTGCTGACTTGTGTATTCCTTGTCCGGGTTTGTGTGTGACAGGGCTGGGGAATTCCAGGAGACAGGCTGGGGCAGCCCAGTGGTGAATAAAGAGATCAGCACCCAGATGGGAGTGGGAGTTGCACCTGGGACCTGAATAGGGCTGGGCCTTCCCTCTACAATGCTGGCACCACCCCCTGTGGTTTGTCTGATGTTTCAGCCCTGCATTGTGAAAGAAGAAGAGGAATCATGTCAACAGATTGCTCCAGAGCTGCATCTTCCCTCCCCTGTGCTGGCTCCCCCTCTTGTGGGGCGTCTGATGTTTCGGCCCTGCACAGTGAAAGGAAGAGAAGAGTCATGAAAACACAGTGCTCAGGAACTGGTTTGAACTAGGCAGAGGCCTCTCTGCCTATAGAGAACAAAGGATTTTGGGGTATAAATATTGGGACCCAGTCCCACAGACTTGAGATCACTTGGAACAAGAAATCGTTCTGCCAAGGAGAAGAACAAAGGAAGCTGCAGGAGTTTAGACTACCCCTCTGCCAGTGCGCTGTTTGTTGGGTTGGCCTACAGTGGTTGCTTCAATTCCAAGGGAAAGGAGAAGGAACTTTTAAAGGACTTTCATTCATCTATAGAATATTCTCCAAGGGCTTGAACTGTGCTTGCCTCCTGCTGAAGTCTCAGGGCCAAAATACTTCCCCTCCCGCTCCCTCCTGAATTTCCTTGCTTGGAATTCTGACTCCAGTCACTTGCGTGCCGCTGGGAGCTGGAAGCGCGATGCATCAAGAAGAAGCGATTCACCGCCGCAGCTGAAATCATAGCATCGCCAGAGAAACGAGCTTTTGTCGCATCTCCCTGGAAGCGTGTGTTCATCGAAGCTGTCTGCCGTCGCATCGCCGGAGAAGCGTGACACATCGAGAGAGTCCTCATCGCATCACCGGAGCGCGTCGCAGGGCCTGTCGCGGCTCCAAAGAACAGAGTCGTCGCAAGGCTGCCAGGGTGTCATCGCATCGTCATCGCATCGCCGCATCAAGGGCGCCATCTTTTCACGTTGCAACTGGATCATCGCATCGCATCAAGGCGCCATCTTGCGCACCACAACAGGCCCGCAGGCCGGGAATCTACACATCACCTGCGCACCGGTAAGGCTCACGACGAGTCCCCTACTCTGCGCAAGCATTGAGGAAGGACGCAACCGTTCCCCCGGGTCACAGAACCGACGCATTTCCCCTCCTGCAAGTCTTTTGTCACGCATCCAGGTACTTTGTTGAAAACTTTGTCACATTTACCATCAACTTGAACTAAGAGACTTTTATCTTCTTTTAAGCAATCTTAAGTGTAGTATTGTGGATTTTTGTCGTTTGTGGTCTTGTGCTAAGTCTATATAAAGAATGTTTACTTTTATAAAACCTGTGTTGTGTCCATCTGTAGTGTTATCACTGTATTACTGTGTATATTCACAAATGCTTAACACACTGTCTCTGATATAAGCCTGTCTGCTCGAGCCAAGCTACCAAGGGGGTGAGCAGGGCTTATTAAGGAGTGTAATCCCCTTAACCTGATTTAGGATTAAGGGTCCCTATTTAGACGAAGGTGAATACCATTGCCAACTAGAGACACCAGATCTAACAATGCTTTATAACAAATATTGACAATGCAAATTGATTTGTTTTTTCTCTAGTGGACAGTTAAATACCAAGTTTCAAATCCTGACAAAGGTACCACATGGGAAGCAGTAGCACAACCCTGCCAAAAAACACAGAATAAGCAAAAGGCACATCGCAGAAGCAGGACTCCCTCACACATAGAACAGGTACAATACTGGTAGCTAACATACTAAAGAGGGATTGAGAGTAACCCCCTGGGCAGAGTTCGAGTATTTATATATATATATATATATATTCCAGTACTCTATCCTTCAGAATCCAATCACCAGCCAGGACTCAGATAGACAAACGCGGACCCATTTTTTCGTGCTTTTGATTATTTATTAAAGATTATTTTGCCACGCATCAGTATGCCGCCATGACGCGTTTCGGTCCGACCTGGACCTTGATCACATGACGCGTTACAACGGACCCAAGCCAAATTTAAAGTGCCAAGTAACAAGTAATTGTAAACAGCTGTTGCATTGCAGAATAAAACTGAAAAACAGACTATGCAATGAACACAGTATATGTAGACCAGACTGCCGATAGAATATATAATAAAATTCGATAGATATACAATTAAAACATGCGTATTTACAAGTTATTTCATAAGTGTACACCTTGATATTGATAAAAAAAATATATACATAAATCTCAATAGAAAAATATATATATATACAACTCTCAATAAATAAAGACATTTTAAGTGCTAGGCTCCAAAATAATATAGGGAGCACTCCTCACATAATTCTAATATAAAACCAACTCACTGGTCATATACTATACAAAACTCATACGCAGTCTACAATATGCTGTTTACATTAATATAGCCCAAGTGGGCAAACACTTCAACAAAAATATGGCAAAAAGGATCCTAGAATAGAAAGATCGATATTATCAGCTGCCTGAAATATATATATTTACAACGAGGGGTGGTGAGGGACAGAGTCTCTGAATTAAGCAGAAAACTCTCACCCAGTCAAGAGATCAGGGCTAGATCCAACACCGTTTTTTAGCTCACTGCACCATCCCAGTTTCAGAACCTGGCTGTATGCAAATTAGTCTGTTCCTGTCCCAGTGCATGATGGGAACAGGGCAAACCAAACTGCAAAAGCCAATTCTTACACTGGGAAGGAAACAAGCTCCCGGGGACCGGTTTCTGGCATTACAGCCGTCTTCGGCCCGGTTTGCTTGAATCCTGATGGTGCAATGAGCAAGGGACTCAGGTCTCAGTATACCCTTCCACGCTTAGGGTGGACAAAAATATTTACAACGAGGGGTGGTGAGGGACAGAGTCTCTGAATTAAGCAGAAAACTCTCACCCAGTCAAGAGATCAGGGCTAGATCCAACACCGTTTTTTAGCTCACTGCACCATCCCAGTTTCAGAACCTGGCTGTATGCAAATTAGTCTGTTCCTGTCCCAGGGAGCTTGTTTCCTTCCCAGTGTAAGAATTGGCTTTTGTAGTTTGGTTTGCCCTGTTCCCATCATGCACTGGGACAGGAACAGACTAATTTGCATACAGCCAGGTTCTGAAACTGGGATGGTGCAGTGAGCTAAAAAACGGTGTTGGATCTAGCCCTGATCTCTTGACTGGGTGAGAGCTTTCTGCTTAATTCAGAGACTCTGTCCCTCACCACCCCTTGTTGTAAATATTTTTGTCCACCCTAAGCGTGGAAGGATATTCTCAGATGTGAGACCCTTGCTCATTGCACCATCAGGATTCAAGCAAACCGGGCCGAAGACGGCTGTAATGCCAGAAACCGGTCCCCGGGAGCTTGTTTCCTTCCCAGTGTAAGAATTGGCTTTTGTAGTTTGGTTTGCCCTGTTTCCATCATGCACTGGGACAGGAACAGACTAATTTGCATACAGCCAGGTTCTGAAACTGGGATGGTGCAGTGAGCTAAAAAACGGTGTTGGATCTAGCCCTGATCTCTTGACTGGGTGAGAGCTTTCTGCTTAATTCAGAGACTCTGTCCCTCACCACCCCTTGTTGTAAATATTTTTGTCCACCCTAAGCGTGGAAGGATATTCTCAGATGTGAGACCCTTGCTCATTGCACCATCAGGATTCAAGCAAACCGGGCCGAAGACGGCTGTAATGCCAGAAACCGGTCCCCGGGAGCTTGTTTCCTTCCCAGTGTAAGAATTGGCTTTTGTAGTTTGGTTTGCCCTGTTCCCATCATGCACTGGGACAGGAACAGACTAATTTGCATACAGCCAGGTTCTGAAACTGGGATGGTGCAGTGAGCTAAAAAACGGTGTTGGATCTAGCCCTGATCTCTTGACTGGGTGAGAGCTTTCTGCTTAATTCAGAGACTCTGTCCCTCACCACCCCTTGTTGTAAATATTTTTGTCCACCCTAAGCGTGGAAGGATATTCTCAGATGTGAGACCCTTGCTCATTGCACCATCAGGATTCAAGCAAACCGGGCCGAAGACGGCTGTAATGCCAGAAACCGGTCCCCGGGAGCTTGTTTCCTTCCCAGTGTAAGAATTGGCTTTTGTAGTTTGGTTTGCCCTGTTCCCATCATGCACTGGGACAGGAACAGACTAATTTGCATACAGCCAGGTTCTGAAACTGGGATGGTGCAGTGAGCTAAAAAACAGTGTTGGATCTAGCCCTGATCTCTTGACTGGGTGAGAGCTTTCTGCTTAATTCAGAGACTCTGTCCCTCACCACCCCTTGTTGTAAATATTTTTGTCCACCCTAAGCGTGGAAGGATATTCTCAGATGTGAGACCCTTGCTCATTGCACCATCAGGATTCAAGCAAACCGGGCCGAAGACGGCTGTAATGCCAGAAACCGGTCCCCGGGAGCTTGTTTCCTTCCCAGTGTAAGAATTAGCTTTTGTAGTTCGGTTTGCCCTGTTCCCATCATGCACTGGGACAGGAACAGACTAATTTGCATACATCCAGGTTCTGAAACTGGGATGGTGCAGTGAGCTAAAAAACGGTGTTGGATCTAGCCCTGATCTCTTGACTGGGTGAGAGCTTTCTGCTTAATTCAGAGACTCTGTCCCTCACCACCCCTTGTTGTAAATATTTTTGTCCACCCTAAGCGTGGAAGGATATTCTCAGATGTGAGACCCTTGCTCATTGCACCATCAGGATTCAAGCAAACCGGGCCGAAGACGGCTGTAATGCCAGAAACCGGTCCCCGGGAGCTTGTTTCCTTCCCAGTGTAAGAATTGGCTTTTGTAGTTTGGTTTGCCCTGTTCCCATCATGCACTGGGACAGGAACAGACTAATTTGCATACAGCCAGGTTCTGAAACTGGGATGGTGCAGTGAGCTAAAAAACGGTGTTGGATCTAGCCCTGATCTCTTGACTGGGTGAGAGCTTTCTGCTTAATTCAGAGACTCTGTCCCTCACCACCCCTTGTTGTAAATATTTTTGTCCACCCTAAGCGTGGAAGGATATTCTCAGATGTGAAACCCTTGCTCATTGCACCATCAGGATTCAAGCAAACCGGGCCGAAGACGGCTGTAATGCCAGAAACCGGTCCCCGGGAGCTTGTTTCCTTCCCAGTGTAAGAATTGGCTTTTGTAGTTTGGTTTGCCCTGTTCCCATCATGCACTGGGACAGGAACAGACTAATTTGCATACAGCCAGGTTCTGAAACTGGGATGGTGCAGTGAGCTAAAAAACGGTGTTGGATCTAGCCCTGATCTCTTGACTGGGTGAGAGCTTTCTGCTTAATTCAGAGACTCTGTCCCTCACCACCCCTTGTTGTAAATATGCCTGAAATATATAGGCGAGAAATTGTGTGATAACATAACTGTGAGTCAGTGAAACAATACAAATGAAATAAAGACCAAGATACTCCATTCGATTACTAAGAATAACCAACAGTGTGTTACGTGAATTAAAAAGACAATGCTTGAAATCATATTATAGCGCAGATGTGTGTTAAGAGAGACATGCAGGGAGGCATTATTTGCTGAAATAAATGGAGATTCAAGAGTGTGCCATAACAGTAAAACTAATTGACCAAACCATTAATCAAATCTTTTAAACCACGTAAGGCCTGCCACATTTATGTTATAGCTTTTATAGTTTTTACCGAAACCTTGAGACAGCATTTATATACAAGTGTATAAATCCTCTGTGGTGTTGAGACCGTTTGGAACTTTGGAATTAAATTCCAAGATGTACCTGGTCTCTAACACTCTCAGGGCACTGTCTCTGTTGCCTCCCTTGCGAGTTGGAGGTATACAGTCAATGGCAAAGTACTGAAGCAGAGTATTATCACTGTCATGCTTAGCTTCGAAATGCCGTGCTACCGGATATGTTTGATCCTTGTTATTAATGGCCCTGAGGTGTTGCAGGATCCTCATGTGCACGGGTAGCTTGGTACTGCCAATGTAACGCAATGCGCAAGGGCATTCCAACACGTAAACGGCGTATTCAGTTTTGCACGTAATACGTCGCTTGATTTTAACTGGTTGGGGCAAAAATGGAGTGCTATACGCCTTCACATTTTTAGCATTTTTGCAGGCCTTACAATGGAAACATTTGAAAAAACCTTTTTGCTTGGAAAGCCAATTAGAGGGGGGTCTGATTTCAGGATTGCATTTATCCAAACTAGTTCCCATGGATCTTGCTTTTCGAAAAGTTATTTGAGGGGTAGGGTTGTCTTTAAGCAAATCCTTGCCTATGACAGGGTCCTTCAACAACAAATCCCAATGCCTCCTAAATATCTTTCTAATGGCCGCCTGTTGTTTGTTATAGGTCACAATAACTCGCACCTTTTTGTTTTCATCACTGGCCATGGCAGGGATTTTAGGGGATAGAATACTCTCACGACTCAAGGATTCAGTTTTCTTGATAGCTTTGTCAATAATCGCAGGTTTGTATCCCCTTTGGAGGAACCGCTCTTTACAACTTCTCTGTGCCAGTTTACATTCCTCATTATCACTGTTAATGCGTTTGATCCGCAGCATCTCCCCATAAGGGATGCTGTTAATCAAATGCTGGGGATGGTGGCTTGAGGCATGGAGAACAGAGTTTCCAGCCGTAGGCTTACGATGGAGTCTGGTACATATTTTGTTATTGCTAACATACACCTCCACATCTAGGAAGACTACTGAAGTTTTACTCATATGAGCAGTAAACTGTAAATTCAGTAGATTGTCATTCAGCTTTTCAATGAACTCCCTAGCTCTTTCCTCTGACCCTCTCCATAAAATGAAGAGGTCGTCAATATACCTCAGCCATAAGGGGACATGTGCTTTCAAGATGGTTTCATGCTCCCTTTTCAAGACCTGCTCCTCCCACCAGCCCATATGGAGGCAGGCGTAGCTGGGGGAGAAGCAGGCCCCCATAGCTACCCCCCTTATTTGCTGGAAAATGGTGTTGTCAAATGAAAAATAGTTGTGTTCTAAACATATTTTGACCATATCTACCAACATCTTATTGTGGAGAGAGAAGCATGCAGGTCTACGATTAAGATAGTATTCAATCGCCCTGATCCCATCCTTATGACTAATGGAAGTGTAGAGGGATGTAACATCCATGGTTATTAAGATTAGATCATCAGACCAATTATTGTCACTGATTTTTCTCAAGAAATCAGAGGTGTCCCTAACATATGATGGAAGTTTGAGCACCCATTCTTGTAAGAAAAAATCCACATATTTGGAGGTGTTCTCAGTTAAACTACCAATACCCGATATTATGGGCCTGCCAGGTGGTTTTTCCATACTCTTATGCACCTTGGGAAGGAAATATATCGAAGGTACAGCAGGGTAATCATTATGCAAAAACAGATATTCATCATTGCTGATTAAACCACTACTTTTCCATGCTAACAGTTTGCCATAGTAGTCCAACCAAGATGACTTCATAATTTGAAGGTTGCTACGCTTGTAACAAGAAACATCATTGAGTTGGCTATAAGCCTCGTCCATGTACATTAGTCTAGGCCAAAGGACAATGTTGCCCCCCTTGTCAGAATGTTTTATAACAAGTTCCTCTTTGGCTTGTAATTTTTTCATCAGTTCTATGTAGCACCTTTGCTTGCAATTCATTTTGGCGCTACATTGATTAGTGACTCTGTACAAATCCTTTAAATCCGAGGCAACAAGTTCATGAAAACGATCTAAGTTATCATGCATCATAATAGGCAAAAAAATCGATTTAGGTTTGAATGGGGTTTTAATAGTACAACCAAAATCCATACCTTCCAACCCCAAGGCATCAGTGGGTTCAGTTTGTTCTTCCTGAAGGTGCTGTAAGTCAAAGAATAAATTCACATCACCAGCTGAGATTAAAGGTGGACTAGTGGCATACTGAGGAGTTTTGTTGCTTTCCTTATTGCCCTTCGTTTTGTGAAATTTTTGCAATTTTAATTTCCGAATAAAACGGAACACATCCATTCGGGTTTCTGAATAATTAAAATTGCTCTCAGGACTAAAAGAGAGGCCGAGGGATAGTATCTGACACTCCGCTTTATTTAATGCAATGTCAGACAAATTAATCACAGTATTGGCAACATTGTCTAAATTTATTTGCGATTCCATCTGCCCTTCGTGGTTTTTTTCTTCTGAGGCTTGCTTTCGTTTGCGCTGCCTGTTGCGCTGTCTCCTGGCCCCCCGCTTGGCGTTGGAGCGCTTTTTTGCTGCTGCTGTTTCTTCCGGGGTCTTAATTAGTCTCTCCAATCCTGGCAGAGTACGTTCATTTCTTTCTGCCCGACACATAATTAAAATTCCTTCTTTTGGCTGATTTGACGGGCCAGCTTCCTCCTCATTTTCGCTCCCACTGACAACACTTTGCTCTGAAGTGGAGGTGAGCGAGGGTGTGCTATCACTTGCAGTACCCTGCGCTGAGTGGCAATGTTACTTTTCTTCTTGGCAGCGCCATACCTTCGGGCAAATGTGAAATGTGTCTGCCGTCGCATCGCCGGAGAAGCGTGACACATCGAGAGAGTCATCATCGCATCACCGGAGCGCGTCGCAGGGCCTGTCGCGGCTCCAAAGAACAGAGTCGTCGCAAGGCTGCCAGGGTGTCATCGCATCGTCATCGCATCGCCGCATCAAGGGCGCCATCTTTTCACGTTGCAACTGGATCATCGCATCGCATCAAGGCGCCATCTTGCGCACCACAACAGGCCCGCAGGCCGGGAATCTACGCATCACCTGCGCACCGGTAAGGCTCACGACGAGTCCCCTACTCTGCGCAAGCATTGAGGAAGGACGCAACCGTTCCCCCGGGTCACAGAACCGACGCATCTCCCCTCCTGCAAGTCTTTTGTCACGCATCCAGGTACTTTGTTGAAAACTTTGTCACATTTACCATCAACTTGAACTAAGAGACTTTTATCTTCTTTTAAGCAATCTTAAGTGTAGTATTGTGGATTTTTGTCGTTTGTGGTCTTGTGCTAAGTCTATATAAAGAATATTTACTTTTATAAAACCTGTGTTGTGTCCATCTGTAGTGTTATCACTGTATTACTGTGTATATTCACAAATGCTTAACACACTGTCTCTGAGATAAGCCTGTCTGCTCGAGCCAAGCTACCAAGGGGGTGAGCAGGGCTTATTAAGGAGTGTAACCCCCTTAACCTGATTTAGGATTAAGGGTCCCTATTTAGACAAAGGTGAATACCATTGCCAACTAGAGACCCCAGATCTAACAATGCTTTATAACAAATATTGACAATGCAAATTGATTTGTTTTTTCTCTAGTGGACAGTTAAATACCAAGTTTCAAATCCTGACAAAGGTACCACATGGGAAGCAGTAGCACAACCCTGCCAAAAAACACAGAATAAGCAAAAGGCACATCGCAGAAGCAGGACTCCCTCACACATAGAACAGGTACAATACTGGTAGCTAACATACTGAAGAGGGATTGAGAGTAACCCCCTGGGCAGAGTTCGAGTATATATATATATATATATATATATATTGATTACCAATCCAATTCCCTCTGATGAAAGGAAGGCACTGACACCGTGACTTTGACTCAAGGAAAGATTTAATCCGACATGCTGCACAGACGCGTTTCGGCGGAAGCCTCCGCCTTGCTCACTTAACTCTGCTGTAATTGGCATACGTTTTTATAGTACATTGCATGCTGACACATCACGAACAGACTATACGTCATGATTGGCTATTCATCGTTATGGCAACCAGTGAGTCATGGATGAACACATTACTAGCATAGACACAGAAGAGTCTGTAGTTTAAAGACAAAACCGTCATGGTTACAATATGTCCACTACGCACATTTGACACGTTGCAATTGTTAACGTTATCATCACAAAATTATATACATAACTAACTAGTGTGAGATATTTGTACTTTCCTGTTCTAAATACAGTTTGTGTTTCTTCCAAAGTTATCATGACTGCGAGCTAATATCAAACAATTAAATATCATTGCGCATTGTTACAAAAATTATAGCCAGTCATATTAAGTCACTTTGGTGCACATGTTCATCAATTTAAATAATAATACTAATTCATAGGTTACTGCCTATTTCATTATCTCCAAGTGGACTTAATTACTACAGTGCATATTCATATCAACGACTATGCTTATGTCTGCGTTTTACATTTATATCATCTAAATGTTACTGCTGTGTCTACCATAACATGTAGTTTTCATATGTGTCATCCATGTTAAACCAAATTAATAGCACACATTGTGACTCAAAATTCAACATAAATTGTATGTTTCAAACTTGCAGAGTTAAAGCTGGAAAGGGATTATATTGTCGGGAAGGGTTCTACTTTGGGTTTTATAAGTGGACAGTCATGGCTTCGTCTGAGTTCAATCCATTTGGGATTTTTGAATTTAACAAGATTATGTATCTTGACTCAAGACGTCGTAAGGCTAGTCTGCGGTTGCCCCCCCTAGGGTTTTTTGGAACACTGTCTATTACATAATAGGAGATATGTTTAATATTCCCATCATGCTTAGTATTTATGTGCCTGGCCACAGGGTACGTTTGATCATTGTTAGTAATGGCACGCAAATGCTGGAGAATTCTCACATGTGCTTGGTGAATGGTACTCCCAACATAGCGTTTGCCACAGCTGCAGACCAGTACATATACGGCATACTCCGTTTTACACGAATAGCCGCCCCTGATGGTGTATGGTTTGTTCCTGAATGGTACAATGACCTCCTTCGTATTTATTCCTTGTTTACAGGCTTTACACTTCATGCACTATTTAAAGCCTTTTTGAGGTGGGGGCCAAGTAACTGGTTTTTTTAGCGTAGGGGAGTTACTCACTAATTGGTCACGCATGGATTTGGCCTTCCTAAATGTTAAGCTCGGTCTGTTCCCATTCAGGTTTCCTATTACTGGATCATTTTTGATCAGGGGCCAATGCTTCTGCAGAATTTTTCTGACCTGATTGTGGTACATGTTGTAGCCAGTTATCATTCTTGGGGGGTTACCTGTCACATTTGTTGGAGTTGTTTTAGTCTCCAAGTTATTGGTAAATAGCAAATCTTTCCTGTTTTTAGTTTTACATTTGCTCTCAGCTTTTGTGAGGGTGTGTGGTTTGTACCCTCTCTTACTTAGTCTATCAAAAAGGTCTTTTTTGGCCTTGGTGACTCCTTCCTCTGTGCTGCAATTACGTGTCATACGCAAGCATTCTGCATAAGGAATGGACTCCTTTAATTTAGTGGGGTGGAAACTTTGTGCGTGTAGCACTGCATTGCCTGCTGTTGGTTTCCTGTAGGTCCTTGTCTGGATTTTGTTATTTTGTACATACACCTCTATGTCCAGAAATTGGAGCATTTCCTTACTAGTTGTGCTAGTAAATTTTAAATTTAGGCTGTTCTCATTTAGGTCCTTGGCGAATGCCTCTGCACTCTCAATGGTACCCCTCCAGAGGATAAAAACATAATCGATGTAGCGTTTATATAGCACCACATTTTCTGACATCCTTGCCTCATGTTTAACGGCTAATACCTGCTCCTCCCACCAGCCCATATGCAAATTCGCATAGCTGGGGGAGAAGCAAGTACCCATTGCCGAACCTTGCAGTTGTTTGTAGTGCAATTTATCCAATAAAAAGGTATTATTGTTCAGGCACCATTCTACCATCTGTAGTAACATCAACGAGTGTTGGTACAATGCTATTGGACGTTTATTCAAATAGTATTCCAAAGCCCGCAGCCCATCAGTGTGTCTAATGCTCGTGTATAGCGCTTGAACATCCAGAGACATAAACCCAAAGTCCTGTTCCCACTGCAAATCATATATGTGTCTTAAAAAGTCACCACTGTCCTGTATATAAGCTGGAAGGTCTTTAACAAATGGTTGGAGAAAATAATCAACAAATGTGCTGGTGTTTTCAAACAGACTGCCAATGGCAGAAATAATAGGTCTCCCTGGTGGCTTCGTTGGGTTTTTGTGAACTTTGGGTATGAGATATAGCTGAGGAATAGTTGGATAGTCATTTTTGAGGAAAGCTAGTTCTGCTTTGCTTATTAGCCCCAAATTCCTCCATTTGTATAAGTCACAGTGATACCTCTCCTGTATACCCACTATGATGTTTGGGCTCACTCTGCAGTAACATTCTTGATCAAGCAATTGGTTCATTGCTTCCTCATTGTACATTTTGAGTGGCCATAGCACCACATTGCCACCTTTATCAGACCACCGCACAACGATATCTGATCTCTTTTGTATTTTGGCAATCAATGCACTATACTCCATTCTCTTGTTGTGGTCTTTCGTGCAGAATTGACGCGTACTTAGTATCGATAGTTCTTTTAGATCTTTGATTACATTCTCTGAAAAAAGGTCTAGTCCATCTTTGAGCAGTACAGGCATAAAAATAGATTTTAGTTTAAACTGTGTTTGTACAGTTTGATGTTAGCTTAAGTCTGCTAAGTTGGCTATTTCTCCTGGTGTCATTTGGCTGAGGGATTCCTCGTATTCAAGGGCATTCATTTCTCCTAGTACTGCCATGTCCGCAATACTCAGGGTTTCAGCGATTCCTTTGTCTATGTTTTCCGGGCTCATATTTTTGTTGGTACTGTTTAGAAAATGTTTCTGCAGTTTGAGCTTCCTTACATATTGGAACAGGTCTATCCGGGTTTGCGTGTAGTCAAAGTTAGTTGAAGTGCAAAATGTCAAACCCAATGATAGTATTTCCGTTTCTCTTGCTGTTAGTACCAGATCGGTCAGATTGATAACTGTATTGTCCAAATCTTTCATTAGTTTGTCATCCATTATTGTTTCCTGTTTCTTCTGTATTTTCGCTTTGTTTGCTTTGTGGGTTCGCCACCCCCAGCGTCTGTCTTTTCTTCTGCGGCTTTTTGTTTTGTATTTTGTTTGGATTTCCCTTTGGTCCATTCTGTTTGTGACTGTTTCCGAGGCCTTAGCGATTTGAGGCGCTGTAAACGAAAATAAGCCAATTCCTGGGCCGGATTTGGTACTTCCCCTGTGAGGACTAAGGAACTAATGCTTTCTGGGTCTGATTCCAGTGAGGTACTGAGGTCTGTTCCGCTCGTGGCGGGTGTCATTTGTGACCCGCTTGCCGTTGCAGATAGTTGTTGTCTTTTTATATTGCCAAATTTTCTAGCAAATGTATAGATTCGGCCGTTAACATAGTCATTTCGGTCTCTTTGAAATTTTATCGCTTTCCTTTCCTTTATTTCCTCTTCCAATTTGGAAAGTCTATTTACTATTTCTTTAAGTGCCACAGTTATTTCGTCCTGGTTTTCCCTTGACTCCAAATCCTTCATTATTTCTTCTATCCTTGTTATTATTTTATCACGGTCACTTGCTGCATACTTGATAAGTATTTTTAGCATGTTTTGGGATGCTAGGGCATTGTTATTTGCCCAGTCTTGTAGCATGGCCGGATCAGGATTCTCGTAGGTGGGGGCAACTAGTATTCTGAGTCCTCGTGGTACTCTGCCCACGTCCAGGTATCTCTGTAGTGATTTTATTTCCCACCATTTTGACACTTCCTTTTTTCGAAGTTTCTCTAGTTCAGCACATAGGTTCTTAGTGCTGTTATCTTTGTCGGTGACTGTCGTTGTTCCTGCCTTTTTATTCTTTGTCGCAGAGCTGGTGTCTGCGTCCACAAATATATCCAAAGCGGCCGCTTCCTGCAATTTTTCCCATTCCGCAGACATGTCTTAAACAGATACACGGATTTACACGTTTACTTGTGAAAGTCACTGCCTGACAATGTGTAGTCGTCACACACTCCAGGACTACCTCTCCCATAAACCTTTGCAGTAATGAGCTGGACTAGTGACACAGATTTTCGCCGTCTTACCTGGACGCCCGCAACTGCTCTCCAGCCTTCGCAGGGATCCGGTGAGTCAGCTAATCGTCCATGTCACGCACAGTCAATTTCTCCACGATTGCCGGTTTCGGGGGGCGCTGCGTTTCTCTCTTCTCGAAAGCTGAACCACACGTTTGTCCCAGTTACACAGCGCTGCCAGAACGAGGAGGGTCAGTGTAGGGATTCCCAGGAACCTGAATCCTACGTATTGATTACCAATCCAATTCCCTCTGATGAAAGGAAGGCACTGACACCGTGACTTTGACTCAAGGAAAGATTTAATCCGACATGCTGCACAGACGCGTTTCGGCGGAAGCCTCCGCCTTGCTCACTTAACTCTGCTGTAATTGGCATACGTTTTTATAGTACATTGCATGCTGACACATCACGAACAGACTATACGTCATGATTGGCTATTCATCGTTATGGCAACCAGTGAGTCATGGATGAACACATTACTAGCATAGACACAGAAGAGTCTGTAGTTTAAAGACAAAACCGTCATGGTTACAATATGTCCACTACGCACATTTGACACATTGCAATTGTTAACGTTATCATCACAAAATTATATACATAACTAACTAGTGTGAGATATTTGTACTTTCCTGTTCTAAATACAGTTTGTGTTTCTTCCAAAGTTATCATGACTGCGAGCTAATATCAAACAATTAATATATATATATATTCAACAGGTTTTCCCCACTCCAGGGGAAGGTTTGGAGTCGCAGAAAAAACAGACTTCAATCGCTTAGTCTTGTGAAAGTTTTCTTGAATTATTTCATAAATCCATCGGGGTTTCAAAAACAAAACAACAGCCAACGAGTTTCGACAGCGTCCGATCACCGTAGTTCCTGTTCACTGTAGTATTCGTGATTGGTCCCTTTTCCATTTCTGCATTTATACCAGTACACACCCCTGTCATTACCTGGGGCATGATGGAACTTGTGGTTTTTAAACATTTAAACAGCCTAATATGCAGTTTGCCATGCATTACACAGTGTGGGTTGTGCATATCAGCGAGGACTATATAAAACCACACTCTCATTGGTATCCACCCAGGCCAAGTGCTCCTCCCACCAGCCCACGAATAAATTCACGTAGCTGGGGTGAAGCACGTGCCCATCGCAATCCCCTGTAGTTGTAAATATAATTGGCCAAGGAACAGAAAAATATTGTTTTTTAGGCAAAATTCTGTAAGTTCAATCAACATACGATTATGTGCTCTGAACCTTAATGCCCTTCTATCCAGAAAGAAACTCATGGCCTTCAGGCCATCCTCATGTCTTATCGAGGTGTAGAGGCTGGTAATGTCCAATGTTATTAGAACAAAATCCTCCTCCCACACCACCCCTTGTATAATCCTCAGGAAGTCTTTGGTGTCCTGAAGGCCATGACTTTAGACATTATTGTTATTATACTTCAAGGCTTGACCAAAGTTCAGCGGTTGCATTAAGGCCACCTGGGAATTTGGTATCTATATTGAGAACGTACAGCATCTCTAGTTTACGAAGGGCCTTTGTACGGTCTCCGCCCCTCTTGGAGATCGGGACCGCATCCACCAGATAATACTTTAGCACCTTCGGATCCGCTTTGTGTTTTTCATTGAAGTGGCGTGCGAATACGAGGAGTCATTATTTTTAATAGCTCTGATATGCTGTAATACTCTTTTATGGCCTTGTAGTACAGTACTCCCGACATATTTCAATTTACAAGGGCATTCCAATACATAGATTACGTGATCGGATTTACAATTCAAAGCCTTGTCTATGACCCACTCCTTTTCACTAAATGGAGTTTTGCATTTGGTCATTGACACTCGGTGTTGACAGGCCTTGCATGCCTTGCATTTGAGGAAGCCTTTTTGCTGAGATAACCATGTGCACTTCGTCACTGGTCCACTGGTCCACATGGATCATTTTTTACCAGGATATCTTTCATAGACTTCCCACGGTGGTATGTTATTGCCGGCTGTTTGGAGACTGATTTACCAATAATGGGGTCCTGTTTGATGGCGTGCCAATTTTTCTTGATAATCTTCCTAACTGCACCTTCGTTTTGGTTGAATCTTAAAATGAATCTGAATTTGTCATTAGACTGAGTTTATATATATATATATATATGCTTAAAAACCCGAAACCCCTCAACGCATACCCACCCTAAACCCTCAAATTACCCTTGCCACCCAAAAACCCAGTGAGCGGTTATGTGAGAGACATGTACATGAGTGAGTGGGTGTGTGAGTTCTTGTGTAGCTGAGCGAATGGGCATGTCAGTGGGTGTATGAGTATGTGTGAATATCTGTATGGGTGAGTGAGTGGGTGTGTAAGTGGCTCTAATTGTGACCGAGAGGGTGAATGAGTGGCTGTATGGATGAGTGTGTGGGTGTGTCAGTGACTGTAAATGGCAAATGAGAGGGTACATGACAGACTGAATGGGTGACTGAGCAGGCACATAAGTGTCTGTATGGGTGAGGGACAGGGTACACGAGTGGCTGAATGGGTGCATGAATGTGTGCGTTAGTGGCTGTATGGGTGAGTGAATGGGTGTGTGAGTGGCTGTATGGGCAAGTAAATGAGTGTGAATATGTGCTTCAGTCTGATCAGTGATTTAATCAATGATGTCATTTGAGATGTCATCAGTGATGTCACTGACCACGCAGTGAGTGATGTAATATGTGAGGTAATAAGCAGTGCATTGTGGGGCGTAAGTTATGGTTAGCCTAGCTAACTATAATTGCAGAAATTTACTGTTTTGGTATGAGTGAAATGTCAGCCTAACTATAACATCCCTGTAAACTTTGATTTTTTTCTGTGAATTTTGAAATCTTTTTAAAAACTATTTCCTAACTGTTACGTCTCTTTAATTTTTGTTTATTTCAGTGAATTTGTATGGTTTTTAAATTCAAATTTAGTGAATTTCTAATCTTTTTTAAATTTATTTCCTAACTAGAATGTCCCTGTAACCTTTGTTTTTTTATTGAAATTCAACAGTTTTCTAAAAATTGATCCCTCACAGATTTGCAAATCAAAATCACACATTCACTGCAAAAGAGCAAATTTAATATTTCTATTAAAGGGTTTTGAATGCTTATCACAGTGGGTATAACAGAGTGTAAATGAGTATCATTTTAGGCACATAAGTGGGTTTGTCAATGAGAGCAATAATGTATGTATGGTATATAAATGGCTGTAACAATGTCCGTATAAGTATGTAAAACAGTGTTGCAGTATCACAATTAGAATGTGAAGGGGTGTGACAGCCTGTATGCGGTTTTGAATGGGTGTAACAGTGTCTGTATGGGTTTGTCGATGGGTGCGACACTAATTGTTTAGGTACATGAAGGAGTGTCACAATGTATGCGTTGCTTCGAAAATGCATGTTACAGTGTCTGTATGGGTTTGAAAAAGGATGTGACAATGTTTTTATGGGTATCTGAATAGGTGTGAAAGTGTCTGTATGAGTTTGTGAATGGGTGTAACAGTGTCTTCATGAGTGTGACAGTGCAGTATGGCTTCGTAAATGGATGTGACAGTGTGGTTATCAGTATGTGAATGGTGTGAGAGTGTCTGGGTATGTCCATGGGTGTGACAGTATCTTCATAAGTATGTAAATGGGTTTTGCAGTATCACAATCAGTATGTGAATGGGTGTGACAAAATCTGTATGGGATTGTGAATGGGTGTAACAGTGTCTGTATGGATTTGTCGATGGGTGTGACTGTACGTGTTTAGATAAGTAAATGAGTGTCACAATGCATGTATGGCTATTTGAATGTGTGTCTCAGTGTCTGTATGGATTTGCAAATTGTTGTAACAGTGTCTCTATAAGTATGTGACTGGGTGTGACAGTGTCCGTTTGAGTATATGAACTGAATGGGTGTAACAGTGCCTGCATGGGTTTGTAAATGAGTGTGACAGTGCTGTATGGGTTTGTAAATGGATGTGAAAGTGTTTTATGGGTTTGTGATTGGGTGTGACAGTGTGTCTATCAGTATGTGAATGGTGTGAGAGTGTCTGTTTGGGTATGTAAACAGGTGTGTATTAGAAATAGGGGTTCTGGTGAATTAGGGTATAAACCTAAGCCAGGCAGTACCCATCACTCTAGTCAGGGTAAGGGAGTTACATAAACAAGATATCCCCTTATTACCCCCTTTGGAACCTTGGCAGAGCAGTCAGACTAATCCCAGAGGCAATGTTTGTGCAACACACACACACACACCAGTGGCACTCTAGGCACACGACAAAAAAGAGTCTCCCCCCAAGGTTATATAAAAATATCCTTTGTATTTTAAATGAGACCAAGAATCACAAAAAAGTGTGGTACTAGTCACTTGTCCTAAAAATGCATGTAAAACACATGAAATGAACAGGACACCTATATAGCGCATGGCTACCCGGAGGCCTCTCAGTGCTGAACAGACCAAAGATCAGGAGCGGAGAGATTTGGGGAAACAGAAGAGTTTTCAGTTGTTTTCGGAAAACAAGGTGGCTTTGTTCCCTATGGAGATGCAGTGGTCGTGCGTTCCAAAGTTTGGCCACGTTAAGGAAAAAAAGTCGGCACCACTTCAGGCCCTCTTGATTCTTGGGACTTCAATTAAGTGAAGCTTGTCCGATCGGAGTTGCCTGCTCGCTTTGTAGGAGTGAATCATATTTGAAATTAATGAGGGCCGTTACCCTGCAGGGACTTGTGGACAATACAGAGGGCTTTAAAATGTAGTCTTTCTTTTACTGGCAGCCAGTGAAGAGAACACAGGGCAGGATAGGATGAGAGGCAATTTGACATTCCCAGCAAAAGTCTGGCGGCGCAGTTTTGAACCGTTTGCAGTTTAGTGGTTACTGCAATCGGGGCCCCTAAGAAAAGTGCATTTCCATGGTCGATCCTTGAGAGTCTCAATGATTGGACTAGGATTTTCTTAGCTGGGGGATAAAGGAGATGAAGCACTTTTCTGGCCATTCTCAGCAGGCCGAAATAAATGGCGACCGTCTTCCTTCCTTGCACCATGAGTGTCAGGTTCTGGTCGAACCAGATGCCCAGACTCTTGATTTCGGGTCCTATGTACCTGGACAGGGCCCATGCATATTGGACTCATGGTTCCTAGTATTACATTTAAAGGGTTTTCCAGAGTCATGATCTCAGTTAAGCTTCAGGTGGGACGCCCCCATCCATTTGGAGACCTCAGTCAGGCATGCATGAAGGGCTTTAGTCTGCTGCATTGCTTAGTTAAGTGCCACGACCAATTGGGTGTCATTGGTGTACATCACCATATGGATTTCAAATGGGGCCATGATTGCCACCAAAGGGGCCATATATACTTTGAAAAGAGTTGGGCTCAACGATGAGCCATGCCGGACACCACCCAACAGAGGCAGAGGTTCGGAACTCATGTCGCCTTCAAAAATCTGAAAATAGCGTCCTCCCAGAGAGGAACACAGCCATTGCAGTGCTGTGGCAGATACTCCTATGTTTCTGAGGCGATGGATCAGGATACGGTGCATCAATGTATCCAATGCTGCACTCAGATCAAGGAGTATGATGGCTGCCAACCCTCCTGAGTCCAAGATCTTTCTACTTTCCTCTACCACTGCGAGCAGAGCAGTTTCCGTGCTTTGTCTTTGGCGAAATCCTGTCTGGGAGGGGTGTAACAAAGTAAGTGATTCCAAGAATATGAGAGAGTATGGTTGACAAATTTTTCCAAGATCTTGGCAATCCCCGGAAGAAGGGAGATAGGGCGATAGTTGCTAAGATCCGCTGGATCCAGATTATGTTTCTTCAGAAGTGTCTTTACCATAGCCCCTTTCCAGTTTGGTGGAACTACTCCTGAAGATAGTGAGACATTAATCACGTCCATGAGGATAGGGGCAACTATGGGTGCTACCTTTTTCAGGACGTTCATGGGTGCGGGATCCCTAGGCGAACCACTTTTCACTGAGGAAATTAAAGACAGAAGAGTTTCCTGAGAGAGAAGCGAGATAATGTCCAATAGGTGACTGGTAGGGGGAGGACCCTGATCTACTTGCTCTATTGAAGGGTCATATTCATTGTTGAATTGGGGCAACAATTTTTGAATTTTGGTGTTAAAAAACTCTGCCTGCTCATTGCATCGTTGCCCTGAAATATCCGGGGCAACAGACGGAACCGGGCTTTTAAGGAGTGTTTTTATAATAAGGAAGGTCTATCTGGGAGAGTCGGTAGCCAGCAGAATTTTTTTCTCATAAAAGGCGGCCTGTAGCTTTTTAATTTCTGCTCTGTACTGGCCAACGGCTCTTCTATATGCAAGCTTTTTACTAGGTGAGAAGTCTTTCCTCCAACTTCTTTCTTGTACCTTGCAGTGCTGTTTTAAAGTGCCTAACTCCACGAAGTACCAAGGCAATTTATGAGGACCGTTCTTTCTTTTGATCATTGTTTTAGGGAGGACCAAATTCAGCGAGTCCTCTATCCAACTGCAGAAATTGATATTAGCTGCCACTGGACTAGGGTCTGGCTTGGGCCTAGTATTTTCCAGCTCTTAGACCCACCTTTCCAAAGGGAGCTAGGACCAGTTCCGGTTCCGGGTCAGTGAATGTTGTACCTGGGAAGTGGAGACCTGAGGGCACCAGGAAAGGGGGATGAGGAAGTGGTCGGACCAAGGAATGGGGCTGGGGTCGTTTCTTCTAAGGTTTTCATGATTGGAAAACACAGAGTAGAGGCAGTGTCCTTTGACATGGGTAGCTCGTACGACCTTTTGTGGCAGCTGAAGAGTCACGACGTCTTGTACTAATTCTTTTGCTGTTGCTGCTCCCAAATCATCA
The DNA here is from genome assembly GCF_964263255.1 of Lissotriton vulgaris. Lineage (NCBI taxonomy): Eukaryota > Metazoa > Chordata > Amphibia > Caudata > Salamandridae > Lissotriton > Lissotriton vulgaris. The sequence goes on along the minus strand of NC_141695.1, from coordinate 766,888,686 downwards.
AAGTGCAAATTGAAATCCCCAAGAAGAGTAAAATTAGCTGCTGTACTGGCTAAATTAATAGCTGTTTCTACCAAAGGTTTGCAAAAGGTGCCTGCAGCTCCTGGGGGCCAATATGATCAAGAATCATGTTGATCACTGTGGCACTAGACACTAGTCATTACATCACATATGGTGTACTGAATTGATAACACATAAGTAGCATAGGTCATAACTCACTGTGCCATAAGGCGATTGTCATAGACACAACATAGCTCATCAATCCCTTTGCCACTAGGCAGTTGTCATTACCATAACATCATAGTTAGTGAAATCAAGTAAATACTTATAGATTGTCTATGTCATCAAGATATTAGGAAAGCAACACCTTCCACCATCCTTTTATATAACATGCAGGTTCTGAAAATAACTTGTTACTTTTGTCTAGTGGAGGGCATCAAAATGTTATACCTACATAACAGGATCTGATATACAGCAGGCGATGAATGCCACCCATATACTATCAGCAGATCATCCTCAGCCCAATATGGTGTAGACATTACTAATATTCAGATAGCACCTCCACCACGGTGGAAGTGTCTTTCTGGGCACTGAGGGTTAGGTGCTGTCAATAACAGCAAAGATAAACAAAAGATACTCAGAAACGAATGTTGATTTTAATGTTTTTATTTTTCAAAAAATTAATTCTTAATATTGGACTTCTGTTATCGCTTCAAATGAACATGTTGAAGTAGTCCATCATACATCATCATTGTTGTTACTTATAGATTCCATCCCTATGCATTTCGGCACTGGGCCTTCGTCAGGGAAATAGCTATAACAAATGTAAACAACCACAATAACTCATAAGGAAATGCCACTCAATAAACCACCATCACCGATACATGCATACATGCTACATGTGACGTAATGTCATGTATGATGGAATACTTCAACATGTTCATTTGAAGCGTTAACAGAAGGCCAATATTAATAATTCATGTTTTGAAAAAACATTCAAATCAACATTTGTTTCTGAGTATCTTTTGTTTATCTTTGCTGTTATTGACAGCACCTACCCAACAGTGCCCAGAAAGATGCTTCCACAGTTGTGTAGGTGCTACCTGGATATTGTATATTACGCTCCCGAATGGGGAACGAATTTCTGGAGCACGGCATACCAATCAATTTCATAATAAAACTTTTGCAGTGCACGATCTTACTCCATTGTCGATATCGTAGACATTACTAAGTCATGCCATAACACCTGCGCTCCTATACCTGGTATCCAGGGACTCTGTTACGACTGGCCTACCTGCCCCTCTGTAACAGGGAATATGGTCAATTATGGGGCCAACACACTTTGAACCTCAGTCAAGGATTTACCTCATCCAGGAAACAAAATCCTGGTCCCCCCTCACAGTATGTGCAGAAGCGTGAGGGCACACACCCATGGGAATCCATGGAGAGGCCCAGCTTGGTTTCTCCTGTAGGTAAGGCAATCCCAAGACAACAGCCATCAGTGGAGCAATGGCCAAAGCTGCTTCCATAATCGAATAGAGCGCACGCAGCAGAACATTCCCAAAGCAAAGGAAAAGTGCACAGAACAAAGACTTTTCCAAAAACATGAGGCCAGCACACACAAGCCCTTGGAGATTCTCAACAAGCAGATTCCACAGCAGAGCAAAATGAGTCAGTCCTTTTCTTCTGACACAGACCGAATCAGCAACTGCAGGCCAACTGACTCCTCACACAGAAAGGGCAGTGCTCCTTACACATTTATTCCGCTCTTCTTATTGACAGGGTTCTCTTGTTCCTTGAAGTAATCTAAAGTCCTGGAGATGTAGATGCAATACTTATACCCATTTTCTCATTGTTGTCTTTGTTGAAAGGGTCTCTGAACACTGTCCAAACCCGTCCTGTCCTCCCTGGTACAGCATGACCACAGAGGCGGAGATAACATTGTAAAACAGGAAACACAGCCTATTCAGGTGCAAATGAAACTCGTCCCACCACACTAAATACAGACCAGGTCTATTCAGTCCAGCGGTGAGTCACCCAGGCAAGGCAGGGCACACCTCAACCCCCATAGTGACTGTCTAGAGTGAATGCACATCCCAGCTCCTGCCACTCAAACACCTCCCGGTATTATTCTCGGGCAACAATGTGTCAAGATCTAGCTTGCGTCTAGATCATGCCTGGTCCCATACTTCAATGACGTACCGCTGTCTCTGCAGTTGGCAGCTGACATTGGTGCTCGAGGATAATACTCGGATGTTCGTAATTTACTGAATTAACCTGCATAGACCTTTTTGAAGCACTGACTGCTAATTATCAGCCCTCTCTCTGATTTCAAATAGACAATATTTTAATGGAAACAACTACAACTTGAAAATGTTGGTGTAGTTCCCTAAGGGCCATTCAACACTTGAATTTAACATCTGGAAGATGGTCCAGCTGAGGTCTACCATATATACCACAACGTCGATAATCACACCTATTTTCACTTTGAATTATTTTTCTTAATGTTCTGTTTTCTGTTTGATCAGTCACATCTTCCTGTTGCATATATTGTTAGAAAGAGGTGTTCACATTAGTGACAATGAGGTGTTTGTATTATCAAATCATCTGGAATCCTCAGCTGCTATGTGTTGTTTTATACAGACATTTATGTCAGTCTTTTGTACCCTTTGAAATTTTTTTCATTATAAATTAACTTTTTGCAACATTTACACCCGTCTAAGACCTTTTGTAGCAGATTTGTTCTAATAGAAATGAGTCAATTAAATTTCTAAATAACTCAATGTAAGCTACTAGATAGAGCTTGCGATCAGTATCTGCATATTGAATGCCATAATTGTGTGTAAGGTAGAAAATCCCTTTTAGGCATACTTACCTGCTAATACAATGATTACCCAAGCCTCGAAGGGTGTATTCGGTTTCCCACTTTTTCTTGTACCACTTTCTAAAAGTGGCATTTTCAAACGCAGAATTTAAAAACCACTTTCACAAAATGGTGCGTTAATAAATTCTGAGTTCAGAGAACCGAAACTCCATTTTTAGGTCGAGCCTGGGCAGCGTGTGCACTGCTCTGGAAGATATGCTGTATTCAGGTAGGGACTTGAAGCACCACCCACTCTACACCCACATTTTTGATTGACTTGTGTCATTGCCCACTGTAAACTGTGGCTGTTCATTGGTCAATAGGCTTAGTAGTCTCTCTTTAGTACTGCTATGTCTTATTTTGTAACCTCCAATGGCGACCCCCACTGTTACATGTGATGTTACTCCGTAGGCATTAATTACAGCCCCTGAGCCCTATTTTCTCAAATAGATTTGTTCTGCCTGCTGTTGCAGGTAGGGCATGTTCTCTCCTAACGTTTTTTAAAACAAATGTATAGCACAAACGCATTTGTAGTAGGTCTCACATTTGCGAGAGCTTAAGCTACTGGCATTGTAAATGACAATGCCTTTTATTTATCTGTTTTATAAACAACACATAAATAAAAACGTTTTAATTAAAAATGCCAATAGCTCAAACTCTCATAAGTGTGAGACCTATTGCATTGCAAATGCTTGTTATAGCTTGTCCCTGCGGAAGCTACATGTGTAAAAAATCACAGCACAGCCCCAATGATAAGTCTATCGGAGAGATAGCCTTTCAATAGTGAAAAATTAAATACACAGTATTTCACTATCAGGACATGCTACACACATTCTATTCCATGTCCTACCTTTCACATATACTGCTCCCTGCCCATGGGGGTTCCTCAGGCCTACCCTGGGGGTGAATTACATGTAAGGAAAGAAAAGGTTTGGGCCTGACAAGAGGGCGCACTTGCAAGAACAAAGTGGCAGTTTACAACTGCGTGCACAGACTCTACAGTGGTAGGTCTGAGATACATTTACAGGGCTACTCATGGGAGTGGCACTACCAGTGCTGCAAGCCCACTAGTAGCCTTTTATTTACAGGCCCTGGCACACACTGTACATACTTTACTAGGGACTTACCAGTAAATCAAATAAGCCACTTATGGATAACCAATTATTGTCACAATTTATACAGATGGCATATGCACTTTAGCATTGAACAGCAGCGGTAAAGTGCCCAGAATCCTATTGCTTACAAAAAAAGGTCTGAAAAAGATTATAGGAGGCAAAAGCCAAATGTCTGGGATGACCGTGTGGAGAGGGCCATTCTAACAGTATGACAGTTTCTCTATCGGTTTGTGAATGGGTGTGACAGTGTAAATAGGTGAGACAGTGTCTTTGTTGATATCTGAATGGTTGTGGCAGATCCTGTGTGGGTTTGGCAATGGGAGTGACACAGTGAACATGGGTATTTGAATGGGTGTGACAGTGTCTGTTCTGGTACATGAATGGGTGTGGCAGTGTATCTATGTGTTTGTGAATGGGTATGACAGTGTGTGGGTTTCTCAATAGGTGTAACAGTGACTATATAGGTTTGTGAATATGTGTCACAGAGTCTCTATGGGTATGTACATGGGTATCACAGTGTCTCTATGAGCATGTGAATGGGCGTGACAGTGTCTGTATGGATTTATGAATGGATGTGACAGTGACTGTATGGGTTTGTGAGAGGGTGTCACAGAGTTTCTTTGGGAATATGAATTGGTGTGACACTTTCTCTATAGCTATGTGAATGGCAGTGACAGTGTCTGCATGTGTATAACAGTTGGTGTGAAAGTTTCTATATGGGTATGTAACTGGATGAGACATTATCTGTGTGGTTATCTGAATGGGTGTAAGAGTGAGTGTAAAAATGAATATATATATATATATAGGTTTCTTTTCAGTCACGCTAACTATACAGATCCCCAGCAGATTCACACGGGGCCACACTGAGCCCCGCAAGGGGTCAGCGGATTTCACAAGTGGCCCAAAAAAGATGTTTTTCATATTTTCGACCCCAGAACACATGTTCACCTCTCTTGTATAACATGTACAAGGGGTGGGGAAACTTCTCACCGAACCCCTTCATTCAGTTTGCAAACACATTTTCAGCCCGCGGACCATTCCCCCAACAAACAAAATGGTGGCCACAACTTTTCGGTTAAGGTGAGGCCAGCCAATCATAAGTTTACCAGTGCATGTGAATTTGTGGATTACCCACACGTGGATCCATGATTAATACGCATACCAAGACATACAAATTTGTTTTTCAGTTAATATCTTTAAAACTACTCAATGGATTTACACCAAATCACAAAAAGCACAACGTGCGTACTAACATCCAGCTTCCTGCCAAATTTCTTGTAATTTCGTCTACCGGTTCGGGCTGTAGGCTTTGTTATGGAAATTACCATGGGCAAAACGTGTTTTGAGAACCCCCCTTTTTTCTCGGCCCCTGCTTAACAGATCACCCCGAAACTTTCCAGTCAGCGCCTAAAGTACTGGGCAAATATCATGGAGATTCATCTTTTGGCCCCAAAGATATAGGCACCTGAAAATTGCCTTTTTGAAAGAAATTCGGTCCTAACTATAACTACCTAATGGAGATCAGCAGTTTTATTTTGAGTGGCAAGGGTAATATATATAATAATATATAATACCTGCTGGGTGTAGTTTCCACAGGAAGAACATTGTTTCTTTTTCCAATAAAGTCGTTTGACAAATACTCATGAAATTTTCAAAACAAATACGGCAGTCACTTCAGCTGCTGGCTAGAAAATGTTGGGGTGCTCTGTCAAGTGGGTGGTGAGAAATGCTTTTTCTCGATGTTAATATCCATAGGAAATTTAGACATGGCTACATCCCAAACTGCTAAACAGATCCACACCAAAGTTGGCAGAAAAGTAGCTCTTGGGCCAGAAAGAGCCCTTTTTATTAAATGGTGTAAATCTGTTCAGTAGTTGCTGAGAATGTAAAGGAATTTCCAGCTGTATATATAGGGACCCCTCGCAATCTTGTGCTGAGAGCTGATTGGCTGCGAACACTTCAAACCAGAAAGTGTTGAAAGCCATCTTGTGACTCGGTTGAACTGAGTCACAAGAAAATACATATAAAAATAGAAAAGGGGGCAGGGTAGAAACAACTTGACCCCATAGACCTCTTAGGGGAGACTCACAGGGACCCCTAGTGCCAAAAATCTCCTGCTAACATTTAAAAAAATTAAATGAAGAGCAGGCTCCTGCGTTTACTAAATTATGAGCCTCCCGGTGTACCAAGCCTGGGAGCATTATAAAAATATAGGATGGGCACACAGGGCCTCCCTCCTTGGGCATTTCAAAGCCCTAGGGACCACCACCTCCCCTGGACAGTCACATAATTATATGCCCTTGGAGCCTCGTGGGTCCCATGCTGTCCCAGGGACCGCCCCCTCCCCGGGGCAGGGATGAAATTAAAAAAAGAATGCAGGGAGTCCATTGGGATTCCCTTGCTACCCTGGGGACTGCACCCTTCCTGGAGCACTTTACATTAGGAATGTGGGGGGCCTGAAAGCCCCCCTGCAGCCCCAGGGACAGCATCCTCCATGGGGCACAAACACACAACAATGAAGGGGTCAGTAGCGGGCACCCGGCCCTGTGGACCAAAGCCTTCCCAGGGCTTAACATTGGAGAGGGGCCACCTGGGCTCCCTCATGGAACCCTACTTGGCCCTGGGGACCACTAGCCCATAGGGTCAGCTCCAGCAATGTCTGGGGTGCCCACCCCCAGGAAATTGCAGTTTGCTATGACTTGGTGGGAGCATCGCTCCCCGCCAAGACGTAGCAAACTCTCTGCTTTCAGCAAGCAAGAGCTGAAATCAGAGCAGTGTCTATTTCCCTGCCTAATGTGAGGCGAGCAGAGAAACAGACACATTACTTGGGAATCCAGAGAGCTGCATGTCAGCAGCTCCCTGGATCTCAAAGCAATGCTGGCTCCCACGGGAAGTGGGGTGTTAACAGGGACCGGGGGGCCTTCAGGCTTCCCCTGCGGTCCCCCACAGAGAGGTTAGGCACCAGGGAAGGGGTCACCAGGGCCAAAAAATGGCCTCAGGAGGGTGGCAGAGAGGCCCCTTCCCACCTAAAAATATATAAAATAAAGGGCTGGGCCAGAGGCATGGGGTACTAGGTCAAAAATTGGCCTGGTAGTGGGGCCACGCCGCCCCTCTCCCTTGTTTTTTTTAAGGACCAATCCCCAGGGGATGGGGTGCCTAGGGCCCAAAATGGTCCAGGGAAGGGGGACAATGCTGTCTCCCTTCCTATAATGTTTTTAAGGAGCCAGGGCTTGGGGCATAGGGTCCCTGGGGCCCAAAAGAGCTCAGGGAAGGGAATTTGTTTTAAAAGTGTCAACTCGCCGGAGGCACACCCCGTTTTTGCACCACTCTGCAAACACACCTTCTGGTGCACTGCTGTTGGGAGATTACATCCCCTTCTCTGGTGAAGGTGCTTAGGGCCAACAAGGCTTTCTGTTACCTCCAGTGAACCCCACACAGTGGGATTGCTGTGAAATCTGAAAATGCACCTCTCAGCTCACTGCTGGTGAGGGGATGAGGTCCCCCTGCCTCCTGTGGGTCTAAGGACGAAAGTGGACTTCTTCCCAACAACCAGGAGTGTGCCAGGAGGCGTGTTTGCAGAGCGCAAGAAAGTAAGTAAGTATTTCATTATTCGATTTTTTTTGTCACAGGAAAAACCATAAAAGCATTATCACAACATAAATTTCATTTTCAAAATCTACATTTAAAAACGAGATACTGACCATAAAAAGAAGTTATAGCTTATAAAACAGTGCAACATTCAGAGAAGACTTATTTACAATATAATCTAAACAGTATCCCTTTGTAAAAGGTTCAAGCTATATACATGCAGCCTTAAAAGGAACATCTTCTCAGTTGTTTGTAACACATTAGATCATAAAATTCATGCTAGGTATGTTAAAATCTAGTTTGCGACATCAACATTATCGGCGCCATCTTGTCCCTTTTCAGGCTCATATGTGCGCATAAGTAGCAACCATTTTGAATATCATGGCCTCTCTGTCCACTGCCGATAGCCAGGGCGTCTCTCTTTCTCCCTCTGAACCTCCCAAACATTCCCCCCCCTGCACGCTAACAGCCCCCCGCTCTCACATGCCTGGGCCGTAAACCTCCCTTTCAGCGCAACCCTGCATCGGATCCACATCACGTACCCAGCCAACACCTCCCTCCATCCCTTTCATGATCATGCATCCTTTTGATGAACCCCCTTCCTCTGTGCCCGATTGTCCTGCTCGTTCCCAGGCCGCCACCTGGCCCTGCGGATGCAGTTTATTGCCCCCATACAGTAGTAAGCTTCTCTCATCAAAGGATCTACCACTGATCAAAGCCCCCACCCCATGAGATCTGATCAGCCGCACACATTCCGGGAATCGGCGGAATGTCCAGCTGCGCGACAGTCATCACCTGCTGAGACCGGGGTGGGGACTTCTAATGTAAATGTGTGTGGGAACGGGCTTGAAGCGGGGATTCCGAGGATGTCTTTCCGTACATCAAAGTGTTGACAAAGATGTGTTTCATGTAATAAAGCCATAAACCTGTGTATAAGAGGCCAGGCCTCAGAGATGCGGAAAGAGCACCTCGAGAAGATACCCTGTTGTCTGATTTGATGTGTTCTGCTCCGTCGGAATAAACTCCTGTTTCCTTCCTTCCAGTCTCCAGCGCCTACCTCTTTGTTTGATAGATTCGAATGGTATGAGAGGCGGTTAATGCCGGGCAATACTTAAAGGTTTCTTGGTCGACATCGGCCCTACCTTTTCTACAGGTAGAATATTTATTACAGATTCAGTCGATGTAGGAATTTACATTTCAGGAATTTAACAATGTACCTCGAGAACCACTCCTCGCCCAGATAGTGTAAAGAAAGCAATGCCGGGCGGCATCTTCTAATGCCCATAAGTTTTAATATCGGTATCAGCCAAATCTTTCTATGTTCCATACAATATTTACAAAACAATAAGGTATGGTTGCCTGGACCGAAGTGTTGTCACACGGACACGATGGTAGTTCTAGATCCCAGTTATTTCTCTGCGGAAAGGCAACCAAGCGATGAAAAATGTTTAACCTAAATCTAATCAAGAGAAATCTCTCAAACATAGAAAAATCATGTGTTAAGTAAGGCTGAATGGAGAGAGTGGTTTGAACGGCTATAGAGTGAGGATTGAGAATGGTATAGAGTAAAACTTGTCCAGCCCCAAAACACTTAAGAAACGTTGTATACATAGTAACCAACCGATTTTATGGGAATGGTCAAGAGACATACAGTCTAAGATGATCCCCTGTGTGAACACATTTTTATCTATGGACCAAATTCGGTGCCACAAAAGGAGTGGTTGTATTTTAGCTAAATCTGATATATATGAAATCCCCAATTCAGTATGGCATGAAAAAGTAGATGTGCTTCTCGGGACAACAAGGAGGAACCTAAGAAAGGCATTTTCCACTGCTTGCAAACTATTTGGATTTGCATACCCCCATACACCTGCCCCATACAGTGCGACTGTTTGACATTTAGCTTGAAATATCTGTAGGAGCTCTAGCGGAGGCCTCTTACCCAATTTTTGGGAAAAATGTACGAGGGCCATAGTGGTTCTCTTAAGATGGAATTTCCTAGACTCAATGCCTGGTTTCCAATTTAACTATAACACATACAATTACGGAGGACCCTAGGGCTAGTTTAATGACCGTGCTCTGGATACACGCCCTATCAACATTCACTACAACAAGGGTACCAGAGGGTCAAAGTATTAACAAGGAGTATTTAGATAATGGCTGAGAATTATTACCACTAGCTATACCACAACTCTTCTTTGTGAAATAGACGTGAGCCAATAAAAAGTATGGTCTCTAAGACCCATCAGTCACCACTCGGAACCGCCCTTCATCATTTGGGGTTCTGAGGACCAACACACCACATAATCTGATCTCTAACAGGAAAGGGCCTAATGGATGATAAACGGTCCCTCCTGTGGGCAGGTTGGGGTTACCTCTTATCAAAAGTAGTTGGTTGTATGAGAGTGATGTGGCTGACGGGGTAACTAGAAAAAGTGCAGTGCAGAGAAACTGTGATACCAAAGAGGTAGGGTAAAGTGAGTAAAATTGGTTTAGGAAGCAAAAAAATCAAATTTTATTGGGTACAGCTTCCAATGCCAATATTAAAAATAGCCAAGACAGAGAAAAATGTATAAACTGTCTAGTAGTGGAAAGTGGTCAACATGTTTCAGCAATTTACAGCCAGGTGGCCTTGCTTTCTTTAGGACCTTGTCATAACGACTACTGCTACTGCAAACAAAGTGTAAAGGAATGGTGTTCTAAAAGATTGAAACAACGTAGATACTGGTATGTAAGTCAACTGGACCTCCTAGGTGTCCTGTCCGTATCTTCTTACAGATTCGGTTGTTCACTAAAAGGAGTTAAAAAGAATAGCATGAGTACATCACACACAACCTGTCTCTAGACATCCTTGTCCATATTATCATGAGTAAGTTCCATCATTAATAATGCCTATAAGGGAATTGAGGCCGATTGCACTGTATATACTAGTGCCTCCCAGTGTTTATAGAACTTGAATGTTTTCAAATTTCATATAGTACATCTTACCCGATTTGTAAGATGTGGAGACCTCACCCCACCTGGCTGCGGCTCAGGAAATAGGTGAAGCACCGCTCTGTTGAGGTGAATAAATGCAAGAATGAGTCACCCACCGCAAGCGTATTCGCACACAACGTAGATAAAGAATTCGCTAAGGGTCTCCGTTACAAATGGTAGAGATCGCTCCCTTCCATTCAGTATAGTAGTGCGATGATGGTAAACGCAAGTTTCATTATGAAGATCTCATGATCCTCCTCGTTTGTGTGGACTAGCCTAATAAGAAGAGCAATACTGTTATAACTGTATCAGCTCTCCGAGGTATAATTCCTTAAACCTTAATGATAGTATAATGTGCCTGAGAGCACCTGTACTGATGCAGCATGACACCGACAGGAAGATTAATGCTATCAAAGCTCTGCTAGCCCATATTATATCTCTATGATGATAAAGTCCCCAAGACAGCTACGCGCTTATGCTAAATCGCTTGGATGTCACCAAAACCCCTACCTTTCCGTCGGTACTCCAACGCGGCATCTGTGCCGTCTGGGGAGGTAACGCCGGTCTGCTGAGTTTGGGTTTAAGTTACAATGCCCTGGATGGGCAGGAAACATCACGTGGTACGCGGCCAAACCTCTCCATAGGTCGTATGTAAGCCGGCAATGCATCGAGTGCTGTGATTGGTTGAGCACTCGATGGATTGTCCAATCACGCCCCGGTTGCTCGTAACTATGATTACATTAGTAAACAAGCAACGGCGTGATACTAGAAAGGACCCGACTCAACCGCAGGGTGATGTGGAGCCCGTAGTTACTGTGGAAGTTAGCAATAAACAGCCCTGGTTTGTCAGACCAAAGCGATTATTACGCCCTAAAAGGTAACACTATCTTGAGTATATGGAGTTTAATGCTCTTGCAAAAAGGTTAAAGTTACTGGAGGAGTCATATTGATCAACAGGACCGTATTGGTCATGAAAGAGCACCAATAAATGACATATTGTCAAATGGCCGGGTCCTGACCTTACAACAAGGACCAGGGTATGTCATCATTAAGCCCTCTAAGATCAGTGCCAAGTTTCAGAACCCATTTCTGTTCCTTCACTAACAGAAAATTACTCACATTTGTCACGTGTGATGGAATGAACGGTTTCTCTAGAACCGTCCAATAAAAAGAAGTAGGTGATTGATTTGACTTGATGAAATGGGTAGTGAGTTTTGTAGCCTGCCGTTTACAGTTGATGGTACTCCTGTGTTCAGACAGCCTCACCTTGATTTTACGAGTTGTCATCCCCACGTATCTGAGTCCGTAGGGGCAAGTGATCAGATAAATCAGTTTATCACTATTACAGTTGGTGAGTTTTGTTTGTCTCCAGGGCCTAGATGTGCCGATGTCTATTTCGGAGGTTTTAGATGTCTGTGCACATGATTGACAGGTGCCATAGGGATGGTGGCCAGACACCGGAGGCAAGTCCCACAGAGTGCCCACCTACCTGGGTGCTTCCTCTCGCGGTCTGGTGTGGACCATTCTATCCCTTAGGTTAGGTCCTCTCTTGAAAGCAAACAGCATCTGTTGAATGGAATGGGGTCCCGAGTTCAAAATAGACCAGCGTCTCTTCACAGCTTTTTTGATGTTATTGGATAGTGTACCAAAAGTATGTACAAACGTGAGCCTTTCCAAGGGTTCCTTTGTAGTGGAAGGTTCCAGTAGTGCTGCTCGATTATTGTTACTCGCACGTTTCATAGCGCGGCGTACCAGACGGGGGGGGGTATTTCCTCTCCACAAGCTGGTTCTTAAGAGCGGCTGAGTGTGCTTCAAAGGTCGGACCGGTAGAGCAATTCCTTTGTACCCGTAAAAATTGCCCAAAGGGCAAGATGTCCCGTAGCGACTTAGGATGATGACTGTCGTACACCAGGAGGGAATTTCTAGACATGGGCTTCCTACACAGTTCTGACTGTAACCCATCAGTGGTATCCTTAATCAGAAGGTCGAGGAAAGCCAAACTGTCTCCACCAATCTCTATGGTGAAACCAAGAAAGCATTTCTGCTGTTTAACCATCCAAGAAAATCCTGGCAACTAGATCTTGAGCCCCGCCACACCCCCAATATATCATCGATATATCGTTTCCAGGTTTTAATCTGGTCAATGTATGGGTTGGACTCATTCAGGATGTGTTGTTGCTCGAAGGAATGTACATACAGGTTTGCCAGGCTGGGAGCATAAACGCTCCCCATGCTAGTGCCTGACACCTGTAAGTACGTATTTCCCTCGAACTTGAAGACATTTTTTTTCATAGCCAAAGTGGCACAGGCCATGATAAAGGGAACCGGCGTGATGGTATCCATCTCATTGGTATCAAGCAAGGAGTGGATGACTTCCAGGGTTTCATCCTGAGGTATGGAGGTATATAAGGCCTCCACATCAAATGAGACCAAAAGATCGGTCGTGGCATCAAAGTCCAGGTTTGGCAGTAGACGTAAGACGTCGGTAGTGTCTTTCAAGTACGTAGGCATCATCTGGACCATTGGACATAGGAAGTAGTCTACAAATGTCGACAGTGGTTCTAGAATCGAACCAATGCCCGAGATAATCGGTCTTCCAGGCGGCGGGCGTTGTACCTTGTGCACCTTCGGTAAAATATAAAAATAAGGTGTCTCTGGATGTTCTGTGTTTAAGAATATTGCCTCGGACTCAGTCACCCATCCTTCGGCTAGAGCCTCTTCCGTCATATTTCGAATTGTTCTTTGCAGTTCCATAGTCGGATCATGATCCAGAAGGCGGTATGACTTTGTGTCGCTCAGTTGTCGCAGACATTCGGCTCAATAGGTCTCTATGTCAAGGAGGATAGTGGCCCCGCCCTTATCAGCCGGTTTGATGATTATGGACTTATCTGCAGATAATGATTTTAGAGCCTGATGCTTGGCTTTAGGAAGGTTGCAGAACGTTCTGCTGTCCTGTCTGCACATCTCTTTAACATCACTTTCAATAGCCTGTTCAAAGGCTAATACATGGGCCGGCATAAGATGAGTAGGTGGATTAAACTTAGACTTTAGTTTTAGGCCTGTGTTGGTCACCTTATCAACTTGTTCTGATCCCTGTTGATCAGTGAAAAAGAAGTGTAGTCTTACTTTCCTGATGAATCTAGCCAACTCTAGGCGAGTCTCAAAGTGTTCGTTCCTGTATAGGAAGCCCATGTCTAGAAATTCCCTCCTGATGTACGACAGTCATCATCCTAAGTCGCTACGGAACAACTTGCCCTTTGGGCAATTTTTACGGGTACAAAGGAATTGCTCTACCGGTCCGACCTTTGAAGCACACTCAGCCGCTCTTAAGAACCAGCTTGTGGAGAGGAAATACCCCCCCCCCCCATCTGGTACGCCGCGCTATGAAACGTGCGAGTAACAGTAATCGAGCAGAACTACTGGAACCTTCCACTCCAAAGGAACCCTTGGAAAGGCTCACGTTTGTACATACTTTTGGTACACTATCCAATAACATCAAAAAAGCTGTGAAGAGACGCTGGTCTATTTTGAACTCGGAACCCCATTCCATTCAACAGCCGCTGTTTGCTTTCAAGAGAGGACCTAACCTAAGGGATAGAATGGTCCACACCAGACCGCGAGAGGAAGCACCCAGGTTGGTGGGCACTCTGTGGGACTTGCCTCCGGTGTCTGGCCACCATCCCTGTGGCACCTGTCAATCATGTGCACAGACATCTAAAACCTCTGAAATAGACATCGGCACATTTAGGCCCTGGAGACAAACAAAACTCACCAACTGTAACAGTGATAAACTGATTTATCTGATCACTTGCCCCTGCGGACTCAGATACGTGGGGATGACAACTCGTAAAATCAAGGTGAGGCTGTCTGAACACAGGAGCACCATCAACTGTAAACGGCAGGCTACAAAACTCACTACCCATTTCATCAACTCAAATCACTCACCTACTTCTTTTCATTGGACGGTTCTAGAGAAACCGTTCATTCCATCACACGTGACAAATGTGAGTAATTTTCTGTTAGTGAAGGAACAGGAATGGGTTCTGAAACTTGGCACTGATCGTAGAGGGCTTAATGATGACATACCCTGGTCCTTGTTGTAAGATCAGGACCCGGCCATTTGACAATATGTCATTTATTGGTGCTCTTTCATGACCAATACGGTCCTGTTGATCAATATGACTCCTCCAGTAACTTTAACCTTTTTGCAAGAGCCTTAAACTCCATATACTCAAGATAGTGTTACCTTTTAGGGGGTAATAATCGCTTTGGTCTGACAAACCAGGGCTGTTTATTGCTAACTTCCACAGTAACTACGGGCTCCACATCACCCTGCGGTCGAGTCGGGTCCTTTCTAGTATCACGCCGTTGTTTGTTTACTAATGTAGTCATGGTTACGAGCAACCGGGGCGTGATTGGACAATCCATCGAGTGCTCAACCAATCACAGCACTCGATGCATTGCCGGCTTACATACGACCTATGGAGAGGTTTGGCCGCGTACCACGTGATGTTTCCAGCCCATCCAGGGCAGTGTAACTTAAACCCAAACTCAGCAGACCGGCGTTACCTCCCCAGACGGCACAGATGCCGCGTTGGAGTACCGACGGAAAGGTAGGGTTTTTGGTGACATCCCAGCGATTTAGCATAACGACGTAGCTGTCTTGGGCACTTTATCATCATAGAGATATAATATGGGCTAGCAGAGCTTTGATTGCATTAATCTTCCTGTCGGTGTCATGCTGCATCAGTACAGGTGCTCTCAGGCACATTATACTATCATTAAGGTTTAAGGAATTATACCTCGGAGAGCTGATACAGTTATAACAGTATCGCTCTTCTTATTAGGCTAGTCCACACAAACGAGGAGGATCATGAGATCTTCATAATGAAACTTGCGTTTACCATCATCGCACTACTATACTGAATGGAAGGGAGCGATCTCCACCATTTGTAACGGAGACCCTTAGCGAATTCTTTGTCTATGTTGTGTGCGAATACGCTTGCGGTGGGTGACTCATTCTTGCATTTATTCACCTCAACAGAGCGGTGCTTCACCTATTTCCTGAGCCGCAGCCAGGTGGGGTGAGGTCTCCACATCTTACAAATCGGGTAAGATGTACTATATGAAATTTGAAAACATTCAAGTATCTATAAACACTGGGAGGCACTAGTATATACAGTGCAATAGGCCTCAATTCCCTTAAGGGCATTATTAATGATGGAACTTACTCATGATAATATGGTCAAGGATGTCTAGAGACAGGTTGTGTGTGATGTACTCATGCTATTCTTTTTAACTCCTTTTAGTGAACAACCGATTCTGTAAGAAGATACGGAACAGGACACCTAGGAGGTCCAGGTGACTTACATACCAGTATCTACGTTGTTTCACTCTTTTAGAACACCATTCCTTTACACTTTGTTTGCAGTAGCAGTAGTCGTTATGACAAGGTCCTGAAGAAAGCAAGGCCACCTGGCCGTAAATTGCTGAAACATGTTGACCACGTTCCACTACTAGACAGTTTATAAATTTTTCTCTGTCTTGGCTATTTTTAATATTGGCATTGGAAGCTGTACCCAATTAAATTTGATTTTTTTGCTTCCTAAACCAATTTTACTCACTTTACCCTACCTCTTTGGTATCACAGTTTCTCTGCACTGCACTTTTTCTAGTTACCCCGTCAACCACATCACTCTCATACAACCAACTACTTTTGATAAGAGGTAACCCCACCATGCCCACAGGAGGGACTGTTTATCATCCATTAGGCCCTTTCCTGTTAGAGGTCAGATTATGTGGTGTGTTGGTCCTCAGAACCCCAAATGATGAAGGGCGGTTCCGAGTGGTGACTGATGGGTGTTAGAGACCATACATTTGATTGGCTCACGTCTATTTCACAAAGAAGAGTTGTGGTATAGCTAGTGGTAATAATTCTCAGCCATTATCTAAATACTCCTTGTTAATACTTTGACCCTCTGGTACCCTTGTTGTAGTGGTTTCCAATTTAGTCTATGATTCATGATAATTCCCAAATATGGGTACTGATCTGTGCAAGCTAGTTTTTCTTTTTCTAAATAAATACTCTTTAGCCTTTTTTCCCTGATCCTGCTGTAATTTCAAAAGTGTTTTTGATGTTTATACGTATATCCAAGTTACCCATGAATTGTGAATATCTATTTAACGCCTTCTGTAGTTCTAAAGGGGTACGGGCCAGTATCACCGCATCGTCGGCGTAGATAAGAGCAGGAACCAGTCGATTGTTTATTAGGGGAAGGTCCCGGCTCCCCTTTATCATGTCCCTCTCCATCCCGTTGATATAAAGCGTGAATAGGAAGGGAGCCAGTGCAGAGTGGTGTAGAAAGAGGGCATGGCACTGAAACCCTCTCAGCAAACCCACTGTGTGTGACTTGCTGGAGGTAACAGGAAGGGTAGTTGCACCCAAGAACCCTCAATAACTAAGGGGCCTTCATCCCCCTACTAGTAGTGCACCAGGAGGTGCATTTGCAGAGTGGTGGATAAAGGGGGCGAGACCTCCTACCAGGTCTTAGCAATCCCACAGTGTAGGACTTACTGGAGGTAACAGGAGGGGTAGGCGAACTACCCCTCCTGTTATCTCCATTAAAGTCCCACATACTGGGATTGCAAAGAGGCCTTCAGAGGCCATGCCCCCTTTCTACACCTCTGTGCATATGCAGCTTGTGGTACACTACTGTTTGGAACATGAAGTCCACCTTACTCCTGAGGGTCCTTGGGGGCCAAGAAACCCTCCTGGTACCTCCTGTAAGTCCTACACAGCGGGATTCCTGAGAACTGGTAAGAGGCCCAGCATCGTTTCTTCACCAATCTGCAATAGGACTTCTGATTAAAAAACCTTAGAAATTCATTTAAAAAAACAAAGGTTACAGGGACGTTATAGTTAGGAATTAGCATTTAAAAAACCTCAGGAATTCACTAAAAAAAACAAAGGTTACTGGGACATTATAGTGAGGGTCAGATTTCACTTATATAAAACCAGTGAAATTCAGCCGTTATATTTAGTGAGCTAACATTAACTCGAAGCCCCTCTTATGACTTCACATATTGCATCACGCATGACATGGATCATATGGCAGACACTAAATCAAATGTATTTTACACATAAAATTGTACAAAATGTGAATGACAAAACAATATTTGAATGTATATACAAAAGCAAGAATACAACAAACCTCAGCTCACATGATGCTTAATAATTAGCAGATTATGGGATTGATATAAAAGCAGATTTGAAAAAAGACACACTACAGGAGAAAGACCCTGTGAGGGTGAAAAGTGTTAGTGTAGTAGCAGTTTTTGAATAAAGAAGAATTACCGAAGATTTATTGAATATGGCATATCTTTACATTTGGATATTATAATTGGGCGTTATGGTTCAGCCCCACACCAGCACCCGCAGTTGAGCATTCTGAGTGGAACCTAACTGTGGGCAATATATATAGATATACATGTACACTTTATACTTATGTGCAAAATGCTTATATTTACATGTAACACCTTTAAGACGCATATGCCTTTCAACGAAATTCCTTCAAATAGCACATTAGTTGTAAAATAAATTCTGAGTGGTAAAGGTCATTCATGGTAATGGTACCCCCGTGTAACATCAACATTCTCACGGTAATGCATGGTAATGGCTGTGTTGTTCTCGCTGTTTCCCATGCAAGTGACATCAATACATTCTTTGTTTTTTCATTCGATGAGGCAGCAGCTGTGGAAACTACCCTTCTTAACAGAAAAGGCACATTGAAAGCAGAAACAGTGTAAGCTGCCATTCATCAGAGGACAGGTATAGCTACAACAGTAGCAACACTAGCTTGTCCAATCACAGGACATGTACATATCTGGCAGTAGCAGTGCAAGCTTTGCTATCTCACAGAAAAGATGCAACATGGCAGCAGCAAATTAACCTACTTCTCTCACAAAGGCAGCAAGTGCAATCTGCCATTCTCTGCAGAGCAAATTCAGCAGTGCAGACTAGTACAAGCTTTCATCACTCACAAAACTTGCACAGTTAAGTCATGAGTAGCATGCAGGATACAGATAGATCTCTAGAGTGGATGCTTAACTCACAAGGAGGAAAGAATAGGTGGAAGAATAGGTGTATATGCACGATCTAACATTACTATTACTTCAATAATAATACTGTGTTTTCTATTCTGGGCATTCACCTGTTTGAGTTACATGTGCTAAACAATTAATCAAAATATTGAATATATATGAATCAAATGGCGTTCATTAAATTTATATTAATATGGTATGCTGTGTTATAATCAAACCTACATGAATATATTTGCAGTCCTTTGCCAAAATGCTGAATGAAGCCTTTTGTTTTGTTATTTAAAAAAAATAAAATTCTATAACTTTCTAGAAGGTTGTTAACTACATTTCTTGCATTTGTAAATATTAAAAAGATCACTATTTCATCGAAATGAAATAATTTAAAGAGCAAAAGGCCACTTTCTGTCAATGTTTCTTCAGATCAGATTGTGTTATAAACGGTGTGCACAGAAAGTGAAGAAGGGCAGAGAGGAGTCTTCACACTAGGCAACACTGACACAGACCATAGAGAATTATATCTCCGGTTCCTATCGAACACTACGGGAACAGGAAGTACTTAGACTTTGTGCACTGATGTATCAGTACAGCCGGCCTTGTGAGACAAGAATAGCAGACTTTGCTATTTCCTTTACAACAGAACTTCTTTGTTTGAAGAGGTATGGGGGTACAGCATCTCTGAAACTCACAGTACCTTCCATGTTTTTCTTTGCTAGAAATCTATAAATAAACTAGTGCTTAGAAGTATCCGAAATAGAGTAGGAATGGTCTGTGTTGATAACAGTAGTCACATTGGAGTTTGGACTTTTGGTAACAGTTGCAGTTGCTATATTATATGTCTTAATTGTGGTTACAACTCGTAATATGCGCTCTAAACTAGAGCTTTAGTTTTATAAAGGTATCCTTTGTCTTGTAATGATTTTGTGTATGTTGTTCCTTAATAAAAGAGAGTTTGGGGTCCACTGGTTGCGCCTTTAACATCTCATGAGATTGATGGTTACCGAGACAACATCTCACCCACACATTGCTCAGTGGGTTGTGAAATGGTTGCATTACAACAGGTTTTGAGATTCAGGTTGGTATATTGACTGTGGGCCTGAGTTAAATTTTGGCAGATGGCATATTCCATCACAAACGTGACAGATATCCTGTCCGCTGTATTACAAGTGCCATAGGATATAATATTGTGCTTGTAATGCGGCAAACGGGATATCCGTCACGTTTGTGACGGAATATTCCATCTGCCAAGATCTAAATCAGGCTCTAAGTCCTTAGTACATGGGGGGTCTAGAAAAACTGTCATTTGGATTTCTAAAAAAAAATAAAAAATGTATCACTGCTGTCACTGAGTAGCCTGCTGTACCTTCTGGTTTCATATACTGCTAACTTGCTGCAGTCACTTCTTTTTTTTTTTAAATATTTTTATTTTCATCTTAACAAAACAGTTAGGACAGCTTCATTAAAGTTATTTCAATCATGATACATCATACATATATACATCACTGGTTATATATTAGTCATAATTAATCCAAGGCTTTACGGGAAGAAAACATAGTTGGCAATACAATATATCACTTCATGACTTCATTTAGTCGAGGGTTCCACAGGCAATCAGTCTAAGTCCTCGCCCTCTTCAGTGACTCGTGGTGGATCACAAATACAACCTCTGAACCTGTTCCAGGCCCCCCATATTCCCTCCCATTTACTTGGGCAGCCACGATGGATGAAAACAGCCCTCTCTGCTACCATCGCCTCATTCATATCTTTACACCATTTGTTGAGGGTCGGAGAGACTATTGATGTCCACAACAAAGCAATGCTGCGCTTCGCTATCATCATGCCCAATGTTACCCAGTCCAGCTGATGATGGTTCAAATCGTTAGGCTCCCACACATTGAGCAAACAACGGCGAGGATCCGGCAGCAGAGAGATACTGATCGTTTGTGAAATAGTGCGCATTACTGCTGTCCAGAATGCCGTCATGTTCCTACAGTCCCAAATGGTGTGGAAGAATGCTCCCTCCTCCCCACAGCCACGTGGGCAGTACTTATCCGTGGCTCTACCTATTTTATACAAAGTTGTCCTGGTGTAGTAAGTGCGGTGTAGTATCTTTAATTGGACCAGTTTCAGCCTGGAGGGGATGGCCGTTTCACGGGGTGAGGCAAGTCACCGAAGGGGCCCTCCTCTTCAGTCCAGGTCATTTTCAACTTTCACATCACGTCCGGGAGATTATTTATGAGTTTCCTGTAAGTAAAGGAAGTGGCCTTATCTGGCATGTGGTCCGTCAGAAGTCTGTCCTCTAGCGGGGATGACTCCTGTAGGACAATGCCCCGCTGTATAACCGAGTGCAACGCATGTGTGATCTGCAGATACCTAAATCTCTCCGTCTGGGACATGTCATATTGTGCTTGCAGGTGACCGAAGTCGACTACGTCACCCTTCCTCCATAAGTCCCCTATCATCGATATATCAATGGAGTCCTAGGCCTGGAACCCCTTACTGTTTTGGAGGAAGCCTAGTTGCCAGGAGTCCCACATTGGTGTCATTTGTGTGATAACGTCCTTGCACTTAAGGCGTCTATTGGCCTTGTACCATAACTGTACTGTGGGGTGGGTCGGACCCACTAGGTCCAACGGAGGGCGGCGGGAGTAAAGATTACGGAGTAGACCCCTACCTTCAAGAGAGAGCCTATCAGCAAAGTACGCTGGCTCAGTCTGCGGGGCATGTAACCAGAAATTGATCTGTTTAAGGTGAGCCACCCAGTAGTAGAGTTCGATGTTCGGGAGCGCTATCCCCCCATCGTACCAACCCCTGGTCAGTTTATCCTGGGCAATTTGGGTCGGCCGCGCCCCCCAAAGTAGGTGAGACACCGCCGCAGCGACCGCCCCGAAGTAAGCCGGTGGGACCAGAAACGGGGAATTTTCAAGCAGGTATAAAAAGCGCGGCAGCGCCATTATTTTGTACACTGCCACACCTTAACGTCGCACCTAAACCTGTCAAGTAATGGTCGAAGGTTCAAATCATAAAATTCGTCGGGATCTGAGGTAATAAAGACACCTAGATATTTGAATGGCGCCGTCGCGACACGTAAGGGGCAGCTCTGAGGAAGCATCGGAGGTGCGCCAGACAGAATATGGAGGACGGACTTAGTCCAGTTGATCTTATATCCGGACACCCTACCAAATTTTTCACAGACGTTCAATAGCTTGTGAATGGATTTCTTGGGGGAGGTGAGGTATAAAAGTATATCATCCGCGTAGAGGCTTATGCGGTCCTCCCACCCAGCTGTCCAATGGAGTCCTTTAATGGAAGGCTCCCACCTGATCCTTATCGCGAGAGGCTCCAAAAGTAATGCAAAAAGCAGTGGGGCCAGGGGGCATCCCTGCCTAGTGCCATGGCCCAGAGGGAAGTCTCGCGAGATGTGACCATTGGCAGCAACATGTGCCAATGGTTTGGTATATAATAAGGGTATCCAGGCACAGAACTTAGGGCCAAAGCCCATATGTTGGAGCACTGCAAACAGGTATGGCCATTCGACTGTGTCGAACGCCATTGTTGCGTCCAATAAGAGGATGACTGCCGGTTCTTCTATAAGTGCCGAGCGTGCCATGACCGCATGAAGCCGACGGAGATTAAGAGCTGTGCTTCAATGAGGCATGAAACCAGATTGGTCCGGGCTAATCGGGGATGCAAGGTGGGGAGTCAGCCTTAAGGCAAGCAGTTTAGCTAGTATTTTGGGCTCAGCATTAATGAGGGATATCGGACGATAGGAAGCGCAGTCCGCAACTGGTTTATCAGGCTCATCGATTGCAACTATCGTTGCTAGCCGCTGATCCCTCAGTAGCTCCCCGCGCTCAAGGCTATCTGATAACATACGGAGAAAGAAGGGGGCCGTCGTTTCCATCGTTCTCTTATGGAGTCCAACTGGAAGCCCATTCGGACCTAGCGCCTTGCCAGATGCAAGAGCGTAGGTAGCAGCCTGCACCTCTTCAATCGTAATATCCTCCTCTAAAAGAAGCGCCGCTTCTGAGGAGAGCCTTGGTATCGTAAGAACTTTAATATACTCGTAGGCCTCCGAGACTGTGTAAGACGCCTGGGGGGCATATATTCTTTCGTAGTGATCCGCTAGTATCTCAACTATACCAGCAGGGTCGGAGACCATGGAGCCGGCGGGGGAGACCACCAGGCCAATGACTCTGGACGCCCTATCCTTCTTGTCCAGCCAGGCCAGCATCTTCCCGGCCTTATCTCCCAGTTAGTATAACCTATGTCGGGTGGATTGGATCGTGGCATGGACCATCTCGCTCTGTAAGGCTAGGACCTCGGCCTGCTTAAGGCGAACCGTACGTGTAGCTCCCGGAGACGGGTGGGTCTCCTGGTACGCAACAGCCGTGGACAATTCCATCTCGAGGGTATCCAAAGTCGCCCTCTGTTCTTTCTTATTCCCAGGCCATCCGAGTCCATCGCCTGCCCGCGCAGGACCGTCTTGTAGGCTTCCCAGAGCGTACTGGGGGAGTCCATCGAACCTTGATTTTCCAGGAAGTACTGCTTAGTGGTGCATGTGAGGGCCGTCATGACAGGGGCTACTTGAAGGAACCCAGCGTGCAGCGGGAACATTCGTCTTCTACCCACCTGGCGAAGGGAGTATGTTAAAAGGATTGGAGAATGGTCTTAGATACCTCTCGGTCATACTGTGACCTCCTCCAGTCCCTTTAGTGCATCTGCAGACAACAGGAAATAGTCAATGCGCGTATGACAAGCGTGTACTGGGGAGTAGAAAGTGAAGTTCATCTCTAGTGGGTGTTTGAACCTCCATCCATCTGTGAGGCCCAGGGCCTCCACTAAACCAAGAAGTCATCACCCACCTCGCGGTTCCGTCCTAGGAGGGGATCTATCTAGGGTTCCATCAATGATGTCATTAAAGTTGCCCGCTATCAGGATTGTCGCAGCAGGTAGCGCAAGGAGAAATGTCGTAAGAGCTGTATGAGCTTGTGCATGGAGTGCAGGGGGTACATACACAGACACCAGGTTAAACATCCTTCCTTCCCATTGACAGTTTAACGCTGCAAATCGGCCCTGGTCATCAACCCATGTCTGGTGCACCAAAAGGGGATTTTTTTTTTAATAAGTATCCCAGTCCCTCTTGAACCTGAGGAGAACTCAGCATGGGCCACCATCCTGAAGTCCCATCTGTCCATCACTCGGGCTGCAGACCCCACCAGGTGTGTCTCTTGTAGGAAAACAACCGCCGGGCTACAGCGTTTCAGATACTGCAGCACAAGGCCCCTTTTTACCTTGCCCCCCAAACCACGCACATTCCAGGTAAGCAGAGTAAGGGCCTGAAGAGGAGCCTGTAACTCCTGTGCTTTGGTCTCAGTCAGTATCGGCGGGGAAGCGAGTCAGACATTCCATATTGCAAATATCCCGCAAAGCTAACATAATGTAATATAAAGCTGTCCTGTAGTGAAAGATACCAGCAAACTGAAGTACAACCTTTAGAAAAACAATAGGAACAACAGAATCAGTTGCAACCATACCCTTCCCACCCAAAAAACCGTCCCCCCTCCCTGCCTCCCTGCTCAGCGAACTCAAAACTGCCCGCCACCCCAACACAGCAGAGCGCTCTTTCCCACCCATAGTTGCAATACTTGCGATCAGGGGAAAGAGTCCTATGAGTCGACAGCCAGTTCGGAGTCCTTAAGCTCCCCCAGTCCAGAACAACAAAGCCGCCGAGGAGACAAAATGGATGCTGCTACACTCAATGCAAAGGAGTCATTATAGTATTGTCATGTTCACTCCTCCTCTGGGGTAAATTCTTGCCGGGTATGTTGGCTATCAGGGCCTGGATTATCTGGTGAGTCTTCTCCTTCATGGCGGCGGTGCGGTTTAGGTCGTCGATCTTTTCTGTTTGCGGGACGCCATCCCTACAGCCAGTCCTGTGCTGCCTCTGGCGTATCAAAAAACCAGGTCTGTCCATTATCCATCACTCTCTGCTTCGCGGGGAAAAGCATTGAATAGGGCAACTTCTGTGCCCGGAGTCATTTCTATACCTCGAAGAAGCTCCGCTGCGTCCTGGAGACAGCCGCTGTGTAATCCGGGAAGAAGGCGATGGTCGAGTTCAGAACCCGGATGGGGGGGGGGGGGGTTCTTGCCACCTGGAGAATGGCATCTCGGTCCCTGAAGTTAAAGAGGCGAGCCAGGACAGGTCTCGGAGGGGCCCCCGGCTTAGGCCTTTCTCCCGGGACCTGGTGGGCGTGCTCCACTGAGAAGAAATGGGAGAGGCCCTTCGGCTGTAGCCTGGTTTTGATCAGGTCTTCAACGTAGAGATCCATAGCCAGGGACCCCTCCGATTCCGGAATGCCTATAATCCGAACGTTATTGCGTCTTGCGTGCCCCTCCTGGTCGTCCAGTTTCTCCCTAAGCATCTTGTTGTCCTTTTCGAGACGGACCATTGACATTTGCAGGTCCGAAGTGTCCTGGACCAGAGATTTGGACACTATCTCCACCTCCTTCACCCTGTCCGCCATTTTGTGGAGGTCTGCACGCAGTAACGAAACGTCCGTTGAGATCGTGCCAACCATCGCCTGGACGTTTGTCAGTGCTCTCATGACGTCCTCTAGGGTGATCTTCTTCCCTCCATCGGCCTCCTGTGACTTAGTCCGAGGTGGCGTAGTACCGGGTCCCTTGTCGTAAGCATACTTGTCTAGCTTACTCTGGACGGTCTGATTTCTGGGCCCTCTACCTGCCATCTTGGCTCAGGGGGTAGTATGTGTCGTAGTCACCAGGGGATGACGATCGGAGCTGGTGTAGACGGGCTCAGGTCCTGGCATTGATGATGTGTGCGCCTCTGCATATCACGCCCTCGTCTCAGACTGCAGGCCCTACGGGGCCGCTGGCAGCTCGACGACAGTTCCAATGGCTGTGGTCATCCGCGGGGAACCGGAACCGCTCCGTTGGATGCCGCTCGTATTCCAATGCAGGGGTATCTCCTCAGCGGACTCCTGTAATGTGGATTGATGTGCGGATAGTAGGTTAAGGGCTGTTACGACTCCGGAGCTCCGAGACTATGCGGCCATCTTCTCCGGCCGGTAGCCACGCCCCTCCTGTCACTTCTTTTTGATCCAATTCACAAACACATTTGTCAATGAACCTTAGATCTCAAAGGCTGAGCTCTTGCTTTACAAGTACAGAGACCCTTACTACTTGTGGTATGAAAGGGGTGGCAGGAGTGGCATGTGTCCATCAAGGCCCCTTTAGAGGCAAAATAGCTAAATGAAAAAAAAAACATAAAAACACGTCCTGATGCTGCTCTATTTTCCCCCTCCGCCATTGCCTCTTCTTTATTTATAACCCCTCTCTCTATAAGATATTCCTTTCTCTCTTTCACTCTTTTCAGGCGTCTATTTCTATCCAATCTCTGAGTTACTATCCTTTCCCTCTTTCTCATGCCCTTTCCCTCCCTCTCATTCATGTGCACCTCTTTGGCATACATTTCTATCATTGTTTCTCTATTTTTCCTTGTTTCACGGTCATTTGGTTTGACCCTTTTGTCTCATCCTAACACCGTTACAATTTTCAGTTACACCTCAATCTCTCTCAACCTCTTGTATCCCAATATAATCTCTTATACATAGCTCTGTCACACTCTTCAAAAATGTCCCACTCTCTCCACCCTTTATCTCTCACATAAGCGTCTCATTCTTATTGGTCTCTACCATTTCCATCTAAATTTGCACTACCTGGTACTAGCACCAGGATTTTTATCATTTCTAGTTCAGGGTACATTTTTCTGTAACGCCCATTCTAACAATCAGTATTCATTTTCTACTTGTACTGAAAATAAGCCTCTCTCTGCTGAGGGCAGTCTAGGTATTTGCCTAGTATTCTCTTACCCAAAATCGTCCCTGTTCTCATGTGTCTCAAAATGTCCTCTTTTATCACAGCTATTCCCTCATTCCTTTTTTTATTATTCCTCCCTTCCTTTTTTAAATGAATCAGCCTCACACTTTCTCTTCTCAGTCCTTCGCGTGCCTTTTTTGTCTCACATACCTTCCTCTCTCACATTTATCATACTTTTTATCCACACGCCTATTTCTCTCCATCCGCTGACACCGCTTTCTTTTCATACATCTAACTTTGATCAATCTCACCACACACACTACTTTTCCTGACAGTCGTCTCATCATTATATCACATTATATATCATATACTTCATTCACGCATCTTCTAGTCTCGACTTCTTCTCAAAGTCTCTCTTTTCAGTCCTACACTCTACTTCCTCCCCATTTTAATTCACATGTAGTCTTAAACTCTCACCTCTCAATGAAATGCTCCTTTCACAACCACATGCATACATTCCATCGTTCAATTGCTCACTTCCCTTGCAAACTCTACTTACTTGTCCTTCTGATACATTTAAACTCCCTTACAGTGTGCCTTCTCTTGCTCAGCTCACAAGCAGTTTCACCTTTTTGCTCTCTCCTTTACACAGATAGAGACACTCAAGGATGACTGTGTTCTTATGGTCCCTATCAAAAGTTCGAATATTGAAATACCATTTTCAAGAATATGCTGGTGAATATTGTGCGCTTCATTTTAGAACAAAATGTGTCTTCACATCAATTTTTGGTGCCAGGACTCATTTAAATAAAACCACTGCGAACAACAGCTGCTCGTGTTCTTTTTTTTCGCATGCTCTTGTCGAAACTTTTTTGCAGAGAATTTTGCATTTGCAGTAACCATTTACCTTGAATGGCATGTAGTTATGCAAAGTGGCATAATGTATGGGATTGTGCATAAGAAGTTTAAAATTAAATTCACAAAATTACGTGAATTACACTACCGTAATCTAAATTGCACCCATGCCTAGTAAAAATAAAGCTGTGTTTCACAAGTTTGCAATATTGAATTTAAGGCCCTTCTGATGAGACCTGAAGAGAAAATCATATTCAGAATTGTAGAACCAAATCACTGCAGTGATGATTTCTAGATGAAACATGGACATTTAGCTGGGAATTTGGAGACGCACAACGAAACCTAGGGGCCACTAACAAATTGCTCGTATTTTCAATGATTCTTTGGTTTTCTATGTATTGAAAACTATAGGTTAACTAGTGAGACATTGTTATTTGGAGCATCCCAGCAACAGCCGAAGTAACTATGCTGTAGACAGGTACATGGGTGCAAATCTCTGGGAAATGGTTTGAGTGTACATGCACAAGATGCTGTGCAATCCCAGCCTCCTTATTGTGCCTGTTCAAAATGTTGAGGGCCGTCACTGTGTAGAGGACTTGCTGTGAGGGATACATAATTGAGCATAATGGTAACAAAGATAAGGGTAACCGGTGTAGGGCATTAGGGTCGTGAAATGGAGACCATATTCACCCTTCTCAGTACCAGACTTGCTAAACCACGTGAATGCCTGTGGATGCTGAACCATAATAGTTGACACTAATACTGCATTGGCAGCTACACCTTGAATTAGGCAAACATAAGGCTAGGATATGTTAGTCACAGATTAAAAATGGGCGTCATGTCTTATTCCATTTTGTGAGACTGAATCTAGACTTTTGACCTTGATCCTGGAAGTAAGTGATGGTTGTGGGATTAGTGCCAATTGGATAGATGGGAGGTTAATAGATTGGTTCGCACAACTGAACAGTAGTTCAGTTTTACTTATAATCAGTTCAAGAGTTTCTTGTCACCAATGGTACCACAGCAGCCAGGAAAGCATTTAGAAAGTGGCTGGTATTGGTTGATTGGTTCACTGATTAATTATTCTTTAGTGTATTCGTTTTTTTAATCTTTCAAAATCAAAATGAAGTTAAAAATTATTTAAAATTAGCATACCTCATGTATCTGTAAAACCAGTTTCACTTAGCATACATTGTAATTAAATTCCAAATTCACCAAATAAGACCAACTGAAGTATGAAAAAATTAATAGATGGAATGCTTGAAATATTCTTAGCCACTGGTTATTACTTAGGCCGCATCCCAGTCCATCATTATTTTGTTCACCATGACACTTCAGTTTGGACCACACCACATACAAATCAGGCTAAACACCACTCCAATACGAACAGTCCAGCATGAATTGGCAGTCCTCCCTGGACCAGAACACAAGCAATCCAGGACCAATTTTGCCCTTATTAGGGCTCATCACCACGTATAGCTTGGTTGGAGTGGCACAGTTAACACAGGACCCACATCTGGGCATACATGTCCCACTTAAGGTGACATACTGAAGTATACAAAACAGTGATGGATGGAATGGTAAATTAGTCTCAGTTACTGGTAATTATTTGGGCCACATCCCAGTCCATCGTTATTTTGCACACCATGCCACCTCAGCTTGGAACCAGCCATATTCAAATCAGTCTTGACCTTGCTCCAATAGGAACAGTCCAGCTTGAACTGTCAATTCAGGTCCTTCCTGGTCTAGAACACAAGTAGCCCAGGACCGGTTTTACCTTTATTAGAGCTCATCAGCCAAGTATAGCTAGTTTATGTCTTTGAATATCTGTATTGACAGAGCACTCATGCTTTTGGATATTGCCGCCGACAAAAGAGGCCTTAGATAGTTTGCACTTTGGTTTTTGGCTTCAGTTAAATAGAGGTAAAGACTGGAACGATGTTTTTAAAAGCTTGAAGAGCAGTTGGCGTGTATGGAAGAGTACAAGGGGTTCACTAGAAGTACAGGAGTCAGAAGATTTCCAGCAGAAGGGGATTTGCTGAACCCAGGGAAAGGAACGTACATGAGCCATTGAGAAGATGTATTTCTGTGTCCCTTGAAGGAAATGTTGAGACTAAGGGACAGTGCTAAATTTGAGCAGGTGGCTTCCAGTGCTCGGCACCCACACTTAATTGTCAGCACTGACGCTTCTGACAGTCTTCCATAAGGTGGTGCTGTCTGGCTAAGTTAGAGATGACCTCAACAACAGGTAAATATTAATTCAATGTACATTAAAAATCACTATACCTGCCGCCCAAGCCATTCTTATGGCTCTGGAGACCTGAAATACTCTGAATTGTCACACTTGTACTACTGTGATGATTAATAGTTGTGTTACTATCATTGGCAGCATGCCAGGGGCACTGTGTGATGCAAGCTGCAGTGGCCTCCTGATGAGAGCCTTGGAACTTATTTTATTTTTTTTACAAATAAAGCACTGCTAAGGGAGAAGTGTGTGAATGAATGAGAGGAAAAAAAGAGGAGTACCTCATGGTGCACTATCCAGATGGTGGTATAGAACACATAATATGGAGTGGGGACTGATCTGCGAGCGGAGCTCCAGTTCCTGGCTGGGACAAGGAAAGGCACTGCACAGGAGGATGCATGATCATTGGGCTCCGGAAAAGGCAACCAGTTCACCGGTTCAGACGTCCACAGTTTTAGGTGAAATCGCTGGCGTACTTGCCAAACTCCAGTCTTTTTCCTACCACCACCTTTATTAAGGAGTTAGCAGGAGGTTGACGAAGGAAAGCGTCCAGGTGCAGATCACACCATGGGCTGACACTAGCTGTGAAAAAGGGGAATTGCTCGCAATTTTTCTGCAATAATTTAATATTTGTTTTTTTTGTTTTTTGATGTTCCTGAAGAAATTGCTTTATTACAACAAAAACAATCATGTGCCTTTGGAAAAAACAGTTATATTAACATATTATTGTTTTCCCATGCAATCACCATCAGTTTTTTTTTCCTTTATTGAAATCCATGATTTCACAAAGTGGCACACATATTACACTCATCATAACATAATATTACTACAAACAAGTCAAGCCATAAAAGGAAAAACAAAAAAAACCATGACTCTACAATAACAAGGGGAGAGCATAAATCACTCCGTAAAACAAGCACTCTATATCTCCATATAAGTAATAACGCCCCCCCCCCCCCCAGATCAGGCACCCCAAGTTCCTTCTGCGTCTGCCTTTCAGAGCATGAAGGCTGTATTCCAAATTAAAAATTGATAAGAATCTTGCCCTCCAAACTTCAAACGAAGAGGGGTCCTTTTGCAACCACATTGATGCAATACATAACCTTGCAACAGCAGTGGCAAGAAAAATCAAATATACTTATTGAATGGATAAGTTCTCCACTGCTGATCTCTTTTCGACCCCCAACAAAACCTGAGCATCAGATAGTCGTATAGATGTTCCCAGTATTTCAGTTAGAAATTTCTCTATGTGGCCAAAAAGCGTGTTTAAATGCCTACATGAGTAAAAAATATGTACAATATCTGCAGCTGCAGTCCCGCACCGAAAGCACTTGCCCCCATTAACACACCCCCACTTCAATATTTTAGCTGGTGTGTAATATAAATTAAAGATTGTCTTGAAATTTTGGGTATATAGATTTGCAGACATAAATAAGAGCCCTGCCAGCTCTATAGAAGTCTCCAATTGTATACCCTGGCACCTCAATCGATTATCCCATTTATGATTTTGAGCTTCCAGATCATTATCAAATGTATCCAGCAGTAGAGTGTAGAGTGTGCCAATCCGTGCTTTTTTACTAACTGCCACGACAAGAGGATTAACTTGGATTTTCCATCGGGCTTTTGAAAAATATTCACGCCATTGTAAATATTTGAAAAAATCAGCCCGAGGCAGATGAAATTGATCCCTTAATTGATCAAAAGACTTCATGGCATCATCTAAAACTAGATCACCAACTATGCACACCCCTTTGTCCCTCCATTTACTCACCGCCCGGTCCCAAAATACTACTAGAAAAATAGTAGTTGCCGTTAATAGAGTATCCCAGGATACTTTATCCATGCTATATATTTTTTTAACAGCAGTCCATACTTTGTACGCAGCAATTATAACCTTAAATTGAGTACACCTGTAATAGCTCCAATCCACATTAATAAACAAACAATTTTTTGCCTCACTGCCCAAAAGCATTTGATAAATAGCAGGGGATTCAGCCCTAGTAGTTGGTTTAGTGCCAGTCAAAAGTATGTTCATATGCTGCTTCATACATGCAAAATAATACAGCTTGAAAGCTGGAACAGCCCAACCCCCTTGTGCCCTAGGTTACACCATGTACTACATTGCTCTTCGTGCTTTACCCCGAGACCATATAAATCCAGCACATATTGATTGCAATAAAGCGAGGTTAGCACGCAAGATCTCTGTGGGAACAGCTCTAAAAAAATATCTTCGGCAAGATTAACATTTTAAGAACATTACATCTTCCCACCATAGTCAAGTGTAGACACTCACAACGATCCAATTGCTTACGAGTCTCCAATACCAGCCGGCCCCAATTAGACTCGACCGTGGCCCTCAGGCAAGCCTGGATCCTGACCCCCAGATAAGTCACCTCCTGGACTGCCCTTTGGCCATCAAAAGCATGTATGTTGGCGCACAATATTTGAGTCTTTGTTGCATTCAATTTATAGCCGGATGCCACCCCATATTGTGTCGCCAATTGCTCTATTTCACATATTGCCATTGCTGGGTTGGGTGTCACAACTGCGACATCATCGGCGTATGCAAGAACACAAAACTGATCTTGCTGGAGCTTAACTGAGGTCATTCTGGGGCTATCTTCTAACATTCTTAAAAATGGATCAATATATAAAGAAAACAATAATGGGGAGCAGGGGCATCCCTGCCTTGTGCCATGCGTGATTAAAAACGGCTCAGACACAAGACCAATTATACTGATCTTAGCAACTGGCTTGCGATATAATGTTTGTAGTGCTGATAACAATTGTTGTTTAAACTCCCGCCCACAAAAATCCCCATGAGACGCGGTCGAAAGCCTTCTCGGTATCTAATAGAATGAGGCTAAATGGTTCCCCTCTACAATAAGCGTAATCCAGAAGCGTTATCACTCTATTGACATGATTCGTCGTTCCTCGTTTGGGGATAAAACCATGCTGTCGAATTGATACCAATGGCGTTATAACCTCCGCAAGCCGAGTAGCCAACGTCTTTGAGAATATTTTACTATCTGCATTTAGCAGAGAAATGGGACGGTATGAAGCCGGGAACTCAGGAGGCTTATTTTTCTTCCCAAATACAACAATGCTGGCCTCATCCCAAGTTACTTGGGATGCGCCAACCTGAGCCTGTCTGAATGGCGCCAACCTGTCGTCCTGCAGGACAGCAAAAAAAAGTTTTATAAACCTCTAACGGTAATTTATCTGGCCCTGCAGCCTTTCCATATGCTAATTCATTTACAGCCCTTCCTAATTCCCCCAAGGTTATAGGGGC
The DNA here is from genome assembly GCF_964263255.1 of Lissotriton vulgaris. NCBI lineage: Eukaryota > Metazoa > Chordata > Amphibia > Caudata > Salamandridae > Lissotriton > Lissotriton vulgaris. Next base: position 766,855,819 of record NC_141695.1, on the reverse strand, counting down.
CACCAATTGCTCCGCCTCCGAATCCTCCAAACTCTGATCACTAAAGCGCTGTAGCAAAAACTCAGAATTTTGCCGATTATTTTCTTCTCCCATATACAATGCTGCATAGTATTCTTTAAATACTGTTAATATCCCAGCCTCGGTTTCCACCTGATTCCCTCTTAAGTCACAAATTGAGCTAATTCTCTGTGCAGCTTCCTTAGCTCTCACCTTTTGTGCCAGACAGCGACTACTTGCCTCCCCATATTCATAATTCAGTTGTCGATTCACTAGAAATTTCTTTGCTGCCTCCTGACTCCAGTGGAGGCTTATTTTGGTCTTGCACGTAGAAACCTCTCCTGTGGCGTCTCCTATACTTAATACACCAGGTATATCCTTCATAAGCTTTTCTTCTGCACGCCTCCATGCATCGTACAATGCCTGTAAAATGTTCTTAAGTTGTTTCTGCCTGTATAGACCATAACTAAGAACTTCCCCCCTGAATGCGGCTTTAAAGGCATCCCATACACAACCGACAGTTGTACTGCCACGATTAATCCGGAAAATAACTGTAATCCACTCATTCATATGAACAATGAATTTTTCGTCTAATAACAATTTCCTATCAAAAGAGAAAACATGTGGCCTAGGTGTTGTTTGAATACCAACCATTGTCAAAACCAAAGGGCCATGGTCTGAAGTAGCTCTTTGATATACTTGAATTTGGGCATCCTTCAACAGGCGTACCGGGGCAAAAAAATAATCCAACCTCACCAGTTTTTGATGTGGCCATGAATAAAAAGTGTAACCTGGGTCCTCCCCCTCAAGTAGACCAAACATCAACCAAACTATGCGCTTCGACATCGGATTGGAGAGCGCTATATACTTTTGGCTTTCTACAGAATACCGATAATTCAGGTTTCCTATAGAGTTAGGTGCAAGATTAATGTTAAAGTCTCCACAGACTATAAGTGGCATTGGCCATCGCGCCAATTCGACATTGAGTGACTCTAAAACTGATGTCTCATCAAAGTTCAAGCCATATATAGAGCACATTGTAAAATTTGATGCCCAGCTGACACATTCGGCTATGGCCCATCTTCCATACTTATCAGTCAATGTTCTACCTGTACTGACAATATGCTTTTTTACCATGATTGCGACCCCCCTTGATGTAATTGATTGTTCCGTACATGTTAAAACATTGTACCCCAGCTCACCTAACACTTTTTGCTTAGCCCATGCTATATGGGTCTCTTGGAGACAGATTAAATCACACTGAAGCATCTGTAACTCACTCGACACACGCTGCCTTTTATTAAGATGATTCAGACCCCTGACATTAAAAGAGCCCAGTCTAATACTTTTATCCACCAGCTATACTCCATGCATTGTAACACTGTGCCGTAAGCCATTGTTGTTCAAATATCACGAAAAAAGTGAACTCTTGGATCGTTTTTCTTTTTCTCCCCAACCCCCACCCAGACCCCACCCAACCCATCCCCCCAAGCCCCTACCCACTCCCAAACCGCCTCCCCACCCACAACGAGGCGTAAAGACCATGTCCTTAGCGATGTCTGTAGACTTCCCCCCCGCAGCCCTCATCTGCTCAGGAGCCCGCTCAGGAGGTCGCCGCTTTTTGGTTCACACAGCGAAGCAATGGAACGCGCTCCCTCTGAAACTAAGAACAGAATCGAACCTCCTCCGCTTTAGGAAATCGCTCAAAACTCTTCTCTTCCCATAAGCCCTCCATCTCTTCTGCACTCCTTCTCCTCTGGATTACGAGTTATAGCGCTGGGATACTCACGGGTGACTACGCGCTCTATAAAAACCTTAAATAAATAAATAATAAATAAATAAATCTGTGACCCACCCGTCACAAAACCAAGCATCACAAATACGGACACCCTTTCAGTTACCTACACAAATGTACATATTAATTGCAGCACAGTTTTCACTTCTTATCAAACTACAACTGACATGCTGCATATTGTATAATCAAATAATACACATAGCTGTGTGTCCTAATATTATTACCATTTTAACAATACATCATATTAACAATGCGCTGAAAGGAAAAAAATTCAAAGAGAAAAGGACATACTGATGCTTATGATGATACTAGCTAAATCCCCATAGACTTCAGAAATTCTTGTGCAACTAATTAAGATGTAAAGAATTGAGTTTTTCCCATGTAAATCACTTTTAACTTCGTGGGATTTAGTAAAAAGGCCTGCCCTCCTTTAGCTGAAAAGCTGGTAGTAGCTGCCGAAACCGCCAACTTAACTGCACCGTAGCTGGGCAAAAATCAGGGCGGACGAGAAATTCACACCCCTTGCCCGACCGGCACCGATCTGGCCGAGCAAGATCATACAATGCCTTGTGCAACAAATAATTATTCAAACAGATTAAAATCGCGCGGGCCTGCACATTAAGTTCTTGCACAGACCCACCCACTTTTGTGCCTATGACAAAGGGGAATCTGTGGGCCCTGATAACCTCAGTCTCACAATTCCAGTCTTTTAAGTCCGGGAAGGCTTCTTTAAACATTTCCACAATAAATTGTCTGACATCATGCCCTTACCGCTTTTCAGGGACCCCCAAAATGCGAAGATTGTTCCGTCTTGCTCTATTTTCTATATCTGTAAGTTTCCAATCAATTTTCCCTTTAGTCTTTTGTAAATCTGTAATAGACGACTGTTGCTTGACCAACGAATCCTCAACTCCAGAAATGCGTTCTCCCACGTCCACGACCCTTGTAGTTTTTTAAAGTAAGTAATTCTTTATTGCTCAGTTAATTAAAACCATTGCAATCAGCATATTTACATGTAAGAGAACTTAAAATATTTTTTTTGTCTAATACAACATTGGTATCAAGCATTTCGATAAAATCAGCTTTAAAATATTCGGAGCATTTCATGAAGGCAAAAAATACAGATTGCAAGTCGTTAGGCTTTCCCTTGTCTTAATGCTTAGTCATTGTTTGAACAAAAAGAGTGTTACTCCTTTCCAGCTCGTTCCAGAGATGGTGATCCAAAGTTAAGGAATCGGCTCCCCATATTTTATGCCTGTATTTGGCATAGGCACCCATTCTTTCTATTCTTTGGTTCCTCAGGCCAAATTCAAGTCTTATTTGTGCTTGAGAGGTGTATTTAGGTAGATTGAATAACATTCGCATTGCCCTGGCTGTAGTATTATTCAATGTCTGGGCATCCCTTCCTTGGAGGCATTTGCTTCCGTAGGTGATGGCCGTTGTTAGATTTGCTCGAATTATTTGTAGAAGTGGAGTGAAGCTGCGACCAGACACTTTCTTTGTTAGATTTTCTCAGTGCAAGCGATATTGTCATTCCTCTCCTTGATATCGCTTCCTTCTGAGGTAGGAATGTCCCTTTTCTGTTCACAATTACACCCAGATATTTGTATTCATCCACGGTTTCCAATGTTAGACCTCCAATTTGCCAGAGAAATTTTGGTGTGGCCATCTTCGCATTTATTCCCATGACTTTTTTTTTGGAGAGGTTTATGCTGAGGCCATTCGTAGCCGCATAGGTGGATGCTATGTTGATTAGGTGTTGTAACCCTATCGGCGTGCGGCTGATAAGCACAATGTTGTCAGCGTACATCAAATTTGAAACAGCTAGTTCTCCTGGTTTTGGGGCGTGAGAATTGCATACGTCTAGCATTGGAGAAAGATCCGACATAAAAATGTTGAAAAGGGTCGGCGGTAGTACGCACCCTTGTTTGAGGCCCTTGGTCGTCTGTATTTTCCTTGACAGGCAGTCTCCTGAGCCCAGCTTGATTTGTACCCATGTGTCTGTGTGTAATAGCATCAGTTGTGCTAGTAAAGTTGTCGGTATTTTCCTATTCTCCAGCCTTTCCCATAGTAAGTTTCTGTTGATGTTATCAAATGCTGAAGCAAAGTCAATGAAACATACATAGAGGGGTAAGCTGGCGAGTTTGACGGTATCTATTAGGAGAGTTAGTGCCAGAATATTTGTCGTTGTTCCTGATTTTTTTCGGAAGCCTGTCTGGGTGATGGGAATTACAGCATTTTCATTTGCCCATTCCGTGAGCTTTCCTAGTAGTAGACCAGCCTAGCATTTGGCCTTGTTGTCGATTAAGGCAACAAGTCTATAGTTTTTTGGATCATTTTTGCTGCCTTTCTTGTGTATTGGTGCTATTATTGAGCCTTTCCATGAATCAGGAATTGTTTCAGTTTCAGAAATCTGTTTGAACAGTGGCAAAGGGCTGCTGCCCAGTATTCCGGGTTTTGTTTATACAAAATGGGAGGGATTCTATTGGGGCCTGGCGCCCCCTCTGTCTTTCCTTTTGCTATCCTGCTTGTAATTTGTTTTTCTGTAAAACTCATTGCAGTTGTCACTGTTAGTCGTGTGCTGTCTAAGGTTTTTCTATCGGGTTCTGGTAGTTTCTTAGCAGTGGTCTTTATTGTTGTGTTAGAGTGAAGCAATAGGTAGTAGGACCAGACTTCTTCAGTGATATGAGAATTTATGCTGGGTGTTCTTGAGTTCTGGAGGTCGTTCACCGCCTTCCAGAATCTTCCACTGGTTTTGTTTCCTTTTGCATTGTGGAGCAGTTTAGCCCATAATTCTTCCTCTGCTTCCCTTTTTAGCTTCCAGATTAGTTTCTTTTTGATGGATTTTTGTTTTTGGAGTTCCTTTTGGGCTTCTTTGTCGGGGCCATCTCGGTGTAGTTGCCGCAGAAGTTTATTGATGTTTCTCGTGTGGTACTTTAAGTTTATGTTCTGTTTTATTTATACCCTTGTAGTTGTCTCAGCACAGGCCTTCGCAATGCGGGGAACCGTATTTTGCAGTTTACGTACAGCCCCCTGTGTGCGTAGGCCTTCCGCCCTTGTCTCCTCCCTATGGGCCATTATGACCTTATAGATTGTATTCAGTGTTATCTCCCCATTAACCTCATTGGGGTTACCAACCTCAATTTCAACAGGCTGTCTACTGGGTGTATCGTCCCATACAGGCTGACCCGGAGGGATCTCCATCACATTCAGCATGCTTCCACCGTATTCTTGCATTTTCTTGACAGTCTCTTGATTAGCAGATTGCCCCAGGCTAGAGTCTTCTTCCTCTAGATGTGAGTCTATTTTATCCCCCAGTCACCAACTATGCTCAGATTTTCATTATCGTTGTCATTATCATGATCATCATCATTCTCTAAAGATCTGACATAGAATAAAATTTCCCACCTGACCCAGCAGATTCAGCATCATTCATCTTTTCTGACGCGTTAGCCACATCAAGCTGACCCAGTGAAGCGTCACCCAGAGTTAAAGGGCCTTCGATCTTGATTTCCGTACTATTAGCTACCGCACCCCCCGCAGCACCAAAGCTCACACCAGTCTCTGCAGCAAGGACAATACCACCAGGAGCATTACCAGCCCTAGAGCCATTCCCTGTCATCAATGGTTGGTTAGCTTGCCTTCCCTGGATTACTGAACCCCCTGCCGCCTTAACATTAAGTGCTAGCTTCTTTTGAAATATTGCGGGGACTATGCCGGCCTTCTTCAGAATGTCTTGTTGTGCATTCTTGCCTTCTTGCCCAAACCCATTCCCTGGTCCAGAAATGTCCGGATCATTGCTCCCAGCTATACCCGTCGAGTCCAGCACCGATACCACAGGCCCCCGCCTATTTTCAGCATTGTTCTGCCCAGGTGTCCCTTTGGTCGCATTTTAATTCGAATTTGGAGCAATATTAGGGATTCCACTCCCATTGGTTAAACCCCCCGAAATTGCAGAGGACGAACTGACCGCCACTGCCGCTGCCGCTCCACGAGTTTTTGCCCCTCTACCTTTTGGAGCCATTGCAGGTTCCGCCACTGAATCCAGCTCACACTTCCGCAAGAATCCGTTCCGCTCCAAGCCGCGTATCTTACTGCCTAGAGCTGCAAACTCCTAATCGAACGCAGCTCTACTCCAGCGCTCTACTCCACTCCGCTCTCCTCCGCTGCCTCCGCTAACTCCGCGGCTCCACCTCCACTCCGCAATGCACAGCTACCAGGGACACCGCAGCCTCGCCGAGACCGCCAAAGACCACCGCTAATCCCCCCTTACGTGGAGCGCTGAATCCACACAAATCCACACAAATCCAAATGCTGCAAGAATTTCACCTCCAAACGATCAAAAAGCGTTCCATGGACCGGTGTATAATGGCCAGAGGTGAGAGGCTACGAAGAGCAGTCCGTAGGCTACTCAAACAGCCACAGCAGCGGCTGCCATCTTGCCCCCCTCTCTGCAATAATTTATATATGCCTTCCTAAAGGTGAGGCAGTATATTTGTTAGTTTGTCCCCTAAGGGAAAGTATGCTCAGCAGAGTCATGTGGTAGTTTACCATCCACAAATGTATCAGTCCATTTTGTCTATAAAGAGTAGTCGTGGACAGGGTCAAAGAGGCCAGCAGAAAAGTGTTGCAGTTCCGAGTTTGGACGACAAAAAAGTTCTCCTGACCTTTTAAAGCAAATTATTTTCAAAAGCAATACCTCTAATGGAGTACCACAGCCGTGATTCCTTGTAATAACTTTTAGATGTATTGTATCTGATGTCACCCTTTTACCAGACCTCGGGACACAAATATTCCCGGACACAAAAATGAAAGCATTCCCCCATTAGCAAACCAGAAAGCTGAAAAAACTGCCCACATTTGCAAAGCCAGTAGGGGTCTTTTGCAAAGTATAGGAGGCTTCATGCATTTGTACTTGCTGTAGGTAATATTTGTGTAATGGGAGAAATCAACAATGAAAACTGACGTGCCAGACTATCAAACAGCCAATCCCCAAGCTCAGACCTGGAAGACTATCGCTTCTGGCACTGCTGAATTGCCTCCAGGCCTATCCGATGTACTCTTTGAGAGTGGCAGCTCAATGCTGAGAGGCCAGGATGCTGCATGATTAGGAGCAAAGGAAAATGGCCCTATAGGAAAACATGGGGACTTTCGAACAGGGCTGTGGGAGTTTTAAAAGCCCACGGTGCTGGAGCAGACCTGGTGATGTTAGGCAAAAGCCTGTCCTGTGATTAACACTTGACTGGGGCTTCAGTCGTCAGCAGATCCACATTTATTGTAAGCGTGGGCGCAAAATTCGTTCCGTTCGCGGAATTTGTGAATTTTTGGCAAATTCCCGGTCTGCGAATTGCGTGAATTTGCCCCAAAATTCGTAATTTCGCAAGCTGGTGAATTGTTTTGCTCGGTCGCGCTTGAAAAATACAACATCGCACGCGTGATTCTGTGTTCTGTGTTCTGTGTTCGCCGAGATGTTTGCGTGTGCTGCGCCATTTTGGACCTTACTGCGTGATCGCGCAAGAGTTTTTCGACCGCGATTACGTCATCGCAGCCCGCCATCTTGCACAGCAAGAGTTTGACAACACGAGTACGTCATAAGGGCCCGCAATCACGCATCGCCGTAGATGCGGCGCGCAGTTGACTTCCGGTGGGAGGTTTGAACATCCTGCGTTCCCGAACTTGCAAAAATTGCAATTCTGCACAAGAAATCCACCGCAGGAAGCATAAACCTTCTGAAAATCATGATTTTGATCAGAATAACTCCTCAGATTGACATTTGGCTGCACTTTTTTGTGCAAGGAGTCCATTTTTTGGGGGGGGGGAGGAAGCAAGTGCCCCAGAGTCTCCACTTCCTGTTCCTGTCCAGCAGGCTCCTCCCAGTGCTTTGTCCATGTCCTGGTCACTTTTGATTTGGATCTGGAGCTGGAAGGATTACTTTTTGTGGCTGCTGCTGGATATTTGTATTTGAGGACTTTTTGGACTTTGGAGTTTGGATCACTTTTGGATTTGAGATTTTATAAGTAAGTTGGTGTTGTTTGTTTGGGGCATTGCAGTTGCTGCAACTAACATTTTAAAACTTTTTAACAACTTTAAAAAAAATATATTGTGGGTAGCCACAGTAAACGGAAGGACCAGGGTTAGTCATGGGTGCATGTTACAACTGTTTCTGTGAGTTTGTTTTTAACTTAAATCTCATTTATGACATGGAATTTTAGCTCACTGTTATATGTGGAGTAGGCCCAGGGGTAGTGAGTGGTGCATGGACCAAGTCTTTCTGTGGGGCCTCTTGAATTTAAACATCATTGAGGGCATGGATGGCAGTGGATTGTGTTTTTTTTGTGTTTTTCGACTTTTTGTGGGTGCTGTTGGGGCCTGACCATGTGGGTGGTGGCCACTTTGAGGCCTGGTCCAGGCAGGGCCTGGCCATGTGGCTGGGGGACAAGGGGCCATTGTGAAGCCAGGCAGTGTGCTTTGAGCCATAGGCCTGCACCAGCCTGCCCTGCTTTCACCCTATGCCCAGGGGTGATGAGTGGTGCATGGACCAAGGCTTTGTGTGGGACCTCTTGAATTTAAACATCATTGAGGGCATGGATGGCATTGGATTGTGTTTTTTTTGTGTGTTTTTTTACTTTTTTGTGGGTGCTGTTGGGGCCTGACCACGTGGGTGGGGGCCATTTTGAGGCCTGGTCCAGGCAGGGCCTGGCCATGTGGCTGGGGGACAAGGGGCCATTTTGAAGCCAGGCAGTGTGCTTTGAGCCATAGGCCTGCACCCAGCCTGCCCTGCTTTTACCCATTATGCCCAGGGGTAGTGAGTGGTGCATGGACCAAGGCTTTGTGTGGGGCCTCTTGAATTTAAACATCATTGAGGGCCTGGATGGCATTGGATTGTGGGGTTTTTCAACTTTTATGGGTGTTTAACTGATGTTCCTCTGGCTTCCTTTGCTTTTAGGTGCACAAGAGAACCACCAGTGCCAGGAAGAAGTCCTGCAGCGGTGTGTACAGCCCAACGTCACGTGATGTCACGTGTGGCCACAGACAACTCTGCAACTCGTACAACTGCGGCCTACTGTTCTGACATCTGAAGAAGATGAGCCCAAAGAAAGGTGGCCGTAGCTCCTCTACAAAGAAAGTTGCCACTGCCAGTAAGAAGGAGCAGAAGAAGCAAGTGGTGCCACTTACCAAGGAGACTGGTGTCACCACAGACACTTTTTTTGGGGGGAAAAAAACAACGCCTGCAGCAGCGGGATCCGCCATGGGGACCAAGCTGGGAGCAGCACCTCCGCTTCATTGGGCTCAGTGCCACCACACCAAGACGCTGATTATGATTGTGGTTTTTCCGCATCCTCCGGGCCGCCGAAAGCCATCGCCGGCCTGGAGGATGCGGAAAAACCGCTGCGGAGCCTCCAAAGACCCACCGTCATATTAGGATGGCTGGTGGTTCTTGAATTCTGTCCGCCACTTTTCCGCCGTGGTCGCATTACGACTGCGGCGGAAAAGCCCTAATATGGTGGCGGTGTCTAACAGACACCGCCAGCCATATTAGGATGGTAGGAAAGACATGCTTTTCCGCGGCGGCTTTTCTGCCGTGGAAAAGCATACAGACTTTCTTTCCGTTGCGGGCCCCCTGGGTTAAGGGGGTTGGGGGGTGCACATGGGGGGTACCTATGGTACCCCCCTGCATTTGCATGCACAAAGCAGCAGGCACTGCGCGAGCCTGCCGCTTTGTGCATGCAAATGTGATGCATGCATTTTTAGCCTTGCGGCGGGTGCAGCTTGAGTCTGCACCCGCCGCAATGTTAAAGATAGAGGATGTGACCGCCACCCTGGCGGTCATATCCTAATCTGCTTGGCGGAAATGCCGCAGCCCCTGCGGACATTCCCTCCTCCTCAGGGGTAGTGGACAGACTCAAGTCCGTCCGTGATCATAATCGGGCCCCAAGTTAGGTCCAAGTCCAAGAGTGCTGCAGAGGCAGCCACTTTGGTTGTTCAATCACCATCAACCAGTGATGTTGGCTCAATCAAGAAAGTAGCATACAATCAACGCAGGGTGTAACTCAGCTGATGACTGTTCAACAACCACAGCCGCAACGACAACCACAGGTGCAACTAGTACAAGCGCAAGCACATGCGCAAGGAGAGGTGCAAGTACATGCGAAAGGAGAGGCGCAAGTAGATGCGTAAGGAGAGGCGCAAGTACATGTGCAAGGAGAGGCGCAAGTACATGCCCAAGGAGAGGCGCAAGGAGAGGCGCAAGGAGAGGTGCAACTAGAGGTGCATGGAGCGGCACAACTGCCCACAATGCTTGTTCCTCTAGAAGTAGGGGCACTTCAGGAAATCGAGATTCAAGCGGAGGTATCATCCGAGGAAGCCACTCCTCCTGAGGATGATCCATTGTATTCCAGATCCCCAGCAAGAAAAAGGTAAAGGAGGACTACTACAAGTTCTTCTTCAAGCACCCTTCCTTTTGATGATCTTGATCTTGATTGGAACCCACAAATGCAGTCTGAAGGGTAGGCACGCCGTGAGCCGACAAAGGTAGATAAGCCTAAAAGGAAGGTTCCTGCAAGGCTTCCACTTATGGGTGATAACGACGAACAAGAAGTGGTGTCTTCTGCTGCTGATGAACAGTCTGATGATGACCCAGTCATCACAGTCGTCACTCCAGCCCCAGCGGGCATACAGCAGAAAGACATTTTGACCCTATTCCGAATGGCTGCTGAGCGGGATGTAGGCCGTGTGGCACTGGTACCACCACCAACGCAGTTAACTACAACACCAAAACGACCTGTAGCTTCCATATTTTCTCGTCAGAAGGGCCGGCAGGGACCTCCATCCAGCCTGACCTCCATTATCTCAAGTAGTGGTGCTGTAAGTGAACAACAGAGTCGAATTCAGCCATGTCCATCCTCCACTTCATCTGGCAATGAAACTGAAAGTAGCACCTCCACCACCAGCAGACATCTCCAGTCCCCAGTTTGGGACTTCTTTACTGTTAGCCAAAAGGCAGAAATAAATGGTCATTTGTTCGATTTGTAAAATATCAGTTAGTCGGGGTAAGCTTGGTACCAACTATGGCCCCGGAGGCAGAGAGGTCATCTCAAAAAACACCACACTATCCAGTGGGAGGCGCACCTAAGTAAGATCCAGGAAGCCAAAAGAGAAACAAATACAAATGTACCCATTGATATTGCATCTGATGATGACGAAGGGCTGATCGTGCAGGGGGAAGTGAAGAAGCGACAGACATTTTTTCTGGTACACCCAGTACCCCTGGCAGTAGCACTGCAGTGGTAGCGCCCACACCCTCTACCCCTGCAGCATATATGAGGCACACTAAGAGTCTGGGAGAGACACCAATGCGAAAAAGTACATCAATGAGCCTAACTGGTTTGAAGAAGTCTGCATCATCACGTAAAATGGTCCAGACCACCATTAGCAGAATGTTTTGGTCGGAGGTGCCATTTGAACGCAACCACCCAATGGCACGTCTGTACAACGCAAAGCTGGCTAAAATGCTAGCGCTGGACCTTCTCCATTTTTCTTTCGTGGAAGGGGTGGGTTTTCTAGAATTTGTGGCAACAGTCTGCCCTAAATGGAAGGTTCCTAGCCGGTCCTCTTTTGCCAGAGTTGCTGTCCCAGCACTACATCAAGATGTGCTGGAGGTGATTGGCGCAGCTATTCAGAAGAGTGCTGTTCACACTATCCACCTGACAACAGACATGTGGACCAGTTGCCAAGCCCTTGATTACATGTGCATCACTGCACACTGGGTCTCTTTTGCAGGGCTTAAAGAAAAGGTAAAAGCAGGTGTTGCCACGGACACCGTTTTTTAAGCTTCTCGGAAACATGCAACAGTAGCCATGTTTGCCATGGAGAAAACTCATACTGCACCTAACCTCTTGGAGGAGTTTAATAGGAAGGTCTATAAATGGCTGGAACCAAGAAATCGCATGATTGGTTATGTTTCCACGGATAATGGCAGTAATATAGTTAAGGCCATGCATCTAGTTGACTATTTCAGAGTGCCGTGTTTGGCGCACAGTATTAACATTTTTTGTGCAAGATTTCTTGAAAAAAGAAACCACAGTCAACAAGGTACTGACCACCTGCCGAAGAATCTGCACACATTTCAGCCATTCTTTTAAGACCCGGAAGGAGCTGAGGAGCATTCATCATGAACGTAGACTGCCAGTCAAAGGACTCATCCAGGAGGTGGAAACACGTTGGAACTCAACCTTTTATATGCTTGAGCATCTGTCTGAGCATTGGGGGGGTAATCAATGAGTATGTCTATAAACTGGGTTCTACTATGAAGGACATGAGGCTAGAGTTGGAGGAATGGAAGCTAGTTGCAAGCCTGACAGACATGCTTCATCCTTTTGAGGTCTTCACTCGTGAAGTCAGCAGGGCGGACAGTTCTTTGGGCAAAGCTATCCCATTGTTGAGCACCAACTGAAGGCGGTGTCTTCAACGTTCCGAGATGATGCTGAAAAGCAAGATCCATATCAGTTGGCGGAGAGGTTATTAAGCGGCCTAGTTAACAATGAAAGGCTTAAAAAAATACATACAGAACAACATTACATTTGTGCCACTATTCTGGATCCACGGTACAAAAAGGCACTGGTTAGCAAAGCTTTCATTCCTTTTGATGAAGCAGATGTTTCAAAGTACAAACATTGGCTAGCTGTGTCAGGCACTCGGTTCGAAAAAGAGTGGCAGAAAACTGAAGGAGTCGGCAGAAGTACAACTGAATCAGCAGGCCATCCGGCGTCAAGTTTCACTTCTAAATCTGTGGCCGAAGGGAGTCACTTTCCCGCACAGCCGTTAACGACACCAGTAACAGTATCATCATCCTCACCTGCACCAGGCCCAACCATAAGATTGTCGGAAGCGAATTGGCTAACTCATCAAGGGTTTGCTTGTTCCAGTGATGCAAAGGCCACAGATGGTACGCAAAGTGGAGCAACCCTGGAGAACCTTCAGTTGATGTTGCATGCCTATCTGGATGACACAACAGAGGTCTTCGTTAATCAGAACCCATTGCTTTATTGGTATAGGAAAAGGGCTCTATGGCCACTGGTCACCAACCTGGCTCTGAGTTATTTGTCTTGCCCACTCGCAAGTGTGTCTTCTGAACATGTTTTCAGTGCTGCTGGTGCCTTCCCTGACACCGAAGCCTGAAAATGACTCCCTTTTTTTGTCCTTATTCAGTTTTATTCCTGTGTGTCTTTCTTTGTTTTGAAACGTTTACCTCAACAAAACTCTAATCACCTAATCACAACAAGTCCATCAGCAGCACTGTCTTCATTTTCTTTCCTTATTGATTTGAAGAAGACGCAGTCTGCATTCCTGAGGTTCACAAGTTCACAACTCAATCATGCTCCTCTATCCTACTCCTCCAGACTCCCCCTATCCATTTCCCTCAAGGCTGTTGGCTGGATTATGCAGAATAAAGAAAGAAACGTCTTCGTAGGCGAGTCCCCTCAAGTGGGACTGGAATTACTGGAATTACTGACTACATGCTTGCTGATTGCTGACAGTTACTTCTGAAATTGACAGCAGAGGCTGCCCTGTGGGCCCTCACTTTCAGAAGAAGATGCGGACAAAAAGTGGCTCAGGTAAGGATTAATGAGAAGAAAATGGCATGCACTGGACAGCAATGGCCGTCGGTTTACGGAAGAACTATGGCCAATTTGTGAGTGGCAAACAGATAAGCCAGTCTACAACAACTACTACAGCAGAACTACATGTCTATCTAGTCGTGATATGGAGTGGTCAAGGCAGTGTAGTGTGGTTTTGTTATGCCAGGCAGAGTTCAGACAGCAGTTCATGTACAATTGGGGTTATGTGGCTTGCTGCATACAATTAGATATGGTTTGTCTGTCTGTGACAAAGAGCCTAGGTATGCTCCATCAGGTTGCTTCGCTCAGTGGTGCCTGCCTTGACCCTCTGCATGGCCCTGCCGCAAGCATGAGCCAAATTTCCGTTCCGCTCGCGAAATTTGCTGTTTTTCGGTGGCAAATTCGCACTCCGCGAATCTCGCAAAATTGCCGAAAATTCACACATTTTTTAGCGTAACTGATTTTTGGCCCATGCTTGCACAGGGCCATGCATGCAGACGGTCAAGGCAGGCACCACTGAGTGAAGCAACCTGATGTAGCATACCTCCTAGGCTCTTTGACACAGACAGACAAAGCACATCTAGGGTTTAGGGTTCAGTGCGGTTTACTAGGGTTTTTGGGTTTCATTTGGTAGGGTTCCCGGAGTCTAGGGCTCAGGGCCCGATGCAGGCTCGTTCATAAGGATCTTGGCAAGGTTTTAGGGGGGTTTGGTGTTTTTTGGTCCAGAATTGGCCGAATTTTGGCCTTTTTTTGTGTTTTGCAGGCGCGTGTGTTTGGGTAAAAAGTAGTCGTACACCTTCCAGTGGATCGATTTTATTCTGCCTTGCGGAGATTCTTGAGAATCGCTGTAATAAGTGTCCTGGTAAGTTTCAAGAGGATCGAAGTAGTGGAAGTGCTGAAAACAGCAATTTTTTGTTAACAGCGCAATTTGCCATGTTTTTGGGATAATCAATCAATCAAGAAATTTATATAGCGCGCTACTCACCCGGAGGGTCTCAAGGCGCTTGTGGGAAGGGGGTCCGCAACTGCTCAAACAGCCAGGTCTTGAGTTGCTTCCTGAAGGAGAGGTGGTCTTGGGTACGACGGAGGTGGATGGGGAGGGAGTTCCACGTCTTGGCTGCCAGGTAGGAGAAGGATCTTCCTCCCATGGTGGCTCTTCGGATGCGTGGGACCGCGGCGAGGGCGTGGCTTGTCGATCACAGTTGGCGGGTGGGGGTGTAGAAGGTCAGGCGGTTGTTGAGGTACCTGGGGCCCTGGTCGTGGAGGGCCTTGTGTGCGTGAGTGAGGAGACGGAATGTGATACGCTTGCTGACGGGGAGCCAGTGCAGGTCTCTCAGGTGTCCGGAGATGTGGCTGTGTAGGGGGATGTCCAGGATGAGTCGTGCGGAGGCGTTCTGGATGCGTTGAGTCTTTTCTGCAGTTTGGCTGTGGTTCCGGTGTAGAGGGTGTTTCCGTAGTCCAATCGGCTGGTGATGAGTGCTTGGGTGACCGTCTTTCTGGTTTCGGTGGGGATCCATCGGAAGATCTGTCGGAGCATGCGTAGGATGTTGAAACACGATGATGAGACGGCGTTGACTTGTCTGGTCATCGAGAGGGAGGAGTCCAGGATGAAGCCCAGGTTGCGTGCATGGTCCGTTGGTTTGGGTGCGTTGCCTAGGGCCGGGGGCCACTAGGAGTCGTCCCAGGCAGAGGGTGATGAGCCAAGGATGAGGACTTCCGTCTTGTCTGAGTTCAGTTTCAGGCGGCTGTTCTTCATCCATTTGGCTACTTCTTTCATCCCTTCGTGTAGGTTGATTCTGGCGGTGGCAGGGTCGTTGGTGAGGGAGAGGATCAGTCGGGTGTCGTCGGCGTAGGAGATGATGTTGAGGTTGTGCTGGCGTGCGATGGCTGCGAGGGGGCTCATGTAGACGTTGAAGAGGGTGGGGCTGAGTGATGATCCTTGTGCTACGCCGCAGATGACTTCGGTGGCCTCGGATCTGAACGGGGGGAGGCGGACTCTCTGGGTTCTTCCGGCGAGGAACGAGATGATCCACTCCAGTGCCTTCTCTTGGATACCGACGTTGCTGAGGCGTTGTACGAGGGTGCGGTGGCAGACAGTGTTGAACACTGCGGAGAGGTCCAGGAGGATGAGGGCCGCAGTTTCCCCATTGTCGAGCAGGGCTCGGATGTCATCAGTGGCTGCGATGAGGGCGGTATCAGTGCTGTGGTTGGCTCGGAAGCCGGACTGTGAGTGGTCGAGGGAACCGGTCGTCTCGAGGAAGGCGGCAAGCTGTCTGTTGACGGTCTTCTCGATGACTTTGGCAGGAAACGGGAGGAGCGAGATGGGGTGGTAGTTCTTGAGGTCGGTGGGGTGTGCTGATGGTTTCTTCAAAAGGGCGCTGAGTTCGGCATGCTTCCAGCTATCCGGGAAGGTGGCGGTGTTGAAGGAGCAGTTGATGATGTCTCGGAGTTGCGGTGCGATGACGGAGTCGGCCTTGATGAAGACGTGGTGGGGGCATGGGTCGGTTGGTGATCCGGAGAGGATGGTGTTCATCGTGTGGATGGTGTCTTCGGTGCTGACCGGGGTCCAGGCGCGGAGGGTTGTGGTGGGGGGCATTGGTTCTGTGGTTGGGTGCGTAGTCTGTTCGCCGAAGCTGTTGTGTATGTCTGCGATCTTGCTGTGGAAGAACGAGGCGAGTGAGTCGCAGAGGTCTTGTGTGGGAGTGATGTTGTTGTTTCCGGCGCTTGGGTTGGAGAGCTCTTTGATGATGTTGAAGAGTTCCTTGCCGTTGTGTGCGTTGCTGTCTAGTCGATCCTTGAATGCTGACTTCTTGGTGGTGTGGATCAGCTGGTGGTGTTTGCGGGTGGCGTGCTTGAGGGCGGTCATGTTGTCTGTAATCGGGTTTTTTCGCCAGGCTGTCTCGAGGTACGGCAGTTTTTCTTGAGGTCGTCATTGAACCAGGAGGCTTTCTTGCTTCTGGGCATGCTGGGAGGGTTTTTCAGGGGTGCGAGGTCATCAGTGCAGTTGGTGATCCACTGTGTGATGTTGTTGGCTGCTTGGTTGGGGTCCGTTGATCTGGCGGGAGGGTTCAGGTTCAGTGATGTGATGAGCTACTCGGTGGTGATCTTGTTTCAGCTCCTGCGGGGGGCCTGTTGCGGGTGGTGGTGAGTCGTGGTCCTGCTGAGGCTGAAGTGGACGCAGCTGTGGTCTGTCCAGTGGAGTCCGGTGGATACCAGTATTGCATGTTTTTGGGGGGCTGCTTGGGGGTTCTAGATGTTTGGGGGTGGGTTAAGGGGTCTGGGAGTACTGCTGGGAAGGTCTAATTTTGATTGCAAGTGGTTTGAAAAAAATCGATGGTGGAAAAGGGGGGTTTGGGCCTAGTTGAAGACAGCGTTTTGGCAGAATTGAAACTTAGGCCTAGCAGTTTTGCATGTTTTTGGGGGGCTGCTTGGGGAGGTTCTAGATGTTTGTGGGTGGGTTGAGGGGTCTGGGGGCACTGCTGGGAAGGTCTAATTTTGATTGAAAGTGGTTTGAAGAAAATCCATGGTGGAAAAGGGGGGTTTGGGCCTAGTTGCAGAGCACGTTTGGCACGATTTAAACGTAGGCCTCACTGAGGATAGCACTCCTGCGTGTTTTTGGGGTGCTGTTTGGGGGTGTTCTCCATTTCTGGGGGTGGGTCGAGGGGTCTGGGAGCACTGCGGGGAAGGTCTATTTTGATTGCAAGTGGTTTGAAGAAAATCCATGGGGTAAAAGGGGGGTTTGGGCCTAGCTTCAGAGTGCGTTTTGGAGCGATTTAAACTTAGGCCTCTGGAAATTCTAAGTATTGCATTTCTGTGATGGGCTGTTTGGGGGGGTACTATATTTTTGGGGCTGGGTGGAGGGGGTGGGAGCACTGCTGGGAAGGTATAATATTGAATGCAAGTGGTTTGGAGAAAATCCATGGTGAAAAAGATTTTTTTTGCACTCCTGCATGTTTTTGGGGGGCTGTTTGGGGCGTTCTCCATTTCTGGGGGTGGGTCAAGGGGTCTGGGAGCACTGCTGGGAAGGTCTAATTTTGATTGCAAGTGGTTTGAAGAAAATCCATGGTGGAAAAGGGGGGTTTGGGCCTAGTTGCAGACAGCGTTTTGGCAGAATTGAAACTTAGGCCTAGCAGTATTGCATGTTTTTGGGGGGCTTCTTGAGGGGGTTCTAGATGTTTGGGGGTGGGTTGAGGGGTCTGGGGGCACTGCTGGGAAGGTCTAATTTTGATTGCAAGTGGTTTGAAGAAAATCCATGGTGGAAAAGGGGGGTTTGGGCCTAGTTGCAGAGCACGTTTGGCACGATTTAAACGTAGGCCTCACTGAGGATAGCACTCCTGCGTGTTTTTGGGGTGCTGTTTGGGGATGTTCTCCATATCTGGGGGTGGGTCGAGGGGTCTGGGAGCACTGCGGGGAAGGTCTAATTTTGATTGCAAGTAGTTTTAAGAAAATCCATGGTGGAAAAGGGGGGTTTGGGCCTAGCTGCTGAGTGCGTTTTGGAGCAATTTAAACTTAGGCCTCTGGAGATTCTAAGTATTGCATTTCTGTGATGGGCTGTTTGGGGGGTACTACATTTTTGGGGCTGGGTGGAGGCGTCGGGGAGCACTGCTGGGAAGGTCTAATATTGAATGCAAGTGGTTTGGAGAAAATCCATGGTGAAAAAGATTTTTTTTGCACTCCTGCATGTTTTTGGGGGGCTGTTTGGGGGGTTCTCCATTTTTGGGGGTGGGTCGAGGGGTCTGGGAGCACTGCTGGGAAGGTCTTATTTTGTTCTAAAATTGCCGTTTACACCTAGCTTGAGGGGAAAGATCCGCAAAATTCACCCACACTTATTTATCCTTGAAAAGGAGTCTCAGAGTACGCACTTTCGAAATGATGCTTGTATGTATTGTAATACTGTCGACTCTGAAAGTGAAAGTGTTATTTTTGTACTACACAGCGTACCTTACATTTTTTTCTCCGTGGTGTTTTAATATCACTACCTGTTTTTCCATCAACAATTACAGGCCGGCTTTTTCCCTGTGCAATGGGAAAAAGGATGAACTCAGGCTTAACATTAGCGAGCCGCAATTCAGCAACCGCCAGGCAGGCAGTTGACAAGGTGTCTTCTGGTCCCCAACATTGATCACCGGAGCGTCAGATGGAATGGAGGAGTACCGCGAAAAAGAGGAATGGCTGGATGCATGCAACTTCCCAAATTCAACAGGACAACTGCAACAACATACAGTTACAGTATCCATCTTCATTTCTACTTATCTGTTAAGTAATGTTATTGCTGTGAACTTCTATGAGTGTGACTCTGTGCATTTGTTTGCTCTCTACTTCAATTCATCATTCCAGCCATTGTATACTTTTTTCTTTGCTATTTTCTAAACTAATTTAATGTACTAAGTAGTTCTCTTCTCTCTGAGGGCAGATAGGCAAGTGAAATTGCGTAATTACTGCAGCCCTGTACTGTCACAGTGTTTCTTCATAGTTAGTACATTGTAGAAAGCACTACTTACTTTTCAGTAACCCATCCATTTAGCAAACAACTTCATGCATGCAGTAGTGCATGCACTTCCTTTATGTCCCTTAAAAGATTTTTGGATAGCTTTGTATCCAAAGATTTGTTTATCTTCATTTGTTGTTCGTCCATGCTGTGTTTTTTTTTCTCTCCACAAAACTTTCCCAACAAACCCCATTCCCATCCAAGTTTCAAACCCAACCCTCTTCCCCTGGGCTGTGTGGTTTTCATTGAGGTGTGAGAAAATTACAACAATAATTCCACACACTTGCTGAGGAGGATAAGGTGCAAGCAACCTCCTCAAATCAATTTTAAGGCAGCTAGATGAATCCTAGGATATTGTAATTCTGGTTAAAAAACCAACAATGAGTATTTTAAAATAAATTCTAAATGTCATGCCCCCCATCAATTGGATCCATCGTCAACATCATCCTCCTACATGTCAAGAAGACCTGTTACGCTGCTGTGTCACTGTTCTTGTTATAGCCATAATCATCCATGCAATTCTTTTTTCCCCATACTTATCTTCAGCATTGCTTAGGCTACTGTTCCTTCTAATACTCATCTCAGGCCACTCAATGTCCCATTTTTTTACTTTGTTTTTCATATGCTGCTACTGCTAGTCTGGTACCACTCCTACTAACACCACAACAATGGAATTTCGGTCCTGGATGGCATAATAGCTATTTGCCATGCAGCCAGCGCTGTGCCTAGCTCTATTCTCAAACACGAATCACAGGTAAGATAATAATTTTGGGGAGGTAGAATAATGGGCTAGGACTCGGAGGAGAGACTGACAGTAGTACTAGTAAAGTACCAGTAGGCCAATTGAATTCACTAACTCTGTTTTTGGCACTTTTGAACATTTTTGGACGTTTTAGTTAATTCATGCTGGTAAATTTGAGGAAACCAAACGTGCCGTAACCCCCGCCCACCACTCAACAAAATAACATCAACACCTACACTATGTAAAATAAATAATTATATATTTACCGTAACAAAAATAAACTAGTCCCATCCCTCCCTATCCCAAACAATTGTTCATTTCAAATAGTCCTCTAAAAAGTCCCAAATAATCCCCAACTCACGATTCCCACCCCCCAACAGTCTTTAAAAAAGGAGCAAGGAACACAGTCACTTCGGGCGGTGTGTGGACAGGAGGCCCGCCGCTTCTTGTGGAGGTCCCGGAGATGTCGCTCAAGATTGTCCACCTTGCACTCCAGGTAGTCCACTCTGAGGCGTAGGCGGTGCATGCATGCCATCCAGGCTCTGGGGGGGCCAGGTGCTAGTGTTCTTGCAGCTGAGCGGCAGTGGGAGGCTGTCTGAGCACGGCGCCGTGCTGGAGGCTGCTGCCTGGTGGACACGGGGGCACTGGAGGAGGTTGTTGACGCCCCCTCCTCCTGTTCCCGAGCCCACAGCCGGCGATATTCCATATAAATGGCCTCCAGCTTCCGGGCCCTGGCCCGAACAGCCATCTCCTGTGTGGTGAGCTTTTTTTGATCATCTATATGAAGAAAGAAAGAAAAATAATGCAACCAATACTCTTTAACAATAACACAAAAAATTCAACAGAAAGTTGTCTCACAGTAACACTAGCAATTTGCAAGCACAGTATAACATTTTGGCATGTATCTTTCCACCGTCTTTGTAGGCATGTAACAGTGGGAGTTTCAGGAATTCTACTACCAGGCAGTACTATGGACTAAATGCATAGTCATAAAGTCAGAGAGTACACCAGTATTCTTCTTTTTTTCCCTAGTTTTTGAAAGAAATTACTTGTACGTGAACTTGTGGTAGCCGGCATAATGCCAGCTCAGTCAGCTTGCACCCAAGAAAAAGAGACACAAGCCATGAGGACGCAAACTTGCATGCATTACTTTAAGCAGTGCATGCAGGTGGGGATAGGGAAGCTCTTACTTTTGTATAGGGGTGGCACTGGCCATACTCAGTTACATCAAGGGCAACTGCTCAATGTAATTTATATTTCGGACTGCCCCCCTGGGCCTTCAGTACTACAAAAGGAAAATTAAGATTATTCATTTCTGATCATGTATCCAGCCGATCACATGATCTTTTTGCTTATATGATGGATGACTTTAGGTGCTTTGTTGTGATAAATTGAGTGAACAACAGAGATAGTCCACCCATGATTAACACAGCAGAAAGAAAATTATGAACATAGGGAGTGAGTGTGGTAACCATAATTGCCGGTGGAAGGGTGGAAGGGACTTGACTTGATATAATTGTAAACTATGCAGGGAAAACTCTCTCCTTTTTTCAAACTATGCAATACATACACAATATATGCGTTGCTTGCAAAGTAAACTACTGTACTGTTACTTTAGGCAAGGGAGAGTTTCTGAACAATCACAACTTGTAGTATTTGGATTTCCTCTGCTTTGCTACTCTGGCACGGACATGCTGTTCGAACAAAGTAACACTCTTCATGCACTGAGCGTCTGCTCTACATACACCTCTGCTATGTACGTGGAAGAAGATACCATCCAGGCTTCCAAAGTAAACGTCTGTCATTCTTCTTAATGTCTCAACAGTAACAACTTTACTTTTTCTCAACAACCAAATAACACCCTTTTCATTTTATTTGGTAAACCACTGTCTTGACTTGCATTTGAGTTTCACCCAAATGATATATTGCAATGCACACCACACGTGAATTTTCTGATTCACCCACACAGGCAGTAATTTTTTCTTTCTCCTCCAACCATCCTTGCTTTAAGCAGCCATGCATCTGATTCCTTCCTATCAGCCACCTCTGCCTGCATTCAAAAACACGTATCATTCTTTGCAGTCATAAATGTTACGACTCGCTCGTCCTTCCATTGACCCAAATTTCTTTCCCTTTTCGTTCATCACATCCCTCAAGTTCATCTGATATGACTTGGCTTCATGATAAAAAATTCCCTGCTGATTTGAAGTCAAATAGAGGGGGCCATTGCTTACTCGAGAACTACTGCAGCTAATGCTCTTGCTAAGTCAAGGGTGTCTGTCTTCTCCGTGATTGGCTAAAATATAGTTCTAAATCAGTAACTGTTCTTAACAGTATAGTGTACTTGTAGTAGTGTACTGCCTACTGTACAGTACATCATACACTCCTTTGCGAGCCTACTCTAAAATGTCAATAAGTAAGGAGTATAATAATAACATACTACCGTCCGCCGCTGCTGAGCCATCCCCCTAAGCTCCTCCTAGTGGCACTTGTGGCGCCTTCGCATCCACCCCTGGAGTGGACCCCTCCACGCTGCTGGCCCCGGCACTGGTGGTGGGAAGTGCCACATCCGATGTTGGGACGCCTAGAAAATACAAGTCATATTTTTCGATGCCATACACCACCCCATATTTTGTCTCGTAATGGAAGAGAAAATGTTAAACAATTTTTAATTATTGGGACTGAAAAGAAGTCACGGTTTTGGGGAGGGTGTTAACTCATATGCTTAGCCAAAACATGCAACTCTTTTTGGTACAACTGATGAATGCTTGCTCTTTAACGTGCAACATTTTTATAATTACAGACAGAACCAACTACTCCTTATCACCACCAGGAGGACTTGAAGTTCCAACAAGGTGAGGGGTCCCGAGTCTCGCACAGTTACTGCTGACTGAGGTATGTGGAAAGTCGAACTGCACCTATCATCCACAATGTCCTATTTCTCTTGGCCATACTTCTGTATGTCCAGAATAGTCCCTGAAACACTAGCGGTATGGTATGTGCTACTATCAAATCAAAAAGCCAACTACTAGCTTATTCTTGGTGGACATTGACATTTTGTTGTTGGAAATTGTCAAAGCACTAAAATTAAGAAGACTGGAATAGACAGCAAGGGCAACCCAGAGGACTGCACTCAGTGCCTCTAGAGCTATTGCTGGATCAGAGTTTTGTTTAACACCGTTTGCTGACTGGGCAAGCTTAGCTACCTACACAGACCTACTCATAATAATCTTAAATAGTAGTAGCACAGAGAGTGATGGTAGAGAGGCAGGATAAGAATCTAGAAACAGTCTACAAGAACATCAAAGGCTATTTTGTAAAAAATAGAATTAGGAAACAGTTTGAAATGAATAGGAGCTGTAAAAGTTAGGGAAGTATAATTATATTAACAACAGAACAACTTACTGGGGCCAGCAGAAGAGCCTGCAGAGGACAGTTCCTGCCCACTCTGTCCTGCGGAGTCTGGGGTGTTGCTGTCTTCTTGCCCCTGGGAGGTGCTGATGATCATGAAATAAACACAAACATTGATGATTGTTTTTTTGAAATATTTGATTTCTTTGACCACAATCTAAAATTATCTCGGGGAAACAAATTAGCAACAATTGCACTACATGTATTTACCTATCTGATCTGGTCAACTAGGAGGATACTAGTACAGTATTACTGGATTTGCAGACCGTCTACTTGGAAAGTTATGTAAATCACTAACTAAACCAACAACAAAAAGGTTCTACTACGACTGCCAGCACTAAGCAGCACGCGGCGTGACAGACACAGTCCGTCATCATGATTGCAGACCACTAAAATATTTCCTACTACTAATCACCAGTCATACTATACTCAACCTATCAATCCACCACTATCTCTTCTTCTTAGTGGCAGTAGGAGTACAAAGGAAGGACTAGACTTGAGTCTCTTTTTTCTACGCAGTTCTGTAAAGTACTACACTCATACATATTCAGGCCAAATGAGCACAAAGTTGCAAACAAGTAAGCATAGTAGCAACACCACTGAGCAGGCGAGCACCCACAGAAGCTATTTAAACATTAATTTACCTGCAATGTAATCGAATCGGCAGCATTCTTGATCTTCATATATTAGCAAAATAACACAGAGCAGAAGAAAACAAAGTAGTTATTAAATAGCTACTCACCAAGGCCAGGGACCTCCACGCCTAGCAGGTCGAGCAGGCCCTGCTCCAGTCGAGGATGTTGGCCCACTGGTGTGTCGATTGGTCATAGGTGCGCTGGACCCCCGACTCCCTACGCATGGCCCGGCACACCTTATCCCACCGCTGGCGACGCTCCCGGAGGCAATACCCTTGACCAGGCCTGCCCCCTGCTGCCACGGTCTTAGGGAGGTGGCGCAGAACAAAAAATATAGGAGCGGCCACCTCCACCGCGGTGAAAATCTCCCTGGCCACTACATCCTCCCCCCTCAATCGCCCACATGGGAGCCGGGTACGGGGTGCGGAACCCTTCCCCTTGCTCTTCCCGGCTCCCTTTGCCATGGTCCTGGACAGCTGAAAAAAAAAATAGGAATGAATAGGGAAAAAGTTAAGAAAATAAAAGAGTTAAAAAAGTAGCTTTAAAGTAAGCAAAAGTAGAAAAAAACACTAAATATAGAGGTAGAAAAATAGAGTGATAGACAATAAGCAAAAAAGATTTTAAAAAAAGGTTAAAGAAACAAAGGATTACAAAGATTAGGGAAGGATTCAAAAACCATGCCCGGAACCATAGCAATGAATGAAAAACAAGATGGCTGCGCCCATTGAGGACCGCGTGGGTAAGTACGCTCGATAATTCCCCCGCGAGCACGCAAAAACGCACTCGAACACGTAAATGCGACCCGCGCACAACGTGAGCTTGCAATAGCGCCCGGAAATGGAAATACGCAACGCGGACAAGATGGCAACACCCATGTATGACTGCATGGGTAACTTTGTGGAGAGTGGGCTGCAAGAGGCCCGCGAATACGCAAAAAGCCCCGCGAACACGCAAAAAAAAGCCACAAATTCGCACAAATTTTCCGGATTATGCGGACCGCGAATTCGCTTTCCCACGAATTCGCAGACCGCGAAAATTTCACCCCTACTTAATTTATTGTATATCTCTGTATTCCCCTGAAGGCCTACGAGCAATTTATACACTTTCATTTACACCAGTTTCATCCCTGTTCGCTGTTAAAAGTGCTGCAGCTCCTTTATTATTTCTGCATTTATTAGTAAAGGCATCTAATTCAATCAGTGCTTGTTAAGTGCGACTACTCACCTGTGAGGGTCTCAAGGCACTGGAGGGGTTGACTAGGCACTGCAGTTCAGTTGAGATCATTCCTGAATTGGTTTACCACAGGAATAGCCTGAGGTGGAGAGGCAGGGTGTTCCAGGTTTTCGCATTGAGGTATGAAAAGGATCTTCCGCCGGTCCTGGTCTTGTGGGTCCGAGGGAAGGTGGCAATGGAAAGTTGGGCCGAGCAGATGTGTGTGTTGGGTACGTGGAATGAGAGATGGTGGTTCAGGTATGCTGGTCTGGTATTTGGAGAGCTTTGTATGCATGTCTGGGGAGCTTGAAGATGATTCTTTTGTTGACTGGGAGCCAGTGGAGTTCTAGTAGGTGTTTGGAGATGTGGCTGAGGTGGGGGACAATAGTAAAAATAATAATCCACATTTGTAAAGCACACAATAACCCGTAAGGGTCTCTAGGCGTTGGGGGCCATCAGGAAGATTAAGCAAGCTATTGCCCAGAGTCACATGGTGTTGGGCTAATCTGCTGCCGGTGCCGGGGATCGAACCGTGATCCCCAGATTCTGGAGTCAGTCGCCCTAGCCGCGGCGCCACACCTCTTCCCGTGAGGATGTGGCGAGGAATGCCCATGCGCAGGCTGCAGCGCATGCGCAGTTTCAAGAAGAAGGCGCGATAGACCCGGAAAAGATGTCCCCGCTATAAGGTAAGTGTCTTTAATCTTATTTAAGGCTTTAATCTTTTTAATATTGCGGGCGGGAGGCGGGCGAGAGGCGGGCGGGAGGTGGGCGGCCGGGGCGGGTGCCAGGTAACGGAAATTTGCGGAGAGGCACGGAAATTGGTTCAATTGCCGTGCCTCCCCGCGAAAGTCGATTACACGACTTCCGCCCACCCCTATTAGAGATCCATCAGTAGAGTTTGTGTTTTGAGGTATTGGTGTCTATGAATGCGGGCGGTGTGGTTGTGCTGAGGGAGGTGGTGAGATGTTCCATGGTGACCTTGTTCCAGTTGTGGAGGGGGAGGTGGTGTACGGTGGATTTCGTTAAGGTGAAATTAATGCAGTGGTGGTCGGTCCAGAAGAGTTCAGAGGTGAGGTTATGGGTGATGTTTTCGCTGGTGGAGAAGACAGCAGCAAGCATGTGTCCTGCTGCATGGGGTGGAGAGGTGGATGATGGTGATGCCTCCTCCTGGTCGGATGGTGTGGTCCTTGCGGGTGATCATGTAGCTGTCAGAGGTGGCGGTTGTGATGTCCTGGCCCGAACTGGGGTTTGTCCCGGTTTCCGTGAGGAAGGCGATGTCGGGGGAAATGGAGTCGAAGAGGTCCCAAATTGCTGTTGTGCGTTTGTGGAAGGAGCACGTGTTGAGGAGAATGCAGATTTGCTGGTAGGGTTCAATATGGGTAGGCCAGGCAGCAAGAGGAGCTTGAGTGTGGAAGCGGGTGAGGGTGCAGTTGTAGTTTCAGCAAGAGAAAGGTCATTGGGTGTCCTTTTGCGATGCAAGGTGGCAGGCGGCATGGCATCCAATGTTTAGGGCAAGGAGGGTGCTGGTGTCATATCAGTTGAGGGTCTGAGAACCAGAGTCCACGGCGATGGGCAAGGGAAGCAGATCACTGACAAGGTAGTAGTAGTAAACCATCTTGCAGAACCATCAAACCCGCCCAGTGAAACATCGCAAACTCTCTGCAATGCTCTGGCGGACTTTTTCTCTGAAAAGGTTACGTCTATATTCAAGGACCTCACTCCAAATTCCAGCCCCATCAAACCAACTAACACACAAATAAATCAGAACTTACCGGTTCTTATGGAGTTTACCAAAATACACCCGCAATACATTCATAAATTAATCTCGTCAATTAAATATGGCTCCCCATTGGACCCTTGCCACCCTTCTATACTCAATACTATTCCAGACATCATTACTTTACCTCTGACACACATTTGCAATGCCATGTTCTCAACAGGTTCATATCCAACAATATGGAAAAATACTATAACTAAGCCACTCCTCAAAAAACCATCACTTGACCCTTCACTACCTTCCAGTTACCGTCCCATAGCATCCTTACCGTTCCCAGCCAAAATCTTTGAATCCGTCATAAATAAACA
Organism: Lissotriton vulgaris; assembly: GCF_964263255.1. NCBI lineage: Eukaryota > Metazoa > Chordata > Amphibia > Caudata > Salamandridae > Lissotriton > Lissotriton vulgaris. Next base: position 766,828,836 of record NC_141695.1, on the reverse strand, counting down.
GCTGTCCGAATATATTCATAATCATGACCTTTTAGATGACACCCAGTTCGGTTTCCGACAAGGTCACGGGACAGAAACTGCCCTGATCAAGGCCGCAGATGAAATGAGAACAACGATGGATAATGGCGGACAGGCTGTGTTGATTCTGCTGGACCTACCGGCGGCATTCGACACGGTCGATCACTCTACTTTGATCGACCGTGTTGAGGCCATCGGTATTAAACATAAAGCCAGGGATCTTATCACATCTTTTCTGACAGACCGTAAACAAGCAGTTAAATTAGGCACATATACATCTCCCACTTTCACGCTTCCTTGTGGAGTTCCTCAGGGTTCCTCGCTAAGTCCGACCCTTTTTAACATCTATGTTTCGGACTTAGCGAGGGTAATAAAAGCCTATAACATCAACCTAACAACATATGCAGATGATACCCAGTTGGTATTATCTGTACACAGAGACGGTCCTACAATAGCAGCAAACTTCAAAGACGGCATGAGGGCCATTAGCAGTTGGATGTCTTCTAACTGTCTAAAACTGAACTCTACTAAGACTGAAGTAATGCTGTTTGGTAAGATCCAGCCTATGTGGTCCCCCCTTTGGTGGCCGGAAGAAATGGGCACTCCACCTGAACCAGTCAGTAAAGTCAGAAACTTAGGAGTCATTTTTGATGACAAACTCCTTTTTCACCATCATGTGAACTCGGTAGTTTCATCATCATTTAACACTCTACGGAAAATCAAGAAACTCCTTCCATATCTCCCTAAAACAGCAGGAAAAACTCTAATTTCTGCATTGGTGTTTTCACGCACTGACTATTGTAATGCCCTCCTCCTCCATGCACAAGAAAAGGTAATCTCCAAACTTCAAATGATACAGAATGCCTCAGCCAGAGTTTTACTGGGCATTTCAAAATTCAGCTCTGTTTCTAGACACCTGAAACAATTGCATTGGCTCCCGATTAGAAGTCGCACAAAATTTAAGTCCCTTTGTATTGTCTATAAGGCAATTAACAATGTTGGACCTAAATTCCTCAGGAATTAATTTAAACCACTCATAACTCCCAGAACGCTTCGTTCAAATACTGCTCATCTGCTTAATATACCCAGAACGAGGAGAGTTAACTGGGGAGGCAGATGCTTCACCATCGCAGCTGCAAAACTGTGGAACTCTCTTCCCCTTACTATAAAAACCAGTTCCACTCTGACTATCTTTAGAAAGCAACTAAAGACATGGTTGTTCTCTCAATAATCTGACTAACTGGAAAGTTTATAAAGGAATGTTTCAGTAATCTCACATTAGTTATATCAAACATAGCTCACAGCGCTAAGACACCCCTGGGTAATTGCAGCGCTTTAAAAATTTCATAAATAAATAAATAAATAATAAAGGTCAGTGAAATTGCTCCTTTACTGGTGCAGCAGCTGCCATTACGTAGTGTGAGGGGAGGGCTGGACAACTGGGAGGCGTGAAGCAGAAAATGCAGTGCTGGAAGGGGGCAGGGCCATGGCCGTCAAGCAGGGGTAAGGTGCAGATAAAAGAGAGTGAAAAGTAAGCAAGAGGGAGAAAAAGGGAAAAAGTTAAAAAATGAAAAGAAGGCAGAGGGGAAGTAGAGACAGAAGTACAGGGACGGAAGGCAGACCAGCAGCAGAACAAAGACGCTCCCCACTAGACCACCAGGGATGAGGGTCTCAAACCACCAACCAACCAGGGTCATTAAACCTGCAAGGGGTAGCATCTACCAGGCGGAGCTGTACAGGGAGGGAAGCAGATCACTGAGGTGTTGACAACTGTCCAAAGAGGTGACTGGAGTCAAACTACTGAACACTTCCTCCTGACTTATGCAGCTACAATTTGCCTGGTGGCTGATAGTGACTTAGTAAGTCCAGCAAAGTACAAATTGATTTTTGGGATGTTGTCTCGGATGCAACGGTTGTCCCTAATGGTGTGAACGTGCAGGTGGGAGTAGAGGTAGATAAGTTGTCTATCATCCAAAGGGGCAACCTTTACTGAGTTAGGCTAGAACTTCTAAGAAATAGAATGCCAATATGTGCTTGTGACGCCAGGTGTGCATGTCCAATCTACAGAAAAGAACAGGGAATAATGATACAAAGGCACCAACTTCGGCATTAATCTTTCAAAGAAACTCCCCCAATTGCACTGACAGGAAGCAATTTTTTCACAGACACCTGATGCAAATGTTCTGCAATCCTACCTGGATCATACTCCGCACTAAAAACCCAATGGAGTAATTTGATGATCCCCATAAAAACCTTGCAAAAGGTGTTAATGGGCTGAGAGGGCTCCCAGACTACCCTCTCTCATGGGTATTTGGCGGCTTTGGGCTCCATGGGGTCTCAGGGGCTGAGGGGACTTGTGTTACCCCTGAGTAAGGCTTGGAAAGCTCCTAAAAATAAAAATGACCAGCAAAACAATAGTAGTCCGGCTAGATGTATTTAGATGTAAACATGTTTTTAGACATTGGGGCATATTCTCAAAAACGTGTGATAACCATCGCAAAAGTTACTTAACACAATTACCAACTTCGCATCTATCACAGGAAAATGACGCTATGTTAACCAAGCATTCTCAACACGGCGGTACCATGTGATACTCTCCAGATAACGCGTCAAATGTCCATGTTAAAATCTACACCATTCCGCAAAAATACGAAATGCAAACGCAAAAAATCCTGCGATGAGGCCAATCGTGGTACAAAGAGCAGCAAAAATTAGCGACAGGTCTGCAAACACCACGCATCTGGCGGGAAAAAGCACCAAAAAGTTACAAATACAACACACCAAAACCAATCCAAAGTTCTTAGCAACATGGATGCAGTCAGAGTGTCGAGGAGGCCAATCGAGGAGGTCAAGAGGAGCTGGCATGATGTGAAAATCTAAAACAGGCACAAATCCGCTGCCAACAGTAAGGCTGCAATGGGGACAGGAGGCAGGAGTCCTGCGCCACAGTAGAAGATGGAGGAAACGGAGGCCACAGTCATCAGTGCGGAGACGGTGCAAGGAGTCAGGAGTCCGGGCACAGCTCGGGAGGACCTGACACAACATCAACAGGGTGAGTAACCACCAGGGACTGGGGCGATGGGGGGAGATGGGCACATTGGCACACATGCACAATGAGTAGTAGCACACTGCACACCCAAATGACCCAGTATCATGGCCATGTTCCCCGTAGCACACACACAGCAAGAACAGCACACCCACAGTGACGACAGTGTGGTACAAATGCGCAAACACGATTCTGCATAACAAAGGACACAACTGGGTTCGCACATACAAAGAAACAGGCCTACTACATCTGACAGAGCTGGAAACTGTGAAATGGAAATGTACGCATACAACCATACATCCGTCATGTAGTCCAAATGTACATGGACCCGCATCTAATTCCTGCACCTTCCAAACAGACACAATGTACATTGTCTGACAGTCTGCATGTAAAAAGAACAATACGGCAACATACATGTCAACACAATGTCCCATTCACATTGCAGATGGACACACAACACCTGCAGCAGAGCACAGAAGACCACACATCAGTGATGCTGGAGAGGACCACCACACTTTTGACACTGATGGCCTACAACAGGCCTAGGGAATCCCATGCAACCCACCACCAGGACCAGGGCAGCCAAGCTGCGTAGAGGAATCCACAGATCCTACAACAGACCACAGCAGGAACCACCCGCAAGCACGGCTGGCTCACAACACGTCACCGAGCCACACATGGCAACCCAATGCCAGGTGACAGAACGCCAAAAGGAGGTGGCAGAACAGGTGTGGGTTGGGTCCGAGCCCATGGAAGGAAAACTAGATCATAGACGTAGGTGTCTATCATCCTTCAGGGACCACCTACACCCCACAGAGGAGACCCACACTGCCATTGACACATGCAGATGCACATACCCAGTACATAAACACGCCATTGGGCATGCAAACATCAGTCACACACCTGTGTTGGCTCTGTGTACGATGGCCCAGTCCACTTCCCTGACGACTAGAGTGGTTATCGACAAAGCCACATCTCTAAGCTTCAACCCACTGCCTGCTGTGACATGGTTGTATCCGCTGTACACAGCACATAGTACTGTGGTAGGACCCGGGGCACTCATGCATACAACAATACCACAGGGACACATGCAGATATCATGTTGAATTGGCTACTGGCACGTGCGCCCGGCCCCTTCATTGGCAGGGCCACATGTACAGTGATTCCTGTGCTAGATGTGCGTGAGGTGTGTGTAAGACAGCCTGCATGGAGTGTTTGGTGCTGGCTACAACCTGAATAATGGACACCAGTGCAATGGAAACACATACACCTGCATAACAGAGTCAATTCCTGAGCAACATGGAGGGAGCCGGACCAAGTACAGAGGTCACCCAATATACAAACAGAAGTGTCCTTGAGTTGCAGTGCACTGAGTTAGGGGCAATGGAGCTGAGCGCACTCATGTGAAGAAAATGTCTGGTATTGTTTACCGTCTGGATAATCCTGATGCAGATGCAGTGGGGTGTGTTAGACCTGCATCATCTTCCACGTCAGTGTCCCAGGTCCCCCACACTGCCTGAGGTGACATTGCTGCGCAACATCTCCACAGCACAACACTCAATCAGTGATGGACCATGGGTTGCGGTGCATTGAATGGAGTGCTGAGCAGGGTAACAGGCAGAGGATTGCATCCACAACAGGTGCGAGCAACTCCGTTAGTCTGTCAGTACCACTATTTTGACTCTGGCAGATGGCGTTTGGAGGTGGTCCTGGCAATGGTGGTGTGTGCCTCCTGCGGTGATGCCAGTCTGAATAAGATGTGATGTGTGAGCCCTGGTGGTGGCTTGTGGCTGGAGGCAGCGGACAGTGCAGGGCCACAGACACATGGCGTTGATGACCCCAAAACCATCGCCTCAGAGGCCATCCAACATCTCAGAAGAAGGGGTCCTGGACCTGACCAGCACAGAGTTAGTGGCCCCGGATGCACAGCAGCCGACACAGGCACCCCGCCATGGGACTTTGACTTGCGATCCACTGAGGTAGGGCCACGCAGACTGTGCGGGTCCTCTTCGAGCTCCAAGGGGAATGGGACTGAGGGTAGCGGGGACAGTGGAAGGGGTCCTCCAGGGCATGATGCAAAGGTTTGATCTCATCCAGAATCAGCAAATGGAAAAGTTGAAAGCGACAGCCTTGTTTCCACCAACAATTCGGTATCAGCTATATGAGGATGAAAACTACCTCCTAGTCCATACACTCAGACGCCACCAAAGTTCAACCAGAGAGTGTCCATGATTGTTGGGGAACAGACTTAGTGGCACCTGGGCTGAGGCTAAGCAGTCTGTGATGATGCCAGTACACTGATATGAAGTCTGCCATTGCTAAATCAGGACTCTGTAATCTACTGGACCGTAGTGTAGGCCGGAGGCAGCGGTCAGTAGTGGCCCACAACCACGTGTCGTAGACTCGCGATGCACAAGGTTAGTGCCACCAGGGCAGTTGTCGGCAGTGTCCGATTACCTCAGTAACGATGTTTCTTTTCCCCTCGCATTTACAACGCGTCATCCTCTTACGCCTCTCCTTGCGTGCATTGATATGCACTCTGTCTTTGAATCATCCATATCCAGTTCCAATAGTGTGACTACGTGAGCGCAGCGTAGGCCACGGGCAGTAGTCTGCGTGGGCCCACATACACGTGTGGTTGTGAGGCTAAGCACAGACTTGGTGGCACCACATCGAAGGGAATATAGTGATGTAAAGTCTGCATTGCCATGTGTACCTGGCCATTGCATGATCAAGACCCAGTTCCAAATGTGTGACCTACTCAAGCTTAGTGTGTCCCTGGAACAGTAGTCCATGTGGGCCCACATGCATGTGTGGTTGTGATGCTGAGCACAGAATTGGTGGCACCACATCGAAGGGAGCATAGTGATTTCCAGTCAGCCATAAACATCATCCCCTGCCATGGTGCAATCAAGGCTCAGTTACAAATGTGTGACCTACTAGTCTGCTGTGTCAGCCGGTAGAGTATGTAAACAAGAAAGGACTCCTACACGCCTTGCTCGCGGAGGCCGTGACGGTTGTTGCAGGTTGCCAGGGTCGTGGGCCTCTGAGCAAGCACCTGCATGTGGTGGGCCCTCTTGGACACACGCCGGTGTCAGCAGGTGGGCATTGAGGCCCGGGTACGCAGGGGCAGCCAGGACTGCTTTGGGGACCAGCGCCTGGGGTACAGCAGGTGCACCGGATCGCAGGCAACTCCGCTCACAGAGACAGCATCGGCCTCGTGGTGGGGTGAGAGGTGCCACCATGCCAGAGGCGCTGGGTATTCCGAAAGTGGACCACACCCAGGGTTACGTGCCTTTTATTCACACCCCTAAGCTGTCCTGGCGTACGCCGGGCCAGCCCACCCCACTCACGCTTACAGGGGGAACGTAACAAGCTACAGTCCAGCGATCTTCCCCACTGGCTGGGGTGACATGGTTGCGTCCACTGTCCATTATACTCCATACATCCGCTGGGTCTGTCGACATGGATATGTGTGTGGTCTGCATACCGCAGGCTGGCCATCACATCCACACCACACTTGGCATTGTGTACATTCTCATTCATAGGATACTTGCCTCCTTCGCACATGCATAGCCCCGACCACTTCAGACATCCTGCTTTTGTGTGGCTGAAGTGCCATGCCGTTGAAGGCTAATGTACATGACTGGCCCAGGTTCCCAAGTAAGTTATGCTGTTGTGTCGGGTGGGTGTGCATGCTGTATGTGAGCTTGTGACGTGTACATTTCAGCTTGATAATGGACTGTAGGAGGTGTTTGAATCGTGCACACTGCCTCGGTGGTTGGCAATGAGGTTGGTGGAGATTCCCAGGAGATGTACGTGCCTGTACATGTGTGGGATACTGTGTGCAGTGTTGCAAGGGGGTACAAGTAGAACATGTCTTCAGTCAATTGCCCCTGACACGTGTGGGTATCTAGCTGTGCCATAGATGCCTTGCTTGGTCTCCAGCTGTTCCTGCGCAGGGTGTGAGATGTATAGATAGTGGGGTACCAAGCTGATGGTGTCATCCATGACCGTTGTGAGGGACTTGAATTGGCCTGGCTGTGTGACTTATTTAACTCTGGCAGTTGTTGGTTGGTGGGTACCAGAGGCCAACAGGTGCATCACGGCCAGCATTTTTGTCTGAGGTGGGATGTTGGTTGTCCGCTGTGTTGGTACCGTCAGCCAATGGTGGTCAAGGTGCTGATGTGGTTTGTCCCTTTGAGCCTGTAGTGGGCAATGACATTCTCTGGTGTTGAGTCTTTGAGGTTGGTGCATTTTCTGGGGTCGCTCTCTTTGTCTGCACTGCCTCATTGGTGGTCCGTGGGGGCGGTGTGGGTCTGGGGGTTAGGAGGGTCCTGGGTGTGGTGGCGGTGGGTGTTGTGGCCCTCTTGGGTGTTCGTCCCACATGTTCAGTGGCTCCATGGCATCTGCTGTTCTTCAGGTGTGGCTCTGACCTTGGCTCCGATTTATGGTGCAGGCTGTGGTCCGACTTTACACCAGGTCAGAGCAGGTGTTAGTTTCCTGCTGCTAACGCGCCTTATCGCCTGTTTTGGGATCTTATCAGCGATCTGAGTGACCGTTGAGAATGTTGCAGAGTGGTGTTGATGCAGCTTTTAGCTCGGAAATGCCTACTCTGCATCTCATTAGCGATAGTTGCGGGGGTCATCTGTGGCAAGGTTTTTTGTGGCTGCTATCGCAGGTAAACTGGTGCTATGGGCTGTTAGCACCAGCTTGTAAATGGGGTGGGAACTTTATTGCGACTTTGGCTGAGATAAAGTGCAGTTAACTCAGCAATAGCTCCTTGAGAATATGCCCCATTGTGTTTCTTGCATTCACATCGGATCCTCAGGTGCCTGATGGCCATCTCAGAATTGTGATAGGTTGTTTCATAATTTTGATGGATTATTTGAGATTTCTGACCTGAGGTTTCAGAATTTCTATCTCCCTTTTGGATAATGGGATTATGCTCTGTCACTTCAGAGTTCAGCTCTGTGAACGTGATATTCTGAAAATACATTCATTTCCGTCCACCTAGGGATTGTGACAAGTCATTTCAGAACTCTGGTAATTTTTTGTAACTGTTATTTCTAATTCTACATGACCAGTGCATTTCAGCTGTTTTAAAATTGTAATCGGTAATTTAATAATTGCGAGGTATCTTCATTGCTCCAGTCTTCTTGCAAGATATATGAATTGGCACAGGTTTACTCTGTGGAATGCAAACTATCATGGGCGTATTTAGTGACTGAGCTGATCACTTCAGATTCCTAACAGTAAGGGGCAGATTTACAAGCCCCTTGCGCCACTTTTGAGTCATTTTTCCCATGTTAAAAATGATGCATATGTGGCACAAGGGGCTTGTAAATCTGCCCCTAAGTATATTCAACATGCCAGCTTTCTTCAAGAATTGGTTTGCATTGTAATGGCCATACGACACTCCGACAGACCATTTCAAATGTTGCTTCAAATTCGTATTTTAAATTCTGAGTTATAGAAATCTGTAGGCGAAGTCTGAGACTTCTTCCATGGTATTCGGTATAGGCTGTCTATTGTTCAGACCCTCTGCACATTTGTATTTTTTCTCTTCCTCCTAGTGTCTGCTTTCTTTCAGTGGAAAGGGGGAGGGCGGGTCCCCATCCTTCACTCACCTGCTGCTCAATTATACCAAGGTTTAGTACAATTTCACGACAACAAGAAGAGCTTTGACAGGTAGGTAATTCATCCACTGTCCTTACACCACTTATATGAGTCTATTAGGGTTAGCACATGAATTAGGGAATGCTAATAAAGGTCCTGAAGAACGACTAGTGATTTACTCACACATTGGGTAGAGCTTAAAGTTGATGCCCTGGATAAAAGATTTGAAGGAGGTACTGTTGGACTTGGCCCTTATGGCAGGTTCACCCCTAATCTTTTTGCTTTTAATCTGTGATATGTATGTATGATTTTCTGGTCTGTGTGCACTTTTTCTCTGTGCCCCAGAGTAAAGTGTGTGCATGTAGTTAGGCTGGCCTGCTCTCCCATAGGGATGCATGGGGAATGTCTGTGTCCCTAGTAATTCCTGATGTGTGGGGAGTGCATGCTCGAGTTTGGTATGTGCGTGTTCGTGGGAATGAATGCTTTGCAATGATGTATGTTGCATGAGTGTGGAATGTGTAGAAATGTCATTTCTTGGACTTGGCATATTAATGTAAAATATGTCTGCAGTGTGATTGGCTGGAGCTGGCTGGTGAGCCTGGCTCCAGGAAGGCTGGATGGGTCTGCCCGGTGGTGAGTGTGAGATCAGCATGCTTGATGGCTTGGGAGGAGTGCACTTGGTCCCTGATGGGCCTGGACTTTCCCCGGACAATGCTGGCTCCACCCCCTGTAGTGCGACTGATGGCCCTAGCCTTGCCAGTGAATAGAGAGGGTGGTTGGGGTAAACAGAGTACTTCAGAACCAGCTGCAACTGGTTTTTCCCCCACCCTGCACCCTTGAGACAAAGGGGTTTTACTGTATAAGAAGGGGCTGTGTCCCCATACAATTTGTCCTGTTCTTGGTTCTGCCTAGGATCTTGCCAGAGGGGGCTGCTGCTGCTGCAGGGGCCAAGAGGACCGCCACTTGGCTGTCTCCCTGCCTGGAGACCCAGTGCGCTGGCTCTGGCCCTGCCTTGCCCCTCTGCCTGCCTCCAGACCCTGCTGGAGCTTTCCTGTGCCTGGAGGCGCCCTGAATTTGATTTATAGCGCTAGGAGCGCTTTCCTGGTGCCCCAGCGCTCAATAGCGCTTTGCTTATCTTTTTAGCGCTGAGCGCGCTCTTCTATAGTCCCTAAGCGCTTGGGAGCGCTGTATTTGCATTGCCGGTGCCACCCGGCATTGGGACCGATATTGCCGATTTTTGGAGGAGCGAGTGCCCACCTCGCTTTATTTTTAATTTGAAGGCCGGTGCCACCCGGCATTGCCCCGTTGTGCTGATTTTATTTCAAGCTGGTGCCCACCCGGCATTGCCCCGTGTTCACCGCCGCAGCCCGGGAGCCCTGAAAGCTGTTGCCGGGCCGCTGCCTAGAGCGACCCGGAAGTCCCGCCTCCTGACCCCCAGGGCCGCGCTGCCATTGGCGGCCCCGGCGGAAGTCAGGCAGAAGGACGGCGTGACGAGGCCAGGCGGGAGACCGAGGAAGCCTGCTCCCGTGTCCGCGAGGCTCCCCGTGTGGAGAGGAGCCCCGCGCTGCTGCTGGGAGGCTCCCCGGGAGGAGAGAGGAGCCCCGCCCGCCCTGAGACAGCCGGTGAGTGCATGGAAGAGGGAGAGGGGCGTCGGGACACATTTTCGGTGTCCGCCCCTCCCCCGTAGCGCGATCTTGCGCGCACTACTTTGTGAAGCCCGAGGGCTTCAGGGGGCATTTACCTGATCGCGAGTCCCCCGTGAGGGACTCCAACGAAGCCTGCCATCCAGATTGGAGCCCCGAGGCTCCTGGGGGCAAGTTGTGTGTTCTGAGCCCAGCGAGGCTCCAACGTGGGCAGCATTTCTTAAGTTGAGAGCCACGAGGCTCTGTGAGGCCATTTGCATTGATTTAGAGCGCTGAGCTCTATTTGCACATTTTGCTTGGTGAGCCCCTGAGAGGCTCCTTGCCCACCTTGGTTCTTGAGCCCTCCTGGCTCCAACGTTGTGCATCATATTTACAACTGTCCAGCACTTAGTGGACAGTTGCCACGTTTAGGCTTTGTGTTCTGTGCTGCCTGCACAGACCCCCCCTGACACTGAGACTCAGGGCATTCCGCCCCTTTCGAGGCCAGTTGGCCTGAGGGACCTTTTGAGTGTTGTGCTTTGTGCACCCCGCGCATTGTAATTTGTTGTTGATATAATTCTTGCGCATGTGTTCTAACCTGCACCTTTTCTAAAAGTGACCTGATTAGGTATTTTATGGTTATCCCCTTATGCTAAATGTGACCTGCATAGTAGATGGTTGATGGTTCATTTTATGTGTAGGTTTCCTTCCCTTTGCTAAGAGTGAATTGCTTAGGTGTTGGTATTCCTTCCTTAGGTCCTAGTTACCTGCGTGATTTCCTACAGTGTTTTAGGGTTGCGTAGAAGGTCCTGATTTTTCCAGTGATTACTGGATGTGTGTTGCTTTTATAATTTTGGTGCTACTCATTCTATGTTTACGACATAAGTGTATATCTACCAGTATTAGTATCTAACAAGTGCCTACCCCTGACAGTGGTCCATGTGGCCCTGTCCTGTAAATAATTCCCCTTGTAATTTTTGCCCGTGCCCCTGGCACATTGTAAAGTTTGTGTGTTATCTAATGTGTTTTGTTTATTATAAATACAAAGGCTATTTTTTATATATATCCTTGTGTAGAGTCTTTCTTTGTGGTGGGCCTTGGGTGTTGTTGCTGGGGTGCGTGCGCAAATACTTAACTCATACCGCCTCCAAGTTTAGCCTAGACTGCTCGCGCCACGCTACCTAGAGGGCGAGTGGGGGTTGCCTTGGTGTGTGACTCCCCTGCCCTGACTTTAGAAATGGTGATCCCTGACTGACCTCGACGCGAGTCTTGGCCGGCCAGGGTCCCGTTTCTAACAGGTACCATAATCAATACTGTGCATGCCACGCCCTTTATGCTTTTATTCTTGTATAAGATTTGCTTAACCCTCAATAGTCCTCAATAAAAGTCTTCATTTTGACTCCTTTGAATGTAATTTGACTCCTTTACTACCCTTCATATGTCCAAGAAACTGCTCCTAATTCAGGGCCCTAGTTGAACCCATCTAGCAGCAGCTGGTGCTGGGAAACTAGCAGCCCTATGATGAAGCATGTCACGAAGTGTGGGTGAGGTGTTACATCTTTTTTTTTTTTTAAGAATACTTTTTAAAGACCAATCTATATACAACTAAACTCTAAGAGGAACATAAACAACTTTGCTAGACCCTGTTCATCGTTATTGATATGTAGATTTATGGCTCACAGAGAGTCCAGATCAATGGCAACCTGTCCGCTCCCTCTCCGATCATGGTTGGAGTGCCTCAAGGATCAACCCTGTCCCCTACCCTCTTCAATCTTTAACTTGAACCGCTCTCAGAGTGCTGTGCACTGCCAATATCTCCTACCACATGTATGCCGATGACACACAGCTCTACATCAAAATCTCTTCTGAGGACATTCGCTCCCCGAATGAGGCCCTGAAGTTGACTGTTCACTGGCTCACATCTAACCAGCTAAAACTCAAAGCTAAAAAAACAGAGTTCCTCTTAATTTCAGCACCTAACCACAATACAGACATTCAAGAATGGATCAAGGCTATCACAGTGCTAAACTGCTCTCCTACCCTTGTGGACTCTACTAAACCCCCTGGAATTTTCTTAGACGGCAACCTGAACATGCGTGGCCATATTACCTCTAAGCATGGGTGAATTTTGCGAATTCGCGATCCGTGAATTTGCGGATTTGCGAATTTGCGATCCGCAAAATTCGCGAATTTGTGTGAATTTGCGGATTTTTGTTTTTTTGCGTGTTCGAGGGGTTTTTTGCGTGTTCGCTGGGTTTTTTGCGTGTTCGCGGGGATTTTTGCGTCTTCGCGAGCCGCTTGCATAGCGAAGTTACCCATGCAGTTGTTTATGGGAGAGGGAGAGATAGATAGATAGATAGATAGATAGATAGATAGATAGATAGATAGATAGATAGATAGATAGATAGATAGATAGATAGATAGATAGATAAAGAGAGGGAAAGAGAGAGGGAGAGAGAGAACAAGAGAAAGAAAGAGAGGCCGGATCTTTGAAGTGCCAGATTCCTGAGTTGCCCCTCCAGAACATACAGCTTTTTATTTTTAGCAAAATGCATATGAAAATTGTGCTGTAAAGGTCTCTTTTAGTTGAACCCCTCCTGACAACTCAAAATGGGTGTATTTGCCATCCTCTCCCTTCTTCCTGTTTTTTATATCTGTAAGTGCTTCCTGATGAGGTTTAATTCCTTGGACAGGTGCCTCGTTGCCTACTTGTAACTGTTCTCTGACCCTGCTTCAAGGGTCAGAGCAGGGTCAGAGAATAGTTGCAAATAGGCAACGAGGCGCCAGGAAGCAATTAGCAGCAGGTGTCCAAGTTGAAGTTAATTTGTTTGTAACCCTTTTGTAAAAGGTTACAAAGAAATTAGGTTCAACTTTTGCACCTGCTGCTGTAACCCTTGCTTGGCTGAAAATTCGTCCCCGCTGGACCGCGGATTTTACAGCGATTTCGCGAGATTCGTGGATGGCGAAATCGCGGAAAATCCGCAAATTCGCCCGCGAAATGGATTTTACGCCCACCCCATAACTGCCAGATTTCATTTGACCTACCTAAGAAACCTGAAACCATTCCTCGACACCCCAGATCTAAAATCGGTAATTCAGGCATTAGTCATTTCTAGGCTAGAATATGGATGCTCCCCCCTCTCAGGCCTACCCAAGATCTCGCTGGCGCCCTTGAAAGCCTGCCTCAACGCTGCCGCAAGACTTCTGAGTGGCATTAAGAAGTTCAACCATATCTCGACCCACCTTAAAGTTCTGAACTGGTTTCCTCTTGAGGCCAGAATCCAATTTAAGCTGGCTTGCATCACCCACAAGGCTCTTTCCTCAAAGTCCCCTGCATTTCTCACCCAGAAACTCGTGATATCCGAAGAAACCAGAAACTCCTGGTCCGCCAGAGACTTTTTGCTCCAACTTCCATTCTTCAGGAAAAAAAGAATGTGGTATTGGGCCTTCTCTGGGGCTGCCCCAAGAATATGGAACTCACTCCCACCAGTCATTAGAAGAATATCGTCTAGCACATTTCAAAAAGGAGGCCACAACTTTCCTAATGGGGACATTTCTCTCCTAACGCTCAAGTTACAATCACCTCTGTAACCTGGCTTCACCTATCGCTACAGCACTATCCCTGGGCCTTTTCTCCTTATGATACCCACCCAGCACTTCCGAACAAACCTCCCGGTTTGTTTAGACTGCTTTTTCTAGCTTAATGTATCCTGGTATTATGATTTTTTGTTTTACCAATATATTATGTCTACCTGTCCCTATCTCTTTGTCTTTGTATCCCACCTGTTGCTGCTGTAAAGTGCTCTGATACCCTCACAAGTCTGGTTCGCGCTCTATAAAACACTAAATAAATAAATAAAATAAATAAATAATAAAATTAAACCCATCACAGAGGAAGAAATCATCTGGTGATACGCTCCCTCAAAACTGGGTAAACCTCTGGCCAAAATGGCTATTTGTCGAAATTCTATTAAAAACTTTACCAGCAGTGTGACAGGCACCCTTCAAGTAGTTTTCATCAATATGGCTCTTCGGGCCTCATTAATAGGTTTGCTACTGAACCTACCATCATAGTGATACCTAAGGAAAGGAAAGACCTTCTAAATGTCAAAAATTACAGACCGATCTCCCTTATTAATATTGACTGCAAGATTTACACAAACATTGCAGCTCACAGACTCGAAGCGGTCATTCAACTGTTGATCCCAAACTCACAAACAGGCTTCCTTAAGGGCAGACTTGCAGCGAATAACATCGGACATTCTGCTGTGTCTTAGAAAGAGCTAAACTATCCCACTTCCTAACCGAATCCTTAGCGCTGGATGAAGCAAGGTCTCCTGGCCATTTCTCCATGCCAGCCTGCACAAATATTACCTTGGCGAAGTCTTAGAAAGAGCTAAACTATCCCACTCCCCAACACTGACCTTAGGGCTGGTTGCAGAAAAGGCCTTTGTCAAGGTCTCCAGGTCCCTTCTCCATGCCACCCTACACAAATATAACCTTGGTAAAAACTTGATATAGATTACTATTGATCTCTGGTCAGGTCAAAATGCAAGCATAAGGGTTATTGGTCATTTTTACCCAACCTTTCACTCTTTTTATTATAATTTATTTTTAATTTTTTGAAAGAACGTAAAAACCTGACACTGCTGTCATGGCTGTCAATTACAAAGCAATTACATACATCAGATTTCATAAACAGCGGGAGAAAGTGATTAATAAAGCAAGGTCATCAGTGGGGTAGGGGAACCAAAAAAAAAAAAAAAAGACAGCAAGAATTCATGGAACTATACAAACATAATACTAAACATCTTGAATATGATGGACACACAAGCTATTTTAGCCATTCCTCGACCGGGCCCAGATATTGCAACCCAGTCCGCCTCCACCTACCCTTTAGTAAGAATACTGAGAACTCCAGATTGTAAATAGCAAGTAACCTGGCTCTCCAGTTAGTGGATGTAGGTGCATCAGGGCATAACCACTGCGAGGTAATACATAGCTGAATCATTGACATGGCTATGAACAAGAACGCGGATACATACCACGTATTTCTAGCCCCTACTGCACCTTCATAACCCATCATCACCATCTCTGGGGAGAGTGAACACAGGATATTAAGAGTAGAGTTGATAAAACGCTCAACATCAATCAGAAATTCACGCAGATTCGGACAAGAATAAAACATATGAATAGAGTCCGATGAGTACAGCCCACACCTTGCACAATGATCTCCCTTCCTGCCACCCCATTTTGCTATAATAAAGATCGAACATTGCCATGTAACTTTGGGTCCGGAGGCTACCAGAAATTATGACGTCATTGGCTAAATCCAGTGCAGGCCTCAAATCAACCCCGGTCTTCCCAGATTTGCCCTCCCACTTAAGATTTTGTGCCTTCAGATCGTCCGGAAGGCCGGACAACAAATGTTGATACACTGTACCTATTTTAGCTTGCTTTTGAATCACTTCACATATAATTAGCTTATCTAGCATTGAGGGGGTTTCACTGAGATATTTATGAATAAAACTTCTAACCTGGAGATATTTAAAAAAGTCAGGAGTATTCAACTGAAACTTATCCCTCACAGGGGAATACCAGGACGGGTTCCCTAGGCAAGCGCTTAGAAACCGCTCGGTGATTTGTGCTATATAAATTCCTGTACATTTACAAATATGAAAAAGAAAGTATTTGCCCACCCGCAACTAAATCTCGTATAATCTGAATACCAAATATCTGCCATTTAAATATAGTCTGATCCCGGAAAATAGAGGGCAGAAGTCGAGCTGCTTTAAATGATGTATAAATATTAACATTAGGAATAGACAATTTCCAGATTTTCTGCCAAACTAAAAATATAGCAATAATTACCTTGAACCTAGTCTTCTTGAAATAACTCGCCTCCAGAACTTGCGTCAAAATACCCTTTGCTGCCGCGCCAAGACCAATCTCATAGATAGTAGGACTATTGCATGGCAAAGCATTCACATTTTCTCCCAGCAATGGAATCCCAAAAATTGACCATCACGGACCAATAGTAAAATACCAGGTTAGGTACTGCCCAACCACCACGATCGCGCGGAAGACACATCCATTTGGCAGCCCTGCGGGAGCGGCGAGAACCCCCATAGAAAGCTATGGAAGGTCCTATCAGCCTTCGCCAAGCTGCTGTATGGGAGTTCTAAAGGAATGCTCCTGAAGAGATATAAAAACTTTGGGAGTACCAGCATTTTAAGAACACTTCAGCGGCCGTAAGGGGAAATATGTATGTGGTCTAATGATTCCAGCTTAGTGTTTACAGCCTGAACTACTAGAAGAATGTTCAAATCCGGAATGGTTTCTACTATGGCAGTGATCTTGACTCCCAGATATGTTGCTTCATTGACCACTGGGGCATCGGAGTATGACATATTAGTTGTTTGAACCACCTGAGTTTTAGCCACATTTAACTTATCCCCCGACACCGATCCAAACTGTTCAGCAGAAACCTTAATGGCAGAGAAGGCTGAAGAAACTTCTGATGTTCACACACCAATGTCATCCACGTAGGCCAGGGCCCGATACTCTGTACCATCGATCCTTATCGGAGATATGTCCAAATTCCCTTTGATTTTGCTAAGGAACAGGTCGATGTACAGAGCAAAGAGTAAGGGTGAGCAGGGGCACCCTTGCCTGGTGCCTCTACTGATATTAAAATACCTTGACTCTTGACCTGTGACGCGTAGTGCTGCCATTGGGAAGACATATAGTGCCTGGATAAATTCGTTACGGAAGCCCTTCCAACGAAGCACAGCCCGCAGGAACCCCCAGGAGACCCTGTCAAATGCCTTCTCGGCGTCCAACAGGATCACCCCGAGGGGAGAAGAAGTGACCTGAGCCCAATCCAATAGGGCAATGACATGCCAAACGTGGTCCGCCGTGTCCCTGCCCGGAATAAACTCATGTTGGCGCTGGGAAACCAATGGGACAATCACCTTGGCAAGCCTGGATGCTAAGATTTTAGAGTATATTTTACTATCACTGTTTATGAGTGAAATTGGACGAAAGGATGATGGGCTTAACTCACACTTTCCCTTTTTTTCTAACAAAACAATCGTAGTCTGGCGCCAAGAGTCAGGAACGACACCACGCTGTGCCGACCTAAAAACAGCTAAACAGCTGTCGGATCTCTACAAGAAAGGTCTTATAGAACTCCAAAGGCACAGCGTCCGGGCCAGAGGCCTTTCCATTCGCATGGGATTTTATGGCTAGCTCAACCTCCTCCCATGTAATAGGAACCGATAGCAGTTCATTCTGCTAATTTGTAATAAAAAATCCTCAATCTCAGACTCAGCCAAAGTGCTCCCCATATCTTCTGTGTATAGCGCAGCATAAAACCTTTGAAAAAGATTGATTACCCCCTCCTGGGTATCCTGTACCACCCCATTTTGATCCTGGATTTTAGTAATATGACTCTGCATACCTTTGTGTTGGAGCCTCTTGGTCAGTAGCTTACCCGAATTCTCACCATATTCAAACATCATAGTGCGGTATTGAAGGTACTTACTAGCAAGGTCCTGCCCAACAGACTCCAAGAGTTTGGATTTAATTATAGCAACTGCCTGCTGACCCAACTTTATATTAAGGCCGTCCTTGATTCTGGAGGTTAGTTTCAACTCAGTGAGCCTAATCTCCTCAATACGGCTCTTCACCAACTCTTGTCCTGCCTTCAAGCAAAAGGAGGCAAAGCTCTTGGTCTCACCACTGACTGCAGCCTTTAGAGTATCCCAGACCATATGATCAGTTACAGTCCCTCTATTGAAATTCAGGAACTCAACTAACCACATTCTAGGCCTGGTCCGACAAGATTTTCCTTTCAAAAGTCCAGGCACTAGGGGCTCTGCCTACACGGGGCCAAAGGTATTCCACAATCAGCGGATTATGATCTGATAAAATTCTTGGAGGAGCCGAGATAGATGCTACTTAAGCCACCTGGTCAGAGGCAAAAAAATAGTCCAACTGGACCGTTTTATTGTGGGGGCAAAATAATATGTATAGCCATCATCAAGTTTATTATGCTGATACCACAGTTCAATCATACCATGTTCTTGCACTAAGGTCTGGAGAGCCTTACACACTCTAGGTTTCCTACCAAAATCCTTTTGATCCCCTGCCAAATTAAAGTTACTAGATAAGTTAATGTTCATATCCCCACATACAATCAGTGGATGCAACCAAGCAGCTAATTCTACATTTAAATATTTAAACAATTCCAGGTCATCTAAATTTGACCCATATATCGAACATATTGTTAACGGTCTGTTATCTACCACTATTTCAGCCAGAACCCATCTGCCCACCCTGTCCTCTCGGACCTTGGTACAGACCCCGATGCCACGCTTTAACAGAATGACCGCCCCTCTAGTCATGGAGGTCTGTCTAGAGCATGCGATTCAGTCGAATCCAGGCAGTTTTAAGCACTCACGCCTCCCCCAAGGTATATGTGTCTCCTGTATACATAATACATCCACTTGCATAGTGTAGGCAATTTTAGGGAATAACATCTGTTTTTTTGCATCATTGAGACCACAAATGTTCCATGAACTTAGAATAAATATACCCTGCCCCATCAGAGCTTAACAAACAGTTTGATCCCCACTGTAAACCTTTTGATTTTTTAAACAAATAAACTAGCACGTAACAAAATGGTCCAATTTTAAAGCAATGACTGCAATATATATCCAAAACCATAGTGACCCTACCCCTTTCCTCCCACCTCACCCCACCACTACCCCCTAAAGAACACCCCCCCTCGCCCACCCATTCCCTACAACCCCCTTAAGTGGCAACAGGACCTAGGCCCTTGTGATGGGATAAGCCGCTCTCATCTGGATCCCCTCACCCCCTAATAGTAAATGGCTAAGCGTTAGGGACGATTGCATCTAGAAAACAAGAGAAAAGAAGAATAAGGAGTAACTAGGGATTAACTCCTCATGCAATCGACCCGCCCCATCTTTTAACCAATAGCCCCCCTGGGATAGCTAGAAAAAAAATTACGTATGGCAAATACCAGCACCTACTCAGCTATATGGTGCCCAAAAACTCCTTAGCCTGTATTTCGGAGAGAAAAAATCTAGTCTGTCCCTTATAAATGATTTTCAGTTTGGAAGGGAAAAGCAGATACCCTTGGGCACCCTTTGACTGAAATGGAGATATTAGTTAGCTGGGGTGCCACCTATGCTCAACTGTTGCTGGACAAAAATCTGTCCAGACAAAGAACTCATAATCTTTTCCCAGTCTTTTTCTGTCAGTTTTAGCTAAATCATAAATCTTCTCCTCACCCAAAAATTATTAAGACAGATCGAAATTGCCCGGGGCTTATCCCCAGTTGTTCCCGATTTTTGTCTCTGCTGGAATGGGAATCGATGCCCTTGTTGCACCTCGAGCTGACAATCCTACTGCTTAACATCTGGGAATGCCTCTGTGAAAAGTTTGACGACAAATTACCTGGCATCTCCCCCTCACGTCCTTCCAGGATCCCAAGTATCCTAAGATTGTTCCACCTGGCCCTATTCTCTAAATCAGTCAGCTTCCACAAAATATCATCTTTTTGTTCTCCAATCGTGTCTGTTAAGTCCTTCTGCGTTGCCAGGGCGTTCTCTAAATTAGAAATCCTCTCCTCTGCTTCTCCAATTCTGGCTGCAATGTCAGTACAGGTTTTGGCGATTCTGCGGATTGAGTTTTGGACTTTGCGGCAGGCGCTCTGTGTGCGAACATTCTCCTGGCGAGACTCTTCACGATGCGCTATCATGGTCAGGTAGATGACAGCAAGTGTGATATCTCAGGAGGGCAGACCTGATGGATTAAGTGGTGGAACAGAGCCCTTAATTAGTGCGCTTCCCCAAAAGCCAGACTGTGCAGATAAAGAGCTGTCCCAGGACAGCAAGCCAGATGAACCTCCGTCCTTTCTTGAAGTGTTCTGATCTTTTGAACTATTAGCCTTGCGAACTGTGTGAGAACCGTGGGGTGAGACCTAACTATTGAGAATTCCGTTAAGTCGCCAATCTCCAATGTCGCTGCCATCATTAGGCCATTCTCTATCCTGATCTTCCTCCTCATCCACTGATGAGCTTGTGTGC
Organism: Lissotriton vulgaris; assembly: GCF_964263255.1. NCBI lineage: Eukaryota > Metazoa > Chordata > Amphibia > Caudata > Salamandridae > Lissotriton > Lissotriton vulgaris. The sequence goes on along the minus strand of NC_141695.1, from coordinate 766,808,413 downwards.
CCTGATAAGGAGAAAAATGTATCCCCCCCTTCAAACACTCTGGAAGATTCATTAACATCAGCAGGACAGGTAATGAGAGCCTTTTGCTCAGCAATATATGCGGCTGGGAGGGATTGCACAGGAATTAAAGATCTCTCCATTTGTTGACCATCCATTTGCTGAACTACAGTTCCCATAGTGCCATTCACCGGGAGACCAGGCACAGGCTGCAAAACTCTGGTTTCTGAACTGTCATCATTAATAACAATTGATGAATTTGAGATATTGAGCCCCTGTGGCAAAGGATGACCTTGCTCAATTGAGAATACATATGCACCCTATTTACTGCAGCAGGAACTTCAGACACAAGTGCGGGGCTCGGTGAAACAGACACTTCCACCACTGAACACAGCGACACTCCATTAGAGGGAAGTAATTGTAATTGCTTGCTGGCCCCAATGTCGGTCAGGGTTTTAGTTTTTACTGCCGCATTTTTAACCGCTCGTCATAGACGCTGTCTGGTTGCTGCCTCCGGTAGCTTCGCCTCTTCGCACTGTCTGTGGCGCTTTAACTGGGTCAGCTGGCTCCACTAGACTGTTGGCTTGAGCAGCAGCAGCAGCAGATCGAGCCCTTGCTGCTGTAATTTTTGCTGTGGTTTTTGCACAAAGTTTCGGGGCCATGTTACCCTGAGAAAGTCTCCGGGAGCTCCATGCGCGGCGAGTGCAAAGGTAAGCGGCGTGATAAAAAGCTGGTAGATAACAAGCCGGTCTGCGCCGAGTTCTGAGTAGGCTGCCAGATACAGTACTCGATGAATGCGCGATTATCCTGAGCAGGGCACACAGGCTGGTGATTAGTAAGCCCAAATCTTGCAGTAGAGGTGCCTCAGGCGATTATAGTACTTAGAAGGGATGAATCATCCAGGTGAGAGCAAACGCCAGCTCACTCGGCTGAGTGCTCGGCCGCCATCTTGCCACCTTTCACTCTTTCTCAAGGTACTCACCAAGGATGTCCGCTCTCCCCATGCTCGTTCTTTTGTTAATTAAACTGCTAATCTCCGCTTTTAGAGATAACCCAGGGATAACGGGTATTAACTTTGCATCTGGCAGACACATAGTGGCCGAATATGCAGGCAACGTTTTACTATTTACTGAAGATGCCTCACAAGCCATACCAATCATTGTGAGGGAAATAAACAGATACTCTTGCGCGGCTGGCTATTCCTTAAGTAAAGATAAAACAGGGGTATTCCTCTTAAACATACACTGCACAACTGCTGTAATCAGTGATCTTGGCCTAAAGTGGCAACCGACGGCCATCAAATACTTAGGCATATGGTTCTTCTCAGATCTTAAACAGTTGGTTGATCTTAATGAACAAAAAACACTAACCAAAATCAAGGACCTTCTTTCTACATGGTCACCAAAAAATATCACCTCGTGAGGACGAGTTAACAAAGCAAAGATGATGATGGCCCCACTGATTAACTTCATCTCTAGCATGCTTCCAGTGACCCTATCCCCTCCTTCTTTAAATTGATGGACAACTCCATCTCTGAATTTATCAGGAAAAGTAAAAAGGTGAGAATCTCTATGAAAATCTTGAAGAGGAGAAAGTGCTCCTATGGTATAAAAATCCTGGACTATACCCATCACCAAAGAGCATTCCTGATCTCTTGGGAACGTGGTAGCTGAGACCTATCTACCCTATTGCTCAACATTCAAGCCAGAACACCACACCACCACCCTCAGCTCTATTCTTATATCCCACAGAATATCAAGGCTTCCAATGGAACGCTCCTTACACATTTCGACAGATTCTACAACCTCATTACTCTTGCTTAACAAACACCTAGGACATCGACTACAGGACCTGACCCTAGCTGCCCTATGCTTGAACTGCTCAATTAAATTGGAGGATAAAACAATATTTTGGGATCCATTGGCTTATAAAGGTATACACACCATACATTGCCTAGGACACGGGCCAACCCCATCCCTTTTTCCACCCTGCAAATACATTTTGACCTTCCTAATATCATTCTTTATAAATGTATTCAAATGAAAGACTTCTGAGCAAACTGAAGCCCCTTCACGAACCAGACCTTCCTGTCCAGTTAGCCAATCATAGGAGGCGTGGTCATAGTGCCTCCCGCCTGTTAAAATGCCTTGACACACACAATGGTCAATCTCTGAGTCTTTCTAGCAAAAAATGGGAATCCAATACCCAATTGACAAATGCCTTCCTCCTTGGTGAAACAACATGGCAATAGATCTGGAATTCTCCCTTTGATACCAAAACCACCCGCTCTAGTTCAATCCAGGTTGTTGTCTATCCACAAGGCATATTGGAAACCAGCCAGATTATGCAAACTTAGTTTGCGGGACTCGCCCACCTGTTAGTGTTGTGAGGAAGACCCCGGGACCTTCAACACATGTTTTTTAAATGCAAGATGACACTTCCATTATGGACAAAAAGCCAAGATCTTCTATGTCAAATCACATGGGTCCCAATTGAGAATGACTTCCTAACAACTGTCCTAGGCCTTCATGGCAACCCCGAGCGACTGAACTAGACCCTCTTCCAGCATCTTATATAGACCTCCTCCTATCCCTACGCACTAAAACTGTTCTTTCTGACTGGAAATCCATTTCAACCCGTGCCACCGACAAATGGTGGAACCTACTATACTCAGTCAGAAGCGCTGATAATACGCTATATTCTAAACTTCATCGTTCCTCGGACCCCGGCTGCTTTGGGACACACTTGATATATAGCTACAGAAGAACTAACCCTCATAAAGCCCACTTCCATCTTTCCTCCCACTGGGGTTACTTCCTGGAGCTATATCATGTGGCTAGCTTTTCCCTGCCCAGTGTAGACATTCCCTCCTTCCTTTTCCCTCTCCTTCTTCTCTTCTTCTTTCCTTTATGAGCCAGTGGATTTCTTTTCCTTTTTTGTGGTGCACTCCATTTAGACGGCCTAGTTTTTTGCAATTACTTCAAGCTACCAAGCCACAGATATATTTATCACCATACATGTCTTTTAATGCTTCACAACTGGTGACTACTTTGTGCACTATTATATGTGCCAATATGTTTGCTATGTGTACTATTATGTGTACTACTATGACTACTATGTGTACTAACATGTGTACTATTATTAGTACCATTATATCACTGGTCTTTTTTTCTAATTTCAGCTGACTTTTGGAGTGTACTGCCTTTTGCAGTATTATTTTTCCTCTCCATTTTGTATATAAAAAAAATATCTGAACAAAAAACTATTTTGAAAATTCTTTCAAGCGCTGGTGAATAAGTTGGTAACATAAATAAATTCTGCAAAGTGGGGGAAAAAAAGAAAGAAACAGTGTTGGTTTGCAACATTTAGAACAAGGTAATCCTCATCCTTTAAGAACAGCCCCATGAGCAGAAAACAAAAGAAAAACATGAATGTAAATTGAGAAAAGAAGACTTGGCAAAATAAAAGAAAGTTAACTACAGAAAATGAATCTTTTCAATTTTGCTAGGCAAATTTTTACCAGAGAGACACATTGTGTTTGCTGGGCACTAGAAGTTAAAAAGAAAGAACCTCGATCACGCCCGGGAGCATGGGATGGGCACTGATTACGTTTAATCAATCAGTGCTTGGTCCCTGGTCCACAGAGAAGAACGTAAATGATAATAGGACTGCCTTGACGAATTGCAAGGCTGTAAAACAGAGTGCTACTCAAGCCAACAAATGGTAACAAATCTATGGGCTCCCAGGACTTCCTTGTTAACAAATGTGTCTAGCAAGCGAGATGCATGCGCTAGTGCGTGCTCTTGAGGTTCGACCCTAAAAATGAAGATACTAAGGGGCAGATTTATGAGGCCCTTGCGCCACGTTTACGCCGCTGTTGCGTCACGCAAGGCAGCGTAAACGTGGCGCATCCCTACGAACGATTTACAACGTGACGCATCTAGGCAGATGCGTCACGTTGTAAAGCCCTGCGCCGCTTGTGGGCGTTCCGGCGCAGGGTGGGCGTTCCGGGGCAGGTGCGCCTCGCAAAAGTGGCTGAGTGAAATCTATGAGATTTCACTCAGTCACTTTTAAGCCAATGCTGCGTCAAAAGCCTGCGCCTGCTTGAAGCAGGCGTAGGTCTTGACGCAGCATTGTTCAAATGGGGCACACCCGAGCCTTGCTGGAGCTGCGTCGCGCTTGCGACGCAACTCCAGCAATGCGCCACATTTCCGGCACAGATGCGTCACGCATCTGTGCCGTTTTTGCACCATGGTGCGCCGCATTATAAATGCGGCGCACCATGGCTGGCGGAGCTGTAGCGCACTGTGGCGCATGTTAACTGGCGCATCCCTGGGGATGCGCCAGTTAACATAAATCTGCCCCTACATCTCAAAATCATCTACAAAATGTATGCGCAAAAGACAGTCATGAACTATAAACGTAGAAAGCAATGGTAACTGTTTTCAACACAACACATGCATGTCTGCAACAGAACTCAACGTGCACATACAAATCTGAGAATAGTTCAGCAAACGGGGCTAAACGCCCTTCAATGCAGACCATCATATCTCAAATGAGCATGAACACTGAGCCCTACTTTGAGAGCCCTCTTCAAGTATATTTGCAACCAAAGTTATTTAAGATAGTGTGACTCTCAGTAAAATAGAAAGATTGGCTGCCTGGAAAAAACAACAGACAGAGCCATATCAGTGTGCACACTGGGAATGTTAAAGTGCTAGATAGAGATCTAAAACCATTCAACGCAAGAACCTTACCGACAATTCTTTGAGAAATGTAATCCAATAAGACGTGAAAGGTTAACTGTCAGAGGTGCAGGCACATAAAACGTAATAGGTTTTCCCTGCAACAAAACAGAAAAACATGCAATTACTTACTTGACTCTACCAAATAGGTACAACACAAATCATGTACTATGAATAAGTTAGAGGATCGCCTTAAATGCTTCACAGAATTGCTTGGAACCTAATTGTCTTGTCTGTGAGGGATCCTGGTGACTGACAGCCAACAGTCAATTAAGCCCCTGAGCTAGTCCTAAACTATAAATGAAGCCATAGATCTTGAGAAAAATAACTTCCTCTTTTTCAAATGAGCTCTGAGCAGTAAATGCAGAAAGAAAACACAGCAGGACTCAAAACGGATGGATCCTAGCTGATGGTGATTTCCACATTGCAAGGCATCTTCCTCTGAGATTCTTTATATTTTATAGAGCTCACTTAAGCATAATTAAAATCAGTGGGGCATATTACCAACAACTAGCGATAATTTTTGTCTCTAACTTGTTTAGAGACAAAAACTATCGCCGCACATCGGCGATTTTTATCGCAGATAAACCTTGCTATTAGCAAGGTTTATCGCAAATGTGATAAAAAACGGCCGCAATGCATGAATATCGCTGAAAAGTCAGCGATATTCATGCATTATCGAGCAAATGCTCTTAGCCATGTTATCCACCTCCCATTGGATAACATGGCTAAGAACTGCTCAGGGCAGGTGTTAGCTTTTGGAGATATTCGCGCTTAGCGGGAATATCTCCAAAAGTTGGTAATAGGAGATAGCGATGTTAGGAACTGTTTCCAGTTGCTAACATCTTGGCATGCCCACTTTGCATGTCATTAGTGATAAATATCACTGACTTGCAAAGCGGGGCCCAAGATGGTCGCTATCTCCTATTAGCTGTCGCTAACTGGTGTTAGCGACAGCTTGGTAATAGGGAGATAATTTTATCTCCGCTTTCTTGGATTTTAAAGCCAAAAACGCGGAGATAAACCCCCTTGATAATATGCCCCAGTGTCTTTCTAGTGCACACGCAGGCTTGCTCAAAAAGTTATTGTGCTGTTGCATTTATGTATTGCTTTGTACCCTGCTGTGGGGTGTCAAAGTGCATTTTGGGGTAGGTAGCAAGCTACAATTTGGGGATTCGACCAGTTGGCAAAGCGTTGTTGTGATTCTGTAGAGAAAGGGTTTTGGTGTCTTCTAGGAGTGAGCAATGCATTATTGTGTCTTGGGGCACAGCAGCTAGCAGTGTGATGGAGGAGGAGGAGGTGTGAGAGGAACGCGCACAGAATATCATTGTAATATGCAGGTTTTTTTTATTTACTATGTAGGTCATTTGTTATGTTTCATGGTTTTTATTATGCTAGAGGCAGGGGAAGGAGGAGGGATCAGCCTTGATAGTGTGTGTTATCGGTGAGGTAAAGGGACTAGAACATATAGGCTGCTACACAGCACCAACCTAGCCAGAGAAGCAGAGTGCACTGTCTTTGTGCACATATGGCATCATATGCAAGACAGAGAGGCTGCCACGAGTCAAATGATTGCAAAAAACACAGTTGATGGACAGAATGTAGAACAATGTCATACATTCACCCCAGTACAAGGATCTGGGCCTAAATCCATCGTTTTTTTGCACTCCACACCACCCTGGGTTAGACACTGGCTATATGCAAATCAGCTCTGACCCTGTGCCCCATGGGAACAGTCCAGTCCGAACTACCAAGCCATGTCTTTCCCAGACCGGAATCAAGCATCCAAGGACCAGTTTCTGGCTATCAGCCTTCATTCAGCCTGGATAGCTTGACTCCAGTGGTGAGGAGAGCCTGGGACTCACGTCTGAGTATACCCAGCACACTCGGGGTGAAAATTGCAAAAAAACACAGTTGATGGACTGAATGTAGAACAATGTCATACATTCACCCCAGTACAAGGATCTGGGCCTAAATCTGTCGTTTCTTTGCACTCCACACCACCCTGGGTTAGACACTGGCTATATGCAAATCAGCTCTGACCCTGTGCCCCATGGGAACAGTCCAGTCCGAACTACCAAGCCATGTCTTTCCCAGACCGGAATCAAGCATCCAAGGACCGGTTTCTGTCTATCAGCCTTCATTCAGCCTGGATAGCTTGACTCCAGTGGTGTGGAGAGCCTGGGACTCACGTCTGAGTATACCCAGCACACTCGGGGTGAAAATTGCAAAAAACACAGTTGATGGACAGAATGTAGAACAATGTCATACATTCACCCCAGTACAAGGATCTGGGCCTAAATCCATCGTTTGTTTGCACTCCACACCACCCTTGGTTAGACACTGGCTATATGCAAATCAGCTCTGACCCTGTGCCCCATGGGAACAGTCCAGTCCGAACTACCAAGCCATGTCTTTCCCAGACCGGAATCAAGCATCCAAAGACCGGCTTCTGGCTATCAGCCTTCATTCAGCCTGGATAGCTTGACTCCAGTGGTGTGAAGAGCCTGGGACTCACGTCTGAGTATACCCAGCACACTCGGGGTGAAAATTGCAAAAAACACAGTTGATGGACAGAATGTAGAACAATGTCATACATTCACCCCAGTACAAGGATCTGGGCCTAAATCCATCGGTTTTTTGCACTCCACACCACCCTGGGTTAGACACTGGCTATATGCAAATCAGCTCTGACCCTGTGCCCCATGGGAACAGTCCACTCCGAACTACCAAGCCATGTCTTTCCCAGACCGGAATCAAGCATCCAAGGACCGGTTTCTGGCTATCAGCCTTCATTCAGCCTGGATAGCTTGACTCCAGTGGTGTGGAGAGCCTGGGACTCACGTCTGAGTATACCCAGCACACTCGGGGTGAAAATTGCAAACGAGTCAAATGATGTCATATGGGCAAGAATGGAACTCAGTGATGAGTAGTAGTGATGCACTTTTTTTAAAACATGAATTCTGCCATCAGCTTACAAACTCACCTCATGAGTTAGCCAAGAAATGGCAGTCTAATCAAGGCTAGGAACCGGAACAGAAGTTACACAATCTGGAAATGGCTCAGATTCAACCTACTCCGTCTATGCTGACGGAAGGCTATCTTTAGAGGAATAATTCAGGTCCAAAGCCCCTAACTTGCAGACAAAGGCTCCAAAGACAATCAAGCACAAGTCAGGCAAGCTCTAGAAAGGTCACGGGCGGATTCTATCCAGACTGACACCCTGCGCATGTAAGCTGACAGTACAAGAACAAATCAGCCTGCACTGTGATACCTTTCTGCCCTCGCCCCTCTATGTAAGTCCCATACCTTTCTTAGACACAAAGGGGCCGATTAGGATGGCGGTCGGAAAACCACCCCGACCGCCATGGAAGCAGAAAAGAACTGCCCGCCGCTACCGTGAAAAAACCGGCGGTCATATTAGAATCATCTGCCAAAAAAACACCGACCGCAGCGGAATGGGGTCAAGAAAAAACACGCGTAGCAGGCGGTGATGGCCAAAATCCGCCCACGGCGGTCGTATACGCAACGGAAAAACACCAACCTGTTGCAATCATAGCAGAGACCCCGCACAGGAAATTAGGATATCTCCGATGGACCCGCTGTTTCTGATTGCTGCGGTCACACACTGGAAAGAATGGGAAGGCCAGCGGAAGAGTTGCAGCATAGCCCCCGCTGCGGATGATTCGTGAAAAATGTGGCGGACAAAGCAAAAAAACCCACAATCAGGCCAAAAAGTACACACAGCAAACTACCCATGCCCTCCAAATACACAAAACACACCCCAATGACACAAACACATGGAAAAAAAAAATACTATTCCCAGGACAACACACACAACACACCTGACAGCAATACCCCATTTGGACACATCCACGTAGCTGAGTATAGAACCAACCCCTTCCCTGACCACAATCCTTTGCAACATTCCAAGACTGAAGGCCACTAACCCTCACAGGATAGGTAAAGCAACACACTAGCACTACTCACACCACACACAGTACCACCACCAATTCTACACCTGCACTACTAACACCCCTGCACATCACAACCATATACATCACAACCACACCCACCACTCACAACCCTGCACCCACAACCACTTTGCACACCACAAGCCATGTAAACACATAAAATGCCTAAATTCACAGAGAGTGAGTTGACAGTCATGGTAAATGAGATAGTCAGAGTGGAACCACAACTGTTTGGTAGCCTGGCCTAACAGACACTATTAGCCACAAGGACACAAATGTGGGCAAGGATAGTTCAAAGGGTCAATGCAGTAGGGACCATCCCGTGATCCAAAAAGGAGATCATGAAGCGGTGGCATGATCTGAAGAGGGTTGTCAAAGAGAGGAGAAGCAAGAACCGTGAGCTGACTTAGAGACTGGCGGTGACCCTCCCATTCCACCAATACCATTCACACCATGGGAGGAGAAGGTGCTTGCCATACTGCATCCAGAGAGTCTCACAGGAGTAGCCGGGGGGAGTGGAGGCTGGTAAGTACAAACAAAAGACTGCCACCACACTGATATGTACTGTCTTGCACAACTACAAAGCTACACCACCTAGGACAAATCCCATTCATCTGCATCACACATTCACAAAAGCATTTCTCACAGATCCAACATTCACCCACTCCCATTCACCCCAAACGTAGCTACCAACATTACCATGGGGCATGTGTACATGCAGCCAGCACTACAACTCCCACCATGCCCCCTGCCCCACAGCCTAGCAAGATGGACCCCTCCCCCCCACCCCACCCAGAAGCATTTGGAAGCCATTGCAGTACACCAAACAAACATACAGGTAGGTAGCCATCTTCCCTGGGAGGGTGTTTGTAGGTGAGAGGCCTGTACCACTACTCCCACCATGCACCCTGCCTCACACCTCAGTAGGATGGAGCCCTCCCCCAACCCCACCCAGAATCAGTTGGAAACCATTGCAGTACACCAAACAAACTTACAGGTAGGTAGCCATCTTCCCTGGGAGTGTGTATGTGGGTGGGAGGCCTGTACCACTACTCCCACCATGCCCCCTGACCCCTGCCCCACAGGCTAGCAATATGGACCCATCCCCACGCCCCACCCAGAAGCTGTTGGAAGCCATTGCAGTACACCAAACAAACTTACAGGTAGGTAGACATCTTCCCTGGGAGGGTGTTTGTGGGTGGGAGGCCTGCACTGCCACTCCCACCATGTACCCTTGTCCCCCAGTACAGCAGGCTGGAGCACTCACCCATCCCACCCACAAGCAGTTGGAAGCCATTGCAATTCACCAAACAAACGTACAGGTAAGTAGACATATTATTCTGTGTTATAACACCACTGAGCAGAATTTAAGCCTCCACCACACACACACAGATGTGTCACAATACAAAAAGCAAAATTTGAGCACGTAACAGGTAAGTAGCCAGTAAGTGCACCCACACATTTGTCACAAAAGAAATGGTGCCATATGACAACACCAGCCCTCTCATTGCACAAATATGCACACCAACCCAATTGCCACGCACAGTGCGCACACAGGTAAGCAAAGGAAACTGTAACAGCTACCAAAGTGTGACACATCAATGCACAAGTAGAATAAAGTCTGGGCACAAACATGCACAGCACCCATTGACATGTGCATCGCCATGGGGCCAGAGCAACACAGACTATTCAAAAAATAAGAAAGCATGTGTGTTGGTACAAATCAAGATTAGCACATGACATGACAAAGGTATGCAGATGACAATGGCCTGTCCATACCCAGATGTGACGTTTGCCAGGCCAGACAAATCAATAAAGAGTCCTCAATGAAAAACATGTTGTGCCAGTCCATAGATGGTCACAGGTCCCTGTGATCATAAATTATGCACGGTCGCATGGTATGCATTGAAACCTCACACCATTGACAAGTAATGCATGCACCACTGCATCATGTCAGGAGGCAAAGTAGTGCACATAGAAAACAATGTGGTGATCAGTCAATTGTTTAGCATACATTTAGTGAATGACACAGAGCTAACACAAAGCTTGCAGGGTGCATTACAATGACCATTTCCCATCTGATCTACAGGTGATCAAGGACTCACTGCAGAAGACAGCACCCGCAACCTGCAGAGACTGTCTCCCCCCGCACATGGACTCTCGGATGTTGACTCCCAGGATCCTCTGGATGATGAGCTTGAAGCCGGCCCATCTGGTGTCCCGGGGAGCAACAGGTCACAGGACTCCATCATCCCCCCCCACCACATCTGCTGCAATAACAACTTCACTGCAGACCCCGGCTGTTACGGTGTGTGCGTCTACTGCCACCACCACCACCAGTGCTGCCTGCAACACCCTCCCTGTCCCAGAGGATGACCACCCCACACCACCGACTGAGGACAGTAGGGAGAGGATGCGGGTGCCCACAGTGGTGAAGCAACAGGTCTGTGGCAGCAGGGTAGATAGGAATGCAGGGTTACCCACAGACACCAGGAGGCTGGGACCCAATTCCTGGACCACATCACCAGAGTCCTTGGCGCTTATGAATAGGTCCAGGGACAAACAGGCAGGCCGGTCGGATGAACTAGTATTGCAAGCTCGTCCTGCTGATGAGGACCATCGACACCCACATGGGACAAATTGTGGACCTCTTGGGCCAGCAAGTGGCGTAACTGAGGGACAGGCCTGAGCCACAAACAACACCTCCACCTCCCTCTGGTGGGCTGCAGGATGACAGTTAACCATCCTTCCCTGTGCCCACAGAGAAGGGTGAGTCCTCAGACCCCACTGGCCCTGCAGCAGGGCCCCCCTCCCAAGCAACGAAGGGGCCGTCCTAAGAAGACCCTGGGCGTAGATGGAAGCAAAGCACCTGGCAAACTCCAGTTATGGAGCCAGCCCTGATCGCAACCCTCTTCACCACTGCTTTGACTTTTTGGACTGTCCTTCCCCACACTGCCTTTTGAATGGCATCTGTCTGTTGGACTGGGTCATCACGTCAATGTGGTGACTACTCGATTATATCATTCACCATAACTTTCAACTCACTGCTCCACCACCACCACAATGGAAATGTACATCCCCCTCACATATCACCATTGTAAATAAAAAATCCTTACACACATGTTGTCGTGTCTGCTCTGTCTTTAGTGCATGATGTACAGTCTATAACATGACCACAATGTACCAGGAGTATGGACTGTATGTAGGCAAGGAGAATTTGAAAGCACCCAGGGAAACACAACAGAGCAACGTTCACTGGTCTGGGTGTGGCATCACAGACATCACATAACACCCACCATTAAGATAAGCCAACATGCACACGTCACAATGGGCAACAAGTGTCAACATACACGTCCTGTAGAAGTTCCCAAATGACCTGTGCCAGAAACATTGCCAACCACTGCTGGGTCTACAACTGGCTGCTATTACATTTCTCACATACCCCTTCATAACAACAGCAATATTATCAGACAATGGGTATGTTGTACATTGTCACCCACCTTCAAGTGCAGTAGCGGGTGATGAGCTGTTGACGCAGGTCAACACCTTCCTCCTCTCCACTGTCCTCCTCACTGGACACAGGTTGGTTTGCAGGCGGGTGCCTTGGATCCTCTTTTTCATCCAGGAGCAAGGGAATCTCCTTGTGAATAGCTAGGTTGTTGAGCATGCAGCATGCCACTACAATCTGACACACCTTCCTGGGCGAGTATGCTAGTTCACCTCCGGTTTTGTCCAGGCAGCGGAAACGTGACTTGAGCAGACTAAAAGTACGCTCCACCACACAACGTGTCCTCCCATGGGCATCATTGTAGCAGACTTCAGCTGGGGTCCTGGGATTCTTCAGTGGGCTCAGCAACCAGGGACAGGTGGAATAAGCAGAGTCACTTAGGTATGACAAACACAAATAGACATTGCAATGTCGCTGAGGCAGAGGGCAGCAGGTCACATATCCATCACGCCATACGACTAGGCATACTCACCCACAATCCATGCACGCACAGGAAGCAGATTAGCCCTCAGCTGGGGCACAATGCTGTTATACAGGATGTAGGAGTCATGGGCTGAGCCTGGGAATTTGGCACACACGTGGGAAATTATCATATCTGCCAGGCACACCACTTGCACATTTATGGAGTGGTAATGTTTGCGATTCCTGTAAATGTGTTCACTTGCCTGTGGTGGCACTAGACCAACATGGGTGCTATCAATGGCACCAACAACATGGGGGATGTGCCCAAGGGGATAGAAGTCTCCCTTCACAGCTGGCAATTCAGCACCCCGGGGGAAATGGATATATCTGTCCTTGTATATCCTCATTGCAGACAGAACATCACGCAGCACCATGCTGAACATCGGTTGTGACATCCAACCAGCACTGGCTACTGTCTGCTGGAACGATCCAGTGGCAAAAAAATACATGGCTGCCATCACATTATAAGTTGGGATGAAAGCTGTTGGATATGTCCGGCTAGGCTGCAGGTGGGGCTCCATACATATCGCAAAGGGTTTTTAGGGTGGCTCTATACAGACGGAATTTCTGGATGATCGCTACATCCTCCATGTCCTCAGGCACTGTCAAGTGACAAAGCAGATTTGGCCTCATCCTAGTTGAGAGGAAATTGGACAAATGTCAATGCAATACATCTTGAGATGTGCACAGCATCTCACATTCTGGATGACACAACAATGACTGTCATCAAAATTGAGTTACAGACCAGCTTACATGTAGGGACACCTTCAGCTACAAAGGGCACACCTGTCAACTTACACAAAATAAGTACCTCAAACATCACCTTAGTCAATGTGAATGCAAATAGGGATATGGCCACATTTCACTTGGTCATGCCTGGGAGCATAGCATCCAGCATATGTGTAACAAATTAACCCCACTGTCTCATACCTAGCTGCTGTACCTGTCAGACCTTAATGCGTCATTTCAACCTGGCACACATCCACAACACAATGACCACAGTTGGCACAGAAATGATGATTGTGTGCATGAGCAGACATAAGAGGCCATGCAAAAAAGTACATCATTCATTGAGACGAGCATTGCTGTGACTGTCACTGCACCTCAACACATTGACATGTGTACACATTTTAGAGTCCAGAACAACACTGTCCTGCCTACACGACCATAAATTCATAAGTGACATGTGCGGAAGTACAGGCCAATCTATGAAATCATATACACAAACATGGCATGTGTAGTCACCAGTGGAGTCAATGGAACATTGGCATCATGTTCACAATGATGTGCCATTGACCATGTGGGCACTGTGCACTGTTGATGTTTGCCAGATGGCCATTGCCATTGTATGGCACCCAAATCGTGGTAGCTACTGCCTGGCCCCAGCGGTGTGTCACCAGCACCCCCCAGGTTGGCATGCTCCACCACCCAATTCGCGGTAGCTACCCCCTGGCCCCAGCGGTGTGTCAACAGCACCCCCCATTCCCACAAGTGCAGTAATGATAGTCATGGAGACATGGGAAAATGGTGGTTGGCATGCTCCGCCATCCAAATTGCAGTAGCTACTGCCTGGCCCCAGTAGTGTGTCACCGCAGTGGAGCATGCCCCACATCCAATGGGAACCTTGATTGCGGTGGCATGATGCAATTTTGAAAATCGCCGTAGGCGTGCTCCGCCACCGCAGAGACGGTCATTGGATACATTTGAAAGATGAACCATCGCGGTAGCGCACACCGGGTCCCAGCGGTGTTTTACCGCCATGGAGCATGCCCCAGAGCCAATGGGAACCATGATTGCGGTGGCATGATGCAATTTTGAAAATCGTGATAGGCGTGCTCCACCACCGTGGAGGCGGTCATTGGATGCATTTGAAAGATGTACCATTGCGGTAGCACACACCGGGCCCAAGCGGTGTGTCACCGCCATGGAGCATGCCCCAGAGCCAATGGGAACCATGATTGCGGTGGCATGATGCAATTTTGAAAATCATGATAGGCGTGCTCCACCACCGTGGAGGCGGTCATTGGATGCATTTGAAAGATGCACCATCGCGGTAGCACACACCGGGCCCAAGCGGTGTTCACCGCCATGGAGCATGCCCCAAAGCCAATTGGAACCGTGATTGCTGTGGCATGATGCAATTTTGAAAATCGCGGTAGGCATACTCCGCCACCGCGGAGGCGGTCATTGGATGCGTTTGAAAGATGCACCATCCCGGTAACGCACACTGGGCCCCTGCGTTGTGTCACCGCCATGGAGCTTGCCCTAGAGCCAACGGGAACCTTGATTGCGATGGCATGATGCAATTTTGAAAATCGCGGTAGGAGTTCCCCCCCCCCCGTTGAGGCGGTCATTAGATGAATTTGAAAGAGGCAGACCTGGACCACCAATTCCTGCAGCTTGGCACCTTTGAAACAACCCCAGCGGGATCTATATGTGTGAGAGGGAGCCTCACCATTCCACTGCTCCGATAGCCTGCTGCCGGGGACTACTGCCTGAGACCCCTCAACTGATGCTGCCTCCAGGGACTGCTGCCTGAGACCCCTCACCTGCTGCTGCCTCCAGGGACAGCTGCCTGAGACCCCTCACCTGCTGCTGCCTCCAGGGATTGCTGCCAGAGACCCCTCATCTGCTACTACCTCCAGGGACTGCTGCCAGAGACCACACACCTGCTGCTGCCTCCAGGGACTACTGCCTGAGACCCCTAAACTGCTGCTGCCTCCAGGGAATGGTGCCAGAGACCGCTCACCTGCTGCTGCCTCCAGGGACTGCTGCCAGAGACCCCTCACCTGCTGCTGCCTCCAGGGACTGCTGCCAGAGACCCCTCACCCGCTGCTGCCTCCAGGGACTGCTGTCTGAGACCCTTCACCACCCAATTCCGCCGCTGTTGTCTCATGTCCACTGTGATGGCAAGGACAGAGAAGTTATGTGCCAGTCCCTTCACGAGTGAGGAGCTGGAGGTCCTGGTGGACGAGGTGCTCACACAGTACCCAAGGCTATATGGTGCCCCAAATGTCATAGTAAACTCAGACGTGGGGGTGTAGGGCAGGGGGGGCACACATGTAGTTGAACTGATGCAGCATGTGCCTGGGAGTGTGGGGTTGTGTCATGCACTACCTAACATGCTGTCTCCAGTGGGAAGGTGTGTGTATCCAATGCCATAGGTTTCCCTGCCTGCACATGTATGTATGAGTGACCTGTATTGTATTGTCAGCCATACTGTGACACAGAAGGTTGTTCATGCAGGAGTCGGGACAGTGATTGCTAGGCTGAATGGCTGTGTGTGCCCTTGTTTTCCATCTCAGTGTGAGCCCAGCTGGCCAGCACAATGCCCGCCCACAAAGATAAGGACACATAACTTAACTTACAGAGTGTTACATCAGTCTTTTCTCAAGGCACTCCAGCTATGCGCCATCTCAGAACTGTAGATTGCACACTACCGGCCTTGTGATGAGGATTTTTGCTTTGTGAGTTTATGTTTCTCAATGCGATATACATGACACATTTATCTATTCAAAGGGCAGGGACATTGAGCGCTGCGCTGTCTTGGACACAGTGAGTCCACCCCCAGATATGTGATGTATGTGTTGCTCAACCCAACAATGGACTGGAGATGTGGGCCGGCTACATAGGGGTTTCAGTGCTGGCATCCTGCATGTGTGTGAGATGCGCAGGGACTGTGTCCCCCCTCACACCTGCATGCCTTTACATCCGCTTTTCCCATGCAGGTGTACCATGTGAGATGTACTCTAGTCCCTGATAGACATATCGTTGCATTTGTGACAAGTTTGTATCTTGCTGCTATAATGATAGACGTCGGTACATAACACTGTGTCACTGATCATTTCCCCCTCCTGTCTCCCAATCCTGCACCTCAAGGTACACCAGAGTAAGACTGTGTGGAGGGCCATTGCAGCCAAGGTGTGAGCACTGGGGGGTCTCAAACCAACATCGCACCCACTGCCACAAGAGGTGGGACAACATCAGGCGGCTGGCAAAGAACGTGGCGGAGATGACCTTGGGGCTGCTTCCTCACACTGGGTGTTTGGCATGGCGCAGCATGACTCCACTAATGGGCCGCATCTAAGCGGTGACTCAGCCTAAGCTGGATGCACATTTGAAGGAGCATCAGCAGCAAGCCAGGGGTGATTATTTGGGGAGGGTGACTTTGGCTGGGAGTGGCTGCATGTGTACAGAGCCTTTCCCAGCGCTGGCCTATGTGATGTTGGTAGTGTGATGCCTTGGCATGTGAGTGGCTTCTGGGCTAGGTGCCAATGTCACACATTTGCCCTACCTGTACATACAAAGGTAATTTGAATGCTGTGCATTTCCATTGGAGTCTGAGTTGTGCTCTTTAGGTTGCTTCTGCATTGGGGTAGTCTGTGGAATCCCATTGGGAGGGAACAGCAGTGTTCCTGATCTGAATGTGCCTTCATCAATACATCCATTGCATGCACCAAGATTGGGGAGGCCTAGACATCTGAAAACAATGTGCACCAGTCTTTGGGCCCCAAAGTACGACATGGTGGATGGCATGGGCTCATTGCCATTGTGGACTGTCATGTTGTAGTCTGTGTCTGTGTTGTCCCCTCCTGTTCCATCCAGATCTGTCAGTGGCAACAAGTAGTGTGCCCCCATCATGTCCCTAGGAGTGCTCAGAGCTAGTTGTGTGTCTGGTTGAATAGAGCCACAAGTAGGGTGTTGTGCTGTGTGGTCGTCACATGGCTCAATGATGCCTGAATTTCTGGATTCCACGCACTGTTTGAGTCTATATAGTGAGTTGGCACGATGTGATTGCACAGGGTGGTGTGCAACATGTAGATTTGGTCATCTTTTATTATGCATTGCTTGCATATGTTTGTTCTGTTGCTGCCACTGACCTGACCCTACATCTCTCTCTCTCATGCAGCATCTCCAGTGGTCACGGAGGGACAGGAGACTGGCACCAGTGGGGGTGAAACTAGCACAACAGCTCCACAGGAGCCCAGTGATACAGAGACGAGGGGAAGAGTGTCCTTCACTCCTGGCACCACTGCCCTGCCCCTGTCCTCCCTGCTGCCATCAGTGATGAGTCTGTTGACCTTTTGTACCAGCTATCTGTACAAAAGGTTCAGACAGTTTTCCCCAATGCCTTCATTGACCACGACATAAAATTGGCCCAGGTGGTTCCTTTCATTGAAAGCATACATTCAGACGTGGGTGGTCTGCACTGGACTGTCCAGGCATTGTCTTCCACAGTGACATCTGTCCTTCAACAGGCACATACTCACAGTCCATCTCTGGCACCTTTGTCCACCCCCCTGGCAGTGGCCATGTCTGACAATAGTGACCACAGTCCACATTCATCAAAGTCACGATACGGCACACAAAGCACACAGCAGAAGCAACCTAAGCAGTCGCGGGCGCAGACACCATCCCCACTGAAGACCAAAGCCACCCCAGAGTGCAGAGAGAAAAGCCCATCAGGTGACACCAGGGGACCAAAAGCAAAGCAGCAGACCTCAGACACACGTGCCTCAGAGGCATCCCCAGCCAAGGACTCTCCTGTCCCTTAAGCATCTATTAAAAGATAAGGATACAGTTTCTGTGACCACCAAGGAGGTGGTGCATGCCAAGGGTACACCTACAAGGGCTCCAAGGCAGAATCATCCACCACCTCGACTCCAATTCCAAGCCCAGTGGAGCAGGAGAAGGAGGGCACTGTAGGGGTGACACCTAGTAAACAGGGGAAGGAGGGGCAGAGACGAAGCCAGGCAAAGGGTACAGCTGGGTCCAGCACATCACCAGAGGGGATGCCAGCGTCTGCACCTGATGCAGCTTTGGTGGTGAGTGTTCCTGTTGTGACCACACCTCTTCCCATTGACGCAGGGTCAGACAAGCCATTTAGACTCCCCAAGAAGAGGAAAGGCACCCCTCCACAATGTCCCAGCCACACCGTGTCTGCCTTCTGCATGACTCCGCCTCCACATGCCACTACACCACCTGGTCCAAGGAGCCCTCAGGTTTGCCAAGCCACTGATAGCTCTACCTCAGCTGGGCCGCTCTCTCCCCGGTCAAGTGCCCCAACAGTCCCCGAGACACAGCCAGCTCCCAGTCCACCTGTCAGCCAAGTCTGAGTGGTAGTCACCCTCACACACCTGTCTCACACAGGTGGGCCTGTACTGCACATCGTTACCCCCCGACTGTGTTGCTGACCATGAAAAGGTACAGTCGCACACATTCCCTGTGCAGCCTCTCCTGGACATACCCTGCACTTCGTTTCAGCCACTGGCCTGGTTGCTCTTTGCTGTGTTCAAGTATTCCCTCTGCACCTTCTCATGAAAATACTCTGCACCCTGAACTGGTCACTGGCCTTGTTATTTCTCTGCTGTTTTGCCCCTGCCTGTGCAGCTTCTCATGGACATACTCTTCACCCTGAATTGGCCACTGGCCACTGGCCTTGTTCACTGCTGTTTTGCCCATGCCTGTGCAGCGTCTCATGTACTCACTCTGCACTTTGCCCTGGACACTGGCCTTGTTCTCCACTGCTGTTTTGCCCTTGTCTGTGCAGCTTCTCATGGACATACTCAGCACCCTGATCTGGCCACTGGCCTTGTTGTTCTCTGCTGTTTTGCCCCTGCCTGTGTAGCTTCTCATGGACATACTCAGCACCCTGATCTGGCCACTGGCCTTGTTGTTCTCTGCTGTTTTGCCCCTGCCTGTGCAGCTTCTCATGGACATATTCTGGACGCTGAACTGGCCACTGGCCTTGTTGTTGTTCCCTGCCGTTTTGCCACTGCCTGTGCAGCTTCTCATGGACATACTCTGCACCCTGAACTCGCCACTGGCCTTGTTGTTCTCTGCTGTTTTGCCCCTGCCTGTGCAGCTTCTCATGGACATACTCTGCACCCTGAACTGGCCACTGGCCTTGTTATTCCCTGCCGTTTTGCCACTGCCTGTGCAGCTTCTCATGGACATACTCTGCACCCTGAACTGGCCACTGGCCTTGTTGTTCTCTGCTGTTTTGCTCCTGCCTGTGCAGCTTCTCATGGACATACTCTGCACTTTGCCCTGGACACCGGCCTTGTCCTTCACTGCTGTTTTACCTTTGCCTGTGCAGCTCCTCATGGACATAGTTTGCATTTTGTGCCTTGCTCTTGGTGCCTATCTGTGCAATATGTGAATAAAGAGAATTGCCCCTGTTGTCTATTTTGTCAGTGTCCTTACTAAATAAAGTTATTTTTCTGTGCGTATGTAGCTTACTGTGTCACATGGTCTGTGTGGCACTTCAACATAGGATATGTTTTGGCTCACTTACTATATTTTTTACAGGGGTGACACAGACTTAAGTGCTTCCTGACCCAGATACTTGTGGGGGCAATGATGTCAATTTTTAATGGGAAGCAGTTGTTGTTTTCTTAATTTTTACATGTTGGCTATGTTGTACACATGTCAGGTTGGGGTGCACTGCCAGCACAGAGTGGGATTCTATCAACAGTATTGCATGCAGGCTGGCCAGGGTCATCATGTATGTGTATTGTTCCTTTATGTGTGCCCAGTGGTGTATGTGTGTGGTCATCTTGTGATAGCCAGTCATCACAGTCCCATGGCTTACTTTCCATGTGTGCTTTTGGATGGTCAGGAAGTGTGCAGTGTACAGGGGGTGAGCTTGTCAGGAGTGTTGATGTGTGCATGCCCCTGAATTTTCAACTACACAAGTGTCACCCACATGGTGTATGCCTGTTATTTAGATTGTTCAGCCCTGTGGATGTGGTTGAATGCACATGTGTTATTAGTATGTTGTGCACTGTGCAGTGTGTTGGTGTGTCCTTGCAGTTCTGTCTGACTCCTACTTGTTGTTTTTGCCACTTGTGAGTATGCAGAGTGTGTGACTGGAAAGTCAGTGTTGTATTTTGTTGATCATCCATGTGTCTTGTTACTGTTTGTGGGGACTGTGCAGACATGTTGCTCCACACTGCCATTGTGGTTGTGTTTTCTCATGCCTTGCTCTCACATGGTGCCTTCTTGACTCCAGTGTGGCATGTTGTGTGTGGTGTCATACCATTCCCTATCTGTGCTTCAGTTGCCTAACCATTGTGGGTCAGCACTCCCTCAATTTATGTATGGTGCACTCCTGCTCTGTCCCCTACTGACATGTAGTACACTTCACTTTGATTTCAGCTGTCCCCTTGGTTTACATTTGTGTGTGCCTCCCCATCACTTCATTTGTTACACTGTGCTGTGTGCTGCAGTTCTTTGGCCAGGATCAATGTGTCACTCAGGTCATTCCCCCAATGGGTTGTATTTGATGTTCTTGTGTTTAGTTTGGCAGTCATGGTTGTTCATTTGCAGTTCAACTGTGTGTGCTGCCCAGTCCTCTGGCCAAGTTGTTTCCACCTTTGAGTCCCAGACTTATGCATCTGTTGGTGTTGTGTTGGATGTATGTGTGTAGGCTGTGGTATTGCTTCACTTCCTGTGTGCGCTGTTGTCTTTGTACTGTGCTGATTGGTGTTGTGTGGGTTGATGTTGTGGCACTCGTGTCTGTGTGTGGCTGGTATGCTTGGTGTGCACACACTGCTTGTTGTGCATGCAGTGCTGTGTGTGTATGTTGCCTTGTCATTGCCTGGTGTGCATACCCTGATGTCCTCCTGTGTTTGCTATGTGATTTTTTTGCCTGTACATCTGTTGTTTGTTTGATGTGGCTGTGTTGTTCTGTGATGGTGCACTTCTTGTGTGTGTTGTGATATGTTGTCTGTGCATTGTTCCTGAGTGATGAGATTGTTTCTGTGCTCCCATTGCCTTTCCACAGTTTAGCTGCACAGGGCATGTCTGTTCTTGTTGTGGTTCTGTGTGTGTTTCTGTTAGGTTATGTTTTTGTTGTTTTTGTGCATACATTTGTTCTGACATCACTGTAGGTGGGTGTTGTTTGTGGCTACCCCCAGGGTGTGTGATTGTTTGTGTGTGCATAAACTGGCAAGTATTGCCAGCCTTCATTGTGTTTGACACTGGTATTGTGTGCTGCTGGTGTGAGGCAGGTATGTGTGTACATTCCTACTAGTGTTTGGCAGTCATGGAGTGTGTCAATGGACCCTGTGTGTTGTGCTGCTGGTGTACTCCTCTGAAGTAGTTGTATACATACGTGACTGTTCGCAGTTGGACTTCAGGGCCTCCCTTTCATCCTTGTGCCTGTACATGGTTTGCCTTGCTGTCTCCCTATGTTGTTGCACTGTGATGTCTGTTGTTTGACTTCACTGACTGTACCAGCCATATATGCTTCGATGGTCTGAGGGTGTTGTTCTGTGTTGCATGTCTTGCATGTGATATACACATGCATGGTGTGTGTCTCCATGGCCTTCCCTTTATGTTCAGCCCACTTTGGCTTTCCTATTTATTGTGCTTCGTTGCTCTTGGCATGTGGGGTGTGTATGAGTCTGTGTGTCAATCTGTGGTATGTATGTGTGACTATGCAGGATGTGTGTCCATTTGGATGTTTGTTCCTTGTATGTGTTCATTTGGTGCTTGTACTTATTGTTGTTTCCCTGAGTGTGGTGTTGTTGTGGTCTGTGTGTTTCCCTGGCCCTGTGCTACTGTGCTACTGTGCTGTGTGTTGTGTGTTCCTGTGCAGCCACTCCTGCAGTGGCTGTCTCCCTGGTTGTTTGTTGTGTGGTGCAGGGCGTGGATTGACCTGGCTTGTTGTTGAGCATGGGGGTGCACAGAAGGGGCACATGGCATATACCCTCATTCGTGTGCTAATGTGTGGTGGGAGGAGGTGTGGCCCTGTGGTCTTTGTGCCCTGCCCATGCCTGGCTCTGGCCCTGGCTTCTGCATTGTGCGCATCTATTCCCTTGTGTTCACCACTGCTGTGACGTGACCGGGACATTGCTGCATGATCTCGGGCAATATGTGTCCAGGAGGCAGAGGGGTGACTTGGTGGCAGGTGTGTCATATATGGGTGCCCTTGTGGATGTGTTCCTGTCCCCAGCAGGGGGTCTGTTGTGGATTTGGACCCTGTGTCAGCCCATATGTTGTGTGTTGTGTTTGTGTTATTGCGTACCTGCGGCGGCGTCCGCTGCCGTCCATGAGTTGCTGGTGACGTATCAGGTGCAGAACCGGAAAAACATGTAGAGCTGGATCTATGGCGGTCGTGACCGGGTGGTGTGCACCGGGACTCTGGATTTGCGCTCCCCTGTTGAGCTTCTGCGTTCTCTGGATGGGCGGTTTCTTCGCTGCGGTGCGTCTGCTTGTTTGGGGCATCCTAATTTGTGGAGCGGGCGGACTTCATTCTGCAAGAAGGTGAGTCTCCATTGGCTCCCACCACTGCGGTGATGGGGGGCACTTTGATGGCGGTGTGCATTGCACCGTGGCGGACGGGAAATGGTCTATGTTTGGCCATACTAATATGACGAACATGTGTACTGTTGCTCGCAGTCGGAAAAATGCCTTTTTCCGCACAGCCAGCACCGAGGTGGTGCCACCGCCCGACATCTTAATGGACCCCAAAGACTTGATTTTCCAATTACACATCTGAGTTACTAGTTCTTTCTGAGTCTGCTGAACAAACTGTTTTGTATATGTCTTTATAAGTTACTTCTCATTGTGAGTAGTATATGTTGGAGTTATAGACACTAACTCCTAGACTGGGGCACTCCAAATTCACACGAAAACACTGTTTTCTCGTTGCATTATTTACTTTTAATTGCAGTTCATATTGTTTTCAATTTTAGATTCATAGATAAACGTTTGCTGTTGATATGTATTTCTCCAACATAATCACATCTTATGCTGTCGCACAATAGTTGAATTCATCCAAAGTTTTTCAACATCTCACAATACCCAATGCATTTCGGGTCAAACCATAGCCAAGACCCTTCGTCGGGGGTCTACATCAGGGAAAACAAACAGGACCAAATTAGTCACCCTGCCTGATAAACCAACAATAGTAAACACATGGCTGAAACTAACACTCGCGCAGAAAACGGAAAAGAAAGAGTGCCTTCAGAGCCCAATACTGCCCAAGCTTCAACTGTAAATAAATCGGCTTAATGCATAAATCAACGAGCTCAAGGAGGCTCCACCATGTGAGAGGTGAGAAAGTCTTACGCGTTACCGGTGGGCTAGAATATACGAACGCTCGCAAAACAGCTCACAAGTGAAGGAACTTACAGGTTTGAACGCGCGAGGACGCTTCTGTGGGAGTCTGCTCAATACCCGTAGACTAACAAGTTGTAAGTTAATAGGGAAACAGCATGTCACATGATCGCGGTAGTGACCAATCACGTTATAGCTTAACGGTCACATGTACTGAGTACAAAGGCATCAAAATAAACATAAACAACAGACGCTTAGCGCATGCAAAAAAAGGAACATAAACCAAACGTGCCTAATCTAACCCAAGAGGGCTTGAGTTATAGCAAAAATACAGAAATAAACAATATAATTTGCAAAATTTCAAGGCAATTGAACAAGTTCATAAAGGGGCTCAGGAATTAAAAAACAAGTCGATGCATCATAAGACCCACGCATATTCTATGCGGTCGTTCAACCCGATGGGCTGGGCAGAGTTCAGTTTTTTCATCCAAAAATATTCTGCTTTAAGTCTTTGTTTGACTGGATCCATGTCAGGGCGCTGATGGATGACTTCAAGAACCGTGAATTTTAACTGTGATATTTGATGATGACATTCATTCCAGTGGCATGATATAGCTGACTTGAGGTTACTGAGCCTAATGTTGCTTTTGTGTTCTGTGATTCTAACTTTAATTTTCCGCTCCGTTTGGCCAACGTAAACCTTGCCACATGGGCATTTTATCAGGTATATACAATTCGAGGTGTCACAGTTGCCGGAATGCTCAAGTTGAATGGGAAAACCTTTTGTGGGGTGCATCAAAGTGTTGCCACAGATGACATTATTACAGTGGATACAGTTAAAACATTTAGTCATTCCCTTCCAGTTCTTTTTCTCTTTGTTGGGAGTGTTGAGCAATTCCTTCAAGTTTTTAGATCTTTGGTAGGCAAAAGTTACTCGATCACTGTATATGTTCTTCAAGTCTGGCTCATTTTCTACCAAGTGCCAATGCTTATTGATAATTCTTTTGATTTTGGAAGCATCAGTGGAATATTTCAATACGCACACAGTTTTTAGCATGGTCGATTTGATTTTAGGTGTCAGTAACTCAATTCTATTGATTTTATCAACTTTAGAAGAGGCTTGAATAAGAACGTCATTAGGATACCCTCGTTTTTTGTACTTGACTGATTGTTGCAAGATTGCTTGTTTCGCTTGTTCTCCATCAGAGGTTATACGTTTTAGACGAGTATACTGCGAAAATGGCAAGTGTTTTTTCAGTGGTTCAGGATGAAAGCTTTGGAAAAGCAAGCTTGAGTTTCTATCCGTGGGTTTTTGGAACACGCTGGTTGTGATCTCATGATTAGCAATGTTGACGAATACATCCAAATAAGATATTGAATCCTGGGATATTGTGTGCGTAAACTTAATCCTTTCATTTTGACCGTTAAGTACTCTGATGTTTTCTTCCAATGATTCTCTTGAACCGCACCAGATTAAGAAAATATCGTCAATGAATCTCTTGAAGATGGTGAGACCTTCAATCCAAGAACGCTTGCACAGAATATAATCATTTTCAAACTTCTGCATAAAAATGTTCGCATATGAGGGGGCCCCCCCAAAACCCATAGATGTACCATTGAGTTGATTATAAAAAACACCGTTCCATTCGAAGTAACTGTGATACAGAGCATACTGCATCAGTTCCAAAATCAGGACTTTCTGGTAGTCTTCCAAGTCGCTGTTCAATAAGCTCCATTCCAGAGCTTCAATGCCCTCTTTGTGTGGAATTGAAGTATACAAGGCTACGACATCAATTGTACATAGCAAATATGTTTTGTCAGGTGATAGTTTGACACTGTTTAACATGTTCAAAAACGCAGTGGTATCTTTAATATATGTGACACCTTTCTGGAGTCTGCTGAACAAACTGTTTTGTATATGTCTTTATAAGTTACTTCTCATTGTGAGCTCATCTGCTGGGTTCCTTTCCACGCCCCAATTGCCTGTCTGCCTCAGTAACCAAGCCTGCACTTTTGACAAGGGGCCTTTGATTCAAAAGCATAGCAGCCAAAAAGGTTTCTTTTCTTATTCTGGACAGCTCCTAATTCAGCCTCTTTAAATCCAACTCCAGCCAGCAAAGTGTATTGATGAGATTTATAGACACTACGCTTCACACTTGCCCAGAGAGGGATACTTCACATTCCCACAATGCAGGTACTACTTCAATAGTCCTGCTCAGTGATTTGCCAACACGCTCACCATTTTATATCCCAAGATAAATAAATGCAAAGTGACCAATGCTGTGTAACCAGCGCAGAGATGTCATGCTCCGTCTCCTTAATGTCTAATCGCGACTTCTCTCTGAACTGATGCATGCCAGCATCTTCAATGTACATTGACATTTGCCCAGCCTTTGCTTTGCTTTTGACTGATGCACCAAATTCTTTTACCAATGAGAAAGCTTGCATTCCAATCCTCATTGTCAACAAATGTACATCAGTGGGCGGAACAATGCTTACAATAAGCATTTTCTTTGGACTTTGGATGATGTTACTGCAACACTATTACAAGACATAGCCTCTACCATCTTCCTGCATTGAGTGTTCAGGGAGAAGAGTGCCTTGACTTCTTTCTGCCATGTATACCCAGCTGCTACTAATACTCTACTGAAAACCTCTCTGCTCTTCTAGAAGGTTGAACTTTATGGTACCTCTCATAGAAGGCATTAAACTCACTCAAACAAATTGTCTGTTTTTACTGGTTTAGCAAGATCCCAAGACCTACTTTCTGAATCAATAGGCTTCCAGAGCCCCATCACCTGATCATTCAATCTGGTTGCTTCTGGAAGGAGCCATCTGGTGAACCATGTCACAATATGTCTGAAATTGTAAGCAGACATCATCAAACAAGGCCATACTAGAATGCCTATTGTTGGTGATTGCCAGAGATGCAGGACTAGGCAAAGAGAATCGTTTTTCTCTACATTAGTTGGCCCTTTAAGTTGAGCACAACCCTAAGCCTTTACCCAGCCTTGGGTAAAGATTGCACATCTTCTACAGCTCGAGAAGGTTTTAACTAAACCTATGCATCATTTTTATTGATCATTCCAATTATTCCAGTTCCAAATCCAATTATTAGGCTCCACACAGCATGTGCAATTGACCATTTTTCTTACCCTTACACTGACCACCTAGCTTTTGCTGACTTGAAAGCTGTTTTAAGCAGAAACGTCTCACGGAAACGTGGATACTGGATTTGTGCCATGAGCACTGCCCTAACAACATTCACTCTGACTTACAAAAACTAAAAAGTGATTCGTTGCAAGTAAAATGTATGTGAGAGCCTTGGCATTTGAGAAGAGATGGTAAGAATGGGAATCTTGCAATGAAAACCACCCACTGCAAGAGTCTGGATTTTCAGGTACCAAACGTCAAACCCATAATTCTTGCAGTAATTACATTACTGGGTACATTATAAAGCCTACTCAGTTTCGCCCATCTCTAGTTTCAGCAACGAAATCTGAAAGGCAAGTGAACTTTCCTATGACTATGAATGAAAAATATCTTTGCCACATGATGAGTTTCCCGATTTGAAAACAGTAATATATTAAGATTGCAATTTCTCAGTAGGAATATGCACATAGTTTGTACTGAACCATCAGATTTTTCTTCCACTTGATAATCAAGACCTTAGTGGAACTCCATTACTTCTAGCATCTGCACACTCCTTGTATTCTCGTTGTGCTCTTCCACATCCTGATTATCCTGTTTAAGTTGGTTTATAATTCAAGGAACTTGACATAATTAAGATACGAGCCCCTGATTGTTGTATATTCAGCCACAACTGCTTACTCTGGCCAAAGTTCATGACGTACAAATTAGAACATCTCAGACAGGGCCAGACTGGAAACCAACATCAGAAATGGCAAAAAAAAATTCAAAGCAGCCCTTCATTACACTGCACGCGCTGTGTATTAAATGGGGCAACAAAGGCATGATTGGATCATAGTTGCTCATCCAGCTCAGAAAGCAGGTCCCTAGCCTGCAGCCTACCAGGAAAGTGTCACAGTAGGAGACTGGCTACTCTGGCCCCTGGTTGGGAAGAGGAATGGCTAGTACTGCATCTTTGACAGAAAAGATGTAAAGCATGAACTCTACCACACACGGTGAAGTTTCAGGTTTCATTGGTGTAGTGAGTGTAGATGGCTTGCTATTCGTTAACCACCAGTTTTTCTTATGCATAATGCAGACTCAGCTGGTCAGCATCTATTGTCCCTCAACTGACCCATGTCATGTGGCAGCTCCACCCTTTCAGGATGGCTGGCTCTGGTTGTGTGGATTAGAAAGACCACGCAGGCATGTTTGAAAAGAACTTTGATCAAGCTAGGCCAAAGCTGGAATAAAATGAGCACCACGCAGGTCGTTGACCAGAATAGGACACGACAAACCAAAATCAAAATAATCTTTATTCGGTTTCAAGTGTTAAAACCATAAAAGCACATGCTAAAATATAATAAGAAACAATCATCACAAGGGCACATCGGTTTCTGGAGCTTGAGCTGATAAAAATATAGTCATATAGGACCTCCAATACTAAGCAAACAATAAAAACACTCCCAGTTAATACAATAATCACAGCTCATCAATGATATAATAACCAGAGAGATAGGCAATATATTATAACGTGCATGGTACCAGGAGAATTGTGAAAAGAAGCAGGCTAGCTAATCAAAACTAGACCTTAACCTGATTGAAGTTTTTAAAACTGTAAGCACATAAAAAACAGTGCTTCTTGTGAGCATTTGTAAAAAGATAAAAGCTAGTAGCAATTGCCTGAAATTGGCCTATTTCAATGACAGAATTAAAAAGCACTTTCTGGGGTTATCATAAAAGCAACAAAATATCATAAAATAAGTCATGTCCTGTGGAGATTGCCCATCACAGCCGCAGGTTAGCAGGCTATACCCCTTGCGCTGACCCCTAGTGTGGGCAAGTAGAAGGTAAAAGAGGTTGAACCAGAACCTTGTCAATAAAAAACTATCACATGAGTTTATGAACCCCAGTAAATACGGCTCCACCAGCTGGGTAGATGTAAGCATGATGAAGTTGCGTACACTGGGCTTCAGGTGCTCCTTCTCTTTCCTCAGTGCTGTCTGTTGCACAAAAAGGACCCATCTTAATGAAGTTTAGATACATCTTATTTGTCAGAACAGGGTTAGTAAAAAGATATCCCCTTCCCAAGCTCATTTGGTTTTCTTCAATATATTTGAGCCACCTCACACGTGAAGCTTGATCAAGGACCAAACAGTTGGGGAACGGCTAAAAGCTGTCTCATGAACTTGTTTTCCACTATTTGGAGATCGTCTAAGGTGTTGTACCCACAAATTTCATTGCCGTTCAGTGTCTTTGAGATATACTTGGGCCTGTAAAGCTCTAGTAAGGCCCCCCCTGTCTTTTCTCCAGTCTAGAAGCTAAGTTGAAAATAGCAGCTGACTCCCTGATGTGGTCATTTCTTTACAAGTCAGTTGAGGCCCCCATTTAATTTTTTCATCTTTCAACACCCCCAGATATGAAAAAACACTCAACCTTGGGACCGAGGTGGGCCCAAACTTAAAGCTATATGGTCTAATTGGGGGGGGGACTACCTGCATAATAGAAGACTTAGCATTTTTACCTTCAGGCCCTGCTCCCCCATGAATTGGCCAAAAGAGTTAAATAATGTTTTCAGGCCCCGTGCAGTCCTGGCCATCAAGACAGCAGCGTCGGCATACAACAGTAGTCAAAGACAATGCCGTCTCACCTGAGCAAAGTCCGCCTTGGTCTCCAAAAGGAATCTCTCCAAATTATTAATGTATACATTAAATAGGAAATGAGCCAATATGCAGCCCTGGTGGACTCCACCCTTGATAGGAAACAGGTGTGAAACCTTCACGTCACCTGTGTATCTCATTGCCGCCCTGGTGTCTCTATGGAGGTCTTGTAGAAAAACAACTATGTCACTATCCACCCCGAGAGATAGCAAGGTCTGCCACAACTTGCATCTATTCACACAATCAAAAGCATAGGATAGTTCCATAAATGCCAGGAAAATAGCACCGGGCCTGGCAATGGTGTACTTGTTCACTATCAGAAAGAGATTAAGAAATTGGTCTATTGTTGATCGCTGCGGGCGGATGCTGTATAAGGAATCTGACAGAATGTCATACTCTGAGGTTCAATTAGATAGCCTTTCTAACAGAATCCATCTGATCACTTTGACGACGGAGTCCAAAAAGGAGATAGATGAGCCTATAAAAAGGGTACTATCTCTATTGAACCTTTTTTAGGTCTCGCACCTGCGATGCAGGGCGAAGCCCTGCTGTCGCAGAAGAGACCTTTTGTCGGCGGTTCTGCTTACAAGGACTAAAAGAGGAGACAAGAGACTGGCACGCGCAACCTTGCAGAATTGGATCAGGTCGTGCGCGCATTCACCATCTCCTGTCTCCCTTTTGGCTCCTTGTAAGCAGACACACATGAGCGCACACACAGAGACACACACACACACACACACACACAAGCGCACATACAGGCACGCACACATAGAGACACAAACACACCCCCGCCACCGCGCACGCACACACACACACACACAGACAGACGCACGCACACACAGACACACTCACACACACAGTCCCACACATCCCCCCCCCACACTCACCGGGCTCTTTCCGCGTGTTCCGTGTCCCTCTCTCCCTCAGCAGCCAGTGGGTCAGTCTTATTTTTTTTTCGTGATCTACTCATCTCCCTCACTTCTGTGCACTGTGGGACCAGACCAGCCTCTCCGTATCACAGAATGGACGGAGCGAGCATCTGCCTGTGACTACGCGTATGCGCCTTGTGAACAAACGTGCGCGATACCCAGTTTTCTGACGTGACCCATTAACTTCTGGTTTGTAAATTTGGCGGATGTTCATATTGCCTCGCGCTGTGAAGTCACACAGAGCCATATGTTCGCTCTGAGTGCTCTTATTAAACAATTTTTGTATGTGGGTCCTCCGGCCAGAAGGGAAGATGCCGCATCGAGGTCTGTTAGAGGAAATGAGTGAGTGGACGCCCAAAACCTGTCGAAATGAGCTAAACTCCGTGTTACCCCGGCTCCTCTCTGCGCTCATTAACGCAGTACAGATAATGCCCTGGTCATCACGAGAAAGGTGGCCGTAATCTCCTCAAAAAGAGATCTGCATTCCAACCACAACCCCTCAGCACCCCCCTCCCCACCCACCCCGGTCAATTCTGCATCTCCAGTGCCCAACTTGTCTACTTTATTGTGAATACCCAGATTGGAATATGTTAATTCGCTTGAGTGACGTCACTACAGTGTGAAACCAAAGTGATTATCCACTGCTGTGACGTCACACGAGGAAGCATTTGCTCCTCCTTTGTTTATTCATAGAGACCCTAGAGTGGCAAGGGAACGGCAGGAAGATGCCTCTGCAAAGAGCCAAGTGCAGGACAAACGCAGGCATTGTGATGTGTCTGCTTCAGTCACCTACTACCCTACCTGAAACAGTCCCCATACTTGTTGCCTGGTTCCCACATTCGAGGACCCCTCCCCACCCCCCATGGCACTGATCAGAGTTCCCATACTTTTTTTATGCACGTCAACTCTGCAGAACTGTGCTGCAAGGACAAAACCGTCCGTGCTGACAGGCTTTTCCCACCGCTGCAGTGAGTGTGCTTCCAACTCCAGCAGAGGCACAGGAAAAGGGCTGGGATGAGGTGGGGGTGGAGAAGGGTGGTCCGGAAAGGTGGCATTAGGCCTGGTATTTTTATTTAATATCTTGATTTGAGCAGTCACCTCGGGGTTCTCAGTGGCATCATAGACAACTTGAGATTCCCTATTGTTGTCTCTGATGACATTCAGAAACATGCAGTGAAAAACGTCCCTGTTATTCACAGTTACAATAACTACTTGTTTTATAGTGCATTAGTGCAAGACAGATCCCTAGAGGGCACCGTTTTCAGCAACATTTGCAGCATTTCAGCTGCTTCGGCAGAAACTCGATTAAAAGTGCAGGCGTTGTACTCTATTTTATCAAGATCTCTTCGTAGCTTAAAAAACAGTGACCACGTGCCATGTCTAGTGAAGATTTCAGAGAAATTTATTAAACCTGCAATCTGTGAACCATGAAAAGCCTGCCTTGTCAGAAAGGGGGTGCACATGTGGTCTCCAGTTCTGTGCCGGTCTCAACCTACATGATGGCTCTGCTTATCTTTGTAAGAGTTTGTTCAGCACATTGCTGCCTTCTGTCTGACCCCATGCCGCTCTCAGAAATCCCGGAGTGTCTCTCCACACAGTATGGTTTGTCCAATGTAGTGCTTCATGGTGGTGCAGTTAATAAGTACAGGGACCCAAAGATGTGGCATCGCAGAATAAGAACGGACGTGGTACAGGTAGGCCTTTTTTTATTTATTTATTCTCTTTCAGTTTGATTTAGCGCAAACTTTACCCGCAGGTATCAGAGCGCTTTAAATCAGCATGCTTATAACAAGCAAGATTAGCACTCTATATTACTGCCAACTTTTCTTAGCATAAGCAACAGCTAACCATTCACAAACAATGTTTATATACCAATTGCAAATTAAAAAAAAAAATTAATGCAAAGCATTGTCATTTACAATGCCAGTAACTCAAACTTTAATGCTGCGAGCCTATTGCATTGTAAATGCTTGTTTTAAACTGGGACAATGATGGAAGTGACCCATGATGCAGGGGGGCCAGACCTAACGGCCGCATTGATTACTGAGGTAAGCACTGGGGCTCAAAACTGAAGCAGGTGCTCTGTGTATGATAAAGTACAAGCTTTAACACAAAAACGTTTCCAGAAAGTGACACACTGGTTCATGTCTCAAACACAGTTTGACTTGTTTTTGCAATTTGGGACACAAAATTCAATTGGCTCTTCTTGGAGAGTCGGTTATTTAGCTCCGGCATCACCCAAGGCATTCAGATTTTCAAAAACAACTCTTAAAAATACATACATATAGGGAATTAGAAACAGAGTCTTTTAGTTAGCCCATTTCATCCTTTGGTCAGCTGTAGTGTTGTTTACGTTTTTCGTCCACCCAACACAGCATCTAGCATAGAAACCGGTCCTTGGCTGCTTGATTCCGGTCTAGGAAAGACATGGCTTGGTAGTTCGGGCTGGACTGTTCCCATGAGGCACAGGGTCAAGGCTGATTTGCATATAGCCATTGTCTGGCCTAGGGTGGTGTGGAGTGCAAAAATACGATGGATTTAGGCCCAGATCTTTGTACTGGGGTGAATGTAAGACATTGTTCTGCATTCTGTCCATCAACTGTGTTTTTTGCAATTTTCACCCCGAGTGGGCTGGGTATGCTCAGACGTGAGTCCCAGGCTCTCCACATCACTGGAGTCAAGCTATCCAGGCTGAAGAGGGCTGATAGCCAGAAACTGGTCCTTGGGTGCTTGATTCCAGTCTAGGATTTAGGCCCAGATCTTTGTACTGGGGTGAATGTAAGACATTGTTCTGCATTCTGTCCATCAACTGTGTTTTTTGCAATTTGGTATGAAATTATCACCCCCAAAAATTCCAAGAAATCAGGCATTGATACACCACAAAGTTCGTCTCCAGCCAACACTAGACTTATTTGCTTATTAATTATTAGCTTATTAATATATCCAATGCAAATGCTTGTTACAAAGAGATAGTATTCACATCCAAGGGCTTTTCGGCAGAGGCGCCTAGTTGATGAGCAGAAATGGGGGAAGGTAATGAAAGCTTTCTCTATAGCTGATCTATGGCCTGGAAGGTTACACAGAAAGAGTATGCAGGTGCCAGGGGGAACTGCATACTCTTTAACTGTAACGTTTACTGTTGGGGGCTCGTATGCTGGACCTTTTAGCACCCCTCTTCCCTCCTTTGTATTACTACAATGGCCTGGAAGCCCACATATCAAAGCCTGGATTCATTTTTGTCACTCAAAGAAAATTAAAATGCTTTGTACCTGGAATCAAACGGTGCAGTGGAACTTAATTCCAGAGGCCCGGCTCATGAACTTTTGGCAAAGTAACTTAGGCGTAACAGCGACAGAATGCCCGTAGGGTTACAGCGCGCTTTAGAAATGTCCATACAATACAGTACAATACAAATTTGCTGCAGAAATATCTCCTGTTTGTTGAAGGGCACTTTTGTGACGCATCGGCGGCGTAAACAATACGGCCAATTTAATTGTGTGTATGTCTTTTATGGATGTACCATGTTACTCCGCATACTATTACTCCGCATACCGTTACAACGCGACTTTTACAACGCATACCATTACAACGCATAGCGCTTTGGGGTGCTGGATAGTGGTAAGTATAATTTACTATTCTAACTCCAGTCCCCGTGGACCCTAGGGAAGGTGTTGGATAGTAAATTATACTTATTCCCTATCCTAGAGCGCCCCCCAGCGCAATGCGTTGTAATGGTATGCGGAGTAAAAGTCGCGTTGTAATGGTAGTGCGGAGTAAAAGATGCGTTGTAACGGGTGTATACCGTCTTTTATGTTTGTCTGTGTCTTTTCTTTTACAGGTGCAGAAACACTCCTAAATCAGGAGTTTTTTAGGAACGGGCTATTTGCTCTTCCTCCCCCCCCCCCCCTTTTTTGCACTTTACTACACTTTTTACTTTTTCACTTTCACGTCCCCAGGTTAGGGTGGACGATTAGAGAGTCCATACTGCTGGGGTTTACACTAGTCCTGATGAATGCCTAGGTAAATTAACACCACTGTAAAAGGCTGAAACATGTTGACTGACTTAATGTAATTTCTGAAATAAACCAAACCATTACCTTTGGCTGTAAATTCAGACACATAAGAACTTTTTAACCGTGTCTTAGGGATCTACCAATAAAAAAAAATTTGTTTTGAGATACTCTTTAGGCACTTTTATCTATATACCTCACTGCACGCCAACTCACACAACCAGCTCCGCAGTCTTCTGGCGTCGTAGCACAACAAAGAGGCACTCGGCCTCTTTGGTGGGGCCCTATGATGAAGCATGACACTTACTAGGTCGGTGTGTGAGGGCTTTCTTATCTACCCAAATTGGGTGTGTAATTCCTTCCTTGCATCGCTTCGTCTCTGTGGCTTCTGAGACACATTTAACCTCTCTTCTTTTGTTTATGTACAATTTACAATGTGCCACATCTAGGGAGATGCGCCACGTTGTAAAGCCCTGCGTCACATTATACCTGCGTCAGGGATAATGTATGCAGGGTTGGCGTTCCCATGCAGGAAAGCCTCGTACAAGTGGTGCAGTGAAATCTACAGAAAAGTTATGAGTAGGGAGCTACCCTTTCTGTCAGGAAAAGGACTGGGTCGACAATTATACAAAAACAGGGTGCCTTTTCCTGATTGTTATGCCTTATGCGGTGTGCCTCTCCCCCTAGGGGTGGCCACCTCTGTGTGTACAAGATTGTGCAGTGTTATTTAGGTTACCAAATTTACAACATGAACTAACAACCCTTCAGTGTCATGGGGGACCATATATGAAGCAAAGACTTGTTTAAAAGTTGTCATACATTTATTCAAAAATTTTCTTTAAAAAGTCATAGTACTACAAAACTGTTACATTAAAAACCATTACACAATATATATTCAGTTAATGCAAACAATATTAATAACACATTTCTAAAACAATCTTAAAATTTTTTGCAAAAAAAATTTTTTTGCTTGTGAAGCATTATTTGCCAAAAAACATATTTGTACAAAGATAGTAGAACACAAATTATAGGAACAAACTGTCGACGCGGCGTTTCGGTGCCTCTTAAATTCTTGCACCTTCTTCAGGACTCGCTCCCTGATTGGTCACATCTACAAAGACATATATCATAATACATTTCATTAGGTCCCATCTTCTAGCATCAATTACATTTACATAGTACATCATTAGTTAAAACCTAATATTTGGTAACCTATATATTCTCTTCTGCACACCTCAACTCAAGATTTATTACAACTCTCTTTCTATCTTCTTTCATTTTCTATAGATTGATTGCCTCCTGGGCGAAATGGTAGTATGGAAGAGTTTCCTTACAACAATCTTAGTGACTGACTCAGTTCTTATTTTCTGTACTGGACAGTCCTATTCCATACTCCTATCACAGATCTTTTAATTGTATCTGCATGGTTCTTACTTATGGGTCCCTTTGTTATGACCCTGGGGCCTGGGTTAAGATTCTTTTTCCTTAACCGTATGTGTCCCACCATATCTATTACTCAACTTACCCAGGTAATATTCCCTGGATCTTTTTGGTCATATGAGTCCGTTTAGCATCTGCCCATATTTTTCGTTCCCTTTGTCTCTATGGGATTTCTTCACAATCGATATTCTTGATCTTTCCTCAGGGTCTATGGAATTTAACCACTTCAGTACTACAAGGCAAAGGGAAACATATTTATATATTTACTTTTTACTCTTTGTAAGCAGTCTGTTTTTTAACTAACCCCTCTTTGCTCCAGTAATTAAAAGGTAGGCCTGTCCATTCCTCACCGGTTTTGTTTCCACTTATATTTTGGTTGTCAGGAGGACGCCTCTGGGAGCTCCCTTTTTTTTGGATACTTCTTACCCCTGCTCCGTCTAGGGATGGGATAATCTTTGTTAGTGTTTCTCTACTTCCACTACACTTAATCAAATGTGCCCCATTCCTCTTACAGTTCTTACCTCACTGGATGTTTAGAGTTACTTTTAATTTACTTCACTCTTGGGGATGGTAGTCTTTAAGTTGAAGCCTTTTGACTTGGCTTATACTTCTGAGAAGGAACAAATATTGAGGCTGTATCAGAATAATCTGTTTTTTAAAAAAACGTTCTTCTCCTTGCAGCGCGATCGTCACCCTGTCTCTACTTACTTGGTAATGGGAGCTGAACTGCGTGGCGTCCTCCTTGCCTCTTGAGTCTTCTCGATCTAATGAGGCTTACTTCTGTCTGGTATTTATACCGTCAGAGATTGGCTCATTATTTGGCTCATTATTTACACCTGGCTACTATTTGCAGGTGCAATAGTTTGGTGACCCGACTGTGGCCGCCATCTTGTAGTGGGTTTAAACCTTGTTCCTTGTTAGCGTTTTGTGGTAAATTTATTTGTATTAGGTCTCCCTTTACTTATTTTCTCAATTTAATAAATATACCCCTTGTTTATCGTATTCACGGGTGAAATCTACAACATTTAACGGCACCACTTCAAGGACATCACTGCATCAAAACCTTACGCCTGCTTGAAGCAGGTGTAAGGAGTAATGCAGCACAATAAGTATAGGCTTCAACATGCATTGATAGAATTGCATCGTGCTTGCGATACAACTTCAGCAATGCGTGACTTTTAGGCCAACAGAAGCGTCAGAATTTCTGACGCATCTGTCAATCCTTGCGCCATGGTGCATTCATGGTGGCGCAAGTGTATCGCAGGCTGGCACAGGGAAACTGACGCAGCTCTACAGATGCGTCAGTTTCTTGTAAATCTGCCCCTCGATGCCTGGCTCTGTGATGGTGCTCTAACTACAGTCTTCAGTGTCTCTGGGAGGGAGAGTCGTGTTTCCAAACAAAATATGTTTGAGCAAGTTGAAGAACGACACTAAACTGCTGTATTGCTTTTTTTTTTAACATAAATTATTATCATTTCCGGGAAATGTTGTACACTCGCAGTAAAAATTAGTGGAGTACAGTGGAGTACAGACAGTCCTGGCAACGCTTAGAGTAATAGGCAATCAAACATTGAAATGAAACGTATTTCAGATAAGTTGTTGCGTGATCTAATAGGAGGCAACCTAGGTACAGGTGAGTATGGCCACTCCAATAGTATAAACAAGTAAGATGAGTGAGCCCCACCAACCTAAAGGAACAGTTGCAGGAAAGAAGAGGGTGTGGAACAGGATGCAGCGACTATGCAGGAAACTCAAAATGGCAAACCAAAGGCTGTCTATAGTGGGAAACAATCAGGCGGGGAAATCTCGTGCGTGGGAGTGAGGGGGTCTGACGTACAGGGGCAAAGACTCATGATAACCTAAATCGCTGTAGGAACTACAAACAAAAACAATATGTACGTCGATAACAATAGTGTTCATATAGCACACACGTGCTATATGAACACCATGTGTGTTACCATCACTCATTTTGACTGTGGTGATGATGATGAGTGATGAAAATGAAACTTTATTTATCGTTCTACTGCGCTAACACTTGAAGGTTTCATACAGCGGACGTAGTAGTGGAAACGGGCCTCAAAAGACCACACGACCTTCAATTGTTCAGGAGGATGAAAACGACCTGCTGCTTGGATGCTCAGCTCTGCAGCAGGTGCTTCACCCACTTGGACTTTCTGACCAGCCAATGATCTGATCATCGGGTGGTATATTGTAAACCAGGTAAGTTACACCCTCTGTTTATTTCCGATCAGAAGTGTTTTGCGATTCCTTTTCTGTTGAGAAGAGACATAACATCTTGTCAGTCAGCCTGCTCGGCCAGGCCTCTATTGGAGGCAGTAAGATATAGCTTCCTCCCTTGTCACAATCTGTTTGCTGCCTTCTCTTTCTGCCTCCTTGATCATCACAAGGAAATTGGTACCACTCTGAGAATCTGAACCAGTTTGATCTTGGTGCAATTGAAACCAGACTGATCTTGGCGGACCGCAGAGCCGGGTTGCAAAACTGTTTTCCCCCTCAGCAAAGAGCGGGAAGAAACTCTTTGATAGCGGGGAACCTGGAGTGCGTCTCCTCAGCCGGACAGATGCTGCAAGGCCCAGCGCCACGGTCTGCGCATTCGATCGCTCCTGGAACTCAATCGCGGCCTTGATTCCTCAGTTCCCCCCTTTTGCGCTCTGCACCTCTCTTTATCCACCCAGGGATCGGGAGTTGAAAAGCTTCCAGTTTCCATCTAAAAGATGAAAAGCGAAGAGCACAAAAAGCTGCTCTTTAAGTAGTTTTTTTTCTCATCCTCCACATACCCCGGGGGCAGAAGTGTTGACGAGAGAAGCGCGTTTTCTCTCTGCGCAGGGATCGCGGCGTCGACAGTAATCCAGCTTCTATCGATCTGGCAGCCTGACTGATAATGAGACGAGTGTGGAAATGACTTGTAAACACGTCAAAGTCGGCCTTAGTAAATAGACTAGCCCCGGGCAAGGGATAGATTTACCGGGGCAGGTAACATGTTGATGGCTGCCACTTTCACTCTAATTCGATGGCCTGCTAGATTGCCCAAAGTTGTCGGTAAAATTGATACTGGACCCATAAAAGTGAATAAATGCCCCTCAAGGGTGAGGTACCAGACTACGGTAGCCAAGAATACTTTGTGACATAACTATATTATCCTGAGTGTTGGTTTAAAAAATATCGCTTCAATAATCGAAAATCTGCTTCCAGCTGCACAATATTTTTGTAAACGACATTGAGGGCACAGTATTTACGTCAGGTGATGTTTCTGTATATGACATTCTGTCGTATAACCCACTTCAAGAGTGCAGCACCCGAGCAGAGACTGCATTATATTTAGACTAACTGAAACGAATGCCCTTCTTTTCAACTATATGTATGTGTGCCATAACAGATAAGTTCATGTGGCACAGAAACACCTTATTCAGAGTAGCTATATTAATAACAGCATATTTACATTTACTGTTACTTTGCAATGGGCACATTTAATTGTATTGCCACAGTACAGTGACATTTATATGTACAAAAACAATGTTCACTGTCTCCCAGATCGCAAGTTTAATTGATGTTACAAGGGGGAAATAACTCACATAATACTCAGCAGGCCTTAACTATTTGATTTTACATTGCTGCATAAATTTAGTCTCTTGCATCCTGACTTTTTTTTAAATACTTGAAAAAAAATCACCATATCCACATGAAAAAGCCATGGCATAAACCATATGTGCGGGTATGCAGAGTGTACTATTATTGTGGGATGAGAGGAGTATCATGACTCACTCCAGACTACTATAAAGATCTATTTCTATCTAATCTTTGTCTCTCTGTATATATATCTATATATCTATATATCTATATATCTCTATATCTATATATCTCTATCTCTCTCTCTCTCTCTCTCTCTCTCTCTCTCTCTCTATATATATATATATATGACCAAGCCCTCTGTGTAGGGCGAAACGTTATCCTGGCGTGGTGTGCTATAAAATAAAAACTCACCTGCACTCTGGGTCTTCCGTGTTCTTGCTTGAAAGTTGGCTGAGGATTGATAGCTGGCGAAGCAGCAGGAGCGCAAGTGGTGAAATATATATATATATATATATATATTTTTTTTTTATTAGATCCACATCCTTTGTAACGCCGGGACACCGTGACAGCGGTGCATTAAGGGGCAAAGGTCCCCCTTCGTTGTATGCAGGTCCACAAAACGTAGCAAAGCTACGTAAAATGCACTCCCCTTGAAAGATCAGGAATCAAAAAGTTCTCAGCAAAGTGCGCTTTTCCAAAAGTTCATATTTATTCAAAGTGCAGCATCGTGATAAGTCATGGAATCACAAAACCCAACGCGTTTCAGCGAGGAAACTCGCCTTGATCACGGCGAGTTTCCTCGCTGAAACGCGTTGGGTTTTGTGATTCCATGACTTATCACGATGCTGCACTTTGAATAAATATGAACTTTTGGAAAAGCGCACTTTGCTGAGAACTTTTTGATTCCTGATCTTTCAAGGGGAGTGCATTTTACGTAGCTTTGCTACGTTTTGTGGACCTGCATATATATATATATATATATATATATATATATATATATATATATATATATATATATATATATATCCAAAAGGTCGCCGTAATTCACTCTGCCTTCCACGCAGAACAACGAAGAAAGCGAGACCACAAGATAAGTGCAGTTTCTCAGTGCAATTTATTTTCGTGCCAAAGTTACAGCCTGCAAATCGACGCGTTTCACCTCAAAAGAGGCTTGTTCACATAGCGTGTCATGAACACAAACGAGGGTTTATAAAGTGCAAATGCGTAATACTTTTCAGCTGTGCAGATTGCATTTTTTTCAAATTGTAAACAGTGAAGACATACTATGTTCAGTCAAACAAGAATAAAGGGCATGGTGCCCGAGGGGTTCCAATGTGCATAAATGCAATGGTGGAGTATAACCATTATTATCTAAAAATGCTATATAAGTGAATAAATAAATTTCATTTTATGTATATACACCAGGTTAAAAAAATTATTGAACCATAAATCGATTACATTTCATATATATACATATGGTTAAAATTCATCAAACCATAGTAATTTCATTAAATCCATTGATTATACTTCATATATATATACACTAAAAATTTAGTCAGTATATATAGCACATACAATTTTAGGAACCCCCATTTATCACTTGTGAAAACACATGGCTCCACTTAAAAAGGATGATAATAGTGCCCCAGTGGGCATATATACAAGAAAACTGCACAGACTAAGTAATGAAAATAAAGACATGCACTTTTAGAATAACCTCTTATAGTTACTGCAGATCAAAAAAGTGTTTGTAAAGTGAATAAGTGCTAATACTAATGATTAAAAACATGCTACAGTTAACAGCAAATAGCAGAGTTTAAAAACAGATTGAGAGTCAGCTGGGGGAAATTACTATTTACATCAGAAATAATTTTCAATAGGTGTATTCTATAGCTAGAGGCAGGTATAAAGGTCCTCGCTATTATTAAGACCTCCCGGGTTCTTGGTATTGAATTCTCAAATGAATCTGGTTTCCAGCAGGCGCAGTTTAGCGTCCCGGTCACCCCCTCTTTTCAGAGGCAAAACCGAATCCACAAGAAAGTATTGTAAGCTGCTGGGGTCACTATTATGCGTGGTTTCAAAGTGTCTAGCCACTGGGTAGGCCTGGTCCTTTCCGGAAATTGCCCTCAAGTGTTGTAGGATGCGCTTGTGGGCAGGTGGGCGTGTGCTCCCAACATATTGCAGTCCACAAGGGCATTGAAGGACATATACAACGTATTCCGTCCTACATGTTAGTTTCTTGTTAATAATGAAGGGTTTGTCTGAGAAAGGGCGTGGGACCTGAGTTTTATTAACCCCGTGGCGGCAAGCCTTACAAGTAAGACACTTTTTGAAACCAGTGATGTGATCCATCCAGGATTTTGTGGGTTCTAACATGTTGCTGACTAGGGCACTAGCGAGGCTAGGGGATTTGCGAAAAGTTATGCTGGGTTTATCTGGTACCAGGTCACCTATTATAGGGTCACCTTTGACCAGATTCCAGTTCTTGTTCAAAATCTTCCTAATTTGGGAATGCTGGTTACTGTAGGTTACAATGGCTCTAGATTGAATTTGCTCATTGTTATTACCTTCTGCACTGGGTTTAGTTTTAGGCATTAGTGCATCCTCCCTTGTGATTTTCCTAGTACGCCTAATGGCTCCTTCTATTAGGGTACTGCCATAACCTCTTTGCAGGAATCTCGCTTTACTGGCTTGTTGTGCCAGGTCACACTCCAAGTCGGAGCTGCAGATTCTCCGCAATCTCAGCATCTCCCCGTAGGGGATGCTGCGAATCAGGTGTTGGGGATGCTGACTGCTGGCGTGTAGAACTGTATTTCCAGCAGTTATTTTTCTGTGTAGCCTAGTTTGCAGAGTTCCATCCCTGATATATACCTCCACATCTAGGAAAGTAACCTTCTCCTTATCAATGTGTGATGTGAATTCGAGATTCAAATTATTCATATTTAGTTGTTTCACAAAATGAATAGCCTCTTCCTGCGACCCTCTCCAAATAAAAAACAGGTCATCAATGTACCTTAGGTAGAGCATAACCTTGCTTTGCATGATTTCCATGTGGTCACCCATTAGGACCTGCTCCTCCCACAGCCCCATATGCAGGCAAGCAAAGCTAGGGGAGAAGCAGGCCCCCATGGCAACTCCCCTCATTTGTTGGTATATTTGGTTATTGAAGACAAAAAAGTTTTGTTCCAAACAAATTTTCAACATACCAACAATCATTTTGTTATGCTGTAAGCATTCAATGGGGCGTTTACCAAGGTAATACTCAACCGCTTTAATACCATCACAGTGTCGAATAGATGTGTACAATGAAGTTACATCCATGGCAATAAGCAATAGTTCATCATCCCAGGTAATTGAGGCCAGTTTGCACAAAAAGTCAGTTGTGTCTTTAACATATGAACCTAAGCTCTTTACCCATTCCTGTAGGAAGTAGTCTATATAGCGGGAAATACATTCCGTGGAGCTGTCTATGGCCGATATTATGGGCCTGCCAGGGGGCACAAGGGCGTCCTTGTGCACCTTAGGTAGAAGGTAGAAGCTGGGGATGACTGGATAGTCTTTCTTTAGATATTTGTATTCATCAAATGAAATTAGACCACTGCTTCGCCAAGCCATTAACTTTGAATTTTGGTCGGCTCAGGCA
This sequence comes from Lissotriton vulgaris, assembly GCF_964263255.1. Taxonomy (NCBI): domain Eukaryota; kingdom Metazoa; phylum Chordata; class Amphibia; order Caudata; family Salamandridae; genus Lissotriton; species Lissotriton vulgaris. The sequence continues at coordinate 766,765,258 of NC_141695.1, read as the reverse complement.
GCTTTAACAGTAGATAAATTGCTCTTTTTGTAGCAATCCATATCGCCCAATTGGAGTTCCGCCTCCTTGATGTACTCCTCACGTTTCCAAAGGACGATATTTCCACCCTTGTCGGCCGGCTTGATTATAACTTTGTCATCGTTCTTCAGCTTTTTGACCAAGTTATAATAGCATTGATTGTTTCTATTGATGACTCTTTCTTTATTGTTCGAGGCAGTATAAAGTTTTTTTAAGTCACGAATGACGAGCTCGTGGTACACATCCAGATTGTCATGGGTAGATATTGGGAGGAAGGTGGATTTTGGTTTGAATGGAGTTGTACTAACGCCCCTGCCAACGGCTTCGTCAGTAGTTGCTGGTGTTTCCCTACTTTCACATTGCAATTCCCATATTTCTTGCATCTCCATACCTTCACCAGCAGTTAGCAATGAGGGACTGGCTGGTAATGTTTTTTTGTTTTTTTTGTATGGGTGTTGTCGATGGAATTTATTGAGCTTCAACTTCCTGACATATCTGAAGACATCCATCCGAGTGTCAACATAATTGAAGTCCCTGGGGGGACAGTATGAAAGTCCCAAAGACAGGATGGAAGTTTCCTTTGTAGTCAGGACTATGTCAGTAAGGTTAATCACTGAGGGGGCGCCGTTGTTTGTCCTCTTTTCTTGTTCCACCTCCCCCTGTTTGCTTTCTTTTCTCCTCCTGTTTTTGTTACATTTCCTGCGTTCTGTCCGTTTCCTGTTTGCCCTCTGTTTCCTGGTGGGGCCTTTGGTTGTGAACTTGAGCGCAGAGTATCCCTCCTGTTCTTGCACAGGCAACTCACCTCCTGTGCTGGGGTAAGTTTTGTATACCCCAATCCTTGTCCCTGTTTTTTGGAGGTGCCTTCCTCTGCCTCACTTTCTGCAGCTGAACTCAGGTCCGTGGAGGAGACAGATACGGACGTTGTTTCTCTTACCTTGCGTCCTGTAGTGCCAAATTTAGCCTTAATTCCATCGAATTTGCGTGGAAATGTAAAAATATGTCCATTCACATAATCAAGCATGTCCCTCTCGAATTTAAAAGCCTTGCGCTTTTTAATAATATCCTCTTCCTTCGCTAATCGATTTTCCATTTCTTCCCTCATTTTCTTCATTTCATCATTTGTTTCAGTTTTAGCCAGCTCCGCCTCTATCTGTTCAATTTCTGTTTGGAGCTTTAGTCTGTCACTTTCCGCATACTTTACAAGGATTCTCATTACCCTTGCTGTCGATTCCAGGTTGGCAGTAGCCCATTCCTCGAGCATGTGTGGGTCTGGGTTATCGTAACTTGGGGCTAATGTAATTCGAAGGCCCCTAGGGACCCGCCCAACCTCTAGGTATCTCGTGAGGGATTTATTCTCCCACCACTTAGCCTGCTCCTTCTTTGAAAGTTTTTCCAGTTTGCGGAAGGTGTCTCTGATAGTTGGATTCGTATTTACCCCATCCGGCTGTTGGACGGGTGTAGATGAATCTCCCCCTGCCGGGCTCTCAAATACTGACTCCGCAGCCTGCTCTCTGTTCCGCAACACAGCGGCGGACATTGCGTTATGTGGCTAGTCGATGTCAGGCACTTCCGCTGAGAAACTAAACTAGCGGGGAGCGCTGTTATGGATCAACGCGCACCCCACACGGCACACTCTCCACTGCGATTGTCGCTGCTGTCTTACCAGGAAATGGGCTGCCGAACACCACGATTTTCCTCCGGTGTCGATGGCTCCGCTCCTCCTCGGCAGACGTGTGCTTTCTCGCAGGGGCATACACAGCTTCCTCCTACCGGAGTGTCAAAAAACGGTTCCGGGTCACAGAACCACTGCTTCCTGCCGTGTCGCCGCCCAGATGGAGAGGGGTCTCGCATGTAACCAGGAAGCTTCCAGCTACTAATACGTCCAAAAGGTCGCCGTAATTCACTCTGCCTTCCACGCAGAACAACGAAGAAAGCGAGACCACAAGATAAGTGCAGTTTCTCAGTGCAATTTAATTTTGTGCCAAAGTTACAGCCTGCAATTCCGCCATGACGCGTTTCACCTCAAAAGAGGCTTGTTCACATAGCGTGTCATGAACACAAACAAGGGTTTATAAAGTGCAAATGCGTAATACTTTTCAGCTGTGCAGATTGCATTTTTTTCAAATTGTAAACAGTGAAGACATACTATCGAGCCCTTCTTCACACTGCACTATATACATACATACATACATATGCACACACACACACATATATTAATATATGTATATATATATATATATATATCTTTACAACAACAACGCTCCATTAGGAACATTCGGGAGTAAACAGCGGATTCCACAGCCCTTTTATTGTGCCAAGCAGATGCATTTCAGAGAGAATTCTCCTTTCTCAATGCTTGTCTCCACCGGGGGTCCGAGGTTATCAGTTCTTTCATTTATTTAAAAAAACACACTCCCATTAATTGCCAAATCTTTTGATCCTTCCAATTACAGTGCCTGTGGATTGAAAAAAATCGCCTTCATTAGGTAATGTCTCTCACAATGACCCCAAGCTCCACAATGCATTTCAAGTTCTTACTATTATTTCATGAGCAGATTTGCTTAAATTAATATGATTCTCTCTGACCCCCTTGATCAGTCGCAATTATCATATTCAGGGTATCCCACCCTTAAATGCTCATTTTAGAATTCACGCTTACCATTTAGTAATGTGTTCTCAGTGTCCTTGGGTATGATTGTCCTTTTAGTGAAGTGCCGGTTCTGGCAGTCTCCAATTCATCAGTTCACCATATGCCACTTAAATGTTTTTAGCAAATGGCACACTAAAGGAGGCCCCTATAAGTTTTTGGTGGTCACAAGAGTGGCATTTGGTGAAAAAAAAAAATATATACATATATATACATATATATATATATATATATATATATATATATATATATATATATATATATATATATATATATATATATATATATATACATATCACTTAGGTCTAGCGGAGCAAGTTTAGCTACAGTATTGAGTTGTAATGCATTGTTGACCAATTAATGAGCGCAAGCTATATGTATTAGCAACCACATATATATATTTTTTTAATTTTAATGTCTGTCTAGTAAATAGGAAAATATGTTTAATTTTAAAGTGGTTTGATAGCAAAATTTTAAATGTTTTAACCTTATGAAAATTCTAAATACATACTTTTTAAAAAACTTTTTTTATTATACGACTGTAGAATTCTTTTATGATACTTGCTATCGAATAAAGCCAATTTGAATTACATTGAATATATATATATATATATATTTTTTTTTTTTACTGCAATGTGGTCTACTGACAGGATCGCTCTGCATAGGGTGCCGGCGTTGGGCCAGACCAGTGGCCAAAGTCAATTTTTCACCAAAAGATGCAGCACACAGCAATTTCAATTTTACTGTTTATTCAGTGCCCAGTCTGACACACCAACGCGTTTCAGCCACATCTATATGTTACTGCAACATGATATAGTGCTTTTTCCAAACGTGTAAGTTCACCTCTTGCCTAAACTGTAGGTGGGTTGGGTCATAGTGTGTGGGTGTGTTATTCCATATTCCAGGTGCTTAGATAGAGGCTTGTCGCCTTCCATTTTTTCACTTTGTCTGTAGTCTGATTGTGTCCTGGCTTTGGGCATTCTAAAAGCCAAAGGCGAAAGTGATCTTGTCAGTTGGATATGCACGGGGTGCCGGTAGTGAGGGCTTTGTAGATAATGTAGTGGTTTTGAAGATGGTGTGGACCAGCAAACCGAGCCAAGCCAGTAGATGTGCATTATGGTGGGGGTGATGTCATCATATCTTTCAGCGGCTTCAATGAAGTGTGCTGTGTTGTGAAGGATGTCCTTAAAGGGGGTCAGTGTGGGGCCCTACATCAGACCATAGCTACTAAATAGATGTATGAGTGTTGATGACTTGAATGCCAGTTCTGAATTTGCTTTCAGTTTCAGGGAGAAATAGTTTCTCTTTCTTTAGTAGAGGCATGTGGTACTAAGCCGCATTGGTGTTCTTGACTATGTCTTCTTTTAGGGTGAGGTAGGTGAGGTTAAGCTTCACACAGATGTTTGCCATCAAGGTTTGGAAAATGTGCAGGCAGGGGTAGAGGATTAGGATGCTTGGAGCAGAGAATACTTTCAATTAGGGCTGTGTACCACTGGCACATTGGTGAAGTTTGATGCTGTTATCACCCAGTAGAGCTTCAAGGGGCTCAATGTAGTATATACAAATGATGAGGGTCAAGATGGAATCCTGGGATACCCTGCAGTTGATAGGAATCTTCTTAGAACCTGGAGGTACCCATGTGAATTAACTGCTAAAGAACATCACACAGACACCAACCCCATTGATCCAGATACAGAGGACAAACTCCATCAAGATCATCTTGATCAGTGGCCTTTTAGCACCCCAATCTAAATCCATCTAGTAAACAATGGAAGAAGAAATGTTTTAGGGTTAGGCAGGAGCACCACCTCTAACACTATTTCCAAGCGTTCAGCACCTGGGGAACACCACTTGGGAGGCTGGAACTCATTCCAGCAGGGGCCAGGTATATAGTTAAATGTCTCTGGAGCTCACTATGTCCCTGTAGCTCACACAGGAGTTGAGCCAACTATCCCTTGAAGCCACTTCTGATGGCCCTTGGTTCAAACAGATGGTCCACTTCTCCTTCAAGCAGCACAGCAGGTGGACTTAAAGAAGCAGTGCAGTCCTCTGATAGCAGCAGGACAGTCCTCTGGGGTGTTAGATTTGAAAAATCCCTTTGCCTTTTCAGCCTGTGCTGTGCTATGTTAGGATTCACATTATAAGGCTAAGTTAGTAGCATAAGTCATGTTTACTGTAACCCACTGAGCTGTCCCTATAACATGCAGGCTTAAGTTAACATTTTGTGGCTCTATTTTGTTATTCGAGAGCCATGTTATACTACGACTGAATTGAGCTTCATTTATCTGCTTTGCTTACCTCAGCAGAAGACTGTATTCAGCTACTATTGCTATTGTGTTCAAGGTTGGATTTCGACTTACTAATGAATGGATTGTTCTGCCATTCATGCCTGTCTTTGTTCGTAGCTCTGCTCCCACGTTGGAGGAGCCGAGCTCTGACAAGACAACCTTGAGATAGTGATAGTGTGTACCCATCTCGCAGGTGGTACCCTATTTTTCTTTGTCTTGTCTTCTTTGTTCATGTATGGCTCAAGCTGGTAACTTTCCATTGGGGGTGTGGTTTGGGCTTGAGGAAGAATGATTATGCTCTACCAAATATTTGGGAACCAGTCCCCTCAACAGCAATCTCCGGGTGCTGGTCAGATTGGGCCCAGCTGCAGTGTATTTTACTAATAAATGATTATTTGTATTCTTTACTGTCTGACTAACTCTTCACTTGTTTGGAAGACTATGAGGTGATCTTAAAGTGACCCAGGTGGCCATAAACAAGTCACTTCCTTCAGTTGGCACCCAAACTGGGACTCCTTCATCATTTGTCCCATCCTTGCCCGTAATCGGGTGTAAGGAAGACAGGGTTACGTCTGGTCGGATGGGCAGATCAGGGTACCTTGCATTATAGAGCTTTGCACTCGCAGCTGCCTGCCTGTCTGATCATGCGGCTCCTCGTCTAGCGGTCAACCGGGCTGGGGTGCTGGGAAGGCAAAACCCTTGGATCTGACCATTTGGTCTGAAGAGTCAGCAGTGGAGAATAACGTTGCTTCACCTGTGTGCACCAGGTGAGTTTATCTTGTCTTTTTTAAACTTCTGTTTATTGTTTTTTAAACAAAAGATACATGTGCACCATTTACACTTATAATAATAGGCACAGTATAAGTACAGTTATTTCAAGCTCCTAAGAGCATTGGAGTACACATCAGTAATCAGTAAAGTACAATGGCGCATTTTTACACACATCAAGAATTAGCACACAAGTGATCAAGGCATCGCACATGCCCACAGATATGTAAGTATTACTAAATACTTCCAACATGTTACATCAATAATAAGTTACTATACTGCTAAACCCAATTGTGTCCAATCTCGGGCAGATCCAGGCAGTCCAAACAGATCAGGATACAATGCAATTAACTCAGTTCAACAGCACCCCACAAGGGAACACATACGCAATAGTGATGTGTGTGTTGTGAACCCCTCAGGATGCGGGTACCTATTGCTCTGTTGCGGGGCCCGCCCGCGGATGCTCTAACAGATAACACTGTAGGGGGGCCGAAATGTCCTTAGGCCTGGAGGTTCTTGGTAATAGTTCCCCGTATGTAGTGAGCTGTTCTTGACACTAAGTCATCAATCAATACTTTGAACTTGGGCGCCCTTCACCTGCCCCAGTGGCATGCCTCCCGCCTTTTTACCATCAGTAATGCGAGGGCCACGTATTTGTGATGCGCCGCCTGCAACGGTTTAACATATCCCAACAGGGCCAGTAATGTGTGGGCTCAATACGAGCACCTACCATCATATTCAGGGCTTCAAAAACATGTTTTCAGTAGTCATGTACTCCTGGGCCATCCCAGGCTAGATGCAAGAAATCTGCACTTAGGGCCTGACACCTTGCGCACCTATCTGTAGCCCTCAGTCTATACCTATGCATCCGGGCCAGGGTGTAAAACATTCTATGTAGGAATTTGCAGTGGATTATACATAGCCTGCTGCTGGCCGGGACCTGCTCTGTCTGCGAAGAGCAGTATTCCCACTGTTCATCTGTCATTGCAAAGCCCAATTCTGAGTCCCAGTGCGCTCTAGCTAGTGCAGGCGGTTCCTCTCTCTGTGTGTGCACTGCACAGTATATCAGTGATACTAGGCATTTGGCTGTTGTGTTTTTAAGAGTCAGTTGTAGTGGTGCAAGGACTGGGGGCTCAGCCGGGAAGTCCGGGGTAAGTGAATGGACGCCCTGTCTGAGACGTATATATAAAAATACATCAAGCAGAGTCTGCTGCAAGCCCTGAAAGATGTGCTCAACCTTCCGAAACTGACCTTCATGATACATGTCCCCCCAACGTTTTAATGTGCGTCCGCTCCATGAAATTAATAAAAGACCGCTTTTTCGAGAAGGGGCATAGTTGGATGATGTGCGAGAGGCAGTAGCGTAGAATAGAGCAGGGGTGTCCAACATCCGACCTATGCATGCCCATGCTGCGACGGTGCAGGTAACAGTAGTCCGTGTCTTTTCCCTGACAGCAGGTGTGTCATACAGCGCACCCTCAATTGGAACAGGATGTGCGAGCCAGTCCTCTGCCGCCACTTGTGGTATATATCTTGATTGGTGCACCCAAAAGTATGCATAGTGGGCCTGCCCGCTGAAATAATATAATTCAAAGTTGGGTACCCCAAATCCTCCTTGCGAGTAGGGTCTAATGAGAACATTCCATTGCAGTCTCGGGTGTTTACCTCCCCATACCAAGCGCATCAGCCCAGACTTGAGCAATTTAAAAATACCCAGAGCCCAATTTACAGTGTGGAAGATGTGTGGAGTGTGATGAAAGACTATGAGCCGTTTGTGCAGTAGCATGCTCTTATGCAAATGTCGGCTACGCTAATAGGATTGTGGGAACAGTGTTTCAGTGGAGTTGCATTGCAGATCATATATGATATTGGGGTTAGGGTGTACGTTACTGATTTGGCTACCAATGATGTTTTTAGTAATGCTGCGAGTTTGATTGCATCAGAAGACCCCAACTTTAGGTGCGCAGTTCCCTATGAGGGAGGTACATCCTATTTACCATCCAGAAATCCCAGAGCAGCGTAATGCAGCAAACATTGTGATTCAGTAAAAGGTGGAGGCTCATTTTCAGGAACAGTGGGTCTACACTCCTTGGAAGAGGAGTGAGGTACTATCCCTTAAGAGCCAGTTTCCAGACCCTAGTAAGTATCTAACTGCGTACTATAAGGAATTGACAGAGACAGCTTCCTCCCTGGTAATGACATTAGCTGATACAGAGCTGTTTTTGAGATTATTGGTACCAGTGTATATCTGGAGACAGGTGCATACACACGTGGAGCTAGGGGGGATATGGAATGAGATAGGGGAGTTGGATCAGAACCATGAGCCTGACGAGAAGCCGAGGGCAAAAATATTAGCTTCGCCAAGTCGTATCATTACTTATATGCGCTCCCTTATCCCACTGAGACGGGTGGATTGGGATAAATTGACAGCATGTCGTCAGAAGAAGGATGAAAGTGTGTCTGATTTTTTCACTAGGTTTGAAGGTGTAATCCTGGATTTTGGTGGCCAAGATTAGTCGGTGGAGGGTGGTGTCCGATTGTTTGTTAATACATTTGTTACAAATCTTCTTCCTGACATCGCGACTCGGCTACAGGCGTCGGAGAGTACTTGGACAACCTCCTCCCATCAGTAATATTGAGTATCTCACAGTATTATGAGCATAGAGAAAATGAGGAGAAGGAGAAAGCAGAGAAAAAGACTCAGGATCTAAAGACAAAAGTGTTGATCAGCGAGCGACTAGGGGCAATGGCAGGGGGAGAGGTCGTTCGGGTTCGGTTCATCAGTTGCCTCGGACAAATAGGAATAGCACCGTGGGTGCACCTGTTGGACCAAACCAATGTGCGTACTGTAGAAAGGAGGGGCATTGGTGATGTGAGTGTTCAGAGCTGTTACACAAGGTCGCGACTCCACGAGATCGGGGTTATAGAGGATGTGGTCATGAAAGGGACAGCCGTGATGACACGCAGAAGAAGGATTCGTCGTTTGGTCATCAGTATAAGAACTATTTCGATGATGCTCGAGGAGGACAAAATTACCATGATGATTATGATATGGATGAGGGGACAGGAATGTCCTACAGCTAGGATTGAAGAGGACAGTGCGAGGGCCAGTTTTGGTGCCTGTAGATCAGCATGGACCTTATGTCACCGCGGACTTACATGGCACGGCCAAGCCATTCCAAAATGATACGGGTGCTATGAATAGCTCTGTTTCTTGTTTGCTGGTCCCAGGGGCAGCTCTGTCTGGCCAAAATAATGTTTCATTAGGATTCTCTGGCGTGCCGGTTGTGAGCCCCATTTCAAAGCCCCTTGCTTGACCATTGGCCCTTTTACGGTTGGTTTCCCATTTTTGTTGACCACGAATTGTGAGGAGAATTTGATGGGACTAGATTTGTTGAAGAAGCTACATGCAACCATATTCTGTTCACCAGATGGTGTTTACATGACAATTGGCACTAAGGTAGTTAGTACAAAATAGTGTTTTACTAAAGTTACCCCCTCCAAACCTAGTTCAAGGATGTGCCACATACTTTATGGGCTACGGGGGATTTGAATGTGGGGTTGTTATGGATCCAACCGGTTTCTATCAAGATCTAAGAGAATGCTATATTACAGTGTATTCCTCAGTATAAAATACCACAGGCAGGGGAGAAAGCTTTTTTGCAAATAATTAAGGACTTGATACGGACAGGGGTGGTTGAGGAAACAGTACTGAATGTCTGTAAAAGCCCTATTCTTCCAATTCTTAAAAAGGCACCCTCTGGTGACCCTGAGGCTCACCCTGATGTTTATCATTTTGTTTTTGACCTGCGTGCAATAAATAAATTAGTAATACTTCAATATCCTGTGGTTCCTGACACTACATTGTTAACGATGTTTGCTCCCTCAGCGAAATTATTTTCCGAGATTGACTTAAAAAATGCTTTCTTTAGCATTCCAATTCACCCCAATAGTAGAAATCTTTTTGGGTTTGCAATAGCCGGCAGCAGCTTTCTCTTCTATCGTGCTCCTCAAGGCTATACTGAAAGTCCTAATATATATAGTCAGGCCTTGAAAGGTAAGTTGGATTCATTGACAATCCCCTCTGGCAATGTCTTTTTGCAGTATGTCGATGACCCCTTAGTGGGCTCTGACACTGAGGATGGCTGCAAGGATTGCTCCATCTGGCCCATCATGGACATAAAGTGTCCCTTTCTAAATTTCAATATTGTCGACAGGAGGACACCTTTCTAGGTCACCTACTGTCGAACGAGGGTCGTAGGTTGATGCCTGAGCGCATTGCTGCTATAACTAATATGCCGGTCCCTAAAACCAAACGTACTGTGCGTGCGTTTATCATCATTACTTTGAATTGCCGTCACTAGATCCCTAATTATTCCCAATTAACAAAGTCCCTACACCAGATAACCACTAAAGGTGTGTAGGAGCTCCTGCCTTGGACACCTGCATCTCAGCAAACTTTTGACCAATTAAAGGTTTGCTCCTTTGCTTGGTACTCCTGACTATCTGAAGCCGTTCGTGCTTTATATACACAAGACGGCTGATTGCACACTCTCTGTATTAACACAGCCCTTTGGTGGAAAGCAGGGGCCTTGCGCTTACATTTCTGCTATCCTGGAGTACGTCGGCAGAGCTCTCTAACGCTGTCTAAGAGCTGCAGCGGCTGTGGCAGTTTCTATCAGACAATCGTCGGGGCTCATCCTAGAGACTGACCTCACAGTTATGCTACCTCATGATGTGGATACACTTTTAAACAAAACAAAAACACAGCACCTTAATGGTGCATGGTTGACTGGTTATGAACTAACATTATTTGCACCACATATTACTAGCAAAAGATGTGCCACTCCGAATCCAGCCACGCTACTTCCCCTCCCCTCGGCGAGCGGAGATGTTGACATACACAATTGCATGTATCCGACAGAGGAGGAGACAATGGAACAGGTATGTTTGACTGATGTTCCTCTCTCTGACACACAAGGAGACCTATATGTTGATGGCTCTTGCTTTAAGGTACCGGATGGCATCATCACTACAGCGTATGCGATAACAACATTGTGTACAGTTGTTGAAACATCACGTGTCCCATATCAGTCTGCCCAGGCTCCAGAGCTTATTGCCCTTCTCTGGGCTTGTGAGTTAAGTGAAGTACTGGTTTTAAATATTTATACTGACAGCCAGTACGCTTTCTGGGTCACTCATAACTTTGGATGCCTCTGAGCAGAGAGAGGGTTCTTGTCTTCACATGGGTTACGAAAACAGAACAGCCCACTGATACGTAGATCCTTGTTGGCTCTAACACTTCCAAAAAGAGTAGCTATAGTGAAGTGTAGTGCACATAAGGCGATTTCTGATGATGTTGGGAGAGGAAATGTGTTTTCAGACCTGACAGAAAAAGAGACAGCTAGATCAAAGATGATTGTAGCAGGACCGGCGAGATGGGTGCCAGAAAACGGGATGTTGGAGGACACGCTAGACAATGTTAAGGAAATACAGAGTGAAGAGACAATAGGAGGAATTGGCAATATAGCAGGAGAGTACAGGGTGTCTTGATGAGGATGGGTGTTGGATAGATCTCTCAGGAAAACAAAGATGGATGTTGCCCAATTTACAGTGTGGAAGATGTGTGGAGTGTGATGAAAGACTATGAGCCGTTTGTGCAGTAGCATGCTCTTATGCAAATGTCGGCTACGCTAATAGGATTGTGGGAACAGTGTTTCAGTGGAGTTGCATTGCAGATCATATATGATATTGGGGTTAGGGTGTACGTTACTGATTTGGCTACCAATGATGTTTTTAGTAATGCTGCGAGTTTGATTGCATCAGAAGACCCCAACTTTAGGTGCGCAGTTCCCTATGAGGGAGGTACATCCTATTTACCATCCAGAAATCCCAGAGCAGCGTAATGCAGCAAACATTGTGATTCAGTAAAAGGTGGAGGCTCATTTTCAGGAACAGTGGGTCTACACTCCTTGGAAGAGGAGTGAGGTACTATCCCTTAAGAGCCAGTTTCCAGACCCTAGTAAGTATCTAACTGCGTACTATAAGGAATTGACAGAGACAGCTTCCTCCCTGGTAATGACATTAGCTGATACAGAGCTGTTTTTGAGATTATTGGTACCAGTGTATATCTGGAGACAGGTGCATACACACGTGGAGCTAGGGGGGATATGGAATGAGATAGGGGAGTTGGATCAGAACCATGAGCCTGACGAGAAGCCGAGGGCAAAAATATTAGCTTCGCCAAGTCGTATCATTACTTATATGCGCTCCCTTATCCCACTGAGACGGGTGGATTGGGATAAATTGACAGCATGTCGTCAGAAGAAGGATGAAAGTGTGTCTGATTTTTTCACTAGGTTTGAAGGTGTAATCCTGGATTTTGGTGGCCAAGATTAGTCGGTGGAGGGTGGTGTCCGATTGTTTGTTAATACATTTGGTACAAATCTTCTTCCTGACATCGCGACTCGGCTACAGGCGTCGGAGAGTACTTGGACAACCTCCTCCCATCAGTAATATTGAGTATCTCACAGTATTATGAGCATAGAGAAAATGAGGAGAAGGAGAAAGCAGAGAAAAAGACTCAGGATCTAAAGACAAAAGTGTTTATCAGCGAGCGACTAGGGGCAATGGCAGGGGGAGAGGTCGTTCGGGTTCGGTTCATCAGTTGCCTCGGACAAATAGGAATAGCACCGTGGGTGCACCTGTTGGACCAAACCAATGTGCGTACTGTAGAAAGGAGGGGCATTGGTGATGTGAGTGTTCAGAGCTGTTACACAAGGTCGCGACTCCACGAGATCGGGGTTATAGAGGACGTGGTCATGAAAGGGACAGCCGTGATGACACGCAGAAGAAGGATTCGTCGTTTGGTCATCAGTATAAGAACTATTTCGATGATGCTCGAGGAGGACAAAATTACCATGATGATTATGATATGGATGAGGGGACAGGAATGTCCTACAGCTAGGATTGAAGAGGACAGTGCGAGGGCCAGTTTTGGTGCCTGTAGATCAGCATGGACCTTATGTCACCGCGGACTTACATGGCACGGCCAAGCCATTCCAAAATGATACGGGTGCTATGAATAGCTCTGTTTCTTGTTTGCTGGTCCCAGGGGCAGCTCTGTCTGGCCAAAATAATGTTTCATTAGGATTCTCTGGCGTGCCGGTTGTGAGCCCCATTTCAAAGCCCCTTGCTTGACCATTGGCCCTTTTACGGTTGGTTTCCCATTTTTGTTGACCACGAATTGTGAGGAGAATTTGATGGGACTAGATTTGTTGAAGAAGCTACATGCAACCATATTCTGTTCACCAGATGGTGTTTACATGACAATTGACACTAAGGTAGTTAGTACAAAATAGTGTTTTACTAAAGTTACCCCCTCCAAACCTAGTTCAAGGATGTGCCACATACTTTATGGGCTACGGGGGATTTGAATGTGGGGTTGTTATGGATCCAACCGGTTTCTATCAAGATCTAAGAGAATGCTATATTACAGTGTATTCCTCAGTATAAAATACCACAGGCAGGGGAGAAAGCTTTTTTGCAAATAATTAAGGACTTGATACGGACAGGGGTGGTTGAGGAAACAGTACTGAATGTCTGTAAAAGCCCTATTCTTCCAATTCTTAAAAAGGCACCCTCTGGTGACCCTGAGGCTCACCCTGATGTTTATCATTTTGTTTTTGACCTGCGTGCAATAAATAAATTAGTAATACTTCAATATCCTGTGGTTCCTGACACTACATTGTTAACGATGTTTGCTCCCTCAGCGAAATTATTTTCCGAGATTGACTTAAAAAATGCTTTCTTTAGCATTCCAATTCACCCCAATAGTAGAAATCTTTTTGGGTTTGCAATAGCCGGCAGCAGCTTTCTCTTCTATCGTGCTCCTCAAGGCTATACTGAAAGTCCTAATATATATAGTCAGGCCTTGAAAGGTAAGTTGGATTCATTGACAATCCCCTCTGGCAATGTCTTTTTGCAGTATGTCGATGACCCCTTAGTGGGCTCTGACACTGAGGATGGCTGCAAGGATTGCTCCATCTGGCCCATCATGGACATAAAGTGTCCCTTTCTAAATTTCAATATTGTCGACAGGAGGACACCTTTCTAGGTCACCTACTGTCGAACGAGGGTCGTAGGTTGATGCCTGAGCGCATTGCTGCTATAACTAATATGCCGGTCCCTAAAACCAAACGTACTGTGCGTGCGTTTATCATCATTACTTAGAATTGCCGTCACTAGATCCCTAATTATTCCCAATTAACAAAGTCCCTACACCAGATAACCACTAAAGGTGTGTAGGAGCTCCTGCCTTGGACACCTGCATCTCAGCAAACTTTTGACCAATTAAAGGTCTGCTCCTTTGCTTGGTACTCCTGACTATCTGAAGCCGTTCGTGCTTTATATACACAAGACGGCTGATTGCACACTCTCTGTATTAACACAGCCCTTTGGTGGAAAGCAGGGGCCTTGCGCTTACATTTCTGCTATCCTGGAGTACGTCGGCAGAGCTCTCTAACGCTGTCTAAGAGCTGCAGCGGCTGTGGCAGTTTCTATCAGACAATCGTCGGGGCTCATCCTAGAGACTGACCTCACAGTTATGCTACCTCATGATGTGGATACACTTTTAAACAAAACAAAAACACAGCACCTTAATGGTGCATGGTTGACTGGTTATGAACTAACATTATTTGCACCACATATTACTAGCAAAAGATGTGCCACTCCGAATCCAGCCACGCTACTTCCCCTCCCCTCGGCGAGCGGAGATGTTGACATACACAATTGCATGTATCCGACAGAGGAGGAGACAATGGAACAGGTATGTTTGACTGATGTTCCTCTCTCTGACACACAAGGAGACCTATATGTTGATGGCTCTTGCTTTAAGGTACCGGATGGCATCATCACTACAGCGTATGCGATAACAACATTGTGTACAGTTGTTGAAACATCACGTGTCCCATATCAGTCTGCCCAGGCTCCAGAGCTTATTGCCCTTCTCTGGGCTTGTGAGTTAAGTGAAGTACTGGTTTTAAATATTTATACTGACAGCCAGTACGCTTTCTGGGTCACTCATAACTTTGGATGCCTCTGAGCAGAGAGAGGGTTCTTGTCTTCACATGGGTTACGAAAACAGAACAGCCCACTGATACGTAGATCCTTGTTGGCTCTAACACTTCCAAAAAGAGTAGCTATAGTGAAGTGTAGTGCACATAAGGCGATTTCTGATGATGTTGGGAGAGGAAATGTGTTTTCAGACCTGACAGAAAAAGAGACAGCTAGATCAAAGATGATTGTAGCAGGACCGGCGAGATGGGTGCCAGAAAACGGGATGTTGGAGGACACGCTAGACAATGTTAAGGAAATACAGAGTGAAGAGACAATAGGAGGAATTGGCAATATAGCAGGAGAGTACAGGGTGTCTTGATGAGGATGGGTGTTGGATAGATCTCTCAGGAAAACAAAGATGGATGTTGCCCAATGCATATGTGATCCCTGTTGTCATCATGGCTCATGGCCCAGTCCACATTAGTGCGAATGGAATATATAAGGTGTTAGATCCCATATGGCAGAACAACAATATTCCCAAGGTAGCCAGTCAATTGGTGAAAAATTGTATGATCTGAATACTACACATTCCTGGAAAAGGCACCCCTACCCCCAGTGGTAATTTTACACCACCTTCCTCCCCTTTAGAGGTTTTCCAGATGGATTTCATCAAAAGAGAATGAGTGAACAATTTGAAGTATGTATTGGCGGTGGTTTGTGCTTTCAGCACATAGATCAAAGCCTACCCCACCAAAGAGAATACAGCATTGGCAACGGTGAAGGCACTCTTGAAGGAGTTCTTCCTGCAGTTTGGTTTGCCACATTTGATTTAGAGTGACAAGGGAAGTCACTTCAATTCAAAAGTCATCCAACTAGTGTGTGATGGTTTACACATTAAACAGAAGTTCCAAGCAGCAAATCACCCCCAGTCAGCCGGTTTGGTTGATAAGTACAATGGTACTCTCAAACTGGAATTAACAAATATAAAGGAAAGCACATGATTGCAGTGGCCATATGCTCTACCCTTAGCTTTGTTAGCCACCAGAGGGATGGGACCTCTAGAACAGGGTTGTCCCCATACAAGGTTGTTTTTTGCCGCGCCCTGCAAATGTATGGGGCATTCCATGCCCTGACATTTCTCCGAGATAGAATACCCCTTACTAGTGAATTACCTTTCATGAGTTAACTAACGACTTACTTTCTATCCATCAACTGGTTCAGGACACACTACTGCCAGTACCGGAGGAGCCTGGGCATCAGCTTCAACCTGGCGATTTTGTCTTAGTCCGCAACTTACAGAGGAAGAGTTGTCTGGCACCTTACTGGAAGGGACCATTTTAGGTCCTCCTCACCACCCGGACGGCAGTGAAGGTAGACGGAAGGAAGCACTGGACCCACTCCTCGCATACCCGCAGGATCCTGCTTCCCTACAACTGTTGGGTGCGTGAAGGCATAGGAGACCATGAAAAGGAATGTGTGCCCCATTTCGTTCCCTTCTCTGCTGCTCGATGAGTTGGGCGCAGATGGACGAGGGAAGCGACGCAGTTCTGCAGGAAGCTATACCTTCAAAGATCAGAGCTTCTCAAGAGCAACCCTCATCCAGCTCTCCCACAATTGTTCAGCAAGGGCTGAGATTGCGCAGCTCCACGGATCAGTGCATAATGTAGAGGAACAAAAGGAGTCTACCAGTGAGGCGCTAATGAACACTGAGTGACTTGTGCCGTAGTATTTTATTGTTGGCCCCAGTATACGGATTTCCTCTGGCAGTTGTGAATTGTTCTTCATTTTGAAATGTACCCATTTGGTCGACCCATTATGGAAGAAGAGCAGCCCTTAGCGACCCCTCTGGTAGAGCAAAGAAGTCCTGGGTGGTCCAGTTGGTCTACTAAGAGTAGAATAGTAGCAGTAGTATTTGTTTTTGTAGTATTAATAACAGTGTTCGGGGAGGTGTGGTACTTGGAAGAAAAGCATCCTGTGCACTCCTTTCTGGGAACAATTCCAGCCCCTCCTGAGCATGTTTTTGTTATGTTGGCTCCGCACAAAGAGAGTCACAGACAGACATATATGAATAATGTTTTTCTTGAGATGTTCCATCATGCACATCAGACATCCAATGTCACTGATTGCTGGGTGTGTGGGTTATTTCCTTCAGTCATGCATAAAAAGTATTTATTGGTGTCCTTACCCATGCCATATTTAAATAGCTCTGAGCCCTGGTTCCAGTTGCTTTCAATTGTGTATATCCATTATGCCGCTGATGCTATGAATATTACCCAATCTGACTATAAGACAGTTTTTGAATATATAGTGGAACACCAAGGATTTACCCCCGGTAGAAGGAGGGGAACAAGGTACTCTACACCATGTTGCTTGTATGAACGTTTATGAACATAAGACGAAAGCCACTTGGCTCCAAAACGAGATGTTTGTTTTTCAGGGATTCAATGTCACTGAGTATTTCACATCTTTCCATTCACGTAATATCACTAAAGATAAAGCAATGCCTGTACCGGTGGTAAATATTACAGCTAGTTTCTGTGTTCAGGGTTTCGGAAATGTCCCAGTGGGGAAAAGTAATTGCAATTACACATAGTGTTTGAATATGACTAGAAGTCCACCCTTGCTCCTGCCCCATAACGTATATTTTGTCTGTGGGTCTCAAGCATATATATGGCTCCCCAGGGGCTGGTCTGGTATATGTCTCTTTCCTGTTGCACCATCCAATTATCACAAAGATCACAAGCTACGCCATAGGGATGTACACCTGCCCTGGGTGAAAAGAGTAATCGATTCTGATGATATAGATCAAACAGATACTACTCTGCAGCAATTCACTAATGCAATGAAGGGTATTTTGCCTTTCTTGGGTCCCATGTGCATCAGTCGAAGTATTCGTCGCCTCACCAGAGTAGTGGAAGTGGTTCATAATACCACTGCAGGAATTCTGACCAATATTATGGCCGAGCTTCAGGTTACCAGGCTCATTGCTCTTCAAAACAGGATGGTGCTTGACATCATACTCGCTGATAATGGTGGGGCCTGCTGCGTCATTGGCAGTATTTGTTGTGTGTACATCCCAGACCACTCCCAAATGTTTATCCAGCCATACAGAAATTACATATGTTTGCTTCTGATTTTCCCAAGAAAATGGGACCTTGTCCTTAACAGTGTGGCTCTGGGATTTGATGACTATGTGGGGTTGGGAAATAATTCTTTTCCTTGTAGATATTGCAGGTTTCATCTTTACGTACTGCCTATGTATCAATTGCCTTCCAGCCTGTTGCACCTACTGTGTTAGTAGATTAAAACCTACACCTAAGGTAGTGGGACCTGATGCTAAGGCCACTGTCATGATGATGCAAGATGTGCAAGATATCACAAATATCGATGAGGGCATTTTTGAATATTGAGTATGCTTTGCTATAATGTAATGATTCTGTTTTCTCCTTGAAATGAACATGTTGGTGAATAGTGATTATCCCTTCCATTAGAATTGTAAAAACCCTTACCTGATATCAGCAATAAAGTCAGCCTTATATGCTAAAAGGTGGGTCTGTTACATTTGAAAAATCTCTTTGCCTTTTCGGCCTGTCCTGTGCTATGTTAGGATTAGCATTATAAGGCTAAGTTAGTAGCATCTGCCATATTTACTGTAACACACTGAGCTGTCCCTATAACGTGCAGGCTTAAATTAACGTTTGTGGCTCCATTTTGTATTTCGAGAGCCATGTTATACTACGACTGAATTGAGCTAAATTTATCTGTTTTGGTTGCATCAGCAGAGAACAATATTCCACTATTTTTCCTATTGTGTTCAAGGTTGGATTTCAACTTACTAATGAATAGACTGTTCTGCCAAGCATGCCTATCTTTGTTCGTAGCTCTGCTTCCCCATTGGAGGAGCCAAGCTCTAGCAAGACAACCTTGAGATAGTGACAGTGTCTACCCATCTCGCAGGTGGTAGCCTATCCTTCTGTGCCTTCTTTGTTCATGTACGGCTCAAGCCTGTAACGTTCCGTTGGGGGTGTGGTTGGGGCTTGAGGAAGAATGGTTATGTGCTATAAAAGTGTTGGGTAACCAGTCCCCTCAACAGCCATCTCCGGGTGCTGGTCAGATTGGCTCTGCTGCAGTGTATTTGACTAATACATGATTGTTTGTGTTCTCTACTGTGTGATCGACTCTTCACTTGTTTGGAAGGTTATGAGGTTGTCGTAAAGTGACCCGGGGGGGGCCTAAACAGATCACTTCCTTCAGGGGGTCCAGGCAGTCCTTCTGAAATCTTCCAAAGCTTCAGGAGTGTACTGAAGAGGTGTTCTGAGGGTCCAATATTTATTCCTATTGCCAGCCCTTGAATTGGAGGTAGATTTTGGCCTACCCTGAAATCTGGTTCTGAGAATTTCTTCCCTTCTTCTGCCAAGGCTTCTAGAAGTCTGGGATGAAAAAAGGCTGCTGCCAGGTTCCTTTGTGTGTGCTGGGGGCAAGCTCTTTGAAGTGCAAGTGGGAGCGGGAACAGCTCTGCCCCAGCCATGCAGGCAGGTCCACCCTGCCTACAACCTGTACACTTTGTCACACTGTCTGGCAGGAATAGGCAAACCCCCAACAGCAGAGCAATTCAGACTCAAGTGATCCAGTGCACTGGCAACAGTACCAAATGGTTGGTGCAAGAAAATATCAACTTTCTTAACCGCATGCACGCTAGCGGGTTTTCCCGCTGCGCGCTGAAGATTCAAAAATCGCGCGTTACGTGACAAAGCCAGCTCGTCATGCGCGGAGCGCAGGTAACGACCATGACGAGCTGGCTTTGTCACCAGCATCGAAGGAGTTAAAGTATTATCTGGCTACTAGAGCAACCCATATCTGGATATACAATGACAAACTTGCAGTAAAGTTTTGCACAGGTACTGTTTTTTCACAAGTTAATGCAAACATTTAAAAGAACTCAATTAATGAACACAGAACACCATTGCAAGTAAGACACACAATGTTTATCTGTCTTAGTGTGAATACTAACAGCTGGTCTCAAGGTGACTTATACATAAATGATACATACATAGAACCCAACAGTACATAAGTGCAATGTGTCCCTAGCGTCAAAGCCTTCAATTAAACAATATGCAATTAACATAAGGATATACAAGGCTTTTGTGATGGTAGCAGACAACCTACAACATATGATTTATCATATCAATCTGAGAGCAAGCAGTTATCACATTTTTCTGCTACACCAAATCATCAACAACGTTTTTACATAAAATATGAAGGGGTCTCATCAGGACGTGAACAATGCAGGGACTTCCTAAGTGGAAAAGTATCAAAAATGAGGGGGTGGTAATGACACTGCATCATCATTACAGGGAAATGAAGAGGTAGTCGGGAGTACATAAAACAACAAAACAACTCTGGCATGCAGGGCTGTGTGCATGTTCACCGATGCAGACCGGAGCAGAAGAATAAGTATTGTACCTTATCCTCCTAGGTTGCTGTGGATAGAGGGCAGGAGATGACAGTGTTAGGCCTACTCAAACAAGCTTAGAGAATGAAAGTAAAGATAGGCCCAAGGGGCTGTCTCTTACCAAGGATGGCTAGGAGGCCTGATGTGTTGGGGTGCAAAATGGATTACACCAGGCCCCACGGCTGCGTGGGAAAGGGGGTCCATGTGGGTTTAAAGTAGCAATGTGCCTTGAATTATTCAGGTAACAACAGAGTCCTACATGTCTGCCTTTCCTACTTCCAACAGTAGGGCATATTCTCAAGAATGTGTATTAACCATTGAAAATTTTGCTTAACGCAACTTTGCATATCGCGAGAAAATAACACTGTTTTAATGTCCAATTCCCAACCCGGCGGCACCATGCGATAGTAGCATGATAACGCACCAAATGACCGCGTAGAAATCAATGCGACAAACAATAAATGCGAAACACAAACGCCCAAAAGTTACGATGCCCCAAAGCGCGAAACCAAAATCAGCGAAAACCAGCGACATGCTTGCAATTCCCACGCGCCATGCGGAAAAATGCACTATAAAAGCCACAAAACAAAAAAACACACCAAAACTCGTTCAAACTGCGTAGCACCATGGATACACATGGACCGAGTGCAGAGGACAAGCCGAACCGCACAAGCCCCACGGAGGCCCAGCATGTCAATGCAGTCGGAGTGTCGAGGAGGTCAATGGAGGAGGTCAAGAGGCACTGGCATGACTTGCAAAGCCAGACCAAACAGAAACTCGCTGCCAACAGGAAGGCAGCAACGGCCACTAAAGGTGGGAGCCCTGCGCCACAGAAGGAACTGGATGAGCTGGAAGAAATGGTGGCCACAGTCACCAGTGTGGAGATGGTGGCAGGAGTAGGGGGTCCAGATACAGGTCGATATGACCTAACCCAACAGCAACAGGTGAGTAACCAGAAGCCACTGGGGGGACGGAGGGAGATGGGCACAATGGCACCACTCATGTGTCACACACTGCACACGCACAATGTCTGTGGAACATGTCCCTGATACCCTTGGCACACTGCAGCACACATACAAACACAAAGTAGACCCCCGTCCACCATGTGCACATATGGGCCCTCTCCAAATCACCGACACAACCTATCCATACACATGTGATGAATCCAGGAAAAGCAGCGGCTCTGTGACCCACACTGACTATGCAAGTGACACTGCAGACCGATAGCTTGACAGCAGCCAAAATACATGACATGGTGCACGCTTTCACATGGAGGTGGCCCAGTGTGGATCACATCCGTAAAGGAGCAGGTAACACTCTGACATATCTACGCGCACCCAAAACCCATAACGTCCAATACACGCAGCAGACAAACAATGCACAAGGCCACAAAATCTGTCCAAGGGCACAAATGACCCAAGTCACAAACATGTCTGCCCCCGAAAAGCACAAAACACAAAGGCACACCACCTCAAAAGGATAAGGGTCCACAAAATCAGAGCTGCAGGGTCGACCCCCACAATGAAGGACACACACAACAATCAAAGAACATCAACAATGATGGCAATGTGGTACAAAGTGCAACACCTACACCACAGGACAGAGGACACAACAGGTTCTCCTTGTGCGTTGTAACTGGCCACTCACATCTGGCATTGCCTGACACTGTGTGATGATAATGTACAGGTACTACCACACATCTGGCATGTTGTCGAAAATTCCACTGTCTGCCATCAAATAGCCAGCTCTACCAAAACAGTCACAATGTACATTGCCGTGCAGCCTGTATGTAAACATCTCAAAGCGTCAACATACAGGGGAAACTCTGTTAACCTGCATCTCCCCTTAACATTGCAGAGGGACAATCAACACCTACTGCAGAGCAGACAACAAATCCCAGCAATGGCGATGAAGAGGACAACCTGCACATATGTTCAGACACCCTCCAACGCATGATGGACAGCCTCTGCACCCCACCCCCAGGAGCAGGGCAGCCTAGCTGTCTCGAGTTGACCCCACCACCTGCAAAGACCACATAGCAGGAAACACACACCACTACAGCTGTCTCCCAGGACCCACACGACCAACACATGGAATTTCAAAGCCATGTGTTGGGTTGCCGGGTGGAGTTGGCTGATTAGCTGCGGGTGGGATTTGAGCTCGTGGCAGCCAACCTCGATGCCATATGTGGGTGTCATCAGGGACTATTTACAGTCCATAACGAACACTCAATGTCCGCACCATGCTTCCCGATAATCCTTGGCTGACATCGCTGGGGCCATTACTCGGATACAAAAACTGTCTAGGCACCAGTGATGACAGCACAGAGTTGGCACAGATGCGCAGGACAGTGGAGACCATGGAGCAGATGCAGGCTGGAAGTAAGGCTGCCACAGCTAAACACCAGCGAGATGTAGCTGGGATCTTCCATGCCTTGCAGTTCATCATCTTGCAATTGCTGCTACTGAGCCTGTCCCAGATAAATGCAGTGGGAACTTCGACACACACATCTCCAACCCCTGATGTGTCAGTGGCACACAGGGATGCAGCCATTACACTGACACACACCGGACAAACCAGAGTATCAGAGGAGTAAGATGTGGATTGTAATTACTGTGTGAAGAAGGAGGTAGTAGCATCTACCACTGCCATATGGCCTGTCCCTGCCTGGTTCTGCCCTATGCATCATGCCCTGAGACGACACCTCCCACTGTCCTCTGGAACACTCGGCGACATTCACCTGCACCCTGACATGGACTGCCATATCTTTAATGGTTGACAATTACACAGCAGTCCTGCTGCGGACTGCACTCTCCCTCTTCCAAATCACTTTTCAATCCCCAAAGGACTCTGGTTGGCCCAACATTGGGCTTCCACGTAATGTGGGCTTGGATAGCCATGTACATCTCCAGCTCCGTAATTCACCAGAATGTGAATAAAACATTCGAAATCATGTAGATGTGTCATGACTACGTTCACTCAAGTATGAAAGTATGGCTGGATGTAGGGACAATGATTGCACAAGAAGGTACACCCTGGTAAATGACATCAATGTCCATGTTGAAGCCTGAGCCACATGGCCAATTGGATGACTGTGAAGGTGAGTACCAGCTGTGTCCCCATTGCACATCAACAACTAGTAGGTGGTGGCAGCTCCTGCAAACACCGCTGAGTGCTGGGGGGCAGACTGCGAGACACGCGCAGTGTAATTATTTTACGATTACTGTATTCTCTTCTGCCTGCTCATTAACTCTCACCCTCACCCTACTCTATCTGCCAGTTCCTAAGTACTTCATTTACGCTACTAAAAGCGGCTGCTGGATTTTAAAATTGTTATTTCCTCATTTATTTTTATTCTTGCACTTACTTGCTGCGAGGTGTGCTTCCCCCTGCCCCGGTCCATCACGGCTGCATTGCCGATTGTGTGGAGGGCAGGGCGCCATCTTAGGTCAGTCCCTAGCCCGGCAGGACCGGAGGTTGCGGTCTAGCGGGAGGCGGGGCTAGGCTACATATTGGCCGAGTGGGAGAAAAACGCTGCGGTACTAGTAGGTGGTGGCAGCTCCTGCAAACACCGCTGAGTGCTGGGGGGCAGGCTGCGAGGCAGGCGATGTGTAATGACTTACGATTACTGTGTTCTCTTCTGCCTGCTCATTTACTCTCACCCTCACCCTACTCTATCTGCCAGTTCCTAAGTACTTCATTTACACTACTAAAAGCGGCTGCTGGATTTTTAAAATTGTTATTTCCTCATTTATTTTTATTCTTGCACTTACTTGCTGCGAGGTGTGCCTCCCCCTGCCCCGGTCCATCGCGGCTGCATTGCCGATTGTGTGGAGGGCAGGGCACCATCTTAGGTCAGTCCCTAGCCCGGTAGGACAGTAGGTTGCGGTCTAGCTGGAGGCGGGGCTAGTCTACATATTGCACATGTTGACTTGAACGTGCAGCCGGGGCCAGGGGCAGGAAGCTCTGTCCGTTATATCAACTACCCAGCCCCGGCCTTTATCCGCCTTCACGACCACTGGCCCCTTAGCCCCACCACGCAATCACGACTGGACACATTGGGAATTCTCAGCCCCCGGACAAATTTTGAGGAATTAGTTTCTCCCTTGACTGTGGCCCTGTCCCCTCCCTCTTTGGCTGACCAGGTGAGGCTTCTCCCCCCACCCCCCTCACCAATAGAGCAATTAATCCTAGCCTTACAGTCAGCTATCTTAACACCCGCTCCCTGGTTAAACATCAGTTAGAGATCTTCCACCTCCTGGACTCGGAAAAACCGATATATACTTTTATTGACGGAAACCTGGCTTAATGAGGAATCTACCCCTGATATCCTAACGCCGTCCCCCGGGGCTACTACATCCTCCAAACAAATAGGTCATCTGGTAAGCCGGGTGGTGGGGTCGCGGCTATCGTCAAACAGTCCATCAGGTTCTCATCTCTTAATACTGTTAGTATCCCCTCCGTTGATTGCCTTACCCTAAGACTTGAGTCCTCTTTGTCCCCCCTTATTTGTGTTCTGGTATATCGGCCTCCTCAGCACATGCCCGATTTCCCATCACTGTTCAGCGACATGCTCTCCCAGCTGGTGATCAATAACTCTAGAGTGTTAATTATAGGCGATTTACATTTTTGGCCTTTGGACGCCAGGGAAAACACTTGTTCCTCGGCCTTCACTGAGCTACTAGAAGGCATGAATTGCTTACAACACATCCAATCAGCAACTCATGTTAAAGGCCATGTTTTAGACCAGGTTTGGACTTCTAACCTGGCCATTTCCAATCCCCTTTTTTCCCCCTGCCCGTGGTCAGACCACTTTATTATTTCACTCTCCCTGACCTCGACCTCCCGTACTAGTCTTACCCCTGTGGGAAATCTTCTGGCTAGGAACTGGAACAGAGCTGATCCTAGGGAACTTTGTTCCTTACTCAGTTCTTCGATTCCTGCCGAGCATGATTCCCTTGACACTCAGGCCTTGAGCTTGAGACATTGTCAGCTAGCGACATTGTTGCGCCGTTTAGACGCATCAAATTAAAACGCCCCCACAATGCTCAGAGATGGTTCTCGGAAGAGCTGAAAGCAAAAAAACTTTTGCTTAGGCAGACTGAGCGTAACTGGAGGTGAGAATATGCCCCCGAGAAAAAACTGCAATTTACGGCTCAGCTTAAAGACTACAAGCAAGCCATCCTTCAGGCAAAAATCCTGTACTTTTCTAAAAAGATTGTAGACTCTGCCACAAAGGCTAAAGAAATTTTTTCTATTGTAGAAGAACTTTCACTTCCAGATAGGGTGACTATCAAACCTCTCCCCTCCCAAGCCCTTTGTGACTCCCTTCATTCCTTTTTCGTGGAGAAAAATGTCAAAATTAAAAACAGTATTGTTCGCCGCACAGCACCCTCTACACCTACACCTGCCCCCCCCCCCCGGCCACCACAAATCCCCGTACAGTAGATCAGATACCTCTGATGTCTGAGGACGAATTCTTTGCCCTGTTGAAAAAGGTTGGGTCGGGCTCCCCTACTGACTGTTGTCCCCCCCACATCTCACGAGAGGCTTTCACTGCTTGCCCCACACCTCCTCTGACCCTTCTTAATAATTCCCTACGACTGGGCCGGGTCCCTGAATCCTTTAAGACCGCCGAAGTAGTACCTATCCTGAAAAAGCCCAATGCCGACCCCTCTGTGATGAGCAACCTTCGTCCAATCTCCCTTCTTCCCTACAAAGTGTTGGAAGCCCATGTCACTGGCTTCCTGAGCTCCTTCATTGAAGGCTCCCTGTTCCTTGATCCGCAACAGGCTGGCTTTAGACCTGCCCATTCGACTGAGTCAGTCATTCTCTCAGTGATGGAGGAATTGCAGAGAGGGGCGGACCTCGGGGCCAGCCAGACCTTGGTGCTCCTGGATCTGTCGGCCGCCTTCGACACGGTCGACCACGACATTTTGGTCGACCGTGTCAGAGAGGCCCGCATCCAGGGGACAGCCCTGGAGTGGGTTCGCTCTTTCTTGACCGATCGCCACCAGGCTGTCCGTCTCTCTAACTTCTCAGGGGAAAAGGTTAAGCTGACCTGCAGTGTCCCCCAGGGCTCTTCCCTCTCTCCCCTTCTTTTTAATTTATATCTGCCCCCCTTATTCGCTCCCTGCAAGGCAGTAAGGTCACTGCATTTAACTACGCTGACGACATCCAGCTAGTTTTTGATATTGATTCCTCTGATCAGTCTATTTATAATTTCCAGTCTACTCTGTGCCTCATCAGCAACTGGCTGGAGAACAATCCTTTAAAACTCAACCCCGATAAGACCGAGTTAGTCCTAACCGGTGGCGCCTCTAATCCCTGGAGCTCTAATTTTTGGCCGTCTTGCCTGTGCACTCCGCCAAGAGCCTTGGAGTTATTATCTGTAAGGACCTTTCTTTGAAGCCCCATATCAATGCGGTGGTCTCCTCTAGTTTTTTCCACCTTCGGAAGATCCGTAAGATCTCTCGCTTTTTAACCATGGAGGCCCTTACTCTGGCTCTATTGGCCCTAGTAGTGTCCAGGCTTGATTATGCCGACTCTCTTTACGTAGGCATCCCTGCGTATCAGCTAAACCACCTACAGTTGGTGCAGAATCAGGCTGTGCGTTTAATCTTTCATCAACCTAGACACCATCATGTCCACCCCCTGCATAAAACTCTTCACTGGCTCCCGGTGGCCAAGCGATGTGAATTTAAATTAGGCTGTATCACCTTTAAAGCATTGGCAGGCCAAGGCCCGGTGTTCATCTCCTCTCTCCTTCATCACTACCTCCCGTCACATAATCTTCGTTCCTCCCACTTGGCTCTGCTCACCACCCCTACCTTCAAACGCAAAAAACATGGTGGCCTTAGATTTTCGTTTCTTGCCCCTTCCTGATGGATTGCACTCCCCCTGGAGCTGAGATTAACTAATTCCTACGCTCGCTTCAGGTCACTCCTGAAACACTTCTGTTTCATAAAGCCTATGATTAAATATTGTTTGTGTTACTTCACTGCTGAACTGTCTGCCTCTCCCCCGCTCACAGCGCCATGAAACCGTTAGGTGTAAGTGCGCTTAATAAGCATTTTTAATATAACACATAACATAACATAACAACAATCTCGCAACCACTCAACTTAGGCACACGTTCATGTATTGAATAGGGCTGTGTGTAGGAATGACCAAATATCAATCAATCAATCAATCAAAGCATTTATATAGAGCGCTACTCACCCGGAGGGTCTCAAGGCACTTGGGTGGTCGTCTACTGCTTGAATAGCCAGGTCTAGAGTTGCTTCCTGAAGGAGAGGTGGTCTTGGGTCAGTCGGAGGTGGATGGGGAGGGAGTTCCACGTCTTGGCAGCCAGGAAGGAGAAGGATCTTCCTCCCGTGGTGGCTCTTCGGATGCGAGGAACGGCGGCAAGGGCGTGGGTGGTCGATCGGAGTTCGCGGGTGGGAGTGTAGAAGGTCAGGCGGTCATTGAGGTATCTGGGGCCTTGGTTGTGGAGGGCTTTGTGTGCATGGGTGAGGAGTCAGAACGTGATCCTCTTGCTGACGGGGAGCCAGGATGAAGCCCAGGTTTTGTGCGTGGTCGGTTGGTTTAGGTGTGCTGCCGAGGGCAGGGGGCCACCAGGAGTCGCCCCAGGCGGAGAGTGATGATCCCAGGATGAGGACTTCCGTCTTATCTGAGTTCAGTTTCAGGCGGCTGTTCGTCATCCACTTGGCTACGTCTCTCATTCCTTCGTGTAGGTTGGTTCTGGCGGTGTCGGGGTCGTATGTAGCAGGACAGAACTGGTGTCCTATATCACATGTGACAACAGAACTTCACTTCGCATACCTAATCACACACATCTGTGTGGACACATTCTGTTATGATTCATAACATTGCTCCGCATGGTCAGAGTTTGGAAACCATACTCACATTGCTTCAGACACGTAAGTGCACAGGTCTGCCAACAACTATCCCAAAACAATGTCTGGCTCACAGATAGCTGTCAAAAGGGCCCCCAGCCCCATTGTACATGCGTCAGTCAGTCCCTCCCTGTGTATGGATGATGCTCATTGTGACACCAGTGAAGTTGCATAGCCTTTATTGGCATGTGTGTGTCAGTACGGACAAGGCAAGGGCCAAAACATGCTGGGGCACATGTCGATTTGTAGGAAATGGGGAGGGCAAAAATTTACACAAATCATTACGGATGGCAATGCGCTCAACCCACTTTGTCTTGCTGGATGAGTCATGTGTTATTTTTTAGTCTGCTCTCCACCCCGTGTCAGAGGACACGACTCACAGCCCATGGGGTCGGCATAGTGCTGTCCCACCGGACCACGCCGACTGTCTGCTCTGCTGACAGTGATCAGGTGAGAGGGTCTGACAAGGTCACATGTCATGCTACTCTGCCATGTGTGTACTCTCCTCCCAGCAGTATGCCCGAATTGGTAATGTTGCCAAACAAACGCTGTACTGCTCCAACTATGGAACTGCATCACCGTGCACAGGTGTATGTACACACACGTAGTTCCACGCACATGCATTAAGAGACCAGACGAAGGCAGACATGCCAAATGTTGTGGTGGGATACGTGAGCATTCCTCACGATGCGACAAGGTGTTGGGACCTGTGCTGTGGGTGACATTCCGATGTTGCTGCAGGAACATAGTTACTCGTCCATGAATGTCAGCACAGCTTCATGGGCATTGTGTTCCAATAGTACGTCATTGTCGGGTTCAAGAAACACCAGGGCGATCCAATCCATTAATTGGTCCAGGCAGATGTGCTCCGTACACGCCGTTTCACCAATCCGCAGCACAGCTCAATAGGGTAGCGCTTCAATGTGGTTACTGCACACGAGGAGTTGTGCAATCCCCATTGCATAACTGCTAGCACATATGCCAAAAATCAGTGCATCCCATGCATGGGTATCCTGGTGACACTCCTGTTCGTGGGCCAACAGGGGATGCACTGTCAAGTCATAATCCAATTCTGCTACCTGTTGCTATGGAGACCTCCATGGCCACTTGAATGTGCATGATCGACAGTGGAACCAGGGCTGGACGCAGGTGACATAGGCAAGATGAAAACTTAGACGGAAACTGATTCGCAACACTGCCATTGACAGGTATCCCAACAGATGCAGCATTTGTGCACAGTACAGTTCCACGTGACAGGGGTTATGCATGTGCCCGGGAATGCCTGCCATTGTGTTTGGTGGTCTCGTGGCACCGGCACTTCTCAGACCGGCGGCAGTTTGGTGGGCGATATGCCACAGCTCTAGGCAATGAGTTGTATGTGTGTTCAACATTTGGACGTATGGGCAGTTTTTAGCCAATTTGCCAAGGGCAGATCTTGCAGGTGTAGGTCATGCAGGGACAAGTGTTTGTGGGGTGTGGGCACATTATTTTTGCATTAGCACAGTTCGTGGTGTGGGATTCGTCGGAGGCTGGTATGGTATCTCACGCTGGGTGTGCCAGCCACATTCATGACCAAGGTCGGGGGTTTGGTTGGCCTTCCGCCTTGTGTGTTGAGACAAAGGAGCTTTCATTCCAAATTTTTGTCTGACTACTGCTTGCATTTCTTAAATGTGATGTGGCCTTCGCACTGACTTTGATGCCAGGCCTGTGATTTAGGGTGCACAAATTTCGAGACACACGCAGCTGATGGCATGTTTGCGTGAGCCAAGGACCCGATTGCCCTTGCGCTCCTTGTTCAGACTCTCTCTTTCTCTCTCTCTCTCTCTCTCTCTCTCTCTCTCTCTCTCTCTCTCTCCCTGTCCTTTGATGAGTGCCTGATACACCTTCCTATCAGAGATATTGCCTTGCAGGCTGTGAGTCACGGAATGTCCAGGGGATGCCCCTCCATGACTCTTCAAAATGGTTGTTTGGAGACAAATTAGTATGTGATATTTTGTTTTGTCTTTTAATGGTGATTGAATGAATCAGGATTTCAGTATTCACATGTATGTTGATTGTTGCAACTGTGCGACATCAGGTGGGTGCTTTTGTTCATGTTTTCGTGCCTTTGATGTGCAGTGTCTTGGTCTGGAGTTGGTGGGGGGTTTCCAGGGTGGGGCCCGGGGGGGAGGGTGCTTCTGGGGGTGGTGGGTGTTGTGGCCATCTTGGGTGTCTGGACCGCATGTTCAGTGACTCCTTGGAATATGTTGTTCTTCAGGTGTGGGTCTGGGCTGTGCTCCTTTTTTGTGGTGCAGGCTGTCGTCCGACTTTGCACCAGGACAGAGCAGGTGTTAGTTTCCTGCTGCTAATGTGCCTTATCGCATGTTTTGTGGTCTTTTTGCAGATCTGGCTAGTCATTGAGAATGTTGTGGAGTGGTGTTGTTGCGGCTTTTGGCACGGGAACACCTATCCTGCATCTCATTAGTGGTAGTTGCCGAGATCGTCTGTGGCAATGTTTTTAGCGGCTGCTATCGCGGGTAAACTGGTGAGATGGGCTGTTATCACCAGCTTGTGAATGGGGCGTTAGTTTTATGATGACTTTGGCTGTGAGAAGGTGCGAATTTCTCATGATAGTTCCCCTCAATATGCCCCAGTTTGTACTAACTCATGCATGCATGCTGAGGTTAAAAGACGTCTGGGACACCCAACACATATGCATGAGTTAGAATGGCGAAGTCTCAGAATGAGGCTTAAAATCAGAGCATTTAAAGCCTCAAGGTGGTGCACTGCATATGTAGGCGGTGCACGTGTGTGTAAACTAGTGGGGGATAAGGAATTATTAGGAAAATGCTGTAAAAAAAAATTAAGAATGGCTATACATATGAAAAACAATATTTTCAGTGTGATTAGGCAAGAATAAGATGCTGGGGGGAAATCACTACAATTGCATACAATTATAATTCATTAAACAGGGAAGACATTACTGTACAGTGTCCAATGTCTAACTCATATGGCAAGTTGTTCCGGGGACATATGTAATCCCAGTAATGGCAGGCATTCTTTCCAGTATAGCTTAACTGAAAGTCAAGAAGTTATTTTCTTAGACCAAAAATTGATCTTTTTTTTTGCAGGAGTCCTCAACATAATCCTATTTGGATTGTTTTTTTCCCAGGATCGAAAGACAAAGTTACTCCATCCTTCCATGGGTTTTAGTCCATGTACTGTGGATTTACAGGTGCTGATTCACTTACATTCCAGGCATTGCAAAGGTCAGAAAGGTCACTATTTCGCGTAGGGATATTAGCTACTTCCAGCACCTGCCATTAAATGACCTCCTCTGTGAGGTGATATTCCACGTAGTGAGATACCAGGGGGGCCATGATCATGCTGCATCGAATTCTGCACAGTGTAGGCCATAGGTTGTGTCATTTGGCCAATGTAGATCAGTTGTAAGTGGCACCAAATACAGTAAATTACGTAAATGGTATTGCAGTTGGAAAAATCTTTCAGAAATACATTTATGGAATCATGGGGGAACATTTCCATGTTAGTGGTATATTTAGAAGCTATGCAGTTGCCCGACTTATAAAGTCCTTTTCGGGGTGGACAGCCCAATGCATTGTCAATTCTGTTGGGTTTTGGCGTTTCTTTTAATAACTTTCTAAAAGCCGCATTTTCAGACTAGTGACTTGAATCTGACTTTACCATTGAGGAGGATTTAAAATTAAAATTAATTTTAGTCCACGCATGATGTTTCTAGCTTTTCCCAATCAAAATGTAGCACTCATTAAATGTAATAAAGATTCCAAATGTTATAGTTGTAAAAAATTAATTTAGAAGTTTTCCACTACCAGGACATGCAAAACCTAAACCTACATATAAAAACAATGCACCATGGCCTCTATGGGCTTTAAGGGCCTACTTTAAGGTGACTTTTATGTATTAAAAAGAAGGTTTTAGTCAAAAGGTTTAATTTGCCAGCTCAGTATGGCAGATTAAAACTGCACTACATGCTGAAATGGCTGGCCTGACATGCATTTAAAGTGCTACTTTAGTGGGTGGCATAATAAGTGAACCAGACTCACTAGTAGCATTTAATGTACAGGCCCTGGACACATTCAGTACCACTTTACTAGGGACTCATAGGTAAAGGATACGGTCCAATCAGGTGTAGGCCAATTTTACCATGCTTAAGGGAGTGCGCACAAGTACTTTAGAACTGGTTAGTAGTGATAAAGTTTACAGAGTCCTAATGCAAACAAAAAAAATTCAGAAAACAGGATTGGTGAAGACAAAGAGTTTGGGGGAAGACCACACCAATGATGTCAGAGACACCAACATTCTCACTGGTATTTTTTCCGATCATATACCATCCCTCCCATCACTGCTACTTACTGCTTTGTGGCTTGTACAATGCAGGGGTATTCCTGTACTGCTGTATCTTTTGAATCTGAATATTCCTTACTCCTCCCTTGTGCAGCAACTCTCCCCCTAATGGATGCAAAATTCTTGTGGTTTTGTCTCATGTTTTAGAACTGATACCATTTATGCAGTCCTGCTTGCTTTCTCCTGTGTGGCACTGTCATGTTTCCCGCCACAGGTGATATGAAGTATACTGTTCCCACCCTAGAGTGGATTTGCACCTGAGAGCTAATTGAAGATTTCTCTTGGGTTTTCTTTTATCTCCCGTGCCACTTTGTTGCATGTGACCCTCCTAAATCGTATTATGTGGGTTTGTCTTTGGAGCCTACTCCTCTGCCCCTCATGACAATAAAGGACATCATCCTGTAAAAGGAGAATCTGTTGTTTAACTACACTTTTCCCACATGAAGGTATGAAGAGTGAGTGAGACTGTGTTTAAACTAGTCAACTGAGGAAGGGGATAGACTGTACTAGAGTCATTTAGTCCATCAGGTAGTTAATGATTGGCAAGTTACAATAAACTAGTGGTATGTGGCAACGGATCGCACCCCACTGGATTATGTGTTTCATTGATGTTGATGCGTAAGACTCCAATAAAGTGAGGTGAGGAGTGAGTGAGGCTTGAAGAAGGTGACAAAGTTGCTGACTTTGGAAGCAAGAGACATGGAGATCTGATTATAACTTCCCTATAGGAAAATGGGCATAATCGTTTTCTAAAAATGCAATCAACCAGTGCCTTGGTTCTCATATCCTACTAAATTGTTGCAGCCCAAACGGGATGACTACCTGTATTGAATGGTATAAAAAATCTGGTCCTGGTACATGTAGCCTGAGCTTTCCAAGCAACATTTCACTTCACAATATTGTTCTGTACATTTTCTAGCCATTATGAGAATAGCATTGTGAGAAAATAACAGGATCCCATGGAAGATCATGAAGCCATTGAAATGAGAAATACCCAAAACTTTATTGATGTGTAAGAAGCCATTACTATTGGAAGACAGAGGCCAGGTGAAAAGTGTTTGATACTCTGATAGGCAAAGACTTTACTGAAGGGTAAGAGGCCAGTACTGTGAGATTGAGCAAGGCTTCATTGGAGAATGGAAATGCTGTACTAACAAAAGTAGCAGAAGCCAGTACTGGGACAAGAGAATGAGGGCAGTATGGCGGAACACGAGAGACGCCAGTAAAGTGTCAGAGATAAGCATTGCAGGATGGCAAGAGAACACTGAAATATAAGAGACCATTGCTGTAGGAAGGAAAGAGACTCCACTGAAGTGCAAGAGACCACTTCTGTGGAAAGAAGAGAGACTCTCCTTAAGAGTAGCAGTCCAGTTTTGTTGGAAGGAGACAGACCAGTGAAATGTAAGAAGCTATTACTGTGTGAAGGATTGAAATTCCAATGAAGTGTAAGAGGTTGTACTGTAGGAAGACGAGAGACCACTGACATATAAGTGGCCAGTATTATGTGAAGGAGTAAGACATCACGGAATTGAAAGAGACATTTACCAAAGGGAAGGAGATGGACCACCGAAATGTAAGAGGGTGTTACTTTCTGAAGGAGAGACACTCTGTAGAAGTTTATTAGGCCACTACCGTGTGAAGGAGAGGCATTTTTAAGAGGACAATATTGTAGGAAAGCGAGAGGCCACTGAAATGTAAATAGTGTTTGTTACTCTCTGAAGGACAGACTCCATCGAAGTGCCATAGACCAATGCTGCAGCCTGCAGGCATTTGTCGTTCATATGACTCAGAGGGGCAAGCGCCTGCTACACAGTGCTATTTAACGCCTGCCCGTCCACAGCGCTCATGGATACGTTGATTCAATCAGTACCATTGGATTGGTTAACCAGAAAATAGTATTTCGGCGACATGTATTTTTTTTAATAAGCCCAATTAATGTGCGCCATACACATTTTAATTGATAATATATCATTGGGCAGTGCACGTTATCAGTTGACCGTCATTTGAAAAGTAATCCCTTTACATCCTCATGAGGCTTTCCGTTTGGACCTATAAGGAAGCTGGTCTCCGGACATTCCTGGACAATGATCGCTGTGCAGATTTAACACTCAATAAGCTAAAATAGAAAGCAAGATGACAATAAAAGTTATTACAATTCAGGATGACACAAAAGTATGGATGTGGACTGCCGCTCTATCGGAAATCACCCAGAGTTACAGCGTTGCAAGCCTATTTTCAGTCACCAAAAGGCGTTCTGAACGCATGTTAAGGGGTTAACAGTTACTGCTGTCGTCGGAGAACTAGCCTGGCGGAGAGCCGAAAGGGGATATTCTCAAGAACGTGCGATAATCATCGTCAAAATAGGCTAACACAATTTTCCATATTTCTGTCTATCACAGGAAAATAATGCAGTGTTAATGTCGTATTCACAACACAGCGGTAACATGCGATAGATTCCCGATAACGCATCAAATGACCGCAATAAAATTACCGTAATGGCAACAAAAATCCAAAGCCGAACATGAAAAAAGTGCTGATGGGTTCAACCGTGATTGAAAAATACGCGATAATCTGCGCCAGGCCTGCAATTCCCACACGTCAGGTGGGAAAATTAACTATAAAAGCAGGAAAAAAACCGACAAAACCAAAACAACTGCAAAGCTCAATGGAGGTAGCCGGAGCAAGTACAACCAGACCTCACTTTGCCACTGGATTCAAGCAAGCCGGGTTGAAGACGGCTGGAATGCCAGAAACCAGTCCTCGGAAACTTGTTTCCGGTCCAGGGAAGACATGGCTTGTCAGTTCGGGCTGGACTGTTCCCATGAGGCACAGGGTCAGACTGATTTGCATATAGCCATGTCTGAACTGGGGTGGCAGAGTGGGCTACAGAACGGTGATGGATTAAACCCAGATCGTTTGACTGGGTGTGAGTATTTGATTGATTCAGATGCTCCGTCCATCACCACCCCCTTTTGTACCGCTTTTGGCCGCCATAAGTGTGGCAGGGTATGCTCAGACGTGAGTCCCTTCCTCACTTTGCCACTGGATTCAAGCAAGCCGGGCTGAAGACGGCTGGAATGCCAGAAAACGTTCCTCGGAAGCTTGTTTCTGGACCAGGGAAGACATGGCTTGGCAGTTCGGGCTGGACTGTTCCCATGAGGCACAGGGTCAGACTGATTTGCATATAGCCATGTCTGGGGTGGCAGAGTGGGCTAAAGAACGGTGATGGATTAAACCCAGATCTTTTGACTGGGTGTGAGTGTTTGATTGATTCAGATGCTCCGTCCATCACCACCCCCTTCTGTACCGCTTTTGGCCACCATAAGTGTGGCAGGGTATGTTCGGACGTGAGTCCCTTGCTCACTTTGCCACTGGATTCAAGCAAGCCGGGCTGAAGATGGCTGGAATGCCAGAAACCGGTCCTCGGAAGCTTGTTTCCGGTCCAGGGAAGGCATGGCTTTGCAGTTCGGGCTGGGCTGTTCCCATGAGGCACAGGGTCAGACTGATTTGCATATGGCCATGTCTGAACTGGGGTGGTGTGGAGTGCAAAAAAACGATGGATTTAGGCCCAGATCTCTGTACTGGGGTGAATGTATGACATTGTTCTGCATTCTGTCCATCAACTGTGGTTTTTTCATTTGTCACCCCGAGTGGGATGGGTATGCTCAGACGTGAGTCCCATGCTCTCCACACCACTTGATTCAAGGAAGCCGGGCTGAAGACGGGTGGAATGCCAGAAACCGGTCCTCGGAAGCTTGTTTCCGGTCCAGGGAAGGCATGGTTTGGCAGTTCGGGCTGGACTATTCCCATGAGGCACAGGGTCAGACTGATTTGCATATAGCCATGTCTGAACTGGGGTGGTGTGGAGTGCAAACAAACGATGGATTTAGGCCAGATCTCTGTATTGGGGTGAATGTATGACATTGTTCTGCATTCTGTCCATCAACTGTGGTTTTTGTATTTGAAAGGGATAAGGGGTAGCAAAATAAGAGCTGCAGGGGCGACTCTCCCAAAATGCTGCACACACACACAACATTCAGAGCACATCAACATTGACAACAATGTGGTGAAAACTGCAACACGTTCACAACTGAACAGAGGACACAACTGGTGCCACTTGTGTCTAGAAACTGGTCAATCACATTAGGCATAGCAGGGAAATGTGAGTTGATAATGTACAAGTACAAACACACATCCGTGATGTTGTCAAAATGTCCACTGTCCCGCATCAAATAGGCAGCTTCTTCCAAACAGTCACAATGTACATTGTCTTTCAGTCTGTATGTAAACTTGTACAATGCATCAACATACATGTGAACACAATGTTACACTGCATCTCCCCTTCACATAGCAGAGGAAAAATCAACACTTCCTGCAGAGCAGACGAACATCTCTTCACTGATGA
The DNA here is from genome assembly GCF_964263255.1 of Lissotriton vulgaris. Classification (NCBI taxonomy): domain Eukaryota; kingdom Metazoa; phylum Chordata; class Amphibia; order Caudata; family Salamandridae; genus Lissotriton; species Lissotriton vulgaris. The sequence continues at coordinate 766,728,360 of NC_141695.1, read as the reverse complement.
TTTAGATGACCTCTACACCATTGACCACGGCGCCCTCCAACAGGTCATGGACTGCCTCAGCACTCAACCTTCGGGAGCAGGGCAGCCCAGCTGCATCGAGGAGACCCCACCCCTGCACAGACCACACAGCAGGAAGCACCTACCACCACGGCTGTCTCTCAGGACCCCATAGCAACATATGGCCTTCCAACGCCGTCTGTTGGGGTGCCAGGAGAAGATGGCTGATCAGGTGCAGGTGGGGTTCGACCTCATGGCATCCAAACTAGATGCCATACATGGGTGTCTAAGTTCCATCAGGGACCACCCACAGTCCCTAACGGCCACCCACAGTCTGCTCCATGCTCACCAATGATCCATGGCTGACATTGCTCGCGTCCTGACTCTGAGACAACAACAACAATTGTCTAGTCAGAGTGGCTCCAGCGATGTCAGCCGGGAATTGGAACAAATGTGGAGGATCATGGAGAATATGGACCTTGCGCAGGAGGAAAGAATGGTTGCCACAGCTGCACACCAGCAAGAGGTAGCTGGGTTCTTCTATGACTTGCAGTCCCTCATCATGGCATTACTGTCATAAGGTCTGGCGTGGATGAATGCTGCTGCTTCTATTCTATCCACATCTCCACCCCCTGAAGTGTTATTGACACACAGTGCTGCAAACAATCAACCTCCGGCCACTGATGTGTCACTGCCACACAGTGATGTGGAAAAAACAACACCACCCACATGTGAGGCACATGTAACATCAGAGGACAAAGATGAAGATGATTCTTCCTTAGTGGTAGGAAGGAGGCGGTAGCATTCATCTCTGCCATATGGACTGTTTCTACTTGGTTCTGCCCTCTGCATCATCATCTTCCACTGTCACCCGATACACTCTGCGACACTCACCTTGGACCTCGACATGGACTGCAATAGCCTGTTGGGTTACCAAGGACACAGCAATCAGACTGCGGACTGAACTCTTCCTCTACTGATGAACTTGTCAATCCCTAAAGGACTCTGGCTGCCCCTTAACGGACAACAATGTAAAGTGGGGTTTGCATGGCCCTGTCCTGCTTCAGCCTCAACACTCCACCGAATGTGAATAAAACATTATATTTCACATAGATGTGTCATGTCTATGATCAATCAAGTATGAAAGTATGGATGACTGTAGGAGCAGTGATTCCCCCTCACGTCCATGTTGCTAATGTTGTGGGACTTGAGTCACAGGGTGCAACTCTCTGCATCATGGTGGTACATATTTGAGCCCAAATGATGCCCTGATATCTTTTCTTGGTCACAAATGACAGCCTTTATGTGGTGAATTTGGACACACTGCTGAGTGGGATTACATACTATCTTTGACACCCCGAAATGGCATTTTGAATATGTGACACCCTAAACAGGCTCTCTGTACAGAGGTGACACCATCTAATTGCCATTTGTGAGATTGTTAGCACTAAATGTTGCACTCACACTTGTCAGAGTGATGGGCTTATGCAGAGGAGCAATATGCACACAGGGAATGTGTGTTGGAATGTATTTATTTGCACATGCTGTGCCTGTGGTAATTTTATCCTGTCCCATGATTGCTGAGAACAGTCACAATGTGACGTGCTCATGAAAAGAAATTGTTAATGAATGTGTTCCTTCGGGCTATTCCTGCTGAATCTGCACTGGGGTGTCGTCCACCTGCCTCATCTTCATAATCATCATCGTTCAGTGCATCTGGCACTTGGATCCATGGTGCATTGGTGCATACACATATGTTGTGCAACACACAACATGCAATGATCATCTTGCACACTATGTCCGGCTGTACATGAGTCTTCCTCCTGTGATGTCCAGGCACTTGAAACGTGACTATAACACGCCAAATGAGCACCCCACAATACCCCTGGTCCGTTTGTGGGCCGCATTGTACTGCCTCTGGGCCTGAGTGTTTGTGTCTCGCAGGGGTGTCATCATCCATGGGCTGAGTGCATATCCTTGATCACCTATGACAGGGGAGGAGATATGTGTCCATCAGTGGTTCTGCATTCTGTGTTGGCAGGCTTATTAGTTTAGTGGTGTGTGATGTGTGCGACTTTGGGATTCATGTTTGACATGTATTGCTTGTGGCAAATGAGCAGCATCCATGTGTGTTACATTGCCTCACAGCTGCTCCTCACTCCCCCGAGCCTATTTACTTGTTTGCACTGCGCAGTTGCATCACTTGCACTCTTAAGACACACCATTGTCATGACTGTCTGCGCATCTCCACAAGCTTGACAACAACACTGTGATATTGGCCGTTGAAGGTGGTCGGCCACATGTGTGTAGGCCTATGGTCAGAATAAGGTGGACACAGAGACACATGCAGTATTTACTTTGTTTGCCATCTCGGAAGTGAGCCACGCCCAGAGCCCAAGGCTTTTTATTGCCACTGCTATGCTGGACTGGCGTATGCCTGCCCAGCCCACTCCGCCTTACGCTTACAAGGGGGGGGGGACAGCACAGCTACATGTCCAATGTCTTCCTCACTGCCAGAGGTAACATGGTTGCGTCCACTGTCCACAATACTACAAACACCAGCAGCATATGTCCATAAGAACATGTCTGTGCTCTGCATACTGAACTCTGTCTAGCACATTACCACCACACCTGGCATCGTGTACATTCTTATTCATGGTCACTTGCCTCCTTCACACAGACTTGGTTCACACCTCTCCTCACATTCAGCAATTGTGTGGCAAAGGTGCCTTGACGTGGATGGTTTGTCTACATGGCTGGCCACGGTTACCACAGTTACTTGTGTTGTCGTGTCTGGTCGGTGCGCATGTTGTTTGGCATGTTGTATGTGATTTTGTAATGTGTGCATCCCCAAAGTTGTGAGTTGCATGATTGTGGAGTTGAGGTGTGTGGTGTGTTCATTTGGTACTTACCAACGAGCAGTGCATTTCCATAGGTGCCATACTGGAAGCGCTGGTTGATTATGGACCGTCGGAAGATGCAGGAAATATGCACACAGCCTGCACTGATAGTTGGCGATGACGTTAGTGAGGAGTCCCCGGTGGTCTACTATTGCCTGCACATTGATGGAATGCGTATGCTTTCTTTTGTGGGAATTGTGTGCAGTGTCGGCAGAGGGATCAAGTAGGACCTCTGTGCAGTCAATTGCCCCAACACGTGCGCGAAACCAGCTATGGCATACAAGTCTTGCTTGGTCTCCAGCTGTTCCTGCGCAGTGTAGGGGAAGTAAAGGTGCTGGGGTACCAAGCTGATGATGGCATCCAAAACAGGTGTGAGGAACTTTGACGGGGCTGGCTGTGAGACTCCTTCGACTCTGGCAGTTGTAGGTTATAAGGTACCAGAGGCCAACAGGTGCAGCACAGCCAGCAGCTTTGTCTGCAGAGGGATGTTGGTTCTCTGCTGTGTTGGTACCGCCGGCCTATGGGCAATGTGGGTCAGGATGTGCAGGATGGTTGTCCTTATGAACCTGTAGTGGGCAATGACATCCTCTGGCGTTAAGTCTGTGAGGCTGGTGCATTTTCAGAAGGTCCACTGTTCTGCGGTGCCTCTGTGGTAGTCCGGGGGGTTGGGGGTGATGCTAGGTGTTGTGGCCCTCTTGGGTCTCCGAGCAACATGATCAGTAGCTCCATGACATGTGTTGGTCTTCAGATGTAGCACTGGACTGGTCTCCCTTTCATTCAGTAGGTTGTCGTCCTGCTTATCACCAGTAGAAGGGAGGTGTTAAATCCCTGCTGCTAACGCGCCTTATCACCTGTTTTTGGATCGCCGATCTGGCTGATCTTTGAGAATATCGTAAAGTGGTGTTTTTGTGTGTTTTTGCACGGGAACGTCTACTCTGCATATCATTAGCGTTAGTTGTCCCTCTCATCCGTGGCAATGTTTTTTGAGGCAGCTATCACTGGAAAACTGGTGATATCGGCAATTTGCACCAGCTTGAAAATAGGAATTAATCTGTAGCCACTTTTGCAGCTCTAAAGTGCTGATAAATCGGTGATTAGACCTTGAGAATATGCCCCTGAGTCTTGACCATGGTGCTGAAACAGAAACTCACAAGAATTACTGTCGGGTGCCATGCTGTCAGAGTTCAGGTCACACCTTTCCCCCACTCTGATTAAACTTCGGACTCTCTAGCACCACCTCCTTTTACATTCTTCAGACAGTGCGCACAGCCTTAGTTTTGCGTTTTTGGGGCCATATTTAAAATGAAGTAACACAGCATAGTTCCGCAAGCCATTTGACTGCGCTGAGCTGTGTTAATTTCGAAGCAAAGGGATATGTTGCATTAACAACAATATGACTATCCCTACGCTCTATCCTGCGCTGGCGCACAATTGGATGCCATGTGCCAATGCAGAAACCCTTGCACCATGGTGCGAGGGTGACTAAGTTGCAGGGATGATTGTTTTTGTGCAGGAAGGGAGGCCTTCCTCCACAATATCAATCATGAGAGGTGTTTTCCTCTCTTTATATGCGATGCAGAATGTAGCTCAAATAGATAGACGAAAAAACGAGGAGAAATAAAAGTATTTCTCCTCGTTGCAACTGCTTACGCCCGTAGGATTCTGACACATTCCCAGGTTTACGAAACCTTGTTAATCTGGGAATGCGGCAAAATCCATGGGTGTTGCATGGGAAGACCCACAGCAACACCCATGAAACGCCCCTATCACGCAAAGTGCTGCATGAAAAGTGGCCGTATTTACAAAGACACAAAAAGCCACGCAGGGTGGCTTTACTTGTCCTTGTAAGTATGGAGCACCACACTGCACTACCGGTGTATCACAAAAAGTGACACACCAGGGGCACAAGTGGCATATTTGTAAATATGCCCCTTAGAGTTATTGGAGCCTGCTTTTACCAGGGCCGGACCGGCTACTGGGCATTTTGGTGGGCTGCCAAGCTGGGGGCCGATTTCACTGCAGTGGGGGCTGATTTTGTTGATGGTGACATGCATGTGCTTCGAAATAAAGAAAAAGAACAAATGCTTTTAAAACTTACTTTAACCCCTTCGATGCCTATTACGGAACGGTTCCGTCATGAGCGTCGGTTGGCCTGTGCTCATGACGCATCCGTTCCGTCATGAGCCAGTTGGCTCATTAGAACGTTCAGCACAGCGCAGGAATCTGCGCCGCGCTGATGAAGTTCAAACCATATGTTTTTCCATTGTTTACTTAGAAAGGCCCAGTAGACAGTCCTGCCCTGGCTATTACTGCTTCTCAGTGGGTTGACAAGAGCACTGTGGGGCATATGTACAAGGGGATTGCTACACCGGAGCATCTCTTTTTACGACGCATATTTACAATCTGCATCACATATAGAAGTAGCAAAGCGCCTGAAATATTGCTTATGTGCAGGAAGAAGACCCTTCCTGCATATAAACAATCATTCCTGCAACGCAGGCACCCTTGCACCATGGTGCAAAGGTGCCTGCGCTAGCGCTAGCTAGCTTTTTCAGCACCAGCACAAGGGAAAATGCAGATGTGTGCCATACTTTTGTGAATACGTGCATACCTGCATTTTTTCAAATGGCGCAGTGCAGATGAATTGCTTACAGCACCACGCTGCGTCATTTCTTTGTACATATGCCCCCTATTGCCTTAATGGAAGCAAGGAAATTTCCCCGCCCCAGCTTTGGTGGTAAAAAAAAATGCTCATTGGGGTACAGAGGGCCCTTCACGCCGCTGGGGGACACTGTCACGTCACCTGCGCCCAGTTCATAGCTAGCTGTTGTGTTGTGCGCGAGTCAGCGCGAGTACATGCTTGGTGCGAGGTTTCCCTCGTGCATTAACCACATGGACTCGCGCCGACTCGTGCTATTGTTTTTATTCAGTTTGGTCTCGAGTGTTATTATTGTTTAATTGTGCATCACTCGAGACCATCTCCAGTTGTTTGCTATTGTACTGTATGCTCTAACTGTATTGTGTCAGTTACTGGCGATCTTCTCAGAGACCGGAGCTGTATGCAGGGAGTGCTTCATTTGTACCATTAAACTCATTTCTACAACTTCTATTTGTTGATATTTACACAACAAACTTGGCGACGAGGGACGGAGCACTGAACCTGTTCTAGAAGGAAGCACTTCCTGTCCGTTTTAATACTCTTTTACGCATTTTTCTGATTCTTAAAAAAATAATTAAAGCATTAAAACGCTTTCAATTACGCCCCAACTTACATGGAAAGCTGTGCACAGTTTTTCTGAAGAGCTGAATTCCCTGGCGATTTGAGGAGTTGGATTTCCAGCTTAAAAGCCGACTTCATTTCACTCGCGTGTGGAGGTGCGCGTCTTCATTCCTTGATCGCGCTGGCTAATCCTTCCGGTACACGCATTGGCTGTCGTTTAAGCGGAACAAACGTTTGCATTTGGTGCGCTTTGGCTGATTGGATTAAACGCAATATATTGCTACTTTTTAGTTGAAAATCAGTGACGTCGCTCTCCATTGGTTGCCCGTTTTGAGTGAAACTGACAAGGTGACTTCGTTTTTCTCTTCCTCTACTGGAAAACTGGGAGATTTATTCAAATAACGAAGTAAAAACCTCAAGAACAGAGAAATCTATGGTGTTTGAAAACTTGAAGGGCAGAGAAATGGATCGTGTTTATCAGAAAAATGGATGGTGATAAATGAACACTGGAATTTTTTTTTGTTTTCCAATATTTTTCTGACTGTTTTGTTTTCTCTGCAACACCTAAATATTTCTTTATTTTTACTGAGACTATTTTTTTTCTGTTATTCTATTTGCTATTAGTATTCAGTCTAAAGTATCTTATTTATCTACTTGTTTCTGTTACTATGTGTGCTCAAGGCTATACACTTTCACCTCCACAAAGCTATTGGTCAGCTGGTAGTTCCCCTTGTATGCCTTGGATTGAATGGAAAGCTTATTTCTTAAATTATATTGAGACTCTAGATGCAAATGGCAAAATGAAAGCCCCGGAAAAAAAAGGTATTTTTTTACACTCTTTGGGACCTGAAGGACTAAAAGCCTTCAATCAACTTCCTACCTCACAAGCAAGTGGTGACATGAATGTATTTGATAAGGCAGTATATGATTTTGATAAGTACTGTTCTCCCAAAGTGTGCATAGGAATTTCGAGGTTTAAGTTTTTTCAAAGAAGGCAATTAGGTGAGGAGACTGTAGACAACTTTGTCTCTTCTCTAAAAACATTAGCGTTGGATTGTAAATTTGGTAACCTACAAGAAGATCTTATTAGAGATCAAGTAGTCATGCACTCTAAAAATGAAACTATACAGGAGAGACTTTGGATTAATGGTGATGAGAATTTAGATTTTGTTTTATCCATTGTCAGAAAAGCTGAACTTTCCTGTAGAAGCGCACTACAAGTTAAAGGGAAGGAAAGTTCTGTCAGTAAAGATGTTGTTGCAAAAATTAATCAAAAATATGACAGCAAAAATAGGGATGTTCTCAAAAAGAAGCAAATGTTTTCTTCCAAAGCTAATTCTGAAGTTTCAAGGAGTAATTTGAAATGTTTTAGATGTAACAGCAAATCGCATTTAGCAAATGATAAAACTTGCCCTGGTTTGAGGCAAAAGTGTTCCAATTGTGGGTTAAAAGGGCATTTCACTTCTGCTTGCAGAAGAGGTAATGTTAATCAAAAGGTCAAGTGCATTGAGTTGAATGAGAATAGTGATGAGGATGATGTTACAGATGACTCCAATGACTGTTCATTTGTCTTGAACATAAAAGATTCTATTGTTTTAAATGTAAATGACCATTCCATTAAGAAAAAGCCATTGTGCGACATGGTTATTGGAGGTGTAAAGATTAATATGTATGCAGATTCTGGATCACCTTATTCTATAGTGTGTGAATCTGTCTGGAAAAAATTGTTTGTACCTAGACTTGGCAGTCACTTAGAAGAGAGTGATATTAATCCTGAAGGATATTCTGGTGGAAGGATAGATAACTTAGGATTCAGAACGTTAGTTTTCAGATTTAAGAATAGAAAATGTATTGCAAAATTGTATGTTTCAAAGAAGGGTCCCTCAGTCCTTAGCTGGTTTGACTTTGGCAAACTTGACATTGTATTAGACCCTAATAGTCCTACTCCAGTGATGTTGATTGATGAGCAAAATGGTATCTCTTCTTTGATGTTAAGTAAATTTCCAAATGTTTTTTCCAAAGACATTGGGAAGTTAACCAGCTTTAAACACGAAATCCGTTTAAAGGACAACGCTTGTCCTAAAATACATAAGGCTCGTAATATTCCCTTTGCTGTCAGAGAGGAGGTTAGGAGTGAATTAAATGCTTTAGTGGAAGGAGGCATAATAGATAGAATAGAGTCCTCTGAATGGGTTTCGCCCATAGTGGTCGCTAGGCGAGCTAATGGCAAGGTGAGATTATGCATTGACCTTCGCCACCTTAACAATAATATTGTTGTAGATCAATTTCCCCTTCCCCGCATTTCCGAAATGTTATCTGTGGTTGGGGGGTCTAATATTTTTTCGACAATTGACCTATCTGCTGCGTATCACCAGATAGAGTTAAGTGAAAAGAGTAAGGATTTGACGGCATTTATTACACCATTTGGGTGTTTCAGATTCAACAGGATGCCTTTTGGACTGGCGTCCGCAGCTGCAATCTTCCAGAGGGTCATGCAAGATATTCTGAAAGATTGTAAAAATGCCATCTGTTTTCAAGATGACATTTTGGTGTTCAGTGATGACAAAGACAAACATATTATGGCTTTAGAGGAAGTTTTGAATGCACTTAATGTACATGGCCTTACCATTAAGCATGAGAAATGCAAATTTGGTGTACATTTTGTAAATTACTTAGGCCATGAATTATGTGCAGAGGGTATCAAGCCTAAATCTTCACTTTTAGAAGCGATTAAATCAGCTCCTCACCCTTTATCTAAAGATGATGTAGGGTCCTTTTTAGGGTTAGTTGAGTTCTACGCCAGGTATGTACCTGACTTCTCGTGCAGAACATATAATATCAGACAGTTAATTAAAAATAGAGTTGTCTTTGAATGGACTAGTGAGTGTGAGAAAGAGTTCAGTGATGTGAAGAATGCAATCTGCTCTGCAAGTGCATTATCCTGCTTTGATCCTTCTCTGGAAAATATTATTACTACCTATGCTAGCGCAAAAGGACTAGGTGCTGTGTTTTCGCAAAAGAACAAAGAGGGAAAAGAGGTTATCATTGCGCATGCTTCAAGGGCACTTACTCCTGCTGAGGAAAAGTATTCCACAATAGAAAGGGAGACTTTAGCGTGCATTTGGGCTTTGGAACATTTCAGAGTGTTTGTTTGGGGTAAGGAATGCACTCTTAGAAGTGATCATAAACCGTTAGTACGGCTACTTACTACAGAAGGCATGTTAAGAGCTTCAGCCCGTATTGCACGCATGTCCATGCGTTTGCAGGATTTTATTTATAATATACAATATTTACCAGGAAGAGAGAATGTTTCTGCAGATTTTTTGTCTAGGATGCCCTTACCTATTCAAGAGGATTTACATAATGAATGGGACAATTTCCAGATTGCCATGATACATGATGAGGGTCCCATTTCTATTGATCAGACCTTGTGGAAGGAGAAATTTGAGGGTGATGACATTTTAAGAAATGTTGCCAGTTATATTGTTGGTACTTGGCCTGAAAAGAAGTGTTTGAGTGCAGATTTGAGAAGCTTCTGGGAAGTAAGGTCAGAACTTTCATGTTGCGGGAACATCATTAAAAGAGGTGAACGCATTGTACCACCAGTGGGTGTAAGGAAAATTATAGTTTTACAGGGTCATGAAGGTCATAGTTGCATGGTTAGAACCAAGCAACAAGTTAAACATTTATTTTGGTGGCCAGGGATGGACATGTTTATTGAAAGGTTGGTTAGAAATTGTGTGGTATGTGCCAATTCTGATAAGTCCTTAGTTACCTTAAAACCCAATATGGGTACACATAGTATTCCTAATAATCCTTGGGAAACCATTGCCATAGACATTATGGGTCCTATTGGCTGCGAATCCAAGTATGTTATAGCAGCTATTGATATATTCTCAAAATGGCCCATTATCAAAATTGTCCAGAAGATAGATACTGATTCGGTCTTATGTTTCCTAGATAAAGTTTTTATTGAAGAAGGGTTACCTGTAAAGATAATATCGGATAATGGGGTACAATTTATCTCCAAGAAAGCTAATGATTATTTCTCAAGACTTGGCATCGTTCACTCTACCACCTCTTTATATAATCCCAGTGGGAATGGGGTTATAGAGAGATTCAATAGGGTTCTGAAAGGGGCCATACAGATCACTAGTAGTGATGACAAAACATGGGAAGTAGAGATTTTTAGGAAGGTATGGATGTACAGGACAACCACGAACTCTATGACTGGGTATTCTCCTTTTGAGATCATGAGAGGAAGAGTTCCTAGGACAAAGGTGAACCCTTCGTGGTTGGTAAAATCCACTCCTTCCAATGTGGATTTGAGTGTGGTCAAGGAGAACCTTATTCACACTCATTGCTCAAACAAAAAATACTTTGATGAGAAATGTGGTTCAAAAAAAGATCCCAAGGTAGAAGTGGGCATGATGGTAAAAGTCAAGAAACCATGGAAGGTCAAAAAAGGTGAAAGTTCATTTATGGGTCCTTTTGAAGTTTCAGAAGTCTTGAAAAACTCTGTGAGATTATCCAATAATAAGGTTTGGAATCTGGGCAGAATTGCTGTCCTCAAGGCTGACAAGGATGTTTACTGTAAAGAAGTTATTCCTGAACATCCTGATTTTTCTTTTTTGGATGAGGATTCCTGTACTGCAGATGTTTTACCTTGCTGTTCTAGTAATTGTCTTACCAACCAGGATTCTGCTTCCACTGTAACTCCCTGTCCAGATAGCAGTGTCATCAATCAAGATGTTACTGTCCAGTATGGTGTTTCTTCCTTACCTAAAAGAGTCACTAGGAAACCGAAGTGGTTGTCTGATTTTGTTGCTTTCATTACCAGAAAATTGTAATTTACTGTTTTTTTTTCTTCTCCTCTTTCCTCATAAGGGGGGAAGGTGTGTTGTGTTGTGCGCGATTCAGCGCGAGTACATGCTTGGTGCGAGGTTTCCCTCGTGCATTAACCACATGGACTCGCGCCGACTCGTGCTATTGTTTTTATTCAGTTTGGTCTCGAGTGTTATTATTGTTTAATTGTGCATCACTCGAGACCATCTCCAGTTGTTTGCTATTGTACTGTATGCTCTAACTGTATTGTGTCAGTTACTGGCGATCTTCTCAGAGACCGGAGCTGTATGCAGGGAGTGCTTCATTTGTACCATTAAACTCATTTCTACAACTTCTATTTGTTGATATTTACTCAACACTAGCCCCATCTGCTGCTGAGTAAAGATGGCTGTAAGGCACTCATCCTATAGAAGTAAATAACTATGCTGTGCTCAGGCAGCGGACCTGTCTGCTGTTCCACAACTTGCTTAGCAAATTGATCGCACTTCAGCCACACAGACAAACCGGTCTTTGAAACGGAGTGGGGAGTCATATGAACACAGACTTCACGCCCTGGCCAGAAAAAGAAAGGCCAGAAGATATATCCAAGCATTTCACCCCCGCCCTGATTGCTTCATTTGACATCACAAGATCACATATCTTCTCAAAATATTTCAGATTTTCTGGTCAATATTAAAAATTACCAGTCAATGTAGAACGTCTGACTTTCTGATTCTTTTCGAAAAGCAGTCTCATGGAAATGGCCACCTTAACCAACTCGTATGTTCGCTTCAGTAACGTGACCAGAAAAGACCAGTTAGGATAAAAGGCCCTCTTTTTTTATTAAGGTGCTGACATTATCAAATCAACAACTCGCTCACAATTAGGCAAAAGAACAACTTCCTTTTTGTTTCTTCCTTTAAAGAATGGAACAGTCCCCGCCCATGTTAACGCACTAGGCATCCACTAAAAACTGTACAGCATGCAAACTCTAACCATTGTCAACCACCATGTGGTAGAATAACCGTCTAAAAAGCCAAAAAGCTATTCTATGCAGGATCTACACAGCATTCAGAAAATTTAATATAAACCCGAAGGCAAAGTAAAGCCTGGTTATTTTAGGGTATTTTAGGGTATTAAAAACAAAGTAAGCTTGGCAAAAATAATCTTAAAAATGACAGTGGTGATTTTCCCAGAGCTGTGAGTGGAAAACCAAGATTTAGGGCTTGATTTAGACTAGAAAGTGGTGCATGTGTAGTCCTTCATAATCATGACTCCAATCTTATTACATGTACCTTGAGATATAATGCACTTGTGATAAGAAGTGGCCAGATATTGATCATGTTTGTGATGGAGTACCGATCTCTCAAGCTCTAAATCATGCCCTTAGTTAAACATGTGGAGGCTTTTTGGAGGCTTTTATTAATTTAACAGTGTTTCTTGCAGCTCCTTTAATGTAGGAAGCTAGCTTTTTATCTGGCAGTGCCAATGTACAGGCACACCATACAAAATTTACAGATGAACTTTATTGGTATATAGGGCTTAAATTAATAATCCCAAGTGGTCTGTTTGTGGTAATGTGTTCAAGCAGTTTAGGATTATCAAAGGGTAGTGTTAAGAATTGGTTGTATATACAGAGTCAATAACGGGGGCACACATTCAAAACGAATTTAGAAAAACAGCCCAGATTTTTATATAATTCTAGACACCAAAATCTTAAAAATCAGGTAAGTAATTTAGAACTTGTAGATTTTTAAAGATAAAACAATAGCAAATCACAGCTTTTAGATTTGAGGCATGCGCCTCGAATGTAGTAATGTTATCCTATGGTAGGATAAGACGAGGAAAAGACAGCTACTTCATAGGTATGCTTGCAAATGGTTGTAGAAAGTGTTGTTTAGGGTTTAAGGTGCTTAGGGTCCAGGGTCCAAGAAACCCCCAGCAGTCTGGGTCACACTGCGATGGGGTGTCCAGGTGCAGCAGTGCTGGTCACGTTGGTAGCCTCAAGTCACTTTTAAAGGGACCTGTCAAAATAAAAGAGTCTCCAAGGGGGGACTTGGGGATAAGTCCAGCAGAACCCAAAATGGGGTTAGGCTCGTGGGATTTTTAGGCCAAAGGGAAGGAGACACAGGCAGAAGTCTCCTACTAGGGCTGTGGGGCTCGGGTGCACAAGTGCTGGCTGACTGGCCACTTAGTGTTGGAGGCTCTCATTGTTCTTGTGTACCTGCAGAGGAGGGAAAAGAAACACAGCAGGGCCACTCTTGGTGTGGAGACCATCCCTACTAAAGTCCCTTGATGCACAGCTAAGTTTTGCCGTGGTAGTGTGCAGACTGAGCAAAAACAAGCATTTGTTGGTGCAAGTGCCCAGGTAGTCAGGGTATTAGTGCAGGGGGGCTCCTGGAGGTTCTACCATCTCAAACCTTGGACAGGGCTGATCTCCTAAAGCCTCAGGGACCTCCTCCTGTGGTGATGTACCTTCGGTGGGTCAGATTGCCAACTACACGAGGTACCAGGTAGATACTTTTGGTGCCTGCAGATGCAGAGGAATGGCTCCTCCACCAAGGGAGATGCTGTCTGATTGTTGAAGCTGATGGATGGTGCTCCCCAGCTTTGGAAGGATGCACAGTTTCTGGATGAGCTGGGTTGGTGCAATTGTGCAATGGCAGACTGCATGACGTTTTTGTGTGGGTCCCTTTCGGTGGCATAATACATGCTGCAGCCATAGGAATCCTCTTTAGTACCAATGCCCTGCATTCCAGAGGTAATAATAACTATTGACTAACTGGGGGGCTAAAGTCCTTTCCAATTGGGTTACAATTAAACATTTAACTATTTTAAGGGAAAGAGCACTGGCACTGTGGTCCTGGTTAGCAGGGACGCAGTGCACTTTCAGACAAAAAGCATTAGTACTAGGGCAAAAAGTGCGGGTGACATGCCAAATAGGGGCACTTTCCTACACTCAACAGCAACATTAAAAGGGCCCACACACAAAGAATACAGCTGAAACCTTTGACATGCCCTCTATCCTAGAACATCTTCTCATTATCTTCTGATAGTAAGATAAAAATAATTATTGTGTCATCATTTCCTGTGTGTAAAACACAGTCATCTAACATCATATTTTCCCTCACTTTTAGACATTGTTTCAATCCACCTCCGAATTATTTATGGTGGATGAGAACCCCAAAGAATGATTCACCTAATGCAACTCAGGTTCCACTTTGGCTACATCTGTTACTGAGACCTCTGCAATAGCTTTCTCTCTGCTAGAAACACACTGAAAGCATAGTAGGAGGAACCAAACCTTCCTTCAGTATAGTGGACTTTAGACAGCCCACTGCTGGAATGTCTTCCTGACAGTACTGAGACCTAACCATTCAGGTCAAAGGGTTTACATTTTGTGTGACACGCTTGACAGTCTCTCCAAAGAATATAGATTTTAGAATCAGACTCTTTATTTACTATACTAATTCCGATAGAGCACAGTCTCTCTGCACTCAGCCTCGTAATAGATCTAAACCCACTGGAAAGTCTCTTGCCTCTTCTTCCCGTGCTATGTTATTAAATGCATTTTACTGGTGTTACTGTATCCAATAGGCCATATTTTCAAATTTTATTGACCCTGTTTCAAAACTTTCTTGGATCTCTGTACAATTTGAAGAAAACTTCCAATAACTACAGATCTTATAATAGAGGACCTTATACCCTCATCCGGACAACTGCACCCATCCATCATTAAAGTTGTAGATCACCTTTTTTAAGAACAGAAATATCCTCTTACAAAATTAACCAACTTAAACACCAAGAACCAAATGACCATGACAGCATTCATATGTATGCCAGAATACCTTTACTACTCTTAGCTATGCATCCAAATACTTAAGTACACATCCAAATACTTTCAAGATATATTTAATGTCAAGGATGTTAAGTATAATAAGGAAATATAATTGCCACTCTTGTGACCACTGATATGTGAGCCCTGCAGAGGCCAACAATTGGCTATGCCTGTACTAAGAGGAAGTCTATTATCCAGTGATTTATACTGTCAGAAATGCACACAATTTAAAGCCTCAATCTCTAGAACTCTCAGTCATGCTATAATGAACTTTCTGAACTCACTTTGACACTTAGGCCCTAATTATGATGTTGGGCAAACCGCCACAGACAGGACGTCGGAGGTGGCCCGTCTGATCCAGGGCAGTGGTTCAACTGCTGGATTACGATGCTGACTGTCGGGGAGCAAGGGGGGAAGACAACTGCCTCCGACAGGCTCCAAAGCCTGTCATGGTGGTGGTCGGACCGTAATCCCTACAATGGGGGTGGTGCCTATGCAGGCACTGCCATGGAGATTAAGATGTTGATTTCCCACAGCCTTTCCATGGTGGTCCCACTGCTATGGAAAGGATGTCAGAAAGGGACTTTGGGGGTTGATAGCAGGGTCCTTGTCCCCAGTGGGCCTCAGCTATGTCGTCCCCCACCAAACATCCATGCACCATGTGCCAGGCACCACACACATGCATGAATGTTGAAAAATATCCCTTTTTCTATTGTGGCTTGTGGTGCGGTCCTTTGATGGGCTGCACCACAAGCCACAATAGAAAAAGGGATGTTTCAGACCATCTACACTATGGTCGCATCATAATCTGGGGGGTGGGACTGCTGGCTACATGTCGGGCAGTCCCATTCCCACTGCAATAGCAGTCAGACACTTGTACGACCACCATCGTAATAAGGCCCTTAGAGTAGTGTGCAGAATGCATTATACAAGATTCATGGGGTGCCAGAAAAACACAAGTGCAGAAACACAACATATGGGAAAAGAAAACAACCAAGACACGTATATTGTAAAAAATGGAGTTAAACATGTGTGAAATGTAGCAGGGAATGCATCACTAACAATGGATTACCTTAAGGATTCTTGCACACATTGTCAAGACAGACATTGTGTTGGCGTGTACAAACAAGAATTTGAAAGACAGGGCTAGTAGGGGGATACTTTCATAGTGTGTTCTTAAATGCTGCTTGTGCTGAGCCTCTGAATATAAAGCTCTGACTCACATACATTAACGCTCACATATGCTTTCTCTCTCCCTTTGTTTCCTTCTCCCCCTCACAATTTCTCGCACTCTCTCTCTTTCTGACGCTGCAATGGCCAAGGTCCCATTAGTGTAGTGTATATAGTTGTTTCAATGTTTAGACAACACTAATGAGCTATGAAAAAGAATCCATGTCACCTAATACACTCTGGCTGAGGCGCACCGACACCCACTAGTACGACTTAACCTTTGACTACTACTCAACAAATGTAAATGCTCTGAAGTCTGGCATTAGTAACTCTGATTTCTAAAATTTCTAAAAGATTTCTAAAAACAGCAACACCACTACTTAACTGCCACCATCTTTTCTAACACGGAGGCCTATGATAGTCCCTATCCTAAAGCCCAGCCTAAACTGTCCTACCACAAAGAAGTGAGAACAGAGGGCAGTCATGGCTCGTCAAGCCCAGCCTAAACTGTCCTACCACAAAGAAGTGAGAACAGAGGGCAGTCATGGCTCGTCAAGTCCAGCCTAAACTGTCCCACCACAAAGAAGTGAGAACAGAGGGCAGTCATGGCTCGTCAAGCCCAGCCTAAACTGTCCTACTACAAAGAAGTGAGAACAGAGGGCAGTCATGGCTCGTCAGTTGTTGAGTAAAGGAGCCTGAAGTACAAAGTTATCACCGGCATGTACTTATACCACTCTTGACACAACCAATCCTGACCCCAATCAGTCACAAAAATACCCTCCAGTGAAGCTAATGGTTCCAAACACAACCGAAAATGCTTACACTAAAAATGTTTTGAATAAAAAAGGTTACTCACCTCCAAAACATCCAAATTAATACCTTGACAAACCATGAAAGAATAGAAAACATTAAGCAACAAACCAACAAGAAGTCTACAACTTACCCAAAATACTTAACACATTACTTTAAAATCAATACTCGCACAATCAACCTTTAAATGATCTTTTTAACAATAATTAACGTCATATACACACACATATATATATATATCTCTATATATACCTATAAAGATATATACATATACATTTTTTTCTACAAAAAACAGTCCGGAGGAGTGCACTCTTTCCATAGTGGGTGCCTGTGTCGAGGGTGGACTACCCCTCGTTTACTTGTGAGCTCACAAAATCAATCAATCAAACGTCTGAATTTGGATATGATATATCCATTAAAGCACAAATCAAATCGATATGGCAACATACAAATGCATTGAGCTGTAAAAAGAAGTACAATGTCTTAAAAAATAATTTCTAAATGTGAATTTATGGGTTGTATGTGGTTTCTACCATTAAAAATTAAATATAATATTAACACAAATATTATAAACACAATATTAAGATACAAGCAATAAAAAGCCTTCATGGGGTACACATTGTTTCATGTGCCCGTACTGCTGCTTTCAGGAATGAGCCTACACGAAAAATGTATTCATCTTCTTCCTATTTAAGGATTTTCATGTAAGCATCTGGCACTTGCATCCATGGGGCATTGGTGCGTACACATATGTTGTGCAATACACAACATGCAACGATAATCTTTCACACAATGTCTGGGCTGTACAGGACCCTTCCACCTGTGATGCCCAGGCACCTGAAACGTGATTCAACACGCCAAATGTGAGTTTCACAATGTCCCTGGTGCGTTTGTGGGTTGCATTATACTGCCTCTGGGCCTGAGTGTTCGGGGCTCGGAGGGGCGTCATCATCCAAGCGCAGAGTGTATATCCTTGATCACCTGTGACAGTGCAGAGAGACATGAGTCAATAGTTCATTCTGCATGATGTGTTGGCAGGCTCACTGGTACATTGGTGTGGGATATGTCTGACTTTGGGAATCCTGTTTGACATGTACTGCTTGTAGCAAATGTGCGGCATCAATGTGTATTACGTAGCCTCATTGCAGCTCCTCCATCCCCCGGGCCTATTTACAATTGTGCATAGCGCAATTGCATCACTTGCACTCCTACAGCACACCATTGTCATGCCTGTCTGTGCATGTCCACAAGCCTGTCAACACCACTGTCATGTTGTGCATTGAAGGTGGGTGGCCACGTGAATGCAGGCCTCTGGTAAGTATAGGGCGCACACAGATGTAGAGTTCATAGCTGGCTCAACTTGCCATGCAGTTGAGGGTAGACCTTTGGCTTATGCTGCGGTAATAGCGACACACAAAACAGTTGGCATGTATGATCCCTGACCCGAGCAGGCTTGTACTCCCTCATTTACCCCTTCAGCCGAGCCTGCACTCCGGGGGCATGCTGCTTAGCAACATTGCCCATTGAAGGGCGGGTGGCCGCAACACTGCAACAGAGACACACGCATTAGTTACTTCCTTGGCAAGGCTAAACTTAACCAATCAGAGGCTAGAGTTAATTAACCACACCTCTATTTTGGACTGTCATAGGCAAGTCCACTCCGCTTACACTCACAGGGGGGTACGACATAGCTACATTGACCAGGTCTACCCCACTGCCTGACGTGACAGGGTTGCGTCTGCTGTATACAGCACAATGTAATGTGGTAGGGCCCGGGGCCATCATGCATACATAATGAACACACGTACACGCTTAGATAGTTTGTGGGACTGGCTAAGGGCATGTGCCCCCGGCCCCTTTTATTGTCAGGATCACATGTCCAGTGAGGCCTGTGCTGGATGGGTGTTGGGTGAGTGTAAGCCACCCCTCAGGGGCTGGTTGGTGCTGGCAACAACTACAACAGTGATCAGACAATCAGAAGTTTAAAGTTCAAACTCCAAGGGTCCATGACATGAGCTACACAGAGTTAGTGGCCCCGGATGCACTGCGGCCAGCATAGGCACACTGCCACGGGACGGTGACTTGCGCTGCACTGAGGTAGGGCCACATGAGTTGAGCAGGTACTCGTATAAGGTGGATGTCGTGGAGGGTTAGGGGGGGACAGTGGAAGGTGTCCTTCCAGGGCATGATTCAGGGGGCAGAAGCGGGCAGAAACAGGCAAATATAGGAGTGGAATGCTACAGCCTCATTTTTACCACCAAGTCAGTATCACCTACATGATGATGAAGACAACCCCCAGGCCATAGACTTAGACCCCACCAAGGTTCAACCAGAGAGTGTCCATGAACGTCAGGGCCCAGACTTAGTGGCACCGGAGCTGAAAGGGTATGCAGTCTGCAATGAGGCCTGTACAATGATATAAACTCTGCCATAAATAAATCAAGACTCAATTCCAAATGTGTGACCTACTCGACCACAGTGTAGGCCATAGGCAGGGGACAGCAGGGGCACACAGCCATGTGTCGTTGGCTCGCAATGCACCGAGTTAGTGACACCAGAGCAGTTGTTGGTAGTATTCGATCATCTCCGTAAAGATGATCCTTTTTCCTCTGGATTAAAATGCGTCTTCCTCTTACTCCTCTCTTTGCATACAATGATATGAACTCAGCCATTGAGAAATCAAGACTCAGTTCCAAATGTGTGACCTACTGGACCGCAGTGTGGGCCGAAAGCAGTAGTCAGTGAGGGACCACAGACAAGTGTGGTTGGAATGCTATGCACAGAGTTGGTGGCACCACATCAGAGGTAGTACAGTAATATCAAACGTCCTATTAACATATGTATTCGCCCATCAGGATATCAAGACTTAATTCCAAATGTGTGACCAACTTGACCGTAGTGTAGGCCAGAGGCAGCGGTGGAGTACGTCAACGAGTAAGGAGTCCTGGGGGCCTGTGTTGCGGAGGCCAGCGATGGTCTGAAGAGGCTGCAAATGTCACAGGCCTCAGGCTTGAAGATTGCACCGGCACGTGGTGGGCCCTCTTTGACACATGCTGGTGTCGTCAGGTAAGCAGTGAGGCCTGGGTGCACAGGGGCAGGCAAGATGGGTTCCGGGACCAGCAGCCAGGGTGCAGCATGCAGCAGGCGCACAGGATAGCAGGCACCACCGCTCACGGTGTTGGCCTTGTGGCGGGGTGAGGGGCGCCACCCTGGGAGACACGTTGGCCATTCCGGAAGAGAACCACACCCAGAGCTACGTGCTTTTTCTTCACACCCCTACACTAGCCTGGCATTCACCGGGCCAACCACTCCACTCACATTTACAGGGGCGACGTAACAAGCTACAGATCTTCCCCACTGCCTGGGGTAACATGGTTGTGCCCACTGTCCACTACACTCCAAACACCAGCATTATATGTTGACATGGACATGTCTGTGGTCTGCATACTGCAGTCTGGCCAGCACATCAATGCCACACTTGGCATTTTGTAAATTCTCCTTCATGGGCCACTTTCCTCCTTCGCACATGCCTGGTTCCCGCCTCTCCCCACAATCTGCTATTGTGTGGCTGAGGTGCTATGCCGTTGATGGCTCATGTACATGGCTGGCCCATGTTACCACAGTAAGTTGTGCTGTTGTGTCTGGTGGATGGGCATGTTGTTTGGCAAGTTGTATGTGAGTTTGTAACGTGTGCATTCCCAGAGTTGTGTGTTGCATGATTGTGGAGTTGGGGTGTGTGGAGTGTTCATTTGGTACTTACCAACGATCAGTGCATTTCAGTAGGTGCCATCCTGGAAGTGCTGGTTGATGACTGTTGGAAGATGTAGGAATCATACACACTGCCTGGGTAGTTGATGACGACATTCGTGAAGAGTCCCCGGTGGTCCGCTATTGCCTGCACATTGATCGAATGTGTGTGCTTTCTGTTGCAGTAATTGTGTGCAGTGTTAGCAGGGGGCACAAGTAGGACATGTGTGCAGTCAACTACCCCCAAGACGTGCAGGAAGCCAGCTATGGCTTAGAAGACTTGTTTGGTCTCCAGCTGTTCCTGCACAGTGTGGGGGAAGTGAAGGTGCTGGGATAGCAAGATGATGATGGCATCCAAGACAGTTGTGAAGAAATCTGATAGGGCAGGCTGAAAGACTCCTCCGACTCTGGCAGTTGTTGGTTGGAAGGTCCCAGAGGCCAACAGATGCAGCACAGCTAGCAGCATTGTCTGTGGAGGGATGTTGGAGTCTGCTGTGTTGGTACCATCAGCCTATGGGCAATGATGTTCAGGATGCGGAGGATAGTTGTCCATTTGAGCCTTTAGTGGGCAATGACATCCTCTGGTGTTAGGTCTTCGACGCTGGTGCATTTT
Organism: Lissotriton vulgaris; assembly: GCF_964263255.1. Taxonomy (NCBI): domain Eukaryota; kingdom Metazoa; phylum Chordata; class Amphibia; order Caudata; family Salamandridae; genus Lissotriton; species Lissotriton vulgaris. Next base: position 766,707,241 of record NC_141695.1, on the reverse strand, counting down.
CTGAAGGTCCGCTGTCTTTGTCTGTGCTGCCTCTGTGGTAGGGGTGGGCCGAATTTGTGAAATTGACTTTTGCAAACTATTGCGAAATTGCGCAAAATCTCGGCGAGCATGTGAATCTTTCACAAAGATGAGGAGATTGCTTTTCCCGCCCGTTCGCAATGTGTTTTTGCGTGCTCGTGGGGAAATGCCCTTCTAACTTGCCCATGCGGTCACTAATGGGCGCGGCCATCTTGCTCGCGATGCTTATTTCCTCTTCCGTGTCGAATGTTGGGTTCGCGATCACAAACTCGCGCGGGATAGCGCGACCGGTTACAGACAATCCAACATCTCGTGGCTCATGTGAACGGATAGGAAAACTCATTGGCGAATGCAGGGACCCGGCAAGTTGCTACCGCACATGCAAGAATGCATTTTTAAAGCGCAAACAAGAAAAATTGTCTGTTTTGTGGCAGATTGCGAAAGTTTTGACAATTTTGAGCACTCCTCGGAACGCGAAAATGTCAAAATATCGCAAATTCCGCTAGTGTAACTAAATGTACAGCCCAGGCCTACTCTCTGGTGGTCCGGGGGTCCGGTGGGGGGGGGTTGCGGGTCTGGGGTGGTGGCAGTGGCTGTTGTGCCCCTCTTGGGGCTCCGAACAGCATGATCAGTAGCTCCATGGCATCTGTTGTTCTTCTGGTGTGGCTCTGAGCTGGCTCCCTTTTATGATGCAGGTTGCCGTCCGACTTTACACCAGGAATGAGCAGGAGTTAAATCCCTGCTGTTACGTGCCTTATCGCCTGTTTTGGGATCTTATTGCCGATCTGGCTGGTCATTGCGAATGTTGCGAAGTGGTGTTTTCGCTGCTTTTTGCACAGGAACACCTACTCTGGATCTCATTAGTATTAGTTGCCGGGGTCATCTGCGGCAATTTTTTTTGTGGCTGCTATCGCGGGTAAACTGGTGATATTGGTTGTTAGCACCATCTTGTGAATGGGGCGATAAATTTATCTCCACTTTGGCTGTGATAAAGTGCAGATAACTCAGCGATAAGTCCTTGAGAATATGCCCCTATATCAGGGAATCATTAATACGCATTGTTATAGAGATATTTAGATTCTGATAAATGTTTTTATAGAGGTATTTAGGCAGTGAGTTTTCTATGGTGATTGTTATAATTATCTATATAGTTATAATTTTTGAATGTGGTGGTGGCTATTGAATTTCAGCTTTTTTGTTTTCTGTTTTCGCAACATTTCTGAGGCATCATGATTACTGATGTCATTGTGATCCCAGGAGTCACTGTGAAAATATAAAATAGGTTTCAGAGATGCTTTTTATAGAAACTCACTGGAAAAACAAGAGTTTAGAGAATACTGTAAGAAACCATTAGTGTGTAAAATACTGTAGTATGTTTGTATATATGTTTCTTTAGACTTTATGGAGGTTAAAGCGACGTCCTGAATACCTGTGAAAACGGAAAATAGTGCAATGTACAGAATCGATTTTTTATATCATATTTTGGATGTGTTGCTGGCCATGGAATGTCTGCTTTTGTTTTACACTTTCGCGACGGGTCCGGGGCAATAACGATAACCAATGTCATTGTGGTCTCTGAGTTCACTCCAATTACGGAAAATAGGTTTTAGAGATGGTTGTTCTATAAATACACTAGAAAAACATGAAATGTAAAGTAATAAACCCCTAGTGTGTAAAATAGTGTAATATGTGTCATATATGTGTTTTCACTTTATGGAAAAGGCGTGATCGTCATGGTTAACGATTTCATCTCCACGTTCTGAATGACTGCGAAAATGGAAAAACAGGTCTGAAAGATGGTTTTTAAAGAAACTTATTAGAAAAATATGAGTTTAAACATGCTTTTAAAGAAGTATGTAAATAGTAATATGTGTAGGGCAATATTCAGAATGGATTGTTTACATAATATTTTTCTATGTGTTGGTGGTCATAGAATGTCTGCTTTTGTTGTCTGTTTTTGCAACATGTTCATAGGGATCGCAACGTCGTTACACATATAAAAAATGTAAAGAAAAAACAACTCTAATTAATACACTGAAGAAAATACAAGCTTATAAAAGTACCCTTTATAGAAGCATTTAAGATAGAAAATACAATTTAAAAACCTAAAGAATTAAATAAAATAAAACATTATATATGGATAATAAAATTTGAAAAACCTTAAAAATGCACTGAAAAAACCAAAGGTTGCAGAGACCTTATAGTGAGTATTTAGCATTTTAAAAAAAGTCTTAGAAATTCACTGAAAAAACCAAAGGTTACAGGGGCATTATATTTAGGAAATAGTATTTAAAAACTTTAAAAATTCAGTAAAAAAACAAAGGTTACAGGGATGTTATAGTTAGGCTGCTATTTCATTCGTACAAAGCCAGAGAAATTCAGCAGTTACAGTTAGCTAAGCTAATTATAACGTGCGCACCTGCAATGCATTGTTTATGACCCCACATATTATCTTACTCATTACATGGTCGGTGACATAATTCATGACATCTCAAATGACATCACTGATGGCATTATCCACAGATTCTCGGATGCACCCACTCACACCCCCAAATAACCTTTCATATACCCACTCCAACTTCCATTCTACCATTCTCAAAACTATTGACACACCCATTCCAGTGCTAACACACCCACTCTCTGATTCATAGGTCTACACACACATCCACTCAGTCACCCATATGGCCACTCATACACCAACTTGCTCACTAATACAGCCACTGATATCTACTCATACACCTATACATCCACTCCCACACTGTCAGTCACTCATAGAGCTACTCACATACCTACTCACTCATCTGGAGAGTCACTCACACAGCCATTTACTCACCTTTACAGTTATACACACTGACTCACTTATTCATAAAAATACTAAAACATACTCAGCTATACAGTCACTGATGCAGGCACACATTCACCCATACAGCTTCTATCACAATCCCTTACTCACACATACAATCACTCATATACTCCAACATTTACCCATATAGCTGCTATCATAATCCCCTACTCATACATACAGTCACTCATATACTCCAACACTCACCTATACTGCCTTTTACATATCCAGTTACTCACCCATATACCACTGACACATTCAGTCACTCACTGACATACCCATACAACATTCAGTTGCCTATACAGCCCCTCACTTACACACACACTAACCCATAAAGCCACGGACTCATGACTCACTCATCCATGCAGGCAGTCACACACCCTCTCGCCCAGCTACACAGACACTTATACACCCATGCAGGAACTCAGACATCCAATCAATCACCCATACAGTCACTCACGTACCCACTCATCAACCAATACATCCAGTTAGACACCATCTGACAGACTGATAAGACATTCTCAAAACCTAGTCACTCACCCATCCATTCACTGAGACACCTAATCACTCGTACAGTCAGTTACTCACCCACTGAATCATCCATACAGGCACTCATACAGCCACTGATTCATCAATACACATTGTTATAAATATTTAACATTCATAAACATTTTAAAAACACTCACAGTCACTGAATGATGTCATCAGTGATGTCATTTGAAATATCATCATTGATGTCACTGTCCATGTCATGAGTGACGTGAGGTCATAAGCAGTACATTGTGGGGGCGCAAGTAATAGTTCTCTGGTTTTGTATGAGTGAAATATCAGTCTAACTATAACGTCCCTATAACCTTTGTTTTTTTCACACTCATTTGAGTTTTTTTCAATTAACCGTGGGAGTGTTGAGCGCCAAGGACAGTTGAGCCTCTGATGATGAGCAAACGGCTCAGAAACGTGTCAGGCGAAGAACGACTGAGAGCTGACACCGGCATACTGATGTGTCTTCTACCCGCTGGATTGCGGTGCCGCTCGTGTGCTGTCTCGCCTGAGGGCATGGTGTTTTACAATTAATACGCGGCGGCCGTGCCTTGGAGTCATGCACCACCCCAAGTGCTGGGGGTCATGGGACCTTGAATCACCGAAGCCTGATGTGAAGCGGTACCAAGGGATTATTGGACACATAATATTCAGGGGCCCATACAGGGCTGTATATTTTTCAGCTGTGGCGCCCCATCCAGGGAATCAACACTTACTACAAATCCCACAATGCAGCGTTCACACTCATTTGAGTTTCTTTCAATTAACAGTGGGAGTGTTGAGCGCCAAGGACAGTCGAGCCTCTGATGACGAGCAAACGGCTCAGAAACGCATCAGGCGATGAACGACTGAGAGCTGACACTGGCATACTGATGTGTCATCTACCCGCTGGATTGCGGTGCCGCTCGTGTGCTGCCTCGCCTGAGGGTATGATGTTTTTCAATTATTACGCGGCGGCCCGGCCGTGGAGGCATGCACCACCCCAAGAGCTGGGGGTCATGGGACTTTGAATCACCGAAGCCTGATGTGAAGCGGTACCAAGGGATTAATGGACACATAGTAATCTGGGGCCCATACAGGGCTGTATATTTTTCAGCTGTGGCGCCCAATCCAAGGAATCAACACTTACTACAAATCCCACAATGCAGCGTTCACACTCATTTGAATTTTTTTCAATTAACAGTGGGAGTGTTGAGCGCCGAAGACAGTCGAGCCTCTGATGACGAGCAAACGGCTCAGACACGCGTCAGGCAAATAACGACTGAGAGCTGACACCGGCATACTGATGTGTCTTCTACCCGCTGGATTGCGGTGCCGCTCGTGTGCTGTCTCGCCTGAGGGCATGGTGTTTTTCAATTAATACGAGGTGGCCCTGCCGTGGAGGCATGCACCACCCCAAGTGCTGGGCGTCACGGGACTTTGAATCACCGAAGCCTGATGTGAAGCGGTACCAAGGGATTAATCGACACATAGTATTCTGGGGCCCATACAGGGCTGTATATTTTTCAGCTGTGGCACCCCACTCAGGGAATCAACACTTACTACAAATCCCACAAATCAGCATTCACACTCATTTGAGTTTTTTTCAAGTAACAGTGGGAGTGTTGAGCGCCAAGGACAGTCGAGCCTCTGATGACGAGCAAACGGCTCAGACACGCATCAGGGGAAGAACGACTGAGAGCTGACACTGGCATTCTGATGTGTCTTCTACCCACTGGATTGTGGTGCCGCTCGTGTGCTGTCTTGCCTGAGGCCATGGTGTTTTTCAATTAATACGCCGTGGCCCTGCCGTGGAGGCATGCACCACCCCAAGTGCTGGGGGTCACGGGACTTTGAATCACCGAAGCCTGATGTGAAGCGGTACCAAGGGATTAATGGACACATAGTACTCTGGGGCCCATTCAGGGCTGTATATTTATCAGCTGTGGCACCCCATCCAGGGAATCAACACTTACTACAAATCCCACAATGCAGCGTTCACACTCATTTGAGTTTTTGTCAATTAACAGTGGGAGTGTTGAGCGCCAAGGACAGTCAAGCCTCTGATGATGAGCAAACGGCTCAGAAACGCATCAGGCGAAGAGCTGACACCGGCATACTGATGTGTCTTTTACCCGCTGGATTGCGGTGCCGGCCGTGTGCAGTCTCGCCTGAGGGCATGGTGTTTTTCAATATATGTATATATATATACATATACATATATGTATATATATTCACTGATAAAAAAAGGGTTTCACACCAGTTATAGTTAGCTGGTCATTTTACTCAAACAAAACCTTTGAATTTCTCCCGTTATAGTTAGTTCAGCTAACTATAACTTGCGCGCCCGCAATGCACTGCTGATGACGTCACATATTACATCACTCATGACATGGTCAATGACATCACTCCTGACATCACTGATGACATCTCAAATGACATCACTGATGACATCACTGATGACATCATCCAGTGGATGTGTGTCTTTCTGAAAAATAAATATTTTTTTATATATGTATATCTAAAGGTCGATGAAAGAATAAATGGGTAAGTAAGTGTCTAAATGGTTGACTTTTTTGTAAAATTGATTGTATAGCTGACTGATTAATTGTATCTTAGTGAATAGATGGGTTAGTTAGTAATGTTTAAATATGTAAATATATGTATCAGTCTCACACATTTTTTGAATAAGTGGCTGCATGGGTTGGTGAGTAGCTACATGAGTGTCTAAATAGGTTATTAGTTGGTTTTTTGAGTATCAGTATGAGTGTCTGAGTGTTTATATGATTTGGTGGGGGATATTACTTAGCAACATAGATGCATTAATGAGTGACTCACTGTTTATATGTGTTTTGAAGACAGCATGTGTGCAGGACTGTATGGGTGGATGAGTGTGTGTATAGGTGCGTTAGTGAGTGAGTGACTGTCTCAATACTGTCTTTATGACTAAGTACATATGCGTTAAGCTACTATATGTGAGTATTGGAGTATATACGAGAGTATATACGAGAGTTAGAGATTTGAAGAGTTCCTGTATAAATAAGTATGTGTTTCTATAAGTGATCGTTTAAGAGAGTCAGTATGTGTATGTTTGTGTGTATAGCTGTATATGCAAGTAAATGGATGTTTGATAGTTTATTTGCATGTGTGAGTATGTGTGTAAGTAACTCTATGGATGAGCATCGTGTAACAGGATGTATAGGTGTATGAGTAAATATGATGATTGAGTACATGTATGAGTGACTATATACAACTGTTGGTGAATGGGTGGATGTGGAAGTAGATGTTGGAATAGGTTGTTGTAACTGGTATTGGTATCTCCATTTTCCTAAAAAGGTTTGTTTCTATTTTTGAATGTGTGTATCAAAGGTTATATTAGAGTGAGAGGAGGTCTGCCACTCTTTCACAAGGATGATGTCATCAGTGATGTCATTTGAGATGTCATGAGTTATGTCATGAGTGATGTCACTGACCATGTCATGAGTGATGTAATATGTGAAGTCATCAGCAGTGCATTGCGGGCACGCGAGTTATAGTTAGCTGAACTATCTATAACAGGGGAATTTCAAAGGTTTTGTATGATTAAAATGACCAGCTAACTATAACTGGTGTGAAACCTATGGTTTTTTCAGTGAATTTCAAAGGTTTTTAAAATGCTAATTCCTAACTATAACGTTGCTGAAACCTATGGTTTTTTCAGTGAATTTCATTGGTTTTGTAAATGATAATTTTATAATGTATTAATTTTCATATTTTTTCTACTGATTTACTACATTATTTTAAATTATTTATTTTTAGATATTTTATTTTTTAAATTACATTACATATTTTTAATGTAAATAAAAAAAAAAAGTTTTGACACCTCTCTGCAATGCAGCCCTCTGGCGCGTTTGCAGAGGGGGAACTAATTCCCCTTGCATACTGGGGGTGCCTGGGGGCCAACTAGCCCACCAGGAACCTCCAGTATGCGCCAGGGGGCTGCATTGCAGAGATGTGTAAAAAGGGGTGTAGCCTCATTACACCTCTCGGCAACGCAGCCCCGGGCGCATTTGCAGAGGGGGAACTAATTTCCCTTGCATACTAGGGGTCCCTGGGGGCCAACTAGCCCACCTGGAACCTCCAGTATATGCCAGGGGGCTGCATTGCAGAGAGGTGTAGTGAGGCTATGCCCCTTTTGACACCTCTCTGCAACGCAGCCCCCTGGTGCGTTTGAAGAGGGGGAACTAATTCCCCTTGCATACTGGGGGTCCCTGGGGGCCCACTAGCCCACCAGGAGCCTCCAGTATGTGCCAGGGGGCTGAGCTGCTTTGCCCCGAGGGGTGGCAGTCCCCGGGGCAGTGTGGGGGGGATTGGGCCCCCCCCCACACTTCTTTATCACTATGCCCCCACGATTTGGTCCCCCCGGGGGGTAATTTGAAAAACAACAGACCGGGTTTTAAAAAAAAAAATTGGGGGCCTTGGGGGTCCTTGTGGGACCCCCTGAGCAGGCCTGAGGGTCAGGATGCTTCAACCTTCCCCCTTTTTTGAGTTCTACACGTTTGTTTTTCTGCTTTCTTGTGCCTCAGTCTACCGAGGCACAAGATGGCTACCAAAAATTTCTGTTTTGGAGTGTTGACAGACAGTGGCAGCCAATCAGCATGCAGCTCGTGCACGCGAAGGTCCGCGTGCCGTACACGGACCGTACGAGGACCTGTACGTGTACGGTGCTCGCTTATAGATATATATTTTTTCCTTTTGATTTTCTCATGAACTACTGAAGGGATTTTCACCATTTGAGCAAAAGCGTGATCTGTGAATCAGACTCTACAATTTTGCCAAATTTCTTGTAATTCCGTTCAGCCGTTCGGGCTGTAGCCGTGTCCAATCGTCCTATGGAAAATAACATGGGGAAAAAACGTTTTGGGACCCCCTTTTTTCTCAGCCCCCGCTTGACGAATCCCCCAAAACTTTCAGGGAAGGAGCGGAGCGGGTCATCTTCTTTGAGAAATTCGCCAAGATTCATCAACCGGCGCCAAAGTTAGTCCCAATAGAATGTTGCGGATTTCTTATGTATACTAGGTCCTAATTATAACTACCTACTGGCGACCGCAGTAGGTAATATATATATAATAATATAGCCTTGGATCGCTTCAAGAAAAGAGGTTACACTGATGACGTACTAAACAAAGCAGTGCATAAAGCTAATGAAAGATCTAGAGAATCCTTGCTACCTATGAATGAAGTGAATACAATAGAGGAGAACAGTGATAAAGAAACCCCTAGGCTAGTGACAACGTATAGTATGAAAGAGCGGAAAATTAAGGCTATACTAACAAAAAAATGGCCCATAGTATTAACTGATAATGTCTTATAATATAGATTGCCTGAGAGACCAACAGTGACATTTCGGAGATGTAAAACAATGGAATCCTATCTATCAAAACCAATGATGGAAGGAACCTCAGTAAAAACGTGGTTACCGGCAAAACAAGGATTTTTTAAGTGTGCGACTTGTCGGGCCTGCAAATTTGGGGTTAACACTTCGAAATAAAATACTCTATTCAGGGAACAAGCACAAGCAATTAGAGGAAACTTTGATTGCGGTGCGGTGTACATCCTCATGTGCACTTGTGGGCTCAGATACATGGGCAGCACCATCAAACAAGTGCACGTGAGAATCTTGCAGCACATAAGGGCAATCATCAATTGTGATCCGGCTTATCCGGTAGCTAGGTATTTCAAGGCCATGCACAAAAAAGACATTAATTGTTTAAAATACTATGTGATTGATCATGTCCAGATACCCAGAAAGAGAGGAGACAGGGAATTACTGTTGAGACAATTAGAAACTAAATACATCCTGAATCTCAACAGTAAATTCCCTTATGGACTCAATAATACAGAGGACTTACATACATTTTTGTAGTAGAATAGCCTCACACTGTTGTCTGGATGTTTATTATCTACAGCCTTTAAATTCACTACTTATTCCTCTTTAATTTGTCTCCCCTTTCTGTAGCATATTGATAAGAAATTAACAAACATAAAGGAAATAGAAGAAGAAAGAAAAGAAATGAACTCTTCAGGGGTCATCTCGGCCAACACTATGGAGAACTCTGAAGGATTGTAGAATGGGTTCCAGATTTGGCCTTTGGGAAATAATCTGCATGTAAATTGAATTTAATTATATGGATAGAAACTATGTGGTTTGAACAGTAAAATCTGTCTGATATTGAAGTCCTATTGATCACTTATGAAAGTAACTGTGACACACTGTATACTTGGGAAAGAAACAGAAAAAGAGACTAAATAGTAACAACGGAAAAGAGATAAAAAGTAAATTCATCTGTAAGAAGCCTCCTTATATATATATATATATATATATATATATAGGCATATATATATATATTTTTCAACATAGTTATGTAGTATTCACTATTATGAGCACCATCTTTTTTTATATATACAAAAAACTGTTCTTTTTTCAGGAGTTGAAGTGAGCTGGGTATCTGACAACTGGGATCAGTTGTTAAAGGGTTAAACGTGAATTAATTGAATATTATTGGCACATAGATATATAAAAACCTGGGATAGTGTTTACAGATAGCTATTTTGCACATATGCGACTGCATTGAAGCAGTTAAGTTGCACAAAGGGTCATACCCTACAAAACTGGATAACGGTAATTAGAAATAGAGTAATCATGTTTACAGATTGGCATTTTTTGCACATACATCCTAAGCATTGTAGCTGTAAGAACTTTTGAATTGGATGTATTGTAAATTAATTGAATGCATTATGTATATAGTAATGAGCGTTTTTAAGAAACTTAATTTGTTTGAAAACTTTTTTACATTACATTTTTTCATATGCCATATTTATTGATCTTTGTAAATTTGCACAAATTCAGTCTGTTTACCATTAACGCATTTATGCTGCTATAAACTGTAAATACTATGAAGATAATACTTAAAAGGTTAAATGCTTTTTAATGTGCCTTACCAGCAATGTACAAGACACTGATCCTGTATAACACAAGTATTTTTTCACTTTCTATGAATCACGTGGTGTGCTTGATAAAAGGTCTCTGGTACCACTGATCCGTTATGTGAACAAGGGTAGTCCATACCCGAAACGCGTCAGGCCAGTGAGAAACAAGGGGATAATAAACTTGAACCTTCGTACTGGACGAGCTGTATGGGGGTCCTTGTGTTCTGCGTGCCGTGCAAGCAGCGTGGAGAAGCAGGAGGAGAATTATATATATATATATATATATATATATATATATATATATATATATATATATATATATATATATATATATTTTACAATATTGTTTTATGGGGCAAACCTGACTATCTTCTTGAGGCAGCCCGACAATTAAATGACGCGCTTTGTTACACAAAATCTACTAAATTTGCCATGTTAAAAACCTTTGAAAAAAACTAGGAAAAACATCTTTCAGTGGCAGAGGCAGGGTCTTTTGACTAAAGATAAGGTGAAGTTCTTGAATGTTACACACCCTATCACCCCTTTATTCTATTTACTGCCTAAAATCAACAAGTGCACTACTCCTATTGCGGGCCGTCCTATAATTTCTGCATTAGGTAGTTTTAATGAAAACCTCTCCAAATATGTTGATTTCTTTCTACAGCCACATATGGAAAGGGGCGACCACTCGGTCCCCCCGAACGTATGGTGGAGTGCCCGACCCCCCCGGGAAGCCATCTTGGGCGGGAGGCGAGTCTCGGCTGGTATGCCCAAAGCGGCGTAGCCGGGGCGCGCTTTTTCCCACCCAAGAGTGGGTTGTCCTAGACACTGAAGCCGCCAGCCACGCCCCCGGAGGCGGGTGGAGGCGGGTTTACGCCCGCCCAAAGAAGGATAAAAGGAGCGACAAGCCAAGGAAGCATCCTCTTGTTCCTGTGCTCTGAAGCTGCACCTCCCCGCTGCACGTGAGCTCGAGACGGAACGAAGAGCCAATTTTGAGCGTTTTAATTTTGTCTTTGTTCTTTCAGAGAATCAGAGTTGGACAATGCCGGGCAAGAAGGTCGGAAAGCGGGTCGGTACCGATCAGATGCTCCGCATGCTCATGAAGGACATGGCCGAGATGAAGAAACAGATGGCGGCAATGAACGTGAGGTTCCGTGACGGTTCCGTGACGACTTGAACCCGTGTTTTCAAGTTTGTCGGAAATACATAAAAATGGTATCAGTGAACCGCAAATGATCCATTTAGTATATCCTAGTGGTTCCGCTACGCTACGAGCAAGAGCACTCCTTCCACTGACACATTTCTGATATACACACGGCATCCATCTTAGATCGTGGCCGCCATTTTGTGTTTCCTTGCCCTCACATATGCAATAGCCTCTGATCACTTCATTTACTCCACTTTGATTAAGGACACGTAGCTTTAGCCGGAGATTCACCTCGTACATGACACGTGCACCTTAAACCAAATCACGCTGTATCTGCATGACTCGACAAAGACTGCCTCCTCTGCCCGAGGCCAGTCCTGCCAAACTGGTCTTCGTGTCCATTGTACCTGATCATGATTAGGCGGCCGGAGCCGGTAGCCTTGCCCATTTACAACCCACAAACATCTCTTATCCCGCTTTTCTATCTTCCGCACCTGGCTCTGCTCCTTTCCTTCTGGGCCTTTATTAGGGGGAGGTAACGAACTTTACGATGAGGCGGTCCGGCTCTTGAATACAATATTGACAAGGGATTGTGATGGACTGGTGGGAACCCCTCTTCGTGATGTTTGGTATCAGATATTATCGACAGTTCCTGTGTAACGCCAAATATTTATTGTTTAGAGACACAAAAGGTTTGGGAATGTACCGACATGTGAAATATTTGCCTAGAGCACAATTTTTGGTATATAAGGAGCAACCCACTTTGTACAAATCGAACAGGCTCCTGGTTACTGCCCGTGTGTAGTATCTATGACTTCTGTGTCCCTGCAGTAATAAACCTTTGGTCTTTGACGCCACCATCGAGAAGCCCGTGTTTCTGTTCATTTGTGCACCAAGGCAGGTGGGACTCCGGGGTCTTTGGGTGTTGTACCCTGACACCTCTGGACGGAACCAAAAAAGTCCAGAACTCCAATTGGCGCCCAACGTGGGGCGACGTCATTCGGTACCGGTCCAAAAGCCTGAAGAGTTCGAGAAGCTTCGTGTGAAGATTCCTGAGGGAGGCGCCCCACTTCATCGATCCCGGCATATCGCAAAAGTGGCCCTGAAGTTCTCTTCCACGAGGGTTCCCGTTCAGGACGGCTGCAGTGGGCCGTTGCCTTGACCGTCGCCCTGTCTTGGACCCGAAGTGGTGCAGTCCTTAGTACGGCGAAACGTGACGGGTTTCTCCTTGGTGACGTCTTCAATGACTCAGTTAAGTATTTAGTAATAGCTAGCTGGTTACTTTTGTGAGGATTGTTAAAAATCCTTGATCGGTTCTTGGTTTGGTTTGGTTTTGCCAGATTATCATTGGTTGATCTAATTACGATAATCTATTTGGTTTAGTTTTGGGTATCGATACATCAGTTCGTTTTTGGTAGGCCTAAGTTTTTGGTTCAAGTGCACAATTTGTTTCGTGTTTGTTTGTTTTGTGTTCCGGACTGAAAATGGTAAGTCGGAAAATGTTGTCTTGTTTTAGTTGCAACAGTGACTCACAATTAGAGGACTCTTGTCTGGTTCCTCCGATTGGGACTCCCCTATATGATTTATACTGTAAGTATGGTGTGGGTCCTATAACTTATAATGAGATATGGGTCCGTTATTGTAAGAAGGATGGTGTCCTTAGTTGGCCACTGCATGGTAGTTTTGAACAAGAGATTCTCGACAACTTAGAAGCGAAATTGTTTAGGAAGAAAGCCCGGCCGGCAATGTTTGACTCTTTTCGTTATTGGCGGAAAGAATCCAAACAGAGAGAAATGAAAAGGTTGAAGAAAGAGCAAAAAGAACAAGAAGAGTTAACTCTAGAGCAAGCGACTAAACAGTTGCAGGCTAACGAGTGTGAGAAGGCCATAGATGTAGCCATTAGAGAGCATAACTTAGCGATTGACAAGTGCTATCCTGCCTTGCCATCGAAAATGGCTAAGATACTGGAGGATTCCGAAAACGATCCTCTGCTATCTTATCTGTTACGGTCACCTCCACCGTATGCACAAGGTGCTACGGCTCCACTCATCCCGAATGTTCAATTGCCGGTTGCTGGACAACCTGGTGTTCCTGCTCCTGTTCCTCAGAATCAAGTTCCTATACTTCCTGTGGTGAATGTAAATGTTCCTACAGCTCCTCCTCTTCCCGCACTGCCAGCTCCTATACCTACCACTGTACCTACTGGTCCTCAAACTATTTTCCTCGATACTCCTACTGTTTTGTCATCTATTCCTACCTCTACTGCATTCTCTATGTCTGCGAGTGTACTAACTCCACTTTCTGTTCGTCGAAGAATCACTGATTCCGTTACTAATATGCTGTCTCCTATATATAAAACCTTGATTAAGACTCCTACTCCTGACTCTGTTCAGAGACGGAGTCAGCTTCCAAGCACTGAGGAACGGGGAGTTTTAGACTCCACGGCTCTCAGATGGATTTCGAAGGGTAGAAGATATAGTACGAGAGATGTGTTAGAGACATTTATGCAATGGGGAGAGCCAACGCAACGGTACGTCTTTGATGAGATGTGCTCGTTGTTACGTGAAGAGATAGAAGAAGACGATGTCGAATCAGATTTGGAAGATTTAATTAAAGTTCAAAAGGAGTTTGCTGCTGGAATGATAGTGGGTGAGAATATAAAGCAAGCGATGGAACTCATTTTAAGTTTTAGGAGTGATCCATCTCTTCGTTCACCGAGAGATTTAGAGAAAGGTAAAGTGAAGCCAAGTCGCCAATATCCTATGAGGGAGGTTCCTCCAATTTGGCGCGAAGCAGTACAACGTGATGATAATGCAGGAATTGCAGCTGCTCCAGCACAGTTCCAAAGAGTATGGATACATATTCCATGGAAGCGAGCAGAAGTGTTAGCAGTGAAACAGGCCTTGCCAGATCCACGTAAGAATCCAGCTGGATATTACAAGGAATTGACGCAGACAGTTGAGGCTTGTATAATGAACTTAGCCGACATTGATATGTTGTTTGGTAATGTAGTTCCGCAACCAGTGTGGGCTAAAATTCGTAGAGAGGATCATCAGGCTACTTTAGGTGGTGATTGGGCAGCTATCACTGCAGCAGATGCTCAACAAATAGGTGGTGCGAAACCCGAACCTTTGATTGCTAATCTGCCAGGTAGAATAATTGATTTAATGAAGACTCTGATGCCAGCATTGCGTGTTAATTGGGACAAGTTGTCAGCGTGTAAACAGAAGAAAGACGAAAGCGTCTCGGACTTCTTCACGAGGTTCGAAGAGACTTTTGTAGATCATAGTGGTCAGGATATGAGCACAGAAGGGGGACAAAGACTCTTTGTCGATAAATTTGTGCATAATTTGTTACCTGAATTATGCAATAAATTGAAAGACTCAGAAAGTGCGTGGGCTGTATCTACGACAGCGCAAATACTTGCGACTGCACAGTACTACGAAAATAGGGATAAAGAGGAAAAGGAGAAATCAGAGAAGAAAACGAAAGATTTAAAAACTAAAGTTCTTTTGCAGCAGGCGTATCCGCCTCGTACGAATCAGACTAATACACAGCAAAACTCATATCAAAGGACAGATTATAGTACATCAAGGCCTCAATATCAGTGGAATCAGTGCGCGTACTGTAAGAAAGAGGGTCACTATAAAAATGAATGTCCGATCTTAGCGCAAAATAATGCAGCAGCAGCTCAGAGAGGTCGTGGTGGTTTTGTGCAGAATTCTAGAGGACGAGGACGAGGTGCTATGCCTCCACAAACGAATGATCGTCCCTCCAATCACTTTGATCAACGAAATGGACAATCTGCTCAGCAAAATAGATCTCAACAATATCTTGTTGAAGACTATTGTGAAGTAGATGAGGATTCTCAACAAAATGGGTACTAGGACAGCCATGGACAGAGAAAGGGAGTAGTATCAGTTCCAGTGGATCAGAGTGGACCTTATGTCGCAGTAGCAACATCAGGTGTAGTCGAACCGTTTCTGTTGGATACTGGTGCCGCGAAAAGTTCTATCATGCATGCGAAACTCCCTGGCGCACCTTTGTCTGGCTCAACAAATGTTTCCGTAGGTTTTTCAGGCGCCCCTGTGTACAACCCGATATCTGGTCCTTTGTCTATTTCTGTTGGACCGTGTCACTTGAAAGCACCCCTGATTTTGACGACAGGTTGTAATGAAAATCTGCTTGGTTTAGATTTGTTAAAACGACTATATGCGACATTGTACTGTTCTCCGGAAGGAGTACAGCTTACTTTGGGTAAAAGACTCACATCTCCGATGTACTTGTCAATGGACGCACTCCCGCCGGAGCTACGTTCACTCCCTGATTCTCTTTGGGCGACTGGTCCCAACGATGTAGGTCTACTAGAAATTCCACCGTATGTAGTAACTTTGAAAGCGAATGTAAAATTTCCAAGAATTCCTCAATATAAAATCTCAAGTGAAGGAGAACGTGCACTTTTACTAATTGTGCAAGATTTGATTAAGAAAGGTGTGGTTGAAGAAACGCGAGGAAATGTCTGTAACAGTCCTGTATTGCCGATCTTGAAACGAACTGATCCTACAAAGCCTCCAGTTTATAGGTTTGTCATAGACCTTAGAGAAGTTAATAAGATTGTAATTCCGCAGTTTCCTGTAGTGCCAGACATTACTGCCTTGTTAACATTGATTCCTGCCACAGCTACGTGGTTCTCAGTTATAGACCTTAAGAATGCCTTTTTCAGCATTCCGATAGCTGAAGAAAGTAGGGATATTTTCGGCTTCTGTTTGGGAGGTCGCAGTTTCAGATTTAAACGCGCTCCACAAGGCTATTGTGAAAGTCCATCCATTTACAGTCAAGCTTTAAAAAGTCAGCTAGATTCTTTTGTCCTTCCTCCAGGTTCTGCCCTAGTACAGTACGTAGACGATCTTTTAGTGGCTGCCGATGACAAGGAAACTTGCAAAGCAGCTACAATTTCACTATTGCATCATTTGTCTAATTTGAATCACAAGGTGTCACCTTCCAAAATGCAATATTGTTGCCAAGAAGTAACCTACCTAGGTCACCTCTTATCAAAGGAGGGAAGGAAGTTGACCCCAGAGAGAATAAAAGCAATTACGCAGATGAGTGTTCCACGCACACAGAGAGAAGTACGTGCCTTTCTAGGTATTACCTCTTACTGTAGGCAGTGGATTCCAAATTTTTCACTTTTAGCGAAACCATTGGTAGCTTTGACTGGGAAAAATGTTCCGAGTCCGGTGCCATGGTCTGATGAATGTCAAGAGAGTTTTATTGAGTTACGAAAAGCACTGTGTTCAGCTCCTGTATTGGGTACACCTGATTATAGCAAGCCATTCACGCTCTACGTTCACGAAAGAGAAGGTTGCGCGTTGAGTGTTCTGACACAGAAGTTTGGTGATAAACAACGCCCTTGTGCGTATTTCTCATCAACATTAGATCCGGTAGCTAGAGCATTGCCTAGTTGTTTGAGGGCTACAGCGGCAGCTGCAGCTTCCATTCGACAATCTGCTGGTTTGGTGATGAACAATATGCTAGTGGTCATGGTTCCTCATGCAGTGGATACACTCATGAACCGAACGAAGACACAACACCTTACTAGTGCGAGATTATCTGGTTACGAGCTGACGTTATTAGCGAGTCATATTCAGATCAAAAGATGCAATGTATTGAATCCAGCAACATTGTTGCCGACTGATCAAGAGTCGAGTGATTCTGAGCCACATGACTGCTATTTCAAAATGGAGGAAGAGACAAAAGGTCGCATCGACTTGAGGGATACTCCCCTATCCGACCCGGATGGTACGCTGTATGTGGACGGGTCATGTTTTAAATTGGAGAATGGTGATGTGACTGCTGCCTACGCGGTAACGACTTTGAAGACGATTGTGGAGACTGCAAGAGTGAGTCAGAATTCTGCCCAAGCAGCAGAATTAATAGCTCTTACGAGAGCGTGTGTTTTAGCTGAGGGAAAGAGAGTGAATGTGTTTACAGATAGTCAGTACGCATTTGGCGTGGCCCATAGTTTTGGCCGGTTGTGGAGAGAAAGGGGTTTCATTACGTCCCATGGGACTAAGATTCAACATGGTCAGCTAGTTAACGACTTGTTGGAATCTCTAACCTTACCGACTGAAGTTGCGATTGTGAAGTGCAGTGCTCATAAAGCAATCAGGGATGATGTTGGTCGGGGAAATGCCTTTGCTGATGAAACCGCTAAACAAACAGCTAGAGACATGATGAGTAGAATGTATGTTGCTACGTCTGCAAGATGGATTGCTGAGTCTGGAATGTGTGAGGACACTATGGAAAGTGTGAAAGAGATTCAGAAAGAAGCGACTGAGGAAGAGAAACGTGGGCAAATTGGACTCGAATGGATGTTGGATCGATTTGACAGAACAGCAGCGTTGGATGTTGCCTGATGCGTATGTGCTTGCAGTAGTGACGATGACGCATGGAGTGGCGCACATAAGTTCTAAAGGGATATGTAAAATGTTAGCTCCGGTCTGGAAGAATGAGGGAATCAGTAAGTGTGCAGAGAGAGTGGTGAAAAATTGTATGGTGTGCTTGATGCATAATCCTGGCAAGGGAACTCCAACTCCAGCTGGTCATTTTGCTCCTCCTTCCTGTCCCTTTGAAGTGATTCAGTTAGACTTCATTCACATGGAACGCTGCAACAATTTAAAATACGTCCTGGTGGTAGTTTGTGCTTTTTCCAGGTGGATAGAAGCATACCCACTAAAGGACAACACTGCTCTATCTACTGCCAAAATTCTTCTAAAAGAATTTTTCCCTAGGTACGGAATGCCACGGATTGTATGGTCAGATAACGGAAGTGAGTTTATAGGGAAAGTTATGCAGAGTGTGTGTGCTGGTCTAGGATTGAAACAAAAATTCCATAGTGCAAACCATCCCCAGTCTGCTGGTTTAGTCGAGGGTTACAATGGCACCCTCAAGCTTAAAATAGCCAAAATACAAGCATCCACAGGTTTGGCTTGGCCAGACGCACTTCCTTTGGCTTTGTTATCAACGAGAGCAACAGTGCATTCTAGAATAGGGCTTTCTCCATATGAGATTGTGTTTGGCCGCCCAGCAAATATCTGGGGTGTGCCAAGGCCTAAAAGGTTTTGCTCCATTGAATATCCTATGTTGATAGACTACCTTTACGACTTGACTGCTAAATTAAGTCTTATTCATCAACAGGTCTTTGATGCTTTGCCAAAACCTCCGGAGAGTCCAGGGCATCAGCTGAAACCCGGCGACCACGTGGTGGTCAGAAATTTTGCGAGGACAAAGAATCTTCAGCCTCGCTACATCGGCCCCTTCCAGGTCCTGCTGGCGACGAGGACAGCTGTACGTGTTGCTGGTCGCAAGCACTGGATCCACGCTTCTCACGTAAAGCGTGTTCCACTGCCGCTGCCCTACGACGACTGGGTGAAGAAGGGAATTGGTGCCTCCGAATCTGAAATAACTCCGAAATTTGTCCCTTTCAGCGATGCCGGTTTGATTACTGACACTTTGAAACTTGACTCTCCTCCTGAAAAGACTGCTTTGAACATTGAACATTTGTCTCCAGCATCAAAAGAAACTTTGCTATCTGCGAACTTAAACTCTACAACAGCTGCTAGTGATACACTATTTTCCGATCAGACAGTACCAGCGAAGAAGAGATACAACCTTAGAAGCCATAAAACGGACAAATAAAGCAGGCAACTGCATATTGTGATTTTGATATATATATATATTGAACTTTTGCTTTTCAGCCAGGAAGTTTGCTATTGTTTATTGTTTTTTTTAAATTGCCTTGCCGTCTGGGTAGCCGTAGGGTCGTGGCTGTGTGCCTAGTTTGAATTTGCAGGGGTCTGACACAAGGTCGATCTTTCTGTTAGTTCTGGGAACTCCCAGGGCTGACAGAGGCATTTTCATCTACGTACACATCATCAGTGGTCGCGAGCGGATTGTAGAAGATGGAACTTCCTGCGCTGCAACGAGAAAATGTGATCTACGTTCGCAGAAACAGACTTAATAGAATTCTTCACAGCAAATGTTTCTTGATGCAATGTGCCATTACATTTTTGATTGTTTTAGCAACATTGGTGGGTGGAATTGTCTTTAGCATAAATTTGATTTTTGTGCCAGTTTCTACAGTGCCTCCCCTTGATCCAGCTATTTCTACTGTTTCTTCTATACACTCTTTTCACTCATTTCCAGAACATGAGCAAGCTCGACGCTCAGAATTCATTAATAACACTTTTGTGCAGCTCTTGCACCAACACCAACTGGTGGTTAACACTACAGACTGCTGGGTGTGTGGCTTGATACCTCACACTATGGATAAAGGTATTCCCTATTTGGTTTTGCCTTACAGCTATAATGGATCATTTCAGGCCTTCCAAACCATCTTTGCTTATGCCCTTGAAACCTATCCTCCACGTCCACCACGTTCCACTAAATATAACTCTGCCAACAAAGCCTTAGTCCAGGGAATTATTGACATGGTCAAGGACGTCAATAATACTCCATCTTACCCTAGAGACGAATTGCGAGTATATTTAAGTTGGAATACTTCAGAGTATCGCCTTAGTTTAGGAGAAAGCAAGCGTAAAAGCTCAACTCCAATCTGGGTCGTACCTCACCGAGGTCAGGTCTGTTTGCAAGGTAATGGGAGAAATCCGAGAGCTCAGCTAGGGAGGAGTGAGTGCGTAGAGACTTATGTGTTTCCGGCTAACTCTTCCCCTGCCTTCCTCACTGCTAGGGGTACCTACTTCATTTGTCGAGACAGAGCTTATACATGGTTGCCTGCCGACTTCTCAGGATCATGTTATATTGCTCGATTGTTACCTCCGACATACACTGCTTCACCGGATTACCACAGAACAAGAGTAGCTAGAGGTGTTTTCAGCAAGGAAGATACCGCTGGTCAGGAAGCTGGAGACTTCTTCAAAGGCTTCCTTCCGTTCTGGGGGCCTATGGCCAATAGTAGAAACATACGTCAGCTAACACGGGTAGTCGAATCTACTATTACCGAAACTGCTGGTGCCCTTAGCAATCTGACAGCTGAGCTTCAGGCGGATAGACTCATGACATTGCAGAACCGTATGGTTCTAGATGTTATACTTGCAGATCGAGGTGGGGTATGCAGAATGATCCAATCGAGCTGCTGTGTCTTTATTCCTAATAATGCTCCAACAGTTTACGAAGCGATCTCTAAGTTGCACAAGATTTCGGACTCAATACATGTAGACAAGGGAAACTGGTCCTTCATGGAGTGGGTTTGGACTCTGATCTCAGTGTGGGGATGGAAGATTCTAATGGTCATTGGTGTCATCTTAGTATTCCTATTCTCATGTTGTCTGATTATCCAGTGTGGTCCTGCTCTGTGTAGTCTTTGTGCTGCAACTTGTCTCAGAAAACCACCTGCGTTTGGAGAAAAGACACGAGAAAGGATGATGATACAACAGCATGTCACTGACCTGATGAGCATAGAACTAGATTCAGACATAGATTGAGTAATTGCCTATGTAAGGGCAAAAGGAGGGTCTGAGGTTCCGTGACGGTTCCGTGACGACTTGAACCCGTGTTTTCAAGTTTGTCGGAAATACATAAAAATGGTATCAGTGAACCGCAAATGATCCATTTAGTATATCCTAGTGGTTCCGCTACGCTACGAGCAAGAGCACTCCTTCCACTGACACATTTCTGATATACACACGGCATCCATCTTAGATCGTGGCCGCCATTTTGTGTTTCCTTGCCCTCACATATGCAATAGCCTCTGATCACTTCATTTACTCCACTTTGATTAAGGACACGTAGCTTTAGCCGGAGATTCACCTCGTACATGACACGTGCACCTTAAACCAAATCACGCTGTATCTGCATGACTCGACAAAGACTGCCTCCTCTGCCCGAGGCCAGTCCTGCCAAACTGGTCTTCGTGTCCATTGTACCTGATCATGATTAGGCGGCCGGAGCCGGTAGCCTTGCCCATTTACAACCCACAAACATCTCTTATCCCGCTTTTCTATCTTCCGCACCTGGCTCTGCTCCTTTCCTTCTGGGCCTTTATTAGGGGGAGGTAACGAACTTTACGATGAGGCGGTCCGGCTCTTGAATACAATATTGACAAGGGATTGTGATGGACTGGTGGGAACCCCTCTTCGTGATGTTTGGTATCAGATATTATCGACAGTTCCTGTGTAACGCCAAATATTTATTGTTTAGAGACACAAAAGGTTTGGGAATGTACCGACATGTGAAATATTTGCCTAGAGCACAATTTTTGGTATATAAGGAGCAACCCACTTTGTACAAATCGAACAGGCTCCTGGTTACTGCCCGTGTGTAGTATCTATGACTTCTGTGTCCCTGCAGTAATAAACCTTTGGTCTTTGACGCCACCATCGAGAAGCCCGTGTTTCTGTTCATTTGTGCACCAAGGCAGGTGGGACTCCGGGGTCTTTGGGTGTTGTACCCTGACACCTCTGGACGGAACCAAAAAAGTCCAGAACTCCAAACGGTGTAGGAGGCCCCAAGCGAGTCGTCGTACCAGCATTGCCGGGAGTAGTCCTTAACAGGAGAGGTAGAAGGGCCAAGAGGGGAGCGGCTGGGGGAGAGGCCCCGGTTCCCGAGACGCCGCCGGCGCACCCTGATGCA
The DNA here is from genome assembly GCF_964263255.1 of Lissotriton vulgaris. Taxonomy (NCBI): domain Eukaryota; kingdom Metazoa; phylum Chordata; class Amphibia; order Caudata; family Salamandridae; genus Lissotriton; species Lissotriton vulgaris. The sequence goes on along the minus strand of NC_141695.1, from coordinate 766,685,096 downwards.
CCGACTGAGGCGCCGATCCCGGTCCCGAACGAGGGACAACGAATTCCCGTGGTAGTTACCCCAGTGAACGGGGAGGATATGCCTCCCGAGTTGGCTGCACAGTTGGCAGCATGGTTGGGGAAAGAGAGTGAGGGGGCAACGGCAGATGACGCCAGGGCAGTAATGAAGCAGTTGCGGTAATCAAGAGAAGCTGCAAAGGCACCATGTCCTTTTGTTCCCCCGCAGGCTCCAGTGGGACAACCCGCAGCGGGCATGAGTTCGGCAGCGACTACGGTCACAGCTTCCGGTTCAGGTAAGCAGCTATTGCCGATTGCGGGGGAGGGGTCAGTACCCTCGAGAAGGGAGAAAGTGGCTCAGCATATTCTGAAGGAAATCAAAGAAAGGATATGGGCTGAGAAATATATAAACATGTTTTCTTTATTAACTGATCATTACGAGATTGAGCATGTGAAAATGCAAAAAGAGTTTCTGCACCCGAGTGTTTGGCGCGCCAAGATGGCCGCTTTCAGAGTTGATGAAACAATAGGTAATTGGGGCAGAGCGTTTGGGATATTCACTGCAATTATGGGGGAACGGAGGCCTGAACTGTTGGACGAGTTACCTGTGTACCAGACACGTATTATGGAGTTTTCTCAGACATATGAGGGCAATCAGTGGTTTTGTTATGATAATATTTTTTGTAAGGCCAAGGAGTTCGACACATCTCTGACGTGGGATTGTTACGACTCCATTTCCTGGCAAAAAATGGAGAAATCAGGCATGACAAAGGTGCCATTGTTGGGGGGGAATGGGGGCGAGTTTTCCCGCCACTCATCAGGGGCGCCCTTTCGGGCGGGATCGAGTAATGAGCACCATTCAAGGTCGAATGGCAATACAGGTAAAAAAGGGGTCTGCTGGAATTTTAACAGGGGAAAGTGTACAAGGCCCCAGGGGTCATGCAAGTTTAGGCACGAATGTGGGGGGTGTGGACAGTCCTCGCATCCCGAGACCATGTGCAGAGCCAAAACGGGTGATAACGGAAGTAGGGGAAGCGCCAAACAGGTCTGAAATAGTCCGAGGGGCGCCTTTACCTACCCCGGTTGATACCATGGCAATGATTCCTTGGCTCAATGAATACCCGGATCATGTCTCCGCTGGGGTGTTGCGAGACGGTTTTTCGTATGGTTTCCGCATCCCGGTGGGGAATTTTCAGGGTAAAGCACAGTGTAGGAACCAACTGTCGGTCCTGCAGAATACGGCGGTGGTACAAGCAAAGATTGGGAAGGAGGTGACCCGGGGTCGGGTTGCTGGACCATTTGACATGCCACCAGTTGCTAATTTTGTTTGTTCACCCTTGGGAGTGGTCCCCAAGAAGGACCCGGGTGAGTTTAGATTGATACATAACTTGTCAGCCCCGAGAGGTCTTTCGGTAAACGATGCGATAGACCCGGAAGTTTGTTCGGTGCGGTACGCATCTTTCGATGATGCCGTCGCCATGTTGAATCGCCTGGGGCCCGGAGCGCTGATGGCCAAGTCAGACATCGAGTCAGCGTTCCGGTTGCTCCCGGTACACCCAGACGATCAGCGTCTCCTGGGTTTCATGTTTCAGGGACGCTATTACATGGATAAATGTATGCCAATGGGATGCTCCATATCTTGTGCATATTTTGAGAAATTCAGTAGTTTTCTGCAATGGGCATTCACAAGAATGACGGGGGTTCAGCATGTTATGCATTATCTTGACGATTTTCTGTTCCTGGGGGCAGCCGGGGACCCAGAATGTGCACAGGCTTTAAATGAATTTTGTGGTCTGATGAGTCAGTTTGGTGTGCCATTGGCGCCAGGTAAGACTGTGGGGCCATCTACTTCGCTCGAGTTTCTTGGAATAGAGCTCGATTCCGAAGAGGGTTGCTTCCGGTTGCCCAAAGAAAAGGTAATGAAATTCAGGGCCTCGCTTGAAACATGTATTAACGAGACTAAGGTAAATTTGCATCAATTGCAGCAGACTGTGGGTCAATTGAATTTTGCCCTTAGAGTGATGCCAATGGCCCGCCCTTTTTCCCGCTCGATTGCACAAGCCATGGTCGGTCTTAAAGAGGGGCACCACCGCACGAGGCTCTCGGCAGAGATTCGCCAGGACATGCGCATTTGGTTGGCATTCCTGGCGGATTTCAATGGTCGGGTTGTCTGGAACAAACCGGCGGTGTCCTCCGAGGAGTTGGGGTTGTGGACAGATTCGGCGGGGAGTATAGGCTTTGGCGCCATATTTGGTAATCACTGGTCAGCTCAAACATGGCCGTCATGGTGGCACGAGAGTGGGCTCACAGGTAACATCGCTTTTCTCGAACTGTTCCCTATTCTGGGGGCCTTGAAAACATGGCCTGAGGGGTTTCGGGATCACTCTGTGGTGTTCTGGTCTGATAACATGACCGTGGTTGAGTGTATCAATAGTCAGGCAGCACGATGCAAATGGATTTTGAGGTTGCTTAAGGAAATTGTCTTACTATGTATGCAATTGAACATGCTCTTTAGGGCAAGACATGTGCCAGGGGTGCTGAATCAGGCTGCTGATGCACTTTCTCGTTTCCGTATGCAGGCCTTCTGGGGTTTTCTGCCCACAGCGGACCCGGTGGGGGCACCATTTCCCGAAGCTCTCTGGTCTCTCGGTGCCCCGAACTACAAAACCTCGTGGGAGAGAGTTTAGCACCCAGGACAAGGAAGGCATATGAAGGGGCGTTCCGTTCCTATTGGTCCTTTTTGGGTTCTGCTAGGGGGGAGCTTTGGGTCCAAGAAGAGTATGTCTTAAAGTTTTTGCTGTCATTACATCAGGCAGGCAAATCGGTAGCTACGGCCCAGAGGCATCGGGCCGCCATTTCCTTTATGGCACGGGCTCATGGTATCCAGGACCCCACAGCGTCTTTTGTAGTACAGAAAGCGCTGCGTGGGTGGCAACGCCTTGAGGGTCGCAGAGTAGATGAAAGGCACCCGATAGGTCTGGAAAGGTTGGCCCTGTTACTGTCCGTACTCCCTGCGACATGTTCATCTCATTCAGAAACAGTGTTATTCCGGGCCGCTTTTGCATTAGCATTCCATGGGGCTATGCGGGTAAGCGAACTGGTGGCGAAGAACAAGCAGGATACGGGGGTGGACTGTGCCGGGAGCACATTCAAGTTAAGGGGGAGACGTTGATTGTCTCGTTTGCCAGGTCCAAGACCAATCAGGGTGCGATCGGGGACAGTGTAGTAGTCCAGCGGATTCCCGGATCTCCCATGTGCCCTGTTGCATGCGTTGAGGAATATTTGGCACAGAGGGCGGCATCATGGGGGGGGGACCTTGCTGAGACACGCTGATGCCACCCCACTGACAAGGTTTCAGTTCCAGCGGGTGCTTGCTATGGCAATTTCGGCCGCGGGCTTGAACCCGGGCGAGTTTGGGACCCATTCCTTCCGGATAGGGGCTGCTACAGAGGCTACAGCCAGGGGTCTGAGTGTGGAAAAAGTAAAACAGTTGGGGCGTTGGTCCTCGAATTGTTACAAAAGGTATGTGCGGTTGCACATGTTGTGAAGCTGATATCATGTACTCACGCTTCTTGTTTTTGTTTGGTTTACAGTTTCGCAAGCTTACGAGGCGGGGCGGACTGTGCAGTCGACCCGACACCTGGGAACCAGCGGTCAAAGATCACCGGCTGAGGAAAAAGTGGTGTGGGTCGTGGGCCACTCATACGTGAGGCGTGCCGCGGACGTATTCAAAGCAGGTGACATGATTCACATGGCTGGGGAATACGGGTACAGGGTGACCTTCTACGGAAGGGGCGGGCTCTGTATTGACCAGTTTCAAACTTTTATGGAGGGTTTGTTAGGGCGGACAAGGTCACCGCCAGCTATAATCATAGTGCATCTTGGGGGCAATGATTTGGTGACCACTGGTAGACGACTACTTCTCGAGGCGATACTATCCACAGTAAGTTGGTTGGCGAGAAGGGTTCCAGGGTGCACCATTGCATGGTCCCATATGATTCCACGGAAAGTGTGGCGGGGGGCTATTTCGGTGGCTGCTGTAAATCATTCTGTGAAGAAAGTAAATAACAAGCTTGGTAGACTGTTCCGTACAAGTACATTGCATTCGATTCCTCATGGATGTATCAGGGGGGACCATATGTATCTAGAAGATGGGGTCCATTTGTCCCGGGTGGGGAATTCTTTACTCATAGGAGACCTCGTAGCCTGGTTAAAGAGTTTACAGCATGACCTTTAGGTAGGAGTTTTTGTGGGGGGTCCGGATAGCCGGTCAACTATCCGGCCTGTGGCGGTAAGGTCATGATCGGTGAGCAGTAATTGGAAGATCCCTAGGGGGGGGCGTCACCCATTACGGATGGGAGCGCCCGGGGGGAGGTGGCCATTGGCCCCTCAACGGGGAGGCGGTCCCTCCTAAGGATGGGACGCCGAAAGGAAAGGGAAGGCGGTCAAGGCCCCTCCCTGGATAGGAGAGGCTACGGGCCCCTCCTAGGAATTTCCCGGGGCCAGGACATCTGCGACGGCAGATGTGGTAAGTTGTGTGGGGTGGGGAGGGGGGTCTACGCTACCTTCTAGACACCTCACACGAGTCCTCGGACGACCATTAAGATGGCGTCGAGTTAAATTGGGGCCCCCGTCAAGACAAGGGAAATTGGTATGTGCACATGAGGTGCAGTCCTCTGTGCGGCCGCCCCTCACAAGTGAGGGGGGAGTTCTGGTTTAGGGATCTGACACCGGTTACGACCTTGCCGTTGGCCCTTAACGTTAGGATGTACAATTTCAATTTGAAAATGCATTTGTAGGATGTTAGTATCGGCTAGGAGAACCTTTGTATTAGAAATGTGTTAAGGTCAGCCAAAAACATCGTAATGTGGAAATGAAATTGTACATGATATGAAACTGTTATTTTAATGTTTTAATTTTGTTTCATATTTTAATAAATACGGCCGGGAGGGTAACTCCCTCCCGCCTTCCAAAAGTTCAGCACCGTTTCCGTATTCCCATTCTTGGGGATTGTGTTGAGAGGGGGTGGCGGGTATCTCAGCCATATGGAAAGGGGCGACCACTCGGTCCCCCCGAACGTATGGTGGAGTGCCCCGACCCCCCCCGGGAAGCCATCTTGGGCGGGAGGCGAGTCTCGGCTGGTATGCCCAAAGCGGCGTAGCCGGGGCGCGCTTTTTCCCGCCCAAGAGTGGGTTGTCCTAGACACTGAAGCCGCCAGCCACGCCCCCGGAGGCGGGTGGAGGCGGGTTTACGCCCGCCCAAAGAAGGATAAAAGGAGCGACAAGCCAAGGAAGCATCCTCTTGTTCCTGTGCTCTGAAGCTGCACCTCCCCGCTGCACGTGAGCTCGAGACGGAACGAAGAGCCAATTTTGACCCACCCACCAGCCCCTGAGGACAGCAAGTTGTTTTTGAAATAAAGTCATTTGACGTGGTAATTAATTTTCTTACAGGTTGTTCTGAATAAAGTTGTGAGTCAGTATGCAATAAAGTGGATAATTCTTTACAGTATGCTTTATTGAATAAAAGTAGTTGCAACAGAGTTGATCAGTGATGTTTTAGACAGTTCATAATGTGAATGTCTTATTGTCTTTCTCCTCTTTAGTAATTAGCCTCTTTTAGTTTGTCGTATTTATTATTTGGTCGGGCGGTAAGGTCATGATCGGTGAGCAGTAATTGGAAGATCCCTAGGGGGGGGGCGTCACCCATTACAGATGGGAGCGCCCGGGGGGAGGTGGCCATTGACCCCTCAATGGGGAGGCGGTCCCTTCTAAGGATGGGACACCGAAAGGAAAGGGAAGGCGGTCAAGGCCCCTCCCTGGATAGGAGGGGCTACGGGCCCCTCCTGGGAATTTCCCGGGGCCAGGACATCTGCGACGGCAGATGTGGTAAGTTGTGTGGGGTGGGGAGGGGGGTCTACGCTACCTTCTAGACACATCACACGAGTCCTCGGACGACCATTAAGATGGCGTCGAGTTAAATTGGGGCCCCCGTCAAGACAAGGGAAATTGGTATATGCACATGAGGTGCAGTCCTCTGTGCGGCCGCCCCTCACAAGTGAGGGGGGAGTTCTGGTTTAGGGATCTGACACCGGTTACGACCTTGCCGTTGGCCCTTAACGTTAGGATGTACAATTTCAATTTGAAAATGCATTTGTAGGATGTTAGTATCGGCTAGGAGAACCTTTGTATTAGAAATGTGTTAAGGTCAGCCAAAAACATCGTAATGTGGAAATGAAATTGTACATGATATGAAACTGTTATTTTAATGTTTTAATTTTGTTTCATATTTTAATAAATACGGCCGGGAAGGTAACACCCTCCCGCCTTCCAAAAGTTCAGCACCGTTTCCGTATTCCCATTCTTGGGGATTGTGTTGAGAGGGGGTGGCGGGTATCTCAGCCATATGAGTTCACTTCCTTCATTTTTAAAAGACACCACAGATTTTTTACTTAAGATTCAGCAGATCACTTGGTGCCGTGAATTTTGTTTTCTGGTGATGGATATCGAATCTTTGTACACCAGTATACACCATTCACAAGGTTTAGAGGCAGTGAAATATTTTCTGGAAACTAGAGATGCTACCTTTAGAGACCACAATACAATGCTTTTGGGTATGATTTACATCTGTTTGACCAACAACTACTTCCAATTTGGAGGTGATATTTTCCATCAAGAACGAGGAGTGGCCATGGGTTCGTGTTTCTCCCCCAGCTATTCGTGTCTTTACGTTGGTTGGTGGGTGGAACACGTTCTCCGGGGGACTCAACGCCATTGGCTCCAGAATATAGCCCATTATTATCGCTTCATCGATGATATTTTCATCGTTTGGAACGGCTCTAAGGAACTTGCTACCTTGTTTGTCAATGAGATTAACAGCAATGACAGAAATCTCAAGTTCACTGCTTCAATTACTACTGAATCAGCTGTGGTTTTAGATGTACAGGTTTACATTGATCAGGGCCAACTCCACACCAGGTTACATAGAAAAACCACTGCGGGCAATTCAATTCTTCATGCCCGCAGTGCTCACCCTCCGCACACCATCAAAAGTATACCCTACAGGGAATTTATCCGTGTAAAAAGGATTTGTAGTAATGCTGTAGTTACTGATGAGTGTTTGACTGATTCTAAACAGAGATTTTTACAACGAGGCTATAGCCTTAGCCTCCTAAATCAGGCTCTGCACAAGGCATCTAAACGTCCGAGAGCAGACCTTCTAACTAGTAAAACAAGGGAAGGAAGGGCAGAGAACATTCCAGCTAATGTCAGACTAATAACTACTTACTGTACACAAGAACATAAGCTGCGAAAGATTATTAACAAAGAATGGCCAATTGTCTTAACAGACGTGATATTAGGTCCTATTCTGCCAAATCTGCCTTCTATTACTTTTGGGCGTGCACCCTCCATGAGAGATGCACTTGACATCTCTCAACCGGAGTTACCAATAAAAAGGAAAGTGCACACTAAAACTGGGTTTTTTAGATGCACATCGTGCCGGGCTTGCAATTTTGCTAGTAACAGTACACACTATACTTCAGCATTTAGTAGCAATCCTATACTCATCAAAGAGTATCTCACCTGCCGTAGTGAATATGTAGTATATCAGCTTACATGTACATGCAATCTTTCCTACATAGGCAGCACAAAGCTACCGGCCAATCAACGCATTCTTCAACATCTCCGTGCCATAGTTAATTGTGATCTTAACTACCCGGTAGCTCATCACTTTAAATCAATTCATAATAAAAAATTAAGTGACTTGAGATATACTCTGCTGTGCTCTGTCCCCAACCCCGGACGGGGTGGTAATAGAGAGAGACTGCTTACACAAAAGGAGTCTTCACTTATCTTACTTCTCAACACCCGTTCCCCAAATGGTCTGAATACTATTGATGAGCTTCATCATTTTCTTTAATGTTGAACATTTTGAAGGACATTCCTTAATACTTTGGTCTATGTTTCTTAGAATGTGACTGTGGTTAACTGCTACTATATCATGAATCCTCTATGTTGTGTTTGAAATACCTTTAAATGTACTTTATCTGAATCGAAAAAACTATTGTAGTAATGTGTAAATTTCAATAGGTTTTCAGCCGCTTTAATTTAGCTTAGTTTCACAAAAAAATGTTTTTTCACAAATACGAAATGAGGGAACCATTTTATCTCATTGCAATCATAAACTTGTCTTTGGTTTTGCAGTTGGCGATATTATAGGATAGATAACTGAGCATTGATTGTCGTGGTCATACAGGCACTTGCACTTTATTGTATCTAAATCATCAGATGTATCTATTTACATTGAGTTGATTGTTGCACTGGCACTTTATTTTGCTGATTCACAGCCGACAATTGCTAAGATACTGTTTACCATTATTGATATTTGATATATGCTCACCTATTTGCATTTTATCGCATCTGTATCTATGAGCAGTATGCTAAAAATTTTCTAAAAAACCAATGACGATATATACATTTTTTGGATTTGCATGGTAAACTGTGTAATGTATTTACAAGCAGCACGCTATGAATTTGTTATTTTACAACCTGTTGCACTCGTTTTGTACTCATGTGATCGATTTCTTTAGTCACATGAGCTTCTATTTCTTTAAATTGCCGTGCCTACTCCTGACACGTCATGTGATCAAGCTCTGTGTGCAGAGCGAAACGCGTCAGGGAGAGCACTTGCTTGTCAAATGGCAGAACATTAAAACTGCACTGCTCACTTTACTACGTGTGATGGTGTCCTAATTCCTGGATTAAGGAGTTGGAGGGAGAAAGAGGTCCGCACCCAACAGAAGCTGTGTCGAGAGCGGCTGGGATTTGTTTTTACATATATATATATATATATATAGATATATATATATATATATATATATATATATATATATATACATATACATCTACATATATATATACATATACATATATATATATATATATATGTATATATATATATATATATATATATATATATATATATATATATATATATATATATATATATATATATATATATATATATATATATTCACTGAAAAAACCATAGGTTATAGACCATATATAGTTAGTGATTAGCATTTACAAAACCTTATTTTACCCGCACAAAACCATTGAAATTTGCATATATAGTTAGTTGCACTAACTATATATCGCGCACCCGCAATCCACTTCTGATGATGTCACATATTACATCATTCATGACATGGTCAGTGACATCACTGATGACATCACTGATGACATCATCCAGTGACTGTATGTTTCTGTAAAGTTAAAATATGTCTTACATATTGAAGAATGAGTGGATGTATAAGTGTCTGGATCAAGGTTTTAGTAGGTGCATGACTGACTGTATGAGAGAGTGATTAAATGTGTCTCACTGAGTGCATGGGTTAGTGACTAAATTGTCTTAATTTGTGCATCATTATGTCTGTTGTTCTGTAAACTGCTGCATGTGTTAATCAGTAGCTATATGAGTAACTATATGGGTTATTGATTGGTTGCCCAAGGATTTGTATGGGAGACTGAGTATGTGTGTGGGTGGCTGGGAGGTGTATAACTCTGTGCATAGATGTGTGACCAGTTGATTCACTAGATGTATGGGTTCAAAACTGCATGTGGAAACAGCTGTATGCGTGGTTGACTGTGTGCATGAGTGTATTGGTGAGTGAATAGATATCTCAGTGCTGTATGTCAAAGTAAGTACATATGTAAAACACAGTACATGTGAGAGTTGGCATATATAAATAACTGTGCATAAGAGCCAGTGAATGTGTGAGTGGCTGTATGGATCATTGTGAACTTCAATCACGGATTGTATAAAAGAGTAAATATGTGTTAGTATATGTTTGAATAAGTAAGGTGTGTATAATTGTATAGTTGAGGAAATGGAGGTGTGATTGATTGTTTGCATGACTGACTAGGTGTGTGAGTAACTCCATGGATGAGTGACAGTCTGTGAGTTTCTGTTTACACTGAGTGTATCTAAGGTTATATTAGAGTCTGAAGAGGTTCATCGTATTATCACATGAATGATGTCATCAGTGATGTTGTCAGTGATGTCATTTGAGTTGTCAACAGTGATGTCATCAGTGATGTCACTGACCATGTCATGAATGATGTAATATGTGATATCATCAGCAGTGGATTGCGGGTGCGCGATATATAGTTAGTGCAACTAACTATATATGCGAATTTCAATGGTTTTGTGCGAGTAAAATAAGGTTTTGTAAATGCTAATCCCTAACTATATATGGTCTATAACCTATGGTTTTTTCAGTGAATTTTTATGGTTTTGTAAATGCTAATTCCTAACTATATATGGTCTATAACCTATGGTTTTTTCAGTGAATTTCAATGGTTTTTTAATAGTAAATATTATTGCGTTACAACATTCAAGACATCTACAGAATAGATGGTGTGCACTTCCCTGGTGAAGGGAATAGAATATTCGTCCTTTATTTAAAAGTGTGCATTGGAACATACTTGTAGGTACCTAAATTAGCGACAGAACCCAATAGCTCTTTTCAGAGCTACCCTACCTCTGATTATTCAAAACGTTTATCTTTTTCTTACTTTTTTTTTTCACCAAAGTACGCTCCCCGGTTTGCTTACTGGTGCGCGTACCGGGCGCTCCCCCGCGAAATATTTACATTTTTTTTAATTTTATTTTTGCCTGTATCAGCATCCTAATCCCCCCTCCGAAAACCTAGAGGGTCACAAAGTGTCTACCGTGCCCCCTTCTACCCATTCCGAACATTGTTTTTCCTCCATCTTGTGTCTCAATTCTACCGATACTCAAAATGGAGAACTCCCGTAACGCTGCCGGTTCGCGTACCGGGGAGCGCACCGGTAAGCGCTCGATAAAAAAAGGTGGGAAAGTAATTTACAGAAAAACCACTACAGACACTTTCATCAAATATAGAATAGCCCCTACTACATAGCAGTCCCTACCATTTCCCCAAATTTGATGGAATTCCATTGAGAAAATTATGCTGTAAGCCTCACTAAATATCCTGAGGTAAATTACCTAACAAAAACACTTATGAAGTGTTAGAATTGACAACCAATCAAAATGCTACTTTCAATATCTTCTATTATTCCATGACATTTGATTGGTTATGTACCTGAATATATATAAAGAAAGAGAGAGAAACACAACCATTTTGACTACTACTTCCTGAAGTACATATCAAGTGCATTTCAACTGAGAACTTAAACTTCTATTTGAAAGGTAAGATGTTATTTTAAAAACTGAAGTATGTTCTGTACTTTAAGTTAATTAGGAAAACATTTTCTGATAGTTATATACTATCCCTCTGTAATACTTATAGAATAAGATAGACTTCTCTGTTTTAGTTATGGATGGAGTTAGGCTTGTCTTGTATAATTAAGAATTGACTTAGACTTTATCACATACATTTTTTGATATTTCTACTTCCAGTCTGATACCATACACTGCACAAAGAAAAAATCACTGTTTAAAAAAACCAAACTACCTGTCTCTACTTAAACCCAACAGTGCCCTATCTGTACTGATATATTTTTTTAAAATTCATTTTACAGCATAAAAATGGAAGGAGAGAAAAAAAATAACGTGGAAATTGTTGCAGAATGCAACAAAGATACAGAAAATGAATCAGAATTCTTTGATGAATCACTGGACATAGAACTTCTGCAATGTGTTGAATCTGTGGATTTCCTAATTGAAAATGAGACAAATTCTGACAAAGAATTATTAGAAGTTCTTTTTAATTTTGAAAACAAATCAGAAAAATAAATGTATATATAATAATTCAAAAATTGTTTGAGGCATTATTCATTGTTATATGTATTTTTTAAACTAGTAGCAAATTGATTATAATGTAAAATTAGACTTTAAATATACTGTGCAACTTTAAGTTTGCTAATAGTTACTTCCTTTCTTCCACTATATCATCTCCAATGTGTATTTAACATCTCTTTATCATCTCCTGCCTCCATGGTGTTTCTGCTTTCCTGACAGACTACGCTATGAATTCCATATACCAAAATAACTTCTGAAACAACATGCAAGATATCTACAAAGGAAACAATGTATTTTTATTTTTAGACTCTGCATTGGTACCTACATGTTGGTACTTAAATAAAAAAATTAAAATAAAATAAAAAAAGAACAATCAATAAACATACAATATTTGAACATTCTTTCATCCTATTTTCTCAATATTACGCTTCCCGGACCGCTTCCCGATGCGCTCCCCCCGCAAAAAAAACGATATAAAATTATTGTTTTTTAACCCCGCGAGGCCCTTTTAAAGCCCCCTCATCAAACCTAGGGGGTCAGGAAGGATGTACTCTGCCCCCTTATGCTCATTTCCCCCTTTGTTTTTGCCACATCTTGTGTCTCGATCCTACCGAGACACAAGATGGCGGCCGCTCCGGACTGTTTCGAATGTTGACAGACACCCGACAGCCAATCAGCTTCGCTTTGCGAAGTTACGTTACGCGTCAGGTACGCGAACCGGGGCGCTAACCGGAGCGCTGTCACAGATATATCTGTTTTTAAAAACGTTAATTTCTCAAAATCCACTGGAGCACATATATTGAGACATAGCAAAGGCACGTCGGGCAAACCATATCTACAATTTTGTCAAGTTTTGTGTAAATCCATTCAGCCGTTCGAGCTAAAAGTGATTCCAACCGCCCTATGGAAAAATGAATAGGAAAAACAAGTTTTGGGACCCCCCTTTTTTCTCGGCCCCCCCTTGACGAAAACCCTCAAATTTTCAGGGGATGCTCAGAAACAAAATGTGCCATTTTCCTGAAAATTTCAGCCAATTCCGTCCACAAACGCCAAAGTTATTCGACATAGAATTTTCAAAAATCCCATTGGAAAAAAATCCTAACTATATATACCTACTGGCGACCGCCAGCAGGTAATATATATATATATATATATATATATATATATATATATATATATATATATATATATATACATAGATATATATATATATATATACATATATATATATATATATATACATATATATATATATATATCTATATCTATATATATATCTATATCTATATCTATATCTATATCTATCTATATCTATATCTATATATATATATATATATATATATATATATATATATATATATATATATATATATATATATATATATATATATATATAATATTATATTATATTGCAACAATGAAAGTCCAGAGAGAAATTTCATTATGCGAGGCTACAAGGTTGATAGGTTGATGCAGCAGGTGAACCTTATTCCTGACAGCAAAGACGACGCATTTCGACCATGCCCATGGTCTTGGTCACATGACCCACGTCTCCACAGTGAAACTATTTAAATGTACAGTTTGATTGTCTAACATAGACATACAAGAAATTAAATGAAACATGTTTAAACGTCACATTTTCAAAGAAAAAGGTGAGTGCAACAATGATAAATGTGCATGGATAAGATACACTACTGCAGTTTAGTACAATGTTTGAGATGACATCATATATATTTATATATATATATATATTTATGTTTTTGTATATGTGTGTATATGGCTTTAATAAGATATAATTATAATAATAATTATAAAAAGAGAGGAGACAATTGAGAAGAATGACTTATCTGTTTATGGAATAACAATAAAGAAGAGAAGCTCTGGAATAGTGGGTATGTACAAACCCACCTGATGAATCCTATCTACGTGTTACATTTTAAAATAAATGTTAAATAAACATTTATAGCGAGAGGCTAGAGAAAAAATACTATGCTCTTACAAAGTCGCTAAACGTTTGACACCTATACTAACCTTGGAATTCTAGTGATGTCTAATGACTATTTCAAGGAAAAATATATACAAAACAAACAACATTTCTTTTACTATGTGATCTTATGCCCATAAATACACTCAAATTAAATCAAGCAATCAACATTTGCTTCTAAATCATAAACATAAGTTACCTGTTTGAAGAGCAGCAAATAAAAGAGTCAGAGTTTTGGAATGCCTCTCGCTTTGAATGTTCCCAGCTCCTAGAGTAATTTCTACTCAAATTTGTTACTTAAAGAGTATAAAATAAACAATCAGTGCATAATGTAAGCCTCCTATTTTGCCCTGAAATTAGCTGTGAAATACAATAAGATTATTAGAACATTGGTATTTTGGGAGCTACATTGAAGGCAATGGATTAGAGGGTCAATGAAGGCTTGTTTAAGCCATCTGCTTCAAAATTCGTATGTGTGTATCTTTATGAGTCTCTCTCATTAGCCTGGAACATTACACACGCTATGGATGGAATTCTCCTAAAGCACTGATTCCCGGAACTATGCCAATGGATGAGTACTCTATCTTTAGGGGTTGGCAGTTTCACTGCACAGAATTACTTTGAGCCACATATCTCCATGAGATTATGTGCAGATCCACCAATGGATGGAAAATCTTCATATCACACTACTTGCACTGCAATTTAGCGCCATTAGCATAAGCAGTGCTGAAAAATCAGCTAAGTGGTGGCCAATAGTGCACTTCCATTCACTTTGATTTTGCTGTCTCTTGGCCATTCAAGTTGATTTTGCTCCCATTTGAGCAGAAAATCTACTTGAGCTACAGCACATCTACTCAAGAAGCAGATTCCTGACCGCCACCGTTCATTACCTCCCATGTAAGAGAATGGCACTAGGTTCACCAAATATTGTTCACACATGCATTTCTGGAGCCTTGCTTGAAATAATTCTGTCATGTTGTGATTGGGGAATTTGACCGGAACTTCGTCTTACAAGAGTAATATGGAGTCGCCAAATTCTACCAGTTCCAAGGGCGGAATGAAAAATTACACCCACTCCTACCTCTCTTACATTAAATGCCTCACCTGTTGTTTAAAATTTCAACTCATGCAGAGAGTATTGTACTAGGCCCTCTCTGCAGGGTCCACCCTAGACTTTCTGCCTTCACCCCTCCTGTTTTACTGAATTTGTTTTTGTTGCTTTAGGGGACTCTGTGCGTTTTGCCACTGCTAACCAGGGCTTAAGTGCTTGTGCCCTCTCGCCCTAAAAGAAGGTAAAGTTGGCCAACATCCAATTGGAAGATTTAATGTACTTGTCAGCCCCTAGTAAATGTTAATACATGTACCTAGAGCCTACTACTTAAATGCTACTAATGGGCCTGCAGCAATTAGTGTGCCACCCACTTAAGTAGCCCTTTAAAACATCTCAGGCCTGTCATTGCCGCTCTTAATGCAGTTCTAAACTGCCATTATGGCTTGGTAAAATTTATATTTTGCCAAGCCTAAACCATTCTTAGTAATACTTGTATTCGACCCCCAAGGTAGTTCGTAAAAGCTCCTGGGGCAGGGCGCATGGTATGTAAAGAGCAGGACATGTGGCTGTAAGTTTTACATGTCCTGGTAGTGAAAAACCCCTAAAGAAGTTTTTCACTATTTTATTTATTTATTTTAAAGGATTTCTATAGCGTTGGCTGGACACAAGAGTATCAGAGCGCTTTACAGGTTTTGGTAATACAGAATTACAATATAACTTTACTATATTGAGAAAATGAGACAAGGCAGTTTGAAAATTTGGGACAGTTTTTTTTTAAATGGGTAAATTAACTAGGCAGACCTAATAGATCGAAGATAGTAGATCTGGAAGAAAGCAAAAGTAATTTGTGTTTGAGGAGGGGGAGGGGGAGAAAGTGAAAGGACAACAGTGGAGGGTAAGGGGTAAGGGGAAAGCAGGTGGAAGAAGGTGGGCATTATCCAAAAAATATAGAGGGGGAGGTGGTCGAAATGAAAGAATAGAAGGGGGTTACACAATAAGTTGAGGGGACCTATACTGATAGGCAAGGGTAAGAATTAGTAGCCAGTGACAATATATTAAGTACCCCAGTATTTATTGAGAAGGAGCAGCTTGAGGTCTTCTTTGAAGCTGGGGTAGGTGGGGTTGCAACTTAGATCTTTAGGGAGGGCATTTTAGACGGAGGGCTCATTTCCAGAGAAAGAGCGAGACTGTGGATTTCTTTTTTAATAAAGGAGGGACAAGAGCATTAGTGCTCCTCATAGTTCTAGTACAGCCCGCTCTGTGGAGTTTGGCAGAGAGGTAAGATGGGGTATTTTGATGGAGGCCTTTGTGCGTGATGCAAGCAGTCTTGTAGGCGGTTCTGCCTTCAATCGGAAACCATTTAAGGTCTTTGAGATGGGAGAGATGTGATCAAAATGCTTACAGTCAGTAATAAACCTGGCAGCAAGGTTAAGAACGGATTTGATAGGTGCTAGGTGGACTTTAGAAGTTCCAGCGAGAGTGGCATTACCGTAATCAATTCTAGACAGGACCGATGATTGTACAACTGATTTAAAGTCATCTACAGGAATAAAGGGTTTAATTTTTTTAAGATGGTGAAGTGTGAAAAGAGCACCTTTGGCAGAATTTTTTATGTGGAGAGTAAGACTGAGGCTCTTTTCGATGCTGATGCCGAGGGATTTGACTGGGTTAGAGATGAAGAGAGAGACGTTGAGAGCTTTGATGTTAGAGATCCAGTGTTGAATAGGTTGTTTTTAGGAGAGAATAGAATGATTTCTGTTTTTTTAGGGTTTAGTTTGAGGTGGTTCTGATGGAACCACAAATGAATCTTAGTCAAGGCATCGTTAAGATGTAAAACATCGCCATGGGATTTGATCCTTTAGTAAAGTTGGGTGTCATCAGCATAGAGGTGGTAACTGATTTTTGCTTGTTTAATAATAAGGGTGAGGGGTTTCATGAAGAGGTTGAATAGAGTGGGAGAGAGAATAGAGCCCTGGGGGACACCCAAGGTGACTGGCAGAGGATTAGAAAGGCAATTGCTGACTTTAATTTGTTGGGCTCTATGTTGGAAAAAGGAGGTGAACCACTTGAGAACAGCACTGTCATAGCCAAAACGGCCTTCGAGAATATTGAGTAAGGCAGCATGGTTAACAGTATCAAAAGCAGGAGAGAGGTCAAGAAGAATGAGAAGGAAGGATTCACCCTTGTCTATCCATAATGTTGAGCATTGCTGTTTCAGTGCTACAGCCCTTTCGAAAACCTGATTGTAAAGCGTCCAAGTGGTTGAATAAGTCGATGTGTTTGTCCAACTAGAGCAGGCCGCATTTTCATAGGGCCTTAGATAAGAAAGGAAGGTTAGAAATAGGGTGCAGATTATTTGAGTCATTGGAATCAGCTGTAATGTTTTTGATGGTGGGGGTAATTTGGCCTAGTTGGAGGGACGCAGGGACACTACTGGTGGCAAGGGAGGAGTTTGATAGTGGTCCAATATGGGGCGATGATGTATTTTAGGTCTTGAATAAGATAGGCCTGGGGGGGATCTCTGGTATGTGAGGATTGTTTAAGCTTGGTGATGATGTTGAGGACATCCTGTTCTGAAACTGGACAAAGGTTATTCCAGGATGCATTGTTTTTTAGCTGGGGAATGGTGTAGTAAGATTCAGAAGGGGTGACAGCGAGGGGGAGTTGGGCAGAATCCGGGGGGGATTGAAGTGGATCGAGACATAGAGAGAATGCTAAGGATGGGATGTAGGCTATGTGGGGGGGGAGTTAAGATGAAGGATTGATCAATCTTAGTGATTTTATCTGAGAAGAATCTTGCAATTTCTTCACATCTCTCGACCGTGGCCAATAGTTTGGAGGGGGCTGAGGCGCTTTGGTTTTTGACAATGCTAAATAGTTCCCTAGGTCGATTTCCTTGTCCGGTCAAGTTGTGAACGGAAGATGTAAGCTTTTTCATTAAAGATGTGTTTTGTAGTTGTCCCCTTGCAGCTCTGAGGAGGACAAGATTTGAGGGGGAAGGCTGTTGCCTCCATGTGCGTTCGGTCTGCCTGAGAGCTCATCTCTCATTGTTGAGGTCAATATTGAACCAGGATTTGGAGGGTTTACTTTTTTGCAGTTTTAATTTGGCTAGGGCAATTTGGTCAAGGACTTCAACGATGGATTTGTGTTCATGTTCTGTAAGGTCATTGGCACTTTGGGAGAGAGGAGTAAGTCGTAGATGAGCTTTAATTTTAATCTCCAGTTCGTCCGGTGGAATAAGGTGAAGATTTCTGGTCAGCTTCTTTTGTTTGATGGTATTGGTGGAAAGGGGGGGTCACAGAGCTGTTGATTGTGAAAAGGATGAGGTGGTGGTCAGACCAGTCAATGGGGATAATGTGGGAAAGAGAAGCCAGGTCCTTACTAGTGATGATAGCATCAAGGGTGGTACCTTTGGAGTGTGTAGGAGAATTGTAGAGTTGTTTCAAGTCACTGATATCAAGTAAGTCATTGATGAGATTAACGGAGGGGGACATAATTTTTGTTCCAGTGGAGGTGAAAGTCCCAGAGGAAGAGGTTTTTAGACTTGGAAATCGAAGATTGGATAAGAAGATCAGACAATTCTTTAACAACGGAAAGAGGTTCACCAGGGGGATGATAGATATTATGTAGGCGAATAGGGGGAACCCTCAGCTGTAAGTTCAGCCCCAAGGTATTCAAAAGTAGTAAGGTCAGGGTGCTGGACAGGTGAGAGTTGAAGTGCTTCTTTTTTACGTTCTTACTATTGTAAGGCCTACTTCCCCCATAGGCTTACATTGGGTTGCCTCATTACATGTAAGAAGTGCTAACTCTGGACTGGGAGCAGGTAAACAAATGATTATGTGTATGTTTTGGATTGTAATTGAAAACTCTCTTTAATGGTAAAGTTGAATATTAAGTTACAATTGTAAAAAGATCCCATTTACAAAGTTAGCATTTTTGTGCGTAAATCCGCCATACCTTTCTGCTAGTATCCTTGGTCAAATGACTCTGTTGTAGGTTGTGTATTGCTGCCAGACAGTGAGACAAAGGGAACTAAATGTGGCCAGGATGGGTAATCCTGCCAGGTTGGCTGGGAGCAGTACTGTACCAAGTCCCAATTACATTTCAAAGGACTTTGCCTCCTGCACAAACAAACAAACCTGACATCAGGACTGCCCTTGCTTTTTGACACCCCAGATATTTTGGAGCCAGTATCAAGGCAGAGGAATAGGAGACAAAGGGGAAATCTCCCAACCAAAAGCTGGTACTGTGGATAAAGGATGGCACTCTCGGACCCCAAATCAGATCACTTCTTTACCTGTGGAAGACTCAGAAGAAGGACTGCACTGCAGCCCTGTTGCCTCAGAAAGGAAGACTGGATCTGCTCCTTGAAAACATGGCCACCAAAGTGACTTTATGGGGTTGCTGGCAAGCCATCTTTGTGAGCTATAGGGACACAATGAGCTACAGAGACCCTGCGATCTGTCTGTCTGCTGCTGCTGGTCCCTGCTGGAGTGAGTCCTAGCCACCAAGTGGTGCTCCCCAGGTCCTGGACCCTTGGTGTGTTGCTAAAGTGGCCTCCTCCTACCAAAACCGAAAAAGTGTGACCTGTAAAATGTTCCTGCAAAAACTTCTCCAAGAGCGGACAGGAAACCGGAACCAACCTGCTAGCCAATCAGATGAAGGTGCATGTACTTAGGGTCCTCTTGTTTTATGTTGAATAACATCGGCTGCTACATAATCGACAAGCCGGGTTCAGGGCTCACAACATCACTGAGTTAGTGATGCTCTCGGTGCTGGATGATCTGCGACTCGCAGCCGATAAGAAGACCCCCCAGCATTAATCTTACTTAATCTCTCTGCCGCCTTTGATACGGTAAACCATGTGCAGCTACTTGCTTGTGTCCGGCGACTGGGAGTCACTGGGACGGTTCACCAGTGGATCACTTCCTTCATGGAAGATCGATCTCAAAGGGTCCAATTAGGAGACTGCATGTCCTGGCAGGGTAATCTTCGCTGGGGGGTTCCGCAGGGCTCTATGCTGTCCCATTTGCTTTTTAACATTTACCTTCAACCTCTGATTGAGGCTCTGGCAAAAGCAGATTGTCAGGTGTTTAACTGCGCAGACAACACTCAGTTAATAGTGCGTATTGACAACTCTCCTGATTTACAGCATCCAGAATATTCTCCGATTCCCCATAAACTAGATGACTTCTAATTCCCTGAAGGTGAACCCAGACAAAACCGAAGTGCTGGTTCTTACTTCAGGCATTTCCCCCTGGTCCAGCTTTTTTTGGCCCCAAGAGCTGGGCACTACTCCAATACCTGTGCCAGCCATGAAGAGTTTGGGCTTTAGGCTTGACACTGGACTAAACCTAAAGACCCAGGTGTCTGCCGTAGTCGGAAGTGGCATCGGATTGATGCAACAACTCCGTAAATTGTCAATTTTGTTGTCACGGCAATGCAGTCTATATTAGTTTTCCTGGTAAACTCTTGGGGAAACTCCAAGTGGTCATGAATGACGCAGTGAGGTTGATCTATAAATTGCCTCTGAAATTTTTATGTCTGAAGGTAGAACTCTTCACTGGCCTCAACAATCAGCAGCATCCCTTCAACAACAATGACCTCCTCGCCATGGATTCTGGGCTTTTTGTGCTCCACGCAAAACAATAGCTCCGATTAGGGCTATCTGGTTGTACTTGACTGGGAGAAGTCCACAGGTTCAGTCCGAACGCGATGGTGCTTGGGCGGCTACAGGAGTCACACCACCCTTGTTACAGTATCTTGGGTGAGTCACAAAGTCAAATAAGGTGCAATGCACAGAGGAGGTGGGGCATTGTGAAGGCAGGTGATGCAATCGTTCCTTACTGCTATCCAAGTCATTGGTACATTGGCGCTCGGGAATGATACATTGCTCAAAGGAGGTGAGGCGTCATTGCAGCAAAGTGAAGTATTAGTCAGTTCCTAGCGGTAGTGCAGGGTCGTTGAGCCACTAACACCAGGGGACAATGGGGGGGGGGGTCATAGGGGAGGTAATTCACCCAGCCATTGTCCATGGGTGTTAGTGGCTCTACAACCCTGTCAATGATGTGTCAATGTCTCAGAGCGACCTCCGTCGATTCCACAGCGTCAATGTCAATCCACCAGTTCACAGGTGCTGTATCAGAGTTGGAGTGGGGCGTCACGGACTTGGCAGAAGAGGTGCTCGAGACTCCTGCAGTGGCTGTACTTTGGAGGCACTGCAGCACCATCGGGCATGTGTTGTAAGTTGTCGTCATTGAGTTGCACGCTCTTTGAGCACGGTCCATGGCTATAGTGAAGGCAGTAGCAATGCGTGGATTAGGTGGCGACGCTTAGATGCATTGATATCTTGGTAGCACCAGAATCACCGCCAAGGGTCCAGGATTGTAATGGCACCACTTGGCAGGTCAGAACTCACAGCTGAGGAGCCCAGGTCCTGGTAGCAAGATGCAAATGAAGTCTTTGATGGACCTGAGACGTCCAACAGGAGGCAAGCTCAACTCAAGTCCTTAGAGAAACTTTAGAAAGCAGGATGCAGAGAACCAAGTATAGTGCTCTCATTCCCAAGCAAGATGCAAAGGGCCAACACATCAAAGCAAGCATCAAAGTGGCAGTCCAACAACTCTTCTTCCTGGCAGAATGTCCTCAGTCCAGAGTGTTTCTGAGTGTCCGACTTTTCCTTTCAGAATCCTCTGGACTGTGCTGATGCTCAAGGGGGTCCACCTCTTGACGGCCCCAAGTCTGGAATGTAAGTACACAAAGACTTTTGCGATAGTCAAGCGAGGGAAGGAAAGGGTAGGTACTGCAAGGAGGGAGATCTGAGGACAACACAGGGTAAGTATACCGTATATATATGTAATGTCTGACCAAGTAACTTAAGACACTATATTCAAAACACAGTACGTTTTGCATACCCTACCTGTAAAGGAAAAAAGGTGAAAATATGTTGCCAGAAGAGAGCATGCAGAGAAATCTAGTTTATGGCCGCTTGTGCTCCTCTGTACGGCGTTTTGTTAGTCAGCGTGTCTCCGGCCTGGAATTCCTGACACTGAGTATATGTATCAGAGGTTCAGTACTATGCCCATTTTGGCCTTTGAAGTAGGGAAACTTCAAACAAAGTTCTTTGTAACACACACGACTGGCTCTTCCTGGCCCTGTCTCCAGACACACTACAGGGGAGTACGCAGTTCTTTGTGTGGGAAGTGGCACAGCCCTACTTAGGTGCAAGTGTCCACTAGTCCTGCCACTGTGGGAAACAGTGTTTACAACGCTGCCATCACATTGCATTACTGTTACAACGCGGTAGTTACAATGACCCCGTTGTTAGAACGTGACACCTTTACTTCGCAAGTCATTAGATCGACTTGCTGTAGGTGGCGGTCAAAAATAAGGAATAGTATAATTTACTATTCCAATACCTTCCCTACTGTTGAATAGGCTGGAGTTGGAACAGTAAATTATACTATTCCTAAGTCCAATGAGCCCCCGATAGCAAGTCGATCTAATGACTTGTGATGTAAAGGTATTGGGTTCTAACAACGCGGTCGTTGTAACGACTGCGTTGTAATAGAAGGCAATGTGATGGCATGCATTGTAACATGCTGTATTTACCACTGTAGCGCCACTGTAGCTCAGGAAGACCCACCAGCCTGGTGATGGACCATTGGTATACGCAGGGCACACTTCAGCTCCCTTTGTGTGTAACTGTCTAGAGTGAATTCACAAATCCCAACTGCCATCCAACCCAGAAGTGTATTCTAGGAACAGGCAAAAGCACCAATTGGTTTAAGTAAGAAAATGACAACTTTCTAAAAGTTACATTTTCAGACCTGTAAGTTAAAAAACATCCTCACTAAAAGATTGCTTTTAACTTGTGAGTACAGAAACACCAAACTTCAATTTTCTATCAGCTCCCAATTGGAAGATAGCCATGTAAAATGCTACGGTGCAGCTTAAATGCTAACCTATGGGAGACATAGGACTTACTGTAGTGAAAAGCAAATTCAGCGGCTTTTCACTACCAGGACATGGTTAGAGGCGGCAGACCCGAGAGCAGAGGACGGCCCGGGACCAGGGTTCGATTCCCGGCGCTGCAGGTTTCTGGACCAGGGTCAGCGGACTCGATAATTCTCTCGCCTCGGTGCCCACTCTGATCAGCGATCACACTCGGCAACTCTGGGCATTAGCTTGCCTCATCTTCACTAACGGCCCCACCAGACTGCCGGGGAGGCCTGGTCTCACCCTGGAGATACCCATTAAGGGACCATCTCTCAGGGAAGCCAGGAAGGGTTTCGCAGCGGTCGAAGCGCCTTGGGACCCTACGGGTAAGTAGTGCACTATATAAATGCCTATACATTTACATTTACATTTACATTTTACATGTCCCATCTTTTAAACACACAGCACCCCCTGGGGATACCTAGGGCCTTCCTTAGTGGTGCCTTACATATAGATAAAGGTAAGTTTGGTTTACTTGCCGGGTCGATATTGCAGGTAAACTTCACACACGGGCGCTGCAGTGATAGGTCTGAGATGAGTTTGAAGGGCTTTGTGGGTGGCCCACTAGTGGCATTAGGTTTGCCGGCCCCATGCACACACTGAGCACTGTATGAGGGAATTGCTAGGAAATCAAATATGGCAATCGTGTGAAAACAAAATGCCATTATATTTAAGACCCAGAGCACATGCACTTTAGCACTGGGCAGCAGTGGTGACGTGCTCAGATTTCAACACCAGCAAACATTAAATCCAGCACACAGTTTATAGACCTTCTGTCTCAGGCTATACTTGCTGTTAATGGCCCTCGCCCTCGTTTTAGGCCCTTGCCTGCGGCTCAGGTCTCGGGTTCAGGGCTTTTAACCGGTATAGCTCACTGAGCTATAATGTTACACACTGCCAGTTGGCACCCACCCCCTGCTCATGCTGCCAAAGTGGGGGGTTCATGAAGCCCCTGGTGTAAATGCAGAATTGCAATAATCATGCTCAAGGTTGATACATATGGCTGCTGACTGAAAAGTACGTAATATGTAGGGGTGGAAGGTTTAGAAGAACAATTTAAAAGACACCTCTGCTTCTTGAGAGGTAAGTGCGTTTACATCAAATGGAGAGACGTGAATGATAGTTCCTCTGCCCCCCTTGGCTGTCGACGCTACTTAGTTGGAAAATATTGTGATTTCTCCAACCGGCTTACTACTCAAGCGCTGCAGACTGTTGTTTTGAAGGAAACTAGCCCGGCGTTAAAGTTGATGCAATCCTAGTCAGTCGGGTTGTCTCCTACCTGCAACAACTCCTTTGTCCCTATCTTTGCCTCACCATTGGGATTTTTTTCTTTATCCATTTTTAAGCAAAATTTTCTCTAAATGTAAAATAATACCTTTGTGCGAAGCCCTTTTCTTTGATTTAATCCCTCCGCTTCCTTTTTGATGGCGCTATTTGAATGCAGGCCCATTGTGCTTGTTCTCGGTGTTCCACCGTTGCGCACGGGTTTCCTGGCGGACCTGGAAATGTAGGGTAAGTCACAAATCCGGGCACGTCAGCCGGGACAATGGCTTTTCTGCCTCAAGTGCCCTGGCTTTGAAATTGCTCTCGGAGGGAAAGAAAGACCAAGTATGTCGTGAAATAAGACGCTAATTGGACCTGTGAATATGTATTGTGCCCGAGAAGTGCCTGGTTATTCCAATAAAAAATGCCTCGCTGTTCCACAGAGCAAGAACCGGAATCCCTTTTCAGAGCTTTTCAGGCCTTTAAGTAGCACTCAGCGTCACAAAAAGATTCCTTTTATGCTATTTTTCATCTTTTGCATTGTGATTTGATAGAAGTCCGGCTGCCTGTGAGGAATCTTTTACGGTCCTATCTTGATGTTCTAGTACTGCAGGTGAAATAAAAAGTTTCAACCATGCACTGAAGTGTACTCAAAGATTGAGAGGATGACGAAAGAAAAATGAAATGTGCAACTTCTTCTTGAGTAGCGTTTTGAAAATGTCGAAGTCTTTGCCAAAGGAAATCCATCCGATTCCGTCAACAGCCTCATTCAAAAAAGAAGTGAAATCATTTCTGATGAAACAACGGCTGGAAAAGATCATACCCTGTGTCCCTTGCCCTTGTATATTTTTCATTTGCGATCATGACTACTATCCTGCTGATCTACCATGGAGGACATGTTCCTCAATTTGTCATTCTTTCCTGATTGTACTTCTCTCGTATTTGCTATTATACTTCTGTCTTTACTTGTTTCTTGGTCTGTCCTCCTGTAAAGCACTCTGATAACATCACGGGTCATGTTATGTTATGTTATGTTATATAGTTGCTTGTAACACGCACTGTTAGTCGAAACTGTCCTGGCGCGAGAGAGGATCGTGGTGTCAGGTAAAAGAAAAGCAGAGAATCTACAAGGCTTGTCTAAATAAGTGTGTTTTCAGATGTTTTTTAAAACATGTGAGGTTTGTCGTATGCCTAAGTTCGTCGGGAAGGTTGTTCCACATCTGAGCAGCTCTAACCGTCAGAGATTGCCCCCCTAGACGAACTCTCTTAAATCTGGGAATGACCAAATGTCTAAGGGTGGCTGATCGCAGCTGACGGGGTGGTTGGTAAAAAGCAAATCTGTCCCTTAAGTAGGACGGGCGTGGGCCATGTAGGGCTTTGAAAGCCAAAACCAGGGTCTTAAAACGTACTCTTTGAGCTACTGGAAGCCAATGTATCTCCCTGAGCTGCTTGTGTACGCTGAGTCTCCTTGGAATGTCAAAGAGGAGCCTCACAGTCGCGTTCTGGACCATTTGTAATTCAAAAAGTCAGG
The DNA here is from genome assembly GCF_964263255.1 of Lissotriton vulgaris. Classification (NCBI taxonomy): domain Eukaryota; kingdom Metazoa; phylum Chordata; class Amphibia; order Caudata; family Salamandridae; genus Lissotriton; species Lissotriton vulgaris. The sequence continues at coordinate 766,659,489 of NC_141695.1, read as the reverse complement.
CGCACCGATGTAAAGGGCGTTAGTGTAGTCCAGACGCGAGAGAATAAGTGCTCTGGCTACTGTTTTTTTTGCCTCTTGTGGAAGGAGGGGAAAAAACTTCCGGAGAGTGGTTAGGGTACCAAAACATGTACCCGCCAACGGCGTGATTTGTTCCCGGAAGCATAAATCAGCTCCGAACCAGATCCCTACGTTTTTTGCAACCCCACAGTCCCCATTGGGGCATGGCAGTCCACTGGGCCAAATGGATTCCTTAAAAGCCACCGGAAAATGGCCATACAGAAGTATCTCTGACTTGTCCTCATTACATTTGAGGCAAGCCTGGGCAAGCCAGGCAAAAACTGAGGACAAGCACTGCCGGACTCCATCGGTACATAGGTTGTTCTTGCCCCAAGTGAAGAGAAGTTGGGTGTCATCGGCGTAGGCCATTATTTTCGCACCCAAGCTCTCGGCCAAACAGACAAGCGAGGTCAAATAAACATTAGAAAGCAGGGGGCTTAAAGTCGACCCTTGAGAACCTCCTGTATCTACCCTGCTATTCGATGAATGGTAGGGGGGCAGCCATACTTGTTGAAACCTGTCTGTGAGGAAAGATTTGACCCATCTGAGGGCCGCGCCCGTGATGCCAATATCCTCCAGCCTAGAGAGAAGCTGGACATGGGGAACTGTGTCAAACGCGGCATAGAGGTCCAATAAAGTTAGAGCCGCTCTGCCGCCCCATCCAGACATTCCCTAATGGCCTCAGTGACTTCCACGAGCACGGTCTCAGTGCTAAAGGAGGTGCGGAACCTGGACTGGGCAGGATGTAGAGCCCCCGATGATTCCACAAACTTCTCTAGCTGCCTAAAGGCAGCCTTCTCACAGACCTTGGCAAGAGCAGGGAGCAAGGAGATGGGCCTGTAATTGGAGATGATCAGAGGATCCGCTGAAGGTTTTTTGATCAGTGGGAGAAGTTTTGCTTGTTTCCACTGACGGGGTACCACGCCTGTTTGTAAGGACTCATTGACCAAGTCAGTTACTATAGGAGCGATAACTTCCGCCACACCACTCAAAACTCTAGCCGGGCAAGGATCAACAGGAGATCCAGACTTCAATGCTTTTAAGATGGCAAATTTTAGAACAAGAGTCACCGCTAACCGGAGGGGTAACGGTAGAGGCAGAACTGCTAAATTGAAACTGACATATAGGGCAGGCCCTCGCCTTGGAGTGTAAAACCTCCGATGGCGTGCAATTGCTACAAGGGTTTTTATTAAGAGAGAGAAGTAGCTCTCGGCTATATATGATAGGTGTGTCTAAATGATGGAATCCTAAGCATGAAGCGTTTCTGGCCCTGTGTGCTGCCGGGGCGTTGACGGGCGCAGACAGGCTTACCTTAGGTGCACCTTCAGCACGCCATCGTCGCACCCGCTGCGCCCGTCCGCTGCGCTCCCGGAAACACATGTGCTTTATATGCCCTGCCTCCCCAAAAGCGCTACACCGCTAACTCCGGCCAGGCTCCAGGAACAACACAGCCCAAGATGGCGCCTCGCCCTCCACTCAAACGGCACAGTCAGCCACGGTGGAACGGGGTGAGGGAGGCCGCAGAAGGAGCAAAAATGTGCAGAAGATGCAGTTGAATATGCAAATATTAAAACCAGTGCTCAAAAAGAGTAAGTGACAATTTTAAAAACGATATTAGGCGCCAGCATCTAAATCATGCCTGCGCTCACTGAGTAGCCTGACAAGCTTTTGATTGTAAATAGCGAGCTCCCAGATGAAATAATAGCTCACACTGACACAGAGTCCCCCAGTGAACCTCAGGCGCTGCCACCGACCTGAAAGTTCCCTGCGAGCCCTGCGCTGGTTGTCTTCTTATGCCCTGCCTCCCCAAAAGCGCTAGACCGCTAACTCCGGCCAGGCTCCAGGAACAACACAGCCCAAGATGGCGCCTCGCCCTCCACTCAAACGGCACAGTCAGCCGCGGTGGAACGGGGCGAGGGAGGCCGCAGTAGGAGCGAAAATGTGCAGAAGATGCAGTTGAATATGCAAATATTAAAACCAGTGCCCAAAAATTGTAAGTGACAATTTTTAAAACGATATTAGGCGCCAGCATCTATTACACTATGTAAAACGTTAAAAATAAATAAATAAAATAAAAAAATTTAGGAGGCCACAAGGGCACATGGTGTGTCTAAATGATGGAATCCTAAACATGCAGCGTTTCTGCCCCTGTGTGCTGCCAGGGCGCTGACGGGCGCAGACAGGCTTACCTTAGGCGCACCTTCAGCGCGCCATCGTCGCACCCGCTGCTCCCGTCCGCTGCGCTCCCGGAAACACATGTGCTTTATATGCCCTGCCTCCCCAAAAGCGCTACACCGCTAACTCCGGCCAGGCTCCAGGAACAACACAGCCCAAGATGGTGCCTCGCCCTCCACTCAAACGGCACAGTCAGCTGCAGTGGAACGGGGTGAGGGAGGCCGCAGAAGAAACAAAAATGTGCAGAAGATGCAGTTGAATATGCAAATATTAAAACCAGTGCTCAAAAAGAGTAAGTGACAATTTTAAATTAGGTGCCAGCATCTAAATCATGCCTGCGCTCACTGAGTAGCCTGACAAGCTTTTGATTGTAAATAGCGAGCTCCCAGATGAAATAATAGCTCACACTGACACAGAGTCCCCCAGTGAACCTCAGGCGCTGCCACCGACCTGAAAGTTCACTGCGAGCCCTGCGCTGCTTGTCTTCTTATGCCCTGCCTCCCCAAAAGTGCTAGACCGCCAACTCCGGCCAGGCTCCAGGAACAACACAGCCCAAGATGGCGCCTCGCCCTCCACTCAAACGGCACAGTCAGCCGCGGTGGAACGGGGCGAGGGAGGCCGCAGTAGGAGCGAAAATGTGCAGAAGATGCAGTTGAATATGCAAATATTAAAACCAGTGCTCAAAAATTGTAAGTGACAATTTTTAAAACGATATTAGGCGCCAGCATCTATTACACTATGTAAAACGTTAAAAATAAATAAATAAAATAAAAAAATTTAGGAGGCCACAAGGGCACATGGTGTGTCTAAATGATGGAATCCTAAACATGCAGCGTTTCTGGCCCTGTGTGCTGCCGGGGCGCTGACGGGTGCAGACAGGCTTACCTTAGGCGCACCTTCAGCGCGCCATCGTCGCACCCGCTGCTCCCGTCCGCTGCGCTCCCGGAAACACATGTGCTTTATATGCCCTGCCTCCCCAAAAGCACTACACCGCTAACTCCGGCCAGGCTCCAGGAACAACACAGCCCAAGATGGTGCCTCGCCCTCCACTCAAACGGCACAGTCAGCTGCAGTGGAACGGGGTGAGGGAGGCCGCAGAAGGAGCAAAAATGTGCAGAAGATGCAGTTGAATATGCAAATATTAAAACCAGTGCTCAAAAAGAGTAAGTGACAATTTTAAATTAGGTGCCAGCATCTAAATCATGCCTGCGCTCACTGAGTAGCCTGACAAGCTTTTGATTTTAAATAGCGAGCTCCCAGATGAAATAATAGCTCACACTGACACAGAGTCCCCCAGTGAACCTCAGGCGCTGCCACCGACCTGAAAGTTCACTGCGAGCCCTGGGCTGCTTGTCTTCTTATGCCCTGCCTCCCCAAAAGTGCTAGACCGCTAACTCCGGCCAGGCTCCAGGAACAACACAGCCCAAGATGGCGCCTCCCCCTCCACTCAAACGGCACAGTCAGCCGCGGTGGAATGGGGCGAGGGAGGCCGCAGTATGAGCGAAAATGTGCAGAAGATGCAGTTGAATATGCAAATATTAAAACCAGTGCTCAAAAATTGTAAGTGACAATTTTTAAAACGATATTAGGCGCCAGCATCTATTACACTATATAAAACGTTAAAAATAAATAAATAAAATAAAAAAATTTAGGAGGCCACAAGGGCACATGAAAGCATATATTACTTTCTTTTAATCATAATTTGCAAAATGTCCTAAAGCAATTTTTAGGTTTTGCCTAGACAGTGTGAGTGCTGTTTCTGCAAGACATTTCATTTACCACACAGTGGGCATGCAGCTCGCCAATAGTTAACATTTAATAACTTGAGCACTGCTCTCATTTCCTTTATTCCCGTTTGTCTTGGCATGGCTGCGCCGTGTCCTCTACTTGTATTTGGCCCTCGCCTGGAGCATGGACCAAGTACTTGTGTCCTTCCACTGCTCCAGTTTTTGGAGCTACATTTTTTTCAAGCAGTCCATATGAATGCTTGTGTTTTCAGTTTCTTTCTTATATTCCTGTCCTTGTAGCTTCTATTGCCTACCACCGCCCCCTTCCAAGTTCCTTCTTTTCCCTCCCACACCCTGCCCAACATTGTAAGCAAATCAGTCAATCTATGGCAGTGAATAGGTCCACAGTTGTGGAATAGTATACCCATAACTTTGTACTGTAAAGTGTGACTATGATTCTGCGTGCCTTCCAAATAAAGAACGCTGTTACATTATTTCTTGTTCCCCACAGTGCTCACCAGTGCAGTGTCTCTGTGAAATATTGTCAAATTGCATGACAGTGGCTTTTCTTCAGAGATTAAGAACCACATAAAACTTGAATTGAGGCTCTGATGTAGGCCTTTGACTGCATTCCTCTAGGCCACTGCACTACACTGTACTCCACTCCACTATGCAAGACTCCACTCAATGCCACTTCACTCTATGCCACTCCACTCTATGGTATAGCAGGTTATGCCCCTGCACTCTTTGTCACTCTACTCTTCTCTGCACCACTGTACTCCATGCCACTGCACTCTTAACCATTCTACTCTTTGCTGCACCACTGCACTCTACGCCACTAGACTCTACTGCACTACACTCTACGCCACTCTACTCTGCACCATTTCACTCTACCCCCAAACTATACACCACCCTACTCTGCACCACTCTATTCAACTGCACTCTACACCCCTCAACTCTACACCACTGTACTTTACTATACATCACTGCATTCTACACCACTCCACTCCATGCCAGTCCACCCTTTGCTAGTCCACTTTATTCTACACAGCTCCATGCCACTCCACTCTACTCTGCACCACTGTACTCAACACCAATCCACTCCATGCAACTACACTACGCCACTGTACTGTATGCCACTCTACTGAACTCTGCACCACTTCACTCTATGCCACTCCTCTCTTAGCTACTCCACTGCACTGTATATCACTCCACTCTACACCTCTGCACTTTATGTCACTCTACTCTGCTCTTACTCTGCCGTACGCCACTCTACTGTATGCCACTGCACTCTAGGCCTCTGCACTCCACACCACTCTGCTCTACAGCACTGAACGCCACACCACTGTGCTCTATGTCACCACACTCTACTCTGCCCCACTCTACTCCACTTCAGTTTACTCTGCACCACTCTGTTCTGTCACTGCCCTTTATGTTACTACACTCCACACTGCTCAAATTTACTCTGCAGAACGCCACTCTAATCAACTCTATTCCATGCAGGCCACTGCAATCTTTGCCACTCCTGTCTATGCCACTCTTCTCTTCTCTTCCCTGCTCTGCTCCACTCTACTCTACGCCACTGCACTCTGAGCAACTGCACTCTATGGCCGCTCCACTATACACCAATCTATTCAATGCCACTGCACTCTATGCCACTCTATTGTGCACTACTGCATTCTACAATACTGCACTATACGGCACTATGCTTTATGTGCCACTCTAATTTAGCTACTGCACTCTATGCCTCTGCACACGACATCATTCTACTCTTCATCACTCTATGCCACTGCACTCTACACCACTTCTAATCTAAGCCACTCTACACTACGTTGCACCACTGCACTTTATATCACTGCAGTCTATACCACTCTTCTCTACTCTACACCACTCTACTCTACGCCACTACACTCTATGGCTACTGAACTCTATGCCACTCTACTCTACTCTGCACCACTCTATTCTATGGCACTGCATTTTAACCCCTCCCACGTTCATGACGAGTTCAGCTCATCATGAGCCACGGTTCTCGTTTGCTCATGATGAGCTGAGCTCGTCATGACCTTTAGAACGCTCGCACGCTGTGCAAATTCCCCTGCTGTGCGAGTGTTCTAATTAAACGGGTGTGGTCATGACGAGCTCAGCTCATCATGAGCACACGACCACCATGGCGCATGACGAGCTCAGCTCGTCATGAGCACCGGGGCGCTGTGTGCGCGCTCCCTACCCCCAGCACAGCAGGGGAATGACCGCAGCATCCAAGGGGTTAAACTACTGTGCCCTTATCTGCACCACTCTATTCCACACCATTGCACTATATGCCACTTTATGTTCTACTAAGCACCATTATAATTTATCCATCTCTACTCTGCACCTCTTTCTTTTTCGGCACCCTTTTCTACAATGCATCACTCTATTCTATGCCACTAGGCTCTATTTACTGCACTCAACACCACTGCACGCTACACCATTCTACTCTTCACCACTCTACCCTATGCCACTGAACTCTACGCCACTCTTTTCTTCTCTGCACCTCTCTACTCTATGCCACTCTATTCTACTTTCCACCACTCAACTCTAGGTGAAACCATTCTACACCAGTCTACTCTGTATCAGTTGTCCCTTGTGCACTAAGGTAAATACAACTTGCGCCGTCACCATGCACTGCTAATTAATACCTCACATATTACCTCACTAAAACATCTTCTTTGACATCATCGATAACATCACTACAACATTTGCTGTAAAATTATTCATGAATAAACTGTGCATGGTGGGGGCGCGAGTTATAGTTTTTTGAGATAACTAATTATAAGTGCTGAATTCCTATAGTTTTGTGTGTGTAAAGCCTGAAACTAACTGTAACATCCCTGTAACCTTTGTTTTTTTCAGTGAATATATATATATATATATTTATAGGGGTAGAAGGAGGTATATAAATACAATATATATATATATATTTATATATATGTATATATATATATATATGTATATATGGCAGAGAAGTCGACACTACAACATCGTAAGGACGACAGCGGACCCAAATCTTCAGTGCATTAATTTTTTATTGTGCAAATTCCCTGCACCGCCACCATGACGCGCTTCGAGCCCTCTTGGCCCTTGATCACATGACACGCTATGGAGTGAAGTTCAACTATTTAAAGTGACAGTGCACATTGACTCTGAACAGCGTCATCATAGAAATAGAAGCAGTATTCATTTCATTGTCACATATTTAAAAAACAAATATTTGTTTTTAAAAAAGATTGATACCTATTTACAAGTGAAAAAACATATAAATATATATATATTCACCAGAAATGACAAAAATAGAGATCAAACCACTCATTGCTGAAATAGCAAGTTAAAAAAAGCTATTTTTGTAGCGTGCACAATGATACACAATTATAATGGTACAATACTAAGCAATCGCTGTAAAATACAAAGCGAATAGCTAAGAGCTCTATTAGCAGATCTCTGGTTACTACTGCTAGTCAAGAACAAAATGTAATGTCTCGTTACTAGATGATGTTCCTAGAACAGTGCAAAGTGTGCATAACTGATAAGAAATAAATATAAAGTGCTAAAAACCAGTGCAAAGTTCATGAATTAATTTGTGCAAAAATATGTATTATTGTATTGTTACTCAGTCAATATGTACATATTATAACTTAACCCTATTCAACAGGGATATACCTATCAAATATCTTGCAAGTCACATAGAATCAGTGTGTATAGACCTTTGCTGTCCTGACATAAAGAAGTAATATAGATACCCTTGAGCGCATCACTGTATAAATTTACCAACAAATTCATAGGCATGTGTAGAAATCCTCACTCGCATTGAGCCCTGCTGGATGTTTACTGTCTAAGTTGAGGATATAATGCATTTCTAGTTTTCTGAGGATCCCCTCTCTATTGCCACCTCTTCTTAATGGCATGACTGCATCAATTGCGTAAAACTTTAACAGTTTTAAGTCTCTATTGTGATGGTCATTGAAATGCCTTAAGACAGGATATGACTCGTCATGGTTGGTAAACGCTCTCATGTGCTGTAGCACCCGTTTATGCCCTGGGAGCTTGGTGCTCCCAACATATCTCAGAGAACATGGGCATTCAAGCACATATACAGCGTACTCAGTCTTGCAGGTTAAATATTTGGAGATAGGAATTTGTTTGTCTAAAAAGGGTGTGGAGTACGATGTCATGTTGACCCAATGCTTAAAGGCCTTGCATGACATGCATTTAAAACAGCCTGTGCAAGAGCTGAGCCAGTTGGTCTTAGCCAAGACCTCTAGACTGCTACTCACCAGGCTGTCTTGCATGCTGCCTGCTTTTCTAAAGGTAATGGTGGGTGAAATACAGGAGCCCATTCGTAGGATGGGGTCATTCTGGATCAATGCCCAGTGTTTCCCCATAATATTGCATATTGCTTGATGTTGTTTGTTGTAGGTAACAACAAGTCTGATTGTGTCAGATTCTACTGCAGGTTCAAGTATTTGTCTCATGGCTTTGGTGGTCAGTGCATCCTCTCTGGATAAGGCCTCCGTACTTTTGATAGCTGCTACAATTGTTTTGTTTGAGTAGCCTCTCTCTAAAAAACGCAAGCGGCAAGCTGCCTGTGCTTCCACCACATCTTGTTGTCTACTACATATCCTTTTGATGCGCAGCATCTCCCCGGAGGGGATGCTGTGAATCAAATGTTTGGGGTGGTGGCTGGTCGCGTGTAATAATGTATTGCCTGCAGTTGCCTTACGATGTAACTTTGTCTGAATTATATTGTTGTCAATAAATACTTGTACATCCAGAAAATTCACTGAGGTGGCACTAACATCTGACGTAAACTGTAAATTCAAAGAGTTGATATTAAGTTCCTCAATACATTTAAGTGCCAGATTCTCCTCCCCCCTCCAGATCATGAATAGGTCATCAATGTATCTGTATATACACACTACATGATTGTTTCAGCATGTAGGGCTCCGAGAACCTGCTTCTCCTACAGTCCCATGTGCAAACAAGCATAATTGGGGGAGAAGCAGGATCCCATTGCCACTCCTCTAGTTTGCTGAAAGCACATCTGCTGAAACAAGAAGAAATTATTTTGTAAACAGATCTCAATCATGTTTATTAGCATCCTATTGTCTGTATAACAAAACAATGGCTGTTTATCCAAAAAATGTTGGACAGCTTTCAGACCATCTGAGTGATTTATACTTGTATATAGGGAGGTCACGTCTAGCGTGATTAATAAATAATCGTCTTGCCATGTGATACATTTTAATTTAGGGAGAAAATCTCCTGTGTCCTGCACAAAGGTGGGTACGTTGTTTACGTGTTCTTGTAGGAAGAAGTCAATGTTTTTGGACGTATTCTCCAGGAGACTACTGCAGGAAGAAATAATGGGTCTCCCTGGTGGGTTGGATGAGTGTGTGTGTATCTTCGGTATAAAATAGATACAAGGAATGACGGGATTATCATTTAAAAAAATGTTAAACTCATCTGCGCTTAGCAACCCTAAGCTCTTCCAGGCCACCAATTTCAAATAGAAGCTATTCCAAGAAGACTTAACAATAGACATGTCTACCCTTTTGTAGCATTCTTTTTCATGAAGGTGGTGCCAAGCTTCATCCATATATATATCCCTCGGCCAGATTATTATGTTCCCACCCTTGTCAGACTGACGAATAATCACAGACTTATCTCCCTGCAGTTTTATTAATCAAATCATGATACATGGCATCCTGTTTAGAATATTTGTTCTTGACCATTGCCACTTTGTGTTGCAACTTCTTAATATTCGCAGTTACTAACAGGCACATGCATCAATATTGCTCTTTGCGATTCCTTAATTGTGAAAAATAAGGAATCGCAATTAAGGAATCGCAAAATGCAATGCATCAAGAAATCGCTGAAAAAAATGTGATTTCGTAATATTCCTTTATTGCGACTCGCAAATTGCGAGTCACAATTAAGGAATACCTCCCCATTCATTCCTATGGGCCTAGAGGCCCATAGAAATGAATGGGACAACATTCTCAATTTGTGATTTGCAATTAGCGAATCGCCAATTCAGAATGCGATTTCAAGGGTGCAGGGGTGTTGCACCCCTGAAATCAATCTGTGCACATATGTTGTGCACACACATGCCCTAAGGGCATGTGTGTGCACAACATGAAACTTTGAAAAATGCAAAAAAGTGCAATTTTCAAAGTTTTCGCAAATTACCATGAGGTTCAACCTCATGGTAATTTGCTCCCCCTAATTGTGAAATCACAATTTTTTTAACTTTCATGCATTGCATTTAAGGAATCGCAAAATGTGATTCCTTAAATGCAATCACAATTTGAGAATTTGCAAATATTTGCGAATTCTCAAATTGCGAGGGCCTTCACCCTTTATGCATTCTATTTTGTAATCGCAAACGGACAATTTTTTCGATTCGCACCGTTTGCGACTGCAAAATCCTTTGATGCATGTGCCTGTAAGTCATGATAATAGTCAATGTTATCTTTTATCATTACAGGGCAAAACGTAGACTTAGCTTTGAATTTGGTAAGTGCCGCTCCTGTAGCTCCCTGGTTGACGTCAACGGCTGTCATTTGTGTGCTTTCGCTCTGCAGATCAACCAAGTCCACACATACGCCCATATCTCCTGCTGTAAGGATATCGGCACCGCTGGCCACGGTAGTTCTGTTTCCTGGCCCATTGTCCTTAAGTTGTTTTGTTGCGAAGAATTTTCTCAGCTTCAATTTGCGAACATATCGAAAAGTGTCCACTCTGTTTTGCGCATAGCGAAAGTTGCTGGTTGGACTGAAAGACAAACCCAATGATAAGATCCGCATTTCAGATGCATTCAATTGTAAGGATGACAAGATAACTACGGATTTGTTGCCAATCACTCCTACTGCGGTGGGGTCGGTTTGTGCTTCCAATTGTAGTTGTTGCTTTTCCCGGCCCTTTTGCATTTCCTCCGCTGGTTGCGTTTGTAATTTTTAAAACGCCGGGTTTCCTTAGCATGGGCCGCAGTGTATCGAGACGATCCCGTCTCATGCAGTCTACCTCCTGAGCCAGGGTATATCATTGAAACGCCAAGTTTCCACTGGTGCTTGCCTGGTCAGTATCAGAGCCACTCTCTGGTACGGAGCTGTAGTCTGAAAGGGATGTAGTAGAGTTGGCCAAACTGGATAAATTGCCTTGCGGTTGGCTAGTGGGGGGTACTGGTGCTGGTTTTAAAATGTTCTTTTTGACTGCATCATAGCGTTTCGCGAACGTGAAGACTTGCCCCCTCTCATAGTATTGCTTATCGCATTGAAATTTGTACGCTTTTCTTTTTCTTATAACTTCCTCTTCCTATGAGATCCGCGCCAGCATATCATCCACCATTTTTTTGTTGGCAGGGTTTTGTTCAACACTGCTCAACTCCAGCTCCAACGTTACAGTCTGTTCCTCATAGTATGCACGATCGATCTCGGCGTATTTTACTAAAATTGCCATAAGATTCCCGGAAGACTGCAAATTGCAATGTGTCCACTCTGTTAGCAGGTCCGGGTTGGGTAATTCATACGTGGGGACCAACATATATATATATCCTTTCACAAACGGCTTCTCTCGCCGCTGTCATGGCGCTCTTTCAAATGGTGCGTTGTCTTGTAACCAAGCCAGGTTACTTCAAATTTTTGCACACTTCCCCAAGTGGAATAAGGTATACCTCACTCCGTTTTTTTTCAATTCTGTCATGCAGATCCTTCATTTCATTTAAACAAACAAACCACCAACGTTTCAGTTTCCACTGAAACCTTGCTCACATGAGTTATGAGTGATGCCACTGACCATATCATGAGTGATGTAATATGTGACGTCATCAGCAGTGCATTGCACGCACAAGTTATAGTGAGTCCAACTTACTATAACGTGGGAATTTCAATGGTTTTATGCGAGTAAAACTTCCAGCTAACTATAACTGGTGTGAAACCTATGGTTTTTTCAGTGAATATATATATATATATGATCAAGCCACTCCGGTGGTGAAACGCGTTATGGCGGACTCATGAAGGAATAAACGCTACTTGCTTTTTGCACTTACTTTGGGCTCGTGTCTGCTTCTTTGGTGCTGACTGGGACTTCGTCGTTGCACCTAACCTGTGTAAGCAGCCTTTCAGATATATATATATATATATATATATATATATACATATATATATACATATATATATATATACATATATGTTTCAAAGTCCCCACCTACCACCAAAGAAAAAATTGACAAATTGGAGAAGCTGAAAAAGAATGAGATCTCCAAATGGTGGGAGGCGATATCACTCCAAAACTATATAGATCAGGATATGGTTCCACAGGGTCTAAGGATCTTTACCACACCCACCTATGAAACTCCCAACCCAGCGATGCTGAAAGAGTGGTCAGACAATTCCGCTCTGAGCTCAAAACGCATGCTTGAAATCCTGGTCAAGTACGCGTGGATTGATCGTGAAGAACTTCTCAAACAAATCAATGACCTAATGGAAAGTATCAAATCCGAGGTTGATGAAGATACAGCCAATAATTTGATCACCCCCATGAAAATACGCCTCAAAAAATACGAAGAAGACATAAAAGCAAGAAAGGAACGCAAGCTGGATCGCGACTACAATGATTACGAGAGCGGCAGAATCCTGACGTTCAGTCGCAAATATGATCATTTGTATCAGAGCAAAACCAACGCATCAATCTCTACACCACCCAATGTGGAAACATCTGTGATTTCCAGTGGTACAGAATCGGATGTATCAATGGAAGAAGTCACAGCACCTGATGCACGTCCCCAAAGGGTGAATTTTTTGGAGGAATACCGCCACCTGCGCCGGAGCAGACGGGCGGAAGTGGAGACTCCGGCACCAGTTTCACAGACACCGAGGGGCAGAGGACGAGCACGAGGAAGAGGCGGAAGAGGAACAACCGGGGGAAGAGGCTTTTCCAGAGGTGGGAACAAAGACAAAGCAACTGGCGACGCAAGAAACAGCGTTACACGCTCCAAGAGAGGCCAATGAACAATGAAGAACTGGTAAATAAAACAGTGATTAATTTATCAAAAAGAAAAATGTCATATTTAGAAAAATCGACTTTGAGCCTGGGTCTTTCGTTTTGTCCCTCCATGCCATTTGATTTTTGCACAACACGCATTGACATATTTAAGTTTATACGCAAACTTAAAAAAATGGCACAAGTTGAAAAGATTGAATCACAAGTATGACAATCGAGGGCACAGTTCTATCGTCAGAGAGGAAAACTTCACTATTAGTGATGTGGACAGTATAATCAATATCATCACTCTAGATCAGGGCCAACCAGCCAATGAGGATGAAACGGACTTGGGTCCCATTACCCAGATGCTTAATGAAGCAGCATTTGTGACTGACGATAGTGCATTATCTGGTTTCAAACCTAAATCAACTTTCATCCCCAGCATGCCACATGATAATCTTGATACCTTTCATGACTGTGTTAATAAACAAATCTGTACACATAGAAGTAAAAAAGGTAGAGGAGCTATGAGGGAGCAAAACCTCAATGCACAAGAAAGAAAAGCTCTGACTTCCCTGATGGAGGATAAAACCATAGTCATCCGTCCAGCCGATAAGGGAGGGAACATAGTTATCATGGACCGAGAAATGTACACCAAAGAAGCGTTAAGACAATTGGGGGATGTGAAGTATTATACTACTACTTCCTATGATCTTTATAACAACAGCATACTGATCATATGGGAAAAACTCACTGAATGGAAAGACCAAGGCATTTTAGAATGGGAAGAGTTTAGGTACCTAAAAAATGACCATCCTATATTGCCGGTCCTATATCTTCTTCCCAAGCTCCACAAGGACACAACCAATCTACCGGGGAGACCCATTGTCTCTTCGAGGGGATGTGTCTCGGAACACACTTCTAAATATGTGGACTTTTTTCTTAGAGACTGGGTACAAGAACTTCCCAGTTATATTAAGGATACCAAAGATTTTTTGAAGAAATTGTCATCGGTCCAGTGGAAGGAGAATAATCTTTTGATAACCATGGATGTACAATCTTTGTACACGATCATTGACCATGAACAAGGCCTACGTGCCTGAGCTAGTTTTCTGGCCGGGCGCCCTCTGCGTTTTAGAGAACACAGCAAAATGCTAGTGGACATGATGTCGTATTGTTTATGTAGCAATTATTTTGTTTTTGATGGTGTCCTGTTTAGACAAACCACTGGGACGGCGATGGGTTCATGCTTTGCTCCCAGTTTTGCGAACCTCTTTTTGGGCCACTGGGAGCAAGGCATCAACTCAGACCCCAACCTAAGATCATTTTGGCCATTTGTGGATACATGGTGGAGATACATTGATGATCTCTTTGTTATTTGGAGTGGGTCCCCTGAAATGGCTAACGAGTTTGTGAACAAACTCAACAACAATGATCTCAATATTGTACTCACGAGCAACATCAGCAAGAGTACTGCAGAATACCTTGATGTCAGAGTAGAGGTAGTTCAAGGCAAATTACAGACTTGCCTATTCAGAAAATCTACTGCAGGCAACAGTGTGCTGCATGCCCTGAGTAGTCACCCTGAAACTCTTAAATGGAGCATTCCCTTTGGTGAACTACTCAGGGCAAAAAGAAACTGCAGTACAGACCAGGGTTATGAACAGACCAGCCGTGAAATGATGGCAAGATTTAAAGACAGAGGTTACCCTACATGGGTCATCAAAAGAGCTAAAGCACGTGCTGATGGTATTCCCAGAGCAGACACATTACAAGATAGAGACAATGAAACTGATACTGTCAGTGAGGAGGATCAAACACGTCTCATCCTCACTTACAATACTGAGTCTAAGCAAATTCGCAAAATAGTATCCCAAAATTGGAACATCCTCACTGCTGACAATGTGATCGGTAAGGATCTATCCAATGCGCCTCTTATCACGTATAGAAAAGGCAGGTCTCTACGTGATATGTTGGTAAAAAGTGACATTACTGTTTATCCCAAAACCCAGAATTTGGGCTTATCAGGTTTCTTTCCATGCGGCCACTGCAAGGCCTGCAGGCACAGTATCCACAAAAAATCTGTCACATATAATGGGGCAACGAGAATGCTGACTCAATTTCTGACCTGCAGTACAGATTTTGTCATATATGTCATTGTCTGCCCCTGTGGGCTATGGTATATCGGTAGTAGTACCAAACAAGCAAAACATCGAGTGCTTGAACACTATCGTGCCATTGCCAACAAGAACGAAAAATACCCTGTGGCAAGACATTTTGCTGAAGTACATTTTTCCAACCCAGCTGAAATGAGCTTTCATATATTGGAACAAATTGAGAGAAGTCCCCGGGGGGGAGACAGGACCCTGAAACTGAGACAAAAGGAGTCCAAATATATTATTGTATTCCAAACCAAGACGCCGGGGGGCCTTAACCAGGATGAGGAGCTAGCAGTCCATCTGAAAGTATAGCACCTTTACATTGTGTTAGCTTCTCTCTCATACTATCTGCAACATTATGCCTCTTCCTTCGACTAGTATGCACTGTTTATTTATTTAAGATGTTTTTAGTGAGATTTTCTAATATGTTGAGCACTGAATTTTGGCATTTCATTTCTTTTTCACAGATTTGGCTGCACTAACAATTAAACAGCAATTAACTTTCCTTTCACTAGTCCTGCCATACAATGGACGTTCATTTTGGGAGCACTTTATTTCTTCTCTTCACTTAACGTCTAGGCAGTTTCCGACAAGGTAGGCCCCATTGCGGGGGGCAACCTTACACCTTGGACTTGGTACTTTGATAATTCCCTCTGTAAAGTTCCCTCATGTGGGCTGTGGTATTTGACCTTTATAACGTACCAGACAACCTTGGTTTTCCGCCATGTTGCCCTCATGTATTTTACAGACATACAGGCACATGCATCAAGCGATTTGGGAATCGCAAACGGTGCGAATCGCAAAATTCGGCCGTTTGCGATTCCCAAATCACTATTTGGGATGCATCAACTTAAAAGTGAATAAATCGCTATTTTAGCGATTTTTTTCAAGTGCGATTACTTTTAAGGAATCGCAAATTTGCGATTCCTCAAAAGCAATGCATGAACCATTTTTTTAACTTTCATGTTGTGCACACACATGCCCTTAGGGCATGTGTGTACACAACATATGTGCATTGTTTGATTTCAGGGGTGCAACAGGGTGTCCTTTGGACACCCCTGCACCCTTGAAATCGCAATCTCAATTTGCGATTAGCTAATTGCGATTCGCAAATTGAGATTGTCTTCCCATTCATTCCTATGGGCCTCTAGGCCCATAGGAATGAATGGGAAGGGATTCCTTAATTGCGATTCGCAAAATGCTAATCGCAATTAAGGAATTCTAAGAAATCGCAATTTATTTAGCGATTTCTTGATGCATAGGCATTTGCAATTCCTTAATTGCGATTCCTTAAAAATCGCAATTAAGGAATCGCAAATGCCGAGTTTGATGCATGTACCTGATAGACTTGTGGTCAATATGCACCAAGTGCACCTAACAATCATGTGCATTTCAATTTCCTGCTGTATGCTGGCTCATATCTGTTTACCAATGCAATTGTATTAACCGTGGTTACCTTATAGACCCGAGGTCAATACGTGTTGACTGCATTCAACTAACTTGTATAAATTGACTTTACATGTTGGTCCATATGTCCATACAATCTGCACGTACGCAGTTTGCGATGGGATACATCCCCGTAGTGTGTCACATTTCTTTTCCAGGCAATGCACACAGGCGCTGGGTTGTGATTCAGCTCCCAAGTTGTATATTTTCCCACGCTTGGTTGTCGCAGCAACGTGTAGTTCTGTGTTGCTGTTTGACTACAAGCATGGCGGTGGTCGCCTCGGTTAATTTTGGTCACATTGGGGCGAATGTATTCAAAGAGGCACTTTTCTTCTGTGCAGTTAACAGGAGAGTGGACTTAAACGGGCACATACGAATTTCTGTATTTACAACAAAGTTTGCACGATGTGAAAGATTTATTTTATATCGTTAAAAATATGTGTTGGACAATACTTGACACAGTAAATTACGTTTCCAATGCACATATGTCTGTTACAACTGTGAAACTTTATATGTACGATATATGTTGCGAAGTCCTGTTTCTATGACCATAAACCTTGGCATTATTTACCGGAAACTGCTCACTTTCAAACTAACGTGATCAAGGCTGTCCGCCGCCGAAACATGTTGTTAGTTTAAATAAACACCCTTGGAGACTTTAGCGGTGTTGTGTTAATTTGCGGACTGAGAGCACTTGTTATTCTGGATCTTTGGAAATATATACATATATATATATATATATATATATATATATATATATATATATATATATATATATATATATATATATATATATATATATATATATATATATATATATAGCATACAACTTGTCCTGTCGCAGCGGGAGCACTCTTCAGTCGGTGCCGGTGAAGGGACCAGGGCAGTGTCCCGTTTTGATGAAATACCAATAATTCACCGCACACGCCTTGATGTCAAATTGCAGTTTCTTTTATTTCAAAACGTGAAAAACACCTTTTACGTATTTCGAACCGTAGTTCGTGTTCACGGTAGCTATACTGTGTGGTCCCTCCATTATTTCAATACACATTGGCCTTAGGCACGCCCCCATTTGTTTGAGGCATGCTGGGACATGTAGTGTTAACAAAAATATATGTGCCCATACTTTGTTTGTTTAAGTCCTGGGTTTATGCAGTACTGGGGCGACATTGGGCGTTACTGCATTTAAAGCGTGTCCCCAGTTAGCTAGGACAATGGCGCTTTGTATCACACGTGATGACACGTGCGTGTATAATCAGCTCTCTGATTACCCGAGAGTTGATTAAAATGCGTAACTTTACGGGTACAATTCCATAGTTACAATTTGTCACGTTTTGAAATAAAAGAAACTGCAATTTGACATCAAGGCGTGTGCGGTGAATTATTGGTAGTTCATATATATATATATATTCAATGAAAAAACCATAGGTTATAGGCCATATATAGTTAGGAATTAGCATTTACAAAACCTTATTTTACTCGCATAAAACCATTGAAATTCCATATATAGTTAGCTAACTATAAGCGCTAACTATATATCGCGCACCCGCAATCCACTGCTGATGATGTCACATATTACATCATTCATGACATGGTCAGTAACATCACTGATGACATCACTGATCACAACATCCAGTGATTGTATGTGTCTGTAAAGTTTAAATATGTTTCACATATTGAAGAATGAGTGGATGTATAAGTGTCTGGATGAAGAATTTAGTAGGTGCATGACTGACTGTATGAGTGAGTGATTAAATGTGTCTCACTGAGTACATGGGTTAGTGACTAAACTGTCTTAATTCGTGCATCAGTATGTTTGTTGTTGTGTAAGCTGCTTCATGTGTTGATCAGTAGCTATAAGAGTGGCCATATGGGTTATTGATTGGTTGCCCAAATATTTGAATGGGAGGCTGAGTGTGTGTGTGGGTGGCTGGGAGGTGCGTGACTCTGTGCATAGATGTGTAAGCAGTTGATTCACTAGGAGTATGAGTTCAAGAGTGCATGTGGAAACAGCTATATGGGCGGTTGACTGTGCATGGGTGTGTTGGTGAGTGAATGGATTTCTCATTGCTACATGTGCAAGTAAGTACGTATGTAAAACACAATACATGTGAGAGTTGAGATATATAAATAACTGAACATAAGAGCCAGTGAATGTGTGAGTGGCTGTATCGATCACTGTGAGCTTGTATCAGGGATTATATAAGAGAGTAAATATGTGTTATTATATGTTTGAATAAGTAAGATGTGTATAACTGTATAGTTGAGGAAATGGAGGTGTGATTGATTCTTTGCATGACTGACTAGGTGTGTGAGTAACTCCATGGATGAGTGACAGTCTGTGAGTGTCTGTTTATACTGAGTGTATGTAAGGTTATATTAGAGTCTGAAGAGGTTCATTGTATTATCACATGAGTGATGTGATCAGTGATGACAAATGAGATGTCATCAGTGATGTCATTTGAGTTGTCATCAGTGATGTCATCAGTGATGTCATTTGAGATGTCATCATTGATATCATTTGAGTTGTCATCAGTGATGTCATTTGAGATGTCATCAGTGATGTCATCAGTGATGTCACTGACCATGTCATGAATGATGTAATATGTGACATCATCAGCAGTGGATTGCGGGTGCGCGATATATAGTTATCGCTTATAGTTAGCTAACTATATATGGAATTTCAATGGTTTTATGTGAGTAAAATAAGGTTTTGTAAATGCTAATTCCTAACTATATATGGCCTATAACCTATGGTTTTTTCATTGAATTTTCAAGGTTTTGTAAATGCAAATTCCTAACTATATATCCACTATAACCTATGGTTTTTTCTGTGAATTTCATTGGTTTTTTAATAGCAAATATGAAAAGCTTTAAAATGTCAAGTACGTGATAGATAAAAACATTTTCGTATTTATGCACGCTGATGTGCTTTGAACGCTGCCCCCCCCCCCTCCCCTCTTTTGCCTTAGTAGTACTCTCTCTTTGCAGATACTGAAGGGTAGTTAACGCAGGCCTTTACCCCCGTTGTAATCCGTCGTGCCTCCTTGTCTCTCCATTTGATTGATTGTTGTCCAAGCATTTACTGTTTTAGAATTGGTTCTCTTTGGATCATTCTCTATTTACAAACAAGCACAAAGTCGCAATACTCTGTTTAGTCTTTGCAGATAGTGAAAAATCGTGTAAAAAAATAAAAGTAATCGAGCAAAATCAGTAGGCCACTAATTGGATCTCTTTTTGACCTCGCTAAAATAGAAATATTAGGAACAACCCTTCTTGAGAAATACGAAAATAGTGAGATGAACTGAGCTCCACACCATGAGGGCTGCAAGACAGCTCGGCTCCATCACCCATCCCGCACAAAATAACGACAAACCCTATGCAAATATTAAAAATATAGACAACACACCAGCAAAGAAACAGGGTAAAACATTTTATTAAAAAACTATTTACATAACATTGGTTTATAAGATGATGTCAGTAGTGGACCGATGTGTGAATAGATCGAAAACAGCACAAGGCTCCAAGATCCGGATAGCAAGCTCCTGGATGTTGGGTGCCATAGTTTAGAGTTCTGAATTTCAGCCTTTTTCAATGCCTGTGCTTTGTTGAATCAAAATGGCGGCTTGACACAAAGCTGACTCAAGCGTTGTTACTGATGCTATGCAGACCAAAACTGGTTTTCAGTTTGTACATTTTTCTAGATTTTTCAATCCAAGTTTGGTTGACTTTGTAGAACGATGGCTTCAGATTTTCAACATACGGTGTGGTGGCGCTGACTGGGAGGGGGCGCTTCGCTCCTGCCCCCTCCCCAAGTAAGATTTTCATACGTGAAAGTACGTTAATGGTTTTGGTCCCTGAGATGCTTCGATGTCACTACCATTCTCAAATAGCATAAGTTCTGGATGTTGGGTGCCATAGTTAAGAGTTCTGAGCAGCGCTTGTAACACTGTCTGAAGCTTATTTCCACCTACTGCAGCTTCACTATTCTCAAAGTAAGTGAGTGTCGTTTGTGGACCTGACTGCATTAGAAAACAATGTGATATGTTACCTTCCTAAACAGCTTGACGGAGGCCCCTGAGGGGCGGTGTGATGGCCATGGACTCGGAGAAGACGCTTGGCTCCGACACCCTCCCCAAGTCTTATAGCACTGGTGTAGCCTGAGATCGCCCCCGACATAGGCGGCCGGCTCCCGGGGTCCGGCGGAACTTTTTGCCTTTTGATGACTCTTCAATTCTGGACCTTGTCCCACAATCCGTTTGACCTGAAGACAAGCTGTAGTGGGGCGCCCCTTTATCGTTTTAGTTGCCATTCCGCCCGCTTTTGCTACACTGTGCCTCTTCCGCCATTCAGCTGTTTTCCGCCCGCTCTTGCGACTACAGCGTCTCGCTCACCATGTAGTTGAGATGCGCCCGCTCTTGCGGTGCAGCGATAGGCGGCTGCCACAGGACTCTCAAAATGGCGGCCGGCTCTTCGGTTTTGGGCCTGGTCCACTAAAATGGCCCTGGGACACCTTGGAACTCGGACGCTTGTCTGCTAGGGCTTGGGTCCCATTCTCGAAAAGCGTCCCCTCAGCCGTGAAGATTCTACAAAAGTCTTGGGGGCCTCCGACTCCCGCAGGCTTCTGGTGGGGAGCGGCTGCCATGATTGCTCGTGGAATGGCCACGACGGAGCTACGAGATGGTAGTGGTCTCATGCTGACGCCAGCTTTAGTCTGAAACATCCAGAAACACTGTAGACTACCAATTCGATCAGTTCCGGTAGCGCCCCAACATGACCCGGAAGAGAAGAACTTGCCCTCCCCTCTTTGACTGATGGTTCTTGTTGCCTGTCCCCTCTGTTGTCATTTAACAGAACTTTTTGGACTGCTGAAAGGGGTTGTGTTCTGAACGCTGGTTGGTGGAGACATTTAGACTATATTCTTGACCTACGTTGTCGCGTAATGCGTTTTATGACACGCCGCGTTAGCGCACCCGGAAGTGATCCGAGGCGCGGCGCGCAGCGCGTAACGTAAGCATAACAGGTCATGTGACTTGTTAATAAAACTTTTCATTGGTTCATTTTACTTTTGTTAATTTAATGATGAAAAGCTTGGTCATATGACCTAAAAATTACGCTTTTTAATATTTTCGAACAATATTTTTTTTTCAAACATATGTTATAATATTCCAGGCTAATGTACTTTCCCGGAAAATTTACAACTGTCTTGCAAGTAAAATATATTCCTTTTTCGATAAAAAGGCCGTTTCTTCCTTCCATGACGGAGCCGTTGAGTAAAAGAGATTCGGCCTGCTGTCTTAGTCGCCGATACGCCTGATTATCAGATTCTTATCGATCACTTTATGTTGCAGACATGAAAAACACAACTGCCCTTGACCATTTATCTTTACTGCGTTCCTACATATTATACCTTTTATCCGTCATGTAATTGGACTGCTTTATTTCACTTGCCTTTTACTGATTCGAAAACAGTCACTAAAAGTAAAAACTTTACAAATAAAAATACTACTACCGTGTTTTGTTTTAAAAACCTTTATTGTGAAAATGTCAGTATACAAATACGGGCCTATAACCACGTGGGCCGGCCACGGAGCAAACTGAAATCGTATATGATGAGGAGACATTTACACTGTAGAAGAACGTAACGAGCGGGCCATTAGGTGACAAGAACAAAGGTGTCTAACAGTTGCGGAATCGGTGGACGTACATTTTGTAATTAAAATACGACAGGGCCACTTACAATAACATTTTCTAGATATACATTTGCGGGCAAAGAGTTACGAGTCCCATTTATAACGGCGCCATTTTGGGCGAGGCCGGGCAGGTCCAAGATATAGTCAAAATGTCTCCACCAACCATCGGCCAGACCAGAACCCCTTTCGGCCCTTTATGCTACAAGATGGTGTCTTCCATTCAGAAAATATTGGTGGCAGCATTTTGAAAGGAAACAGAAACAGCCGTTCTCCTAGTGAGTTTCACATTGTTACATTTAGGAAGAATGTTGAAGAGTAGTATGTGGAAAATCTGAAGCCATTTTTCTACAAACTCTCAATCAGACTTGGATGGAAAAAAAAAACCTGAAGAATGTACAAACTGAAAACCAATTTTTGTCTGTATAGCACCAACAGTAACGCTTGAGTCAGCTTTGTGTCAAGCCGCCATTTTCATTCAATCAATAGCGTCCCCCTGCACACATTCAGGGACCTGGTCGTGTCTTCAGATGAAACGCATTGTAGGAAAAGAAGCAGAAAGGAAAAGGAAAAAAGTTCCGCCGGACCTAGTGAAGCTGCAGCAGGTGCAAATAAGCTTCAGACAGTCTTACAAGCACTGCTCAGAACTCTCAACTGAGGCACTCAACATCCAGGACTTGCCATTCGGATCTTGGCGCCTTGTATTTTTGTTTTGTTTTTGATGGAGGGGAAACAACAAAAAACAGACATTGAAAAAGGCTCAACAGTGCAGGGCGCCTTGTGCTGGTTCCGACCTATTCACACATCGGTCCGCTACTGACATCACCTCATAAACCAACGGGGCACCCCACGCCGACTTTCGGCGCAGCATTGTAGGATGGCCACACCAGTGCGGCAATTTGCTGGACACCACCTCGGTGCCATCCAGATCTCGGCGCGTTCATTCAATCAATAGCGTCCCCCTGCACACATTCAGGGACCTGGTCGTGTCTTCAGATGAAACGCATTGTAGGAAAAGAAGCAGAAAGGAAAAGGCAAAAAGTTCCGCCGGACCTAGTGAAGCTGCAGCAGGTGCAAATAAGCTTCAGACAGTCCTACAAGCACTGCTCAGAAATCTCAACTGAGGCACTCAACATCCAGGACTTGCCATTCGGATCTTGGCGCCTTGTGCTGGTTCCGACCTATTCACACATCAGTCCACTACTGACATCACCTCATAAGCCAACGGGGCACCCCACGCCGACTTTCGGCGCAGCATTGTAGGATGGCCACACCAGTGCAGCCACTTGCTGGACACCACCTCGGTGCCATCCGGATCTCAGCGCGTTCGAGTCACTGTGCCGGAAGAGTGACCGGAACTCAGCTGAACACGCCGTCTTTCGGCGCAGCATTGTAGGATGGCCACACCAGTACGGCAATTTGCTGGACACCACCTCGGCGCCATCCGGATCTCGGCGCGTTCGAGTCACTGTACCGCAACAGTGACCGCAATTCAGCTGGACACGCCGTCTTTCGGCGCAGCATTGTAGGATGGCCACACCAGTGCGGCAATTTGCTGGACACCACCTCGGTGCCATCCGGATCTCGGCGCGTTGTGCTGCCTTCGGCCTATTCGCACATCGGTCCGCTACTGACGCCGCCTCACGTGCCAACGGATTTTCTACGCTTTTTGTAGCCCTATGTCGCATAACAGGTCATGTGACTTGTTTATAAAACTTTTCATTGGTTCATTTTACTTTTGGTTTCCTAAAGATGGAAGGCTTGGTCATATGACCTAAAAATAACACTTTTCATTGGTTTAGAACATTTTTTTTTCCCAAACGATGAAAGCCCCACCTTGTTTCTGGATCATTCAGACTGAAGCTGGCGTCAGCATGAGAGCACCACCATCTCGTGGCTCCGTCGTGGTCATTCCGCGAGCAATCATGGCAGCCGCTCCCCACCGGAAGCCTGCGGGAGTCGGGGGCCCCCAAGACTTTTATACAATCTTCACGGCTGAGGGGACGCTTTTCGAGAATGGAGCCCAAGCCCTAGCAGGCAAGCGTCCGAGTTCCAAAGTGTCCCAGGGCCATTTCAGTGGACCAGGCCCAAAACCGAGGAGCCGTCCGCCATTTTAAGAGCCATGTGGCAGCCGCCTATCGCTGCACTGCAAGAGTGGGAGCAACTCAACAACATGGTGAGCGAGACGCTGTGGCCGCAAGAGCGAGCGCAACTCAGCTAGATGGCCGCCACCTGGGGAGGCCCGTTCACGCCGGCTCCCCCACGCCCCCCCCCGGGCCGCCGCACGCCAATTTTCGGAGCAGCATTGTAGGATACCAAAACCAGTGCGGCAGTTTACTGGACATCACCTGGGTGCCTGTCGTACATGTTGTGTCAGCCATGTGACACTGGACACAGACCGCTACTGACGAGGACTCCCCCCGCACCACCCGGGACGCCCCACGCTGTTTTTCTGTGCTGCATTGTAGGATCCCTAAACCAGTGCGGCACCCAGGCGACATCACCTGGGTGCCGTCCAGAACTCTGCACGTTGTGCTGCCTTGGGACTATTCGCACAACAGACCGCTACTGACGAGGCCTCCCCCCGCCCCACCCGGGACGCCCCACGCCAATTTTCGGAGCAGCATTGTAGGATCCCTAAACCAGTGCGGCACCCAGGCGACATCACCTGGGTGCCGTCCAGAACTCTGCACGTTGTGCTGCCTTGGGACTATTCGCACAAAAGACAGCTTCTAACCATTGTTGCTTTTTGTGTTGAGAAATGTTTAAATGTTTTTAGTTTTTGTTCCGTTTGTTAAAGTTAGTAGTTAATAAAGTTTTATAACCTTACTTTGTTGGAGTGTTATCTATTTTTTTAAAAACGGGTGAATGGGGCCTTGAATCGGGTTATTGTCATGTGTGGGCTTTGGAAGTGTGCTGCTGCAGGATCGGACATTTCAAACTCAAATGCACGTTCTTTTTCTTACCTTTCCGAAGCATGGAGCGCAATAGCAGGCAGAGAAAGGGTGATGCACGTGTTGAACACTACCTGACCTGGCAAGTTGCTGGCAGTGCCCCCCCGCCCGCTCCTGAAAGAGGGCACACACACACCGCCGCCCCGAGTACTTCACAAATCTTTAAAAGACCATGCGCTTGTTCATGAGGCTTAAATGGTTTATCACCTCTTCTAGAACCCCTGCATCGACCCTCTGACGTTTCATGGAAAAATTACCATGTAACACAATACCAAGCCCTGTCAGCTGAAACCCCCAAGGAATCGTGGGGCATATTATCAAGGGGGTTTATCTCCGCTTTTTTGGCTTTAAAAACCATGAAAGCGGAGATAAAATTATTTCCCTATTATCAAGCTGTCGCTAACACCAGTTAGTGACAGCTAAAAGGAGATAGCGACCATCTTGGGCCCCGCTTTGCATGTCAGTGATACTTATCACTAATGACATGCAAAGTGGCGTGCCAAGATGTTAGCGACTGGAAACAGTCCCTAACATCGCTACCTTCTATTACCAACTTTTGGAGATATTCGCGCTAAGCGCGAATATCTCCAAAATCTAACACCTGCCCTGAGCAGTTCTTAGCCATGTTATCCAATGGGAGGTGGATAACATGGCTAAGAGCATTAGGTCGATAATACATGAATATCGTTGACTTTTCTGCGATAATAGCAAGGTTTATCTGCGATAAAAATCGCCGATGTGCGGCGATAATTTTTGTCTCTAAACAAGTTAGAGACAAAAATTATCGCTAGTTGTTCGTAATATGCCCCCGGGTTTTTGCTTGCAGAAATCGGGAGGCGGGAGACTAGCACTGAAATCAGTACTCACACGCCTGAATCAGGAGGATTGGCATGTCTGAATTCTCTACAGCTGGGGCCATAAACTACATCCGCAGGGTTAGGTGATAGCCTGGAACCAGCCTGGCATCTAAAATGGCTGCCGTGCACGACAAAATTGTGGCATTCGAAAAAAGGCAAGATGGCGCAGCCGCTGGAAGAGATATATCAACATATATCAGCCTCCTCAGCCACCCTCAGGAAACATAGGGGATTAGGATATGTCTCCCGCACCCCCTTATACCTAGTACTTTAATTAACGAAGCACAAAATGGCGAATTCCCGTTTCGCTACCAGTTTGCGGCCAAGTTCGCGGCCCGTGAAGCGCTTCTACCGTGAAAAATCATTTTTTTTTTATTTTCCCCACGGGACCCTTTAATAACCCCAACAACATTCCTAGGGGGTCAAGAGGGGGATACCTTGCCCCCTTTCATTAAATTCCCCCTTAGTTTTTCACCTTTTCTTCTCTCTCGATCCTACCGAGAGACAAGATGGCGGCCGCTCCGGACTGTCACGCAGCAAAAAAAAAAAAAAAGCTCACGCACAGCCGCTGGAAGAGATGTATCAACATATATCAGCCTCCTCACCCACCCTCAGGAAACATAGGGGATTAGGATACGTCTCCCGCACCCACTTATAACTAGTAATTTAATTTACGAAGCACAAAATGGCGAATTCCCGTTTCGCTACCAGTTCGCGGCCGCGCTTCTACCGTGAAAAATCATTTTTTTTTTATTTTCCCCACGGGACCCTTTAATAACCCCAACAACATTCCTAGGGGGTCAAGAGGGGGATACCTTGCCCCCTTTCATTAAATTCCCCCTTCGTTTTCCACCTCTTCTTCTCTCTCGATCCTACCGAGAGACAAGATGGCGTCCGCTCCGGACTGTTTAGAATGTTGACAGACACGGGAGAGCCAATCAGCTTTCTGCGCGCAAAGTTCCGATAAGCGAAAAGTAAGCGGACCGGATCGCTGCCCAGAGCGCTGTTACAGATATATATCTTGGTTTGAACGTTAATTTCTCAAAAACTACTGGAGCACATATATTGAGACCTAGCAAAGGCACATCGGGCTAACAGTCCCTACAATTTTGCCAAGTTTCGTGCAAATCCATTCAGCCGTTCGAGCTAAAAGTGAGTCCAACCGCCCTATGGAAAACTCAATGCAAAAAACGCGTTTTGGGACCCCCCTTTTTTCTCAGCCCCCCCTTGACGAAACCCCACCAAATTTTCAGGGGCTGCTCAGAAACATAATGTGCCATTTTCCTGAAAATTTCAGCCGATTCCGTCCACAAACGCCAAAGTTATTAGACATAGAATTTTCAAAAGTCCCATAGGGAAAAAATTCTAACTATATATACCTACTGGCGATAGCCAGTAGGTAATATATATATATATATATATATATATATATATATATATATATATATATCCACCTGGTTGCAGAACACCCACATTGAAGCAGCCACACGAGGTTTTCAATCAGCACTTGGTTTAATGAAGGTATGCTGGCAGCTTAGAGTACAAAGGGTAGCGTCTTTAAAAGTTTCACCGCCAGACGCGTTTCGAGAGCGGAATGCTCTCTTCCTCAGTGGCGTGTGTTAAAATGAAAAGCAGCGCATGCACGATGAGCACAGTCTTTTTGAATCACCTGCCTCAAGGGGCGTGGTACACCCCACGGCATTCTGGATACTGTAGTTAATTCAAAATCCCTGTTGGGTGCGCTCGCGGTTCAATGGTAAACACTTGATAATGTCCCAGTGGACAGACCTGCACCCATAAGTCCAAAGATGCCCTGCTTTGTTGCCTCCATTATATATATATATATATATATATATATATATATATATATATATATATATATATATATATATATATATATATATATATATATATATATATATATATATATATATATATATATTCGGCATACGAAAGTCTCCAGCAGTTCTGCAGGTAAATAGACGAGACAAACCCAAAGACTGGTGCTGATTTAATATTTAGCTCTCCACCACACCACCATTACGTGTTTTGGGCCAAGCAAGCCCTTGATCACATGACAACGTGTAGGGGCGTATATGCTCCTTTTAAAGTGCTAGTGCCATAGTATTGCTATCATAGTCATAGAAAACATATTGCCTTAAATAATAACTGCTTGAATGCAGGAATGCACATAATACATAACAGTTGTATAACCTCATAATGTGTTCTAATTGCTCATTCAATTGTACAAAAGGATGGAAATATATCTGAACATATTAAATACATAAATACTTAAATATATAAATATGTAAATAAAAATAAGATGTTAAAATCACAGATATAAATATAGTAGCAAAATACTGAATATCAATGATAAAATAACGTATTATACAGTTAAATTAATTTTTATATTGTTCCACCCTCACAAATTTGAAACCATATTCCTGAATAATCATTTTATGGTGTATGTCTGAAATTAAGGAGTGTAGGCGTGGCGCACTGCAATGTTGATTGAAAAATTTGTTGAGACAAAGTTAAGATGGGTGTAGTTAAGTTTAAGGTGCTCCTACAGGTGACGTAACTGTTCTGGTGCGTCCTGAAAGATTGATGGGTTGAGTGCGCTACTGGGGTGTAGGCGCATCCCTGTGATTGGGCACACTTTTGTGGTTCTTAGTGTTAAACAACACAATAGATTCCATTAAGTTCAAACAAAGTTCCAAGTAAGTATGATTGTAGGGTTTATTGAAGGTTATAGTTGTGACGTTCTTAACGCTTTTTCACAAATCATCAAAGTTCTTGATAAACATCATCAAACGACATTAGATTAATGCTCCAATGCATTTCGGACTAAGAAGTCCTTTCTCAAGGAGCGCTGCAACAAAGAACATAAAATAACCCAAATCAGTTTTTAGTGCAAAAAAATGCGAAGATGCATAAACTAAACAATGTTACATAACATGTATAAGTGGGTCGACCACATGCATCCAAAAACAACTGACTTTGTGAAGCTTCCGGGGGGTTTAGGCGGGGTCTGGACTGGGGGTGGATGTGCTGGAAGGTAGGACGGGTCATGCAAGGAAAGCAGGGGATAGCGTGCCTTTAAAAAATGTGAGGTAAGGGCGGGGAGTGTGGGGACTATGAACAAAGTGAGGAGAAAGAAAACAAACTGCTCGAAGTTGTCGAGTCTTACGTAATCATCTTCAAGATTGTAGGAGAATTCTCTGGAAGACATGAAAAATAGGGACATCGTTACGAACAAATGTCAGAAGGAAGGAAGGTAATACGCGAGAAAAGGTCGCGCTGGGACTTACTGGAGTAACATCGAAGACGTGTCTGTAATGATCGGGTTTAAAGTGCGGTAACTTCGCGGAGTGAACGCGGAGTTCCGGGAAAAAATAGGCAGAATAGTAGAAACAGGTGAAGGACTACTCAAAAAACGGAATCAAAGAGGAAGACATGTTGGAGTGGGGAAAGTATAACGTGGTAAGGATTGTGGATGCAAGTAACATTGTAAAAGAACAATCAACAGAATGCGGATACAGTGTATCAAAAAAATGCCCATAGGCTTTACAGGTAACAACTTAATTCAGTCCGGTCATTAAGACCAAAAGGCTTCTGAGATTGGAGCCTGTATATCTAAGCTGTCTCTCTTTGTAAGAGAGTTTTGTTATTGTCTCTCCCTTCAGTCTTTGGGACAACTTCAAGGACCATATATTTCAATTGGGCCACATTGTGGTTGGATTCATTGAAGTGAATGGCCACGTTGGATTTAGTGTTTTTTGTTCGTATGTTTGACTTGTGTTTGTTGACGCGAACCTTAATCTTCCTGCTGATCTTGCCCACATAGATTTTCCCACAAGGGCATTTGAGGAGATAAATCAAGTTTGAAGAGTCACATGTTGCTTCGACACTTAGTTTGATGTTAAAACCTCTCATCGGGTGACTGATGTGATTGCCTTTTATGATGTTATTGCAATTGTTGCAATGATGACATGGACGTGTGCCAGTGTGTTCCACCTGAGTGATGCTGGGTTTTGTTAGAATTTCCTTAATGTTCATGGAACGGGTATATGCAAAGATTGGAGAATCCTTGAAAAGATCCCCAAAGTCTGGTTCAGATGAGAGGATGCGCCAATGTTTCAGAATAATGTTCTTGTAGGATTTGCTGACAGTGGAGTATCTTGAGACCAGAACCATCCTTTGGTTGTCTGTTTTAATGCTGCTCTGGAGAGCTTCAGAACGGGAGATTGCGGAAGTTCTGTTGATGGCCTCATTGAGTATTTCATCGGGGTATCCTCTGTTGTGGAATCGTGTAGCCATAGATTTGATTTGTGCATTTCTGTTGGCTGGATCTGAAACTATGTGGGTTACTCTTAACATCTGGCTGTATGGTAGGTGTCTTTTCAGAGAGTTTTGGTGGAAACTACTGAATAGTAAGGCGTTGTTACGGTCCGTAGGTTTACGGAAAAGGTCTGTTTGAATGCCCTGAGAGGTAATTTTGATGAGGACGTCTAGAAATGCTATCTCCTGGTGGTTGATGTTCCATGTAAATTTGATTCGGTCGTCTTTGGTATTCAAATCTGTTAGTGCAAGTTCAAGGTTCTCTTGAGAGTCCTTCCAAATGAAGAACAAGTCGTCAATATACCGTACATAGAGTTTTATGTTCTCCGTCCAGTTCTTGTTGGAATAAATATGATTGTGTTCGAAGTTGCCCATGTAAAGGTTAGCGTAAGTGGGAGCCACACAATTACCCATAGCCATTCCGGACATTTGTAAGTACCATTTCTGTTCAAATGTGAAATAACTATGATACAAGGTAAATATCATGAGTTCCAGGATGAACGATTTTAGATGATCGCTAATGTCAGATTGGAGTAGAGCTTGTTCTACCGCATAAATCCCTCCTTCGTGGGGGATGGAGGTGTACAGGCTTTTTACGTCAGCTGTGCATAAAATCAATTTCTCATTTTCATTGATTTGTAAACATGCAAGTTTATTCAAAAACTCTGTGGTATCTTTGATGTAGCTATCCAGTTTCGAAACCATGGGTTGTAAATACCGGTCAATAAGTTTACCAGTTCTTTCGTGTATAGAGCCTCTAGTGGAGACGATCGGGCGGAAAGGAGGGTCCATGAGATTCTTGTGTATTTTCGGCAGCATGGTGATAGAAGGGCTCCTAGGATGTTCTATTATCAGATATTTTTTGGTTCTGTCGTCAATGGTGCCGTCCACTGTTGCTTTCTCAATGATTTGAGATAGTTCTGTTTTGTATTCACTGGTGGGATTCCCATCTAGTGGCAGGTAAATGTTTGAATCCATGACGTGTTCCGTTATCCGTCGATTGTACAGTTCTGTGTTTAGAATGACTAGGGCTCCCCCCTTGTCAGCTTTCACACATTTGATTGAATTGTTGTTGGCAATGTTCTTTAACGCATCTAGGTCTTTATTGGTTAGATTTTTCCGAATCTTTTTTCTGCAATTGATTTTAGTGATGTCCTGTCTGACCAGAGTCTCGAAGGTGTCGATGCTTTTATGTGTGCTGGGTGACATAAAGGTACTGGGAGGTCGTAGAACCATAAGTAAATCTGGTTTAGTGTCCTTGGGGGTTTCTAGGACTTTCTCAAAGAAATGTTTTACCCGTAATTTTCTTGTGAGTTTAAAAGTGCTGACTTCAAGCTCAAGAAGGTTGGTGTTGCTAGTGGGGACCAATGACATGCCCTTTTGGAGAATCTTGGTTTCGTGATTTGTAAGATTGGTATCCGAGATGTTGATTACTAGAGATGTTTCCTGGTCTTTTGTTTGTGCTTCAAGGGTTGTTGGGTTTCTTCGTTTGCTTTTTCCTGCCCTTTTGCCCCGTCTGGGTCGTCGATTCTGTCTGGGCCTACCTCTAAAAAAGGCTCACTGGTGGTTGGATCCGTGTTTTGTGTTGAAGGTGTTCCACTGGACTAGGCTGTGGGGGTCGGTGCTCCTGTTTGAGTTCTTCTTGGTGGGCGATTGGAGGTATCGCTCCCGGAGGACGAGGTGTCGGTATTAGATTTGAATGGTTTGTTCCTTCGACGTTGGGCGTAGACGTCCGCCCACGTATAAACCTCCCCTAATTTATAGTCCAGGGTATCCCGGCGAAATTTGCGTATTTTGCGCTCATTAATTTCTTTTGTGTGTCTGTCCAGTTGTTTGTTGATGTCATTAAGGGTTTCGGTAAGTTCTTCCGGGGTGATTGATTCTTTTAGTTCAGTTTCGATGGTGTTAATCTCATGTGTTAGTTCAGTTAGGATGCCGGATAATTCCTCTATGATTAGTAGTATTAGGTCCAGACTGCACTTGTTTAGAATCGCGTTCCATCTTTCTACGAATGCTTTGGAATTCTTACATAACGACGGTTTTAGGACAATCCGTAGGCCTCGGGGAATGTGGAGTACCTTGTGTTACTTGATTAGTGTGTTGGCATGGAGTTTTTGATTAATGCGGCGTTTTGATAGATATAAGAGTTGTTTGATACATTGTTCTTTAGTTCTGTTGGTTGTGGTTTGTGTCAAATCCTCATGGATGAGTCCATAAATTATCTCTGTTGCTTCTGTGTCGAATGCTAGAGTTTCCGCTCGAGCTTCTGTCGACTTTGAAATTTCTTCATATTCCATTTTGAATTAAAGGGTGACGGCGTGCTGCCTGCCTGGAGAACAGTAAGGGTAATGCAAACAAAGGAGTGTAGGCGTGGCGCACTGCAATGTTGATTGAAAAATTTGTTGAGACAAAGTTAAGATGGGTGTAGTTAAGTTTAAGGTGCTCCTACAGGTGACGTAACTGTTCTGGTGCGTCCTGAAAGATTGATGGGTTGAGTGCGCTACTGGGGTGTAGGCGCATCCCTGTGATTGGGCACACTTTTGTGGTTCTTAGTGTTAAACAACACAATAGATTCCATTAAGTTCAAACAAAGTTCCAAGTAAGTATGATTGTAGGGTTTATTGAAGGTTATAGTTGTGACGTTCTTAGCGCTTTTTCACAAATCATCAAAGTTCTTGATAAACATCATCAAACGACATTAGATTAATGCTCCAATGCATTTCGGACTAAGAAGTCCTTTCTCAAGGAGCGCTGCAACAAAGAACATAAAATAACCCAAATCAGTTTTTAGTGCAAAAAAATGCGAAGATGCATAAACTAAACAATGTTACATAACATGTATAAGTGGGTCGACCACATGCATCCAAAAACAACTGACTTTGTGAAGCTTCCGGGGGGTTTAGGCGGGGTCTGGACTGGGGGTGGATGTGCTGGAAGGTAGGACGGGTCATGCAAGGAAAGCAGGGGATAGCTTGCCTTTAAAAAATGCGAGGTAAGGGCGGGGAGTGTTGGGACTATGAAAAAAAAGTGAGGAGAAAGAAAACAAACTGCTCGAAGTTGTCGAGTCTTACGTAATCATCTTCAAGATTGTAGGAGAATTCTCTGGAAGACATGAAAAATAGGGACATCGTTACGAACAAATGTCAGAAGGAAGGAAGGTAATACGCGAGAAAAGGTCGCGCTGGGACTTACTGGAGTAACATCGAAGACGTGTCTGTAATGATCGGGTTTAAAGTGCGGTAACTTCGCGGAGTGAACGCGGAGTTCCGGGAAAAAATAGGCAGAATAGTAGAAACAGGTGAAGGACTACTCAAAAAACGGAATCAAAGAGGAAGACATGTTGGAGTGGGGAAAGTATAACGTGGTAAGGATTGTGGATGCAAGTAACATTGTAAAAGAACAATCAACAGAATGCGGATACAGTGTATCAAAAAAATGCCCATAGGCTTTACAGGTAACAACTTAATTCAGTCCGGTCATTAAGACCAAAAGGCTTCTGAGATTGGAGCCTGTATATCCAAGCTGTCTCTCTTTGTAAGAGAGTTTTGTTATTGTCTCTCCCTTCAGTCTTTGGGACAACTTCAAGGACCATATATTTCAATTGGGCCACGTTGTGGTTGGATTCATTGAAGTGAATGGCCACGTTGGATTTAGTGTTTTTTGTTCATATGTTTGACTTGTGTTCGTTGACGCGAACCTTAATCTTCCTGCTGGTCTTGCCCACATAGATTTTCCCACAAGGGCATTTGAAGAGATAAATCAAGTTTGAAGAGTCACTTGTTGCATCGACACTTAGTTTGATGTTAAAACCTCTCATCGGGTGACTGATGTGATTGCCTTTTATGATGTTATTGCAATTGTTGCAATGATGACATGGACGTGTGCCAGTGTGTTCCACCTGAGTGATGCTGGGTTTTGTTAGAATTTCCTTAATGTTCATGGAACGGGTATATGCAAAGATTGGAGAATCCTTGAAAAGATCCCCAAAGTCTGGTTCAGATGAGAGGATGCGCCAATGTTTCAGAACAATGTTCTTGTAGGATTTGCTGACAGTGGAGTATCTTGAGACCAGAACCATCCTTTGGTTGTCTGTTTTAATGCTGCTCTGGAGAGCTTCAGAACGGGAGATTGCGGAAGTTCTGTTGATGGCCTCATTGAGTATTTCATCGGGGTATCCTCTGTTGTGGAATCGTGTAGCCATAGATTTGATTTGTGCATTTCTGTTGGCTGGATCTGAAACTATGCGGGTTATTCTTAACATCTGGCTGTATGGTAGGTGTCTTTTCAGAGAGTTTTGGTGGAAACTACTGAATAGTAAGGCGTTGTTACGGTCCGTAGGTTTACGGAAAAGGTCTGTTTGAATGCCCTGAGAGGTAATTTTGATGAGGACGTCTAGAAATGCTATCTCCTGGTGGTTGATGTTCCATGTAAATTCGATTCGGTCGTCTTTTGTATTCAAATCTGTTAGTGTAAGTTCAAGGTTCTCTTGAGAGTCCTTCCAAATGAAGAACAAGTCGTCAATATACCGTACATAGAGTTTTATGTTCTCCGTCCAGTTCTTGTTGGAATAAATATGATTGTGTTCGAAGTTGCCCATGTAAACGTTAGCGTAAGTGGGAGCCGCACAATTGCCCATAGCCATTCCGGACATTTGTAAGTACCATTTCTGTTCAAATGTGAAATAACTATGATACAAGGTAAATATCATGAGTTCCAGGATGAACGATTTTAGATGATCGCTAATGTCAGATTGGAGTAGAGCTTGTTCTACCGCATAAATCCCTCCTTCGTGGGGGATGGAGGTGTACAGGCTTTTTACGTCAGCTGTGCATAAAATCAATTTCTCATTTTCATTGATTTGTAAACATGCAAGTTTATTCAAAAACTCTGTGGTATCTTTGATGTAGCTATCCAGTTTCGAAACCATGGGTTGTAAATACCGGTCAATGAGTTTGCCAGTTCTTTCGTGTATAGAGCCTCTAGTGAAGACGATCGGGGGGAAAGGAGGGTCCATGAGATTCTTGTGTATTTTCGGCAGCATGGTGATAGAAGGGCTCCTAGGATGTTCTATTATCAGATATTTTTTGGTTTTGTCGTCAATGGTGCCGTCCACTGTTGCTTTCTCAACGATTTGAGATAGTTCTGTTTTGTATTCACTGGTGGGATTCCCATCTAGTGGCAGGTAAATGTTTGAATCCATGACGTGTTCCGTTATCCGTCGATTTTACAGTTCTGTGTTTAGAATGACTAGGGCTCCCCCCTTGTCAGCTTTCACACATTTGATTGAATTGTTGTTGGCAATGTTCTTTAACGCATCTAGGTCTTTATTGGTTAGATTTTTCCGAATCTTTTTTCTGCAATTGATTTTAGAGATGTCCTGTCTGACCAGAGTCTCGAAGGTGTCGATGCTTTTATGTGTGCTGGGTGACATGAAGGTACTGGGAGGTCGTAGACCCATAAGTAAATCTGGTTTAGTGTCCATGGGGGTTTCTAGGACTTTCTCAAAGAAATGTTTTACCCGTAATTTTCTTGTGAGTTTAAAAGTGCTGACTTCAAGCTCAAGAAGGTTGGTGTTGCTAGTGGGGACAAATGACATGCCCTTTTGGAGAATCTTGGTTTCGTGATTTGTAAGATTGGTATCCGAGATGTTGATTACTAGCGATGTTTCCTGGTCTTTTGTTTGTGCTTCAAGGGTTGTTGGGTTTCTTCGTTTGCTTTTTCCTGCCCTTTTGCCCCATCTGGGTCGTCGATTCTGTCTGGGCCTACCTCTAAAAAAGGCTCACTGGTGGTTGGATCCGTGTTTTGTGTTGAAGGTGTTCCGCTGGACGAGGCTGTGGGGGTCGGTGCTCCTGTTTGAGTTCTTCTTGGTGGGCGATTGGAGGTATCGCTCCCGGAGGACGAGGTGTCGGTATTAGGATTGAATGGTTTGTTCCTTCGACGTTGGGCGTAGACGTCCGCCCACGTATAAACCTCCCCTAATTTATAGTCCAGGGTATTCCCGGCGAAATTTGCGTATTTTGCGCTCATTAATTTCTTTCGTGTGTCTGTCCAGTTGTTTGTTGATGTCATTAAGGGTTTCGGTAAGTTCTTCCGGGGTGATTGATTCTTTTAGTTCAGTTTCGATGGTGTTAATCTCATGTGTTAGTTCAGTTAGGATGCCGGATAATTCCTCTATGATTAGTAGTATTAGGTCCAGACTGCACTTGTTTAGAATCGCGTTCCATCTTTCTACGAATGTTTTGGAATTCTTACGACGGTTTTAGGGCAATCCGTAGGCCTCGGGGAATGCGGAGTACCTTGTGGTACTTGATTAGTGTGTTGGCATGGAGTTTTTGATTAATGCGGCGTTTTGATAGATATAAGAGTTGTTTGATACATTGTTCTTTAGTTCTGTTGGTTGTGGTTTGGGTCAAATCCTCATGGATGAGTTCATAAATTCTCTCTGTTGCTTCTGTGTCGAATGCTAGAGTTTCCGCTCGAGCTTCTGTCGACTTTGAAATTTCTTCATATTCCATTTTGAATTAAAGGGTGACGGCGTGCTGCCTGCCTGGAGAACAGTAAGGGTAATGCAAACAAAGGAGTGTAGGCGTGGCGCACTGCAATGTTGATTGAAAAATTTGTTGAGACAAAGTTAAGATGGGTGTAGTTAAGTTTAAGGTGCTCCTACAGGTGACGTAACTGTTCTGGTGTGTCTTGAAAGATTGATGGGTTGAGTGCGCTACTGGGGTGTAGGCGCATCCCTGTGATTGGGCACACTTTTGTGGTTCTTAGTGTTAAACAACACAATAGATTCCATTAAGTTCAAACAAAGTTCCAAGTAAGTATGATTGTAGGGTTTATTGAAGGTTATAGTTGTGACGTTCTTAACGCTTTTTCACAAATCATCAAAGTTCTTGATAAACATCATCAAACGACATTAGATTAATGCTCCAATGCATTTCGGACTAAGAAGTCCTTTCTCAAGGAGCGCTGTAACAAAGAACATAAAATAACCCAAATCAGTTTTTAGTGCAAAAAAATGCGAAGATGCATAAACTGAACAATGTTACATAACATGTATAAGTGGGTCGACCACATTCATCCAAAAACAACTGACTTTGTGAAGCTTCCGGGGGGTTTAGGCGGGGTCTGGACTGGGGGTGGATGTGCTGGAAGGTAGGACGGGTCATGCAAGGAAAGCAGGGGATAGCGTGCCTTTAAAAAATGCGAGGTAAGGGCGGGGAGTGTGGGGACTATGAACAAAGTGAGGAGAAAGAAAACAAACTGCTCGAAGTTGTTGAGTCTTACGTAATCATGAAAGACATGAAAAACAGGGACATCGTTACGAACAAATGTCAGAAGGAAGGAAGGTAATACGCGAGAAAAGGTTGCGTTGGGACTTACTGGAGTAACGCCGAAGACGTGTCTGTAATGATCGGGTTCAAAGTGCGGTAACTTCGCGGAGTGAACGCGGAGTTCCGGGAAAAAATAGGCAGAATAGTAGAAACAGGTGAAGGACATCCACCCCCAGTCCAGACCCCGCCTAAACCCCCCGGAAGCTTCACAAAGTCAGTATGTCTGAAATTAGCCATAGAACAAATCCATAAAATCAAGAAGTATAAGTTCTAAAGGCGAGCATCCTCAAAAGCAAGCCTATACACACATTAAACACTGAAGTTTAAAAAAAGTTCCCCCCTTAATGGGTAGGCAACCAACTGTGCAAAAGATGAGCCTTGTTGCGCTATGTGCAAAGATAGCAATAAATATCGGCAGAGTAAATACTGCAAATTTGTGCCACCTACTAAAACATGAAAATGTGCAAAGTATAAAATAACATACTTGTGTAAAAACTAGATTGAGACAGCGGGTATGTTCATAGTGGTACAGTTAGTCATTGTTAAAACAGTGTCTACAAATAGGTATGACAATCTTCCCCTGCGTTAAGACCATTTGGAGTCTTAGTATCCAATAAGATGATGTGCCTGGTCTCTAACCTACGCAATAGCAACTCTCTATCCCTACCTCTTCTTTGTGGTGGTACCATGTCAATGACAAAGTATTTCAATCCAGCTGGAATTTTTCGCATGTGACTCCTCAAAGTGCCTCGCAACCGGGTACTCAGTATCCCCGTTGGTAATGGCCCTTAGGTGCTGCAGAATGCATTTGTATACCTGTGGTCTCGTGCTACCGATGTAGCGCAGACCACAGGGGCATTCCAGCACATATACTGCGTACTCAGTGCGGCATGTTAATTGGTACTTTATTAATGTGACCTATTCTTAGGACACCCCCGCGCCGCACGGCCACCAGCTGTAGCATGTGCTCCCCGCCTGCCGCTGCCCTCAGCCTCGCTGAGCCTGCCTGCTGACCACGCCCCGCCGTCGCTCGGTGTGGTCTCCTGCGTTAACTGTGTTTTCTCTTTAACTATCTGTTTCCTTGTTGCCTAATTTAGGCATGTTGCCCCTATTGCCTGTGTTTGTGTGCCCCCCTGTGCTGTTTTTCCCTGTAGTGCCCCCTGCGCCCACCCGCCCCGCTCCCCGCTCCCCGCTCCCGCCTCCCAGCTGCTCCTCCCTCCCTCGCACTTGGCCATAAATGGCGACCGTGCGCACGCGCAGTGTTGACGCGCAGCGGGCGCGCCGATTGTGCACCAA
This sequence comes from Lissotriton vulgaris, assembly GCF_964263255.1. NCBI lineage: Eukaryota > Metazoa > Chordata > Amphibia > Caudata > Salamandridae > Lissotriton > Lissotriton vulgaris. Next base: position 766,620,435 of record NC_141695.1, on the reverse strand, counting down.
AGGCGCACCAAAGGTAAGCCCGTCTGCACCCATCCACGCCTGGACCGCGCCCAGCGCCCGGACCCCTTGCCCCCGCAGACACCAGCCCACCTGCCGGACCTACGACGCCACCGAACTCTACGCACTCAACTTCGGTCGCATCCCCGGATGCTACCGAGCCACCCCGAGACGCACCCACGGACCCTTCAGCTGCCACTCCTGCAAGTGCTCCTGCATCCGGTCCTGCACCGCACCCGCACCCACCAAGCCGAGCACCAGCAGCAACCACCTGAAGTGCATCCTGCTCAACACCCGCTCCGTCCACAGACATGCCGTAGAGCTCTGGAACCTACTCGACACAACATCACCAGACTTCGCCTTCCTCACGGAAACATGGATGAACGCCTCCTCAGCACCCAACATCGCCATCGCCATCCCGGACGGATACAAAATCACCCAGAGGGACCGCGGCAATCAGACCGGAGGAGGCATCGCAATCATCCACAGGAACACCATCCGCATCACGACCAACACCGACGACACCCCCACCCTCGCAACCGCCGAACACCTGCACTTCCAGATCCACACCGACCCCAAGACCACCCTCAGAGGCACCCTCATCTACAGACCCCCGGGACCACGCACACAATTCAGTGAAGACATCGCCGACTTCATCAGCCCGCACGCCCTCCCCTCCGCTGACTACATCCTCCTCAGGGACCTCAACTTCCACCTGGAGAACAACAACGACCGCAACACCACCACCCTGCTGGACAACCTCAGTCTCAAGCAGCAGGTGACCACCCCCACCCTCTACGCCGGACACACACTCGACCCCGTCTTCTCATCCAGCAAGGACATCGCCTTCAGCCACGCCACCAGACTCCACTGGACGGACCACAGCTGCATCCACTTCAGCTTCAAAAAGAACACGATCCACCACCACCTGCAACAGGTTGCATGCAGAAGCTGGAACAGGATCACAGCCGACCAGCTCGCCGCATACCTGTGCCAGGACCCCCCCGCCAGCTCAGCGAACCCCAGCCAGGCCGCCAACAACCTCACGAAGTGGATCAGCAACTGCGCAGACGACCTCGCCCCCCTGAGGACCCTGCCTAGCAGACCCGGCAGTAAGAAAGCACCATGGTTCACCGACGAACTCAAGAGCTCCAAGAAGAACTGCCGAGCCCTCAAGAGAGCCTGGCGCAGAGACCCAACACCAGACAACATGACCACCCTCAAGCTCGCCACTCGAAAACACCACCAACTGATCCACACCACCAAGAAAACCACATTCAAGGAACGAGTGGACAACAACGCACACAACAGCAAGGAACTGTTCAACATCGTCAAAGCACTCTCCAACCCCAACGCCGGAAACAACGACATCACCCCATCACAAGACCTCTGCAACTCCCTCGCCTCCTACTTCCACAACAAGATCGCAGACATACACAACAGCTTCATCACACAGCCAACGCCCCCCACGACCGCACCTGCACCCCCCGCCACCACCCTCCGTGCCTGGACCCCGATCAACACCGAAGAAACCCGTCGCACGATGAACTCCATCCACTCCGGATCTCCAACCGACCCCTGCCCGCACCACGTCTTCAACAAGGCCGACGCTGTCATCGCACCCCACCTGCGGGACATCATCAACACCTCCTTCGACACGCCACCTTCCCGGAGAGCTGGAAGCACGCCGAACTCAGCGCTCTACTGAAGAAACCATCAGCGGACCCCACCGAACTCAAAAACTACCGCCCCATCTCGCTCCTCCCGTTTCCGGCCAAAGTCATCGAGAAGACCGTCAACAAGCAGCTGGCCGCCTTCCTCGAGACGAACGGATCCCTTGAACGCTCGCAGTCTGGCTTCCGGGCCAACCACAGCACCGAGAAAGCCCTCATCGCCGCCACTGATGACATCCGAACCCTGCTCGACAACGGGGAAACAGCGGCCCTCATCCTCTTGGACCTTTCCGCGGCATTCGACACTGTCTGCCACCGCACCCTAGTGCAGCGCCTCTGCAATGTCGGAATCCAGGAGAAGGCACTAGAATGGATCATCTCCTTCCTCGCCAGAAGAACTCAGAGAGTCCGCCTCCCCCCGTTCAGATCAGAAGCCACCGAAGTCATCTGCGGCGTTCCTCAAGGCTCCTCGTTCAGCCCCACCCTCTTCAATGTCTACATGGGCCCCCTTGCGGCCATCGCACGCCAACACAACCTCAACATCATCTCTTACGCCGACGACACCCAGCTGATCCTCTCCCTCACCAATGACCCCGCCACCACCAGAGCCAACCTACATGAAGGGATGACAGACGTAGCCGAGTGGATGATGAACAGCCGCCTGAAGCTGAACTCGGACAAGACGGAGTTCCTCATCCTGGGCTCCTCGCCCTCCGCCTGGGACGACTCCTGGTGGCCCCCTGCCCTGGGCAGCGCACCCAAACCGACAGACCACGCACGCAACCTGGGCTTCATCCTGGACTCCTCCCTCTCCATGACCAGACAAGTCAATGCCGTCTCCTCGTCGTGCTTCAACATCCTGCGCATGCTACGTAAGATCTTCCGGTGGATCCCCACCGAGACCAGAAAGACGGTTACCCAGGCCCTCGTCACCAGCCGACTGGACTACCGCAACTCCCTCTACGCCGGAACCACTGCCAAACTCCAGAAGAGACTCCAGCGGATCCAGAACACCTCAGCAAGACTCATCCTCGACATCCCCCGACACAGCCACATCTCCGGACACCTGAGAGACCTACACTGGCTCCCGGTCAACAAGAGAATCACCTTCCGTCTCCTCACCCACGCACACAAAGCCCTACACAACCAAGGCCCAAGATACCTCAACAGCTGCCTCAACTTCTACACTCCCAAACGTCAGCATCGATCGACCAGCCATGCCCTCGCCCCCGCATCCGAAGAGTCAACACAGGAGGAAGGTCCTTCTCCAAACTGGCCGCCAAGACTTGGAACTCCCTCCCGACCCACCTCCGCCTGACCCAAGACCACCTCGCCTTCAGGAAGCAACTCAAGACCTGGCTGTTCGAGCAGTAGCGGACCCCCCTCCCCAAGCGCCTTGAGACCCTCCGGGTGAGTAGTGCGCTATATAAATGCTTGATTGATTGATTGATTACTGAACGGAGTTATATATTCTTTCTTGCTAACTCCATTCTTACATGCTTTGCATGAAGAGCACTGAAGAAAACCTTTATTTGAGTCCAACCACGAGCCCGTGGTCCGGATCTCAGGACTGCTAGATACTAAACAGTTCCCCATTGTTTTAGCTCTTTTGTAGGCTATTCTTGGAGTGCCCTTAATCTGTCCACTTAATACTGGGTCACTAGAAATAAGTGTCCAGTTGCGTTTGACAATGTTTCTAATAATCAAATGTTGATTATTGAAAGTTAAAATAAGTCGGGTGTCATTGTCAGCAACTGTGGATGTATTGTTTCTGCTTTGCGTACAGGTAGACAACAAAGATGTTCTATCATAAGAATTAGCTCTTACGATGGCTTTGTCAATTATTTCATTGGAATAACCTCTTTGTAGGAATCTAACCTTACAAGCTGCTTGGGCCTCTGTGCAATCAATATCTGCACTACAAATCCTCCTAATTCGGAGCATTTCCAGATAAGGAATGCTTCTTATGAGGTGACTCGGACGGTGGCTGCCCGCATGCAAGACACTATTGCCTGCAGTTGGTTTGCGGTATAGCTTAGTTTCTAGTTTCCCCCCACAAGGGAAAACCTCTACATCTAGGAAACATACTGAGTTGTCACTGATTTGGGCTGTGAACTGTAAGTTAAGATCATTGATATTTAAATTCTCAATGAATTCCACTGCCTCATTATGTGACCCATCCCAAATTATAAAGAGGTCATCGATGTATCTTAGCCATCTTATAATCTTGGTATTCATGATGTCCCTGAACTTGGGCGTGAGGACCTGTTCCTCCCAGTAGCCCATGTGTAAACAGGCGTAACTGGGAGAGAAACAGGCCCCCATCGCCACACCCCTTATTTGTTGGAATAGTTGTTTACCAAATAAGAAAAAGTTGTTTTCCAGGCACAGTGTGATCATTGCAATAATCATACAGGTATGGCCATTTAGACATTTGGGTCTGGAACTCAAGAAATGCTGTGCTGCTCTCAGCCCATCATTATGAACAATGCTAGTGTACAGTGAAGTCACATCTAGTGAAATTAATAGATAAATTTGTTTCCACTGCACATTGTTAATCCTGCTCAAAAAATCTCCTGTGTCTAGCACAAATGACGGAAGTGATCTAACAAAGTCTTGCAAGAAAAAGTCAACATACTTGCTAACATTTTCAAGTATACTATTGCAAGCAGAAATGATTGGACGGCCCGGCGGTGCAGATCTATCCTTGTGGATTTTGGGAATTAAATAGGCAACTCGCATTACAGGATTTTCCTTCTTCATGAATTTAAATTCATCCATGGTTATAATGCCAGTGTTCCTCCAAGCCATCAATTTGTAATAGATATCACAATTCGCTTGCTATACGTGGTTGGCATCCGTCCGTCGGTAGCATGTTCGATCATTTAGTTGCCCCATCGCCACCTCCATGTACATTGTGCGGGGCCATAAAACGACATTTCCTCCTTTGTCAGATTGTCTTATGATTACATTGGTGTTCTTTTGCAATTTTTTGATCAATTGATGATATTCAAAGTCACGATAGTGATGTTTTTTAGAAAAAGTGCCACGTTTAAGAAAAAGTGCTCCTAGTTCTTGGGAAACTCTATCATGAAATAAATCGATGTTGTCTTTTATCATCAGTGGACAAAATTTTGACTTGGGTCTGAAATTAGTAGTTATGGTGGAAACATTGATGCCCGGGCCCGGGCTGGATGAAGTCAAATTGAGGTCGTCACCCATATCAAGTAATTCCTGTACCAAAATCGAGTCATCTGTATGTGCAGACAGCGGCTGAGTTCCCTGCACTACCTCTGTAGACGATGGTCGTCGGTTGTGTAAACTGAAGTATTTGCGCAATTTGAGCTTGCTCACATATTTAAACAACTCAATTTTGGTTCCTGCATAGTCGAAATTGGACTTGGCGCTGTAAGATAGACCCAATGAAAGTATGGAGATTTCTTTGGGGGTTAGTTGCACATCAGTAAGGTTGACAACAGTTTGTGATAACTCAGATCCCTGACTTATCTGCGGTTCCATTTCTCGCGCGTATTTCTTGGCGTGTTCATTGCCCCTCAGTTGTTTGTTGCAGCGCCTCCTTGCTGCCGGCTTTTTGTTGGCATTTTGTTTGTGTTTACATTTTTGGCACCAGAGCGAAGGGTCTGCTTGCGATCCTGCTGAACCACCTCTAACTCCTCTGCTGGAGTAAATTTTTGAAACCCCGCCCTCCGTGCTCTTGCCAACTCATTGTCAGACTCAGTGTCTATATTAGAGCTGCCTTCTGAGACGGAAGAAACTTCAGCCCCTTTTGCCCCCGTCATGGGTGCTGGTTGAGACAACTGTCTTACAGGTGGTGCTTTGCTGATTGGTCCTGTCTGCGATGTTTTCAGCCGATCGTATTTTTTGGCGAATGTAAAAATTTGGCCATGATCATAATCAAGGCGGTCCCGTTGGAACTTGTATGCCTTGCGCCGCTTGATCACATCTTCTTCCCTTTTTAATCGAACCACCATATCATCTCGGTATTTAGTCTTTAGCGGTCAGTCTGGCAATTGCTCAATCTCTTTGTTAAGTCTATCTATTTCTGTCAACAGTTTAGCTCTGTCAGTTTCCGCATATTTGATAAGTATTGTCATTAATTTCTTTGACGACTCCAAATTGCATTCAGCCCAATCAGCTAACATACAAGGGTCGGGGTTCTCATATGACGGGGCGAGCATGATCCTTAACCCACGAGGAACCCTGCCGACCTCCAGATAGCCGGTTAATGAACAATGTTCCCACCACTTGGACTGTTCGGCTTTGATAGCCTTCTCTAAAGCCTTAAATAGATCTTTCATATTGCTTTGTGAATCTTGTTGGGGGACTGCCAATGCTCCAACTGTACTTTCCCCAGCCGGGGAGTCCGTGAACATACTCCTTGCTGCCTCAACTCGTCCCTGCAACGTGTCGGCAGACATGGCGTTCAGTTCTGTGAGCTTAAGAATATTAAGTTACGTTATTCCGTTAATAAAAGTAGTGTCCGTAATGGAAAACGAGCACACTCCGCTCGGGACCTACTTTGGAGCTCCATTGGTTTCCAGGTACTGGCAGCGCAGTTCGAGTCTCGGATCAGCACTCGCCGACGAACGCCGACAGACGCTGACCTCCAAACCGGAACTGCTCCGTCACCTTCCCTGGTACCCGTCCGGAACTTCCTCACTCCCGGGGCAATTTGGTTACTCCTCACGAAGTGCAAAAAGGGGATCCCAACAGGCATCGCTGCTTCTTACCGGAGAGCCCAGATGCGGAGGGGTTCGCCAATTCAAGGGAAGCAATCCCAGAAATATTTTCGGCATACGAAAGTCTCCAGCAGTTCTGCAGGTAAATAGACGAGACAAACCCAAAGACTGGTGCTGATTTTTTATTTAGTTCTCCACCACACCACCATTACGCATTTCGGGCCAAACAAGTCCTTGATCACATGACAACGTGTAGGGGCGTATTTGCTCCTTTTAAAGTGCTAGTGCCATAGTATTGCTATCATAGACATAGAAAACAAATTGCCTTAAATAATAAGTGCTTGAATGCAGTAATGCACATAATACATAACAGTTATATATATATATATATGTCTGTTTATAGTTAGGACCTACTTTCCATAGGAAATCCACAACATTCTATTTGGCATAACTTTGGCGCCAGTGGACGAATCTTCGCGAATTTCTCCAAGAAAATGGCCTGCTAGGATCCCCTCCTTCCCTGGAAGTTTGGGGGTGATTCGTCAAGTGGGGCCAAGAAAAAAGGGGGGTCCCAAAACGTGTTTTCCCCATGCAATTTTCCATTGGGCCCTTTAGCCAGGGCTACAGCCCGAACGGCTGAACCAAATTAAACCAAATTTGGCAGAGAGGTAGAGTTTGGTTCGCAGATTGTGCTGGAGTTCTTGATGGCTCTGGGGACCACCATCTCTCAAGGCCGACTCCTGCAGTGTCCTGGGGTGCCTACCCACGGGACACTGCTGTTTGCTATGGTAGGACGGGAGTACCGCGGCTCCCACTTTAGCACAGCAAACAGGTTTCCTTTTTGAAAGAGAGAGCAAGTTAATCTGCTGTCTCTTTCAAGTAGGAAAGCAGATTGCTTTTCGTTAGAGAGAGCAGCATGTAATCTGCTCTCTCTGAGAAAGCAATGCCGGCTCTCGAAGGACGCGGGGAGCCGGCTGGGACCGTGGGGGCATTGGGGTTCCCCCCACTGTCCCCAATGTTATTTTTTGAGTCCCGGGGGATGGGGTACCTTTGCAGCTCCTTAAACATTCATACATATCATTTCTGCAAAATCTTTTTTTGTGTTGGGGAACAGAGTATTACTCCAGTGACTTTGTCATCCATGTATCTTTTTTACTTTTTCTTTATTTGAATTCCATTTTATTTACAGTATGTTTCTACCTCTCTTCAGAATGAGTTCCACAGCGTAGCGTCCGTTGCAGTGTTCTTAAACTTTTTGTTCTATTGCTGAATTACCAGTTTGTGTTCAAGATTCAATGTCCTATTTGTGTAGCTTTTCTTTGTGTATCTTTTGTGCAGCTTTCTTTTGTGTATGTTCTTTTGTATCTGACTTTGTTTATTCAGTGCTTCATCCAGTGTTCTGAATATAGTAGTACATCTGTAGACATGTAGTTTACTCCTTTCCTTTGCCTCCCTCAACCTTAATTGACAACATAATGGGGTGAGTCAAACTAAGGCACTGCTGTTGTCACTGTTTTAAGTTTGCAACACAGTAGGTAGGATAAATAAATAAATAATGCACTTGACACAATGCAGAGTGACATTGTATTTATTGTATTTAATTTTCAAATGTTTTCAAAATATTATACACTCATGTACAAAATATTGTTGCTTTATTTGCAAGATAATTATTTAATATAATTCATATGAATCACCACATATGCTGATGTTACAGTAAAGATAAAATGAAGTGTTTATGTTTTTGTACAAGGACCTACAAAATAAGAAATTCAGTATGGAAAATCAACAAAACAATTTGGAAGACGGTTTCGAGATTAGTCACAGTGTCATAGAAGAGCTGAACATACTTTTTACAAGTAGCGAGAATGAAGAGGAAGATATAAATGCTGCAGATATCAGCTGTGCTTTCCTAGACTAAACCTTAGATGCTGATTTTGTGGAAGCATTAGATGACATCAAGCATGATCATATGACTTTTGAAATTGATAATCAGGAATATGAAATACATGATGAAATTATTTTAGTAGCTCTATTATATTATGAGATGTTATAAGAATACATTTATTAAAATGGTTTGAGACATTCTTCTTTCAGAATTGTAAATATTCAGCTAGTACTGAAGTACTCATGTTGCAAAGTGGGCCTTAGGGCATGGACTGCTTCAAACCCCTGTAGACTATGTATGCACTCTTCCATGCACCGGCAAATTTGTCTTTTAACCTTCAGTTGCCCAGTCTGTTTCCTTACACTACCAGGAAACAATATCACACTTCTAGAAAGGCAGCAAGTGTGTAAATTTCTTACTGCCTTTGGCTGGGGTAGTTGTTACAACAAAAAGGCTCAAAAAAGGGCCTGCACTTTGAATACGAATATGAAATAGAAGAATACTTGATAACCATAGCCAAGAAAGGCAGCAAGTTGATGTGTGTATGGTGTGTTGATTAAGTGGAAGATGAATAATGTAAAAAATAAGAAAGGCTGCAAGTGTGCAAATTACCCAGTGCCTTTAGTTGGGGAAGTAGTTAGAACAAAAAGGCTCAATAAAGGGCCTTGACTTTGAATCAGAATAAGACATTGAACAATAATTAATAACCCCAGCCAAGAAAGGAAGCAAGAGTGCAAATTTCCCACTGCCTTTTGCCGGGGTAGTTGTTACAGCAAAAAAGCTCGATACATGTCTAATGACTAATGTTGAGGATAGCGATGCTCCTGTTTCCTGTTTTTTATGAGGTTGATAGACTGTTTCACGTAATACAACATTTCATTGCAATAAATGCATAGAAATGTAAGTTTACCGAAATCAAGATCAATATGTGAGTATGGACTGCTTGCCGAAGATGCTGTTGCAGGAGTTGATGTGCTTGGTGCAGCAGCAAGTGGGTTGTTCTGCAATCTATGTGTTGCAGCTCAAGCAAAGTTATTGTTGTGCAAGTTCTTTACCTGTCGCACTATGTTTGCTGTGCCAAAAGGAGTATTATTTGGATGGATCACCCCTTGAAACAGTTGTTTGGCAAATTTTACAGTTTACTTTTGGAGCATTAACCTTCGGCTGGGGTAGTAGCCACAACAAAAAGGCTTGATAAAGGGCCTTGACTTTGAATCAGAGTATGGAATTGAAGAATAATTGATAACACCAGTTAAAAAAGGCAGCAAGTAAGTGTGTGTATGGTGTGTTCATTGAATGGAATATGAATAAGGTAACAAGTAAGAAAGGCTGCAGATGCGCAAAGCAACCAGTGCCTTATCAGGGAAGTAGATCTTTAGATACCCAGCTCATTACACAGACTGTGCGTTGTAAGAAAGGATGCAAGTGTGGAAATTACCCACTGCTATTCACAGGAAGTAGTTACCAAGAAGGTTGAATAAAGGGTCGGCACTTTGAATTTGTATTACAAGAAGAAGAATTGATAGCCCCAGCCAAGAAAGGCTGCAAGTAGGTGTGTGTATGTGTGGATGATGTGTTGATTGAGTGGAAGGTGAATTAGGTGAAAAATAAGAAAAGCTGCAAATGTGCAAATTACCCAGTGCCTTCAGCCGGGGAAGTAGTTACAACAAAAAAGGCTCGATAAAGGGTCCTTGAGTTTGAACAGTATTTGAAATTGAATAATAATGGATAACCCCAGGCAAGAAAGGCAGCAAGTGTGCAAATTTCCCACTGCCTTTGGCCGGGGTAGTAGCTACAACAAAAAGGCTCGATAAAGGGCCTTGACTTTGAATCAGAATATGAAATTGAACAATAATTGATAACCCCAGCCATGAAAAGCAGCTAGTGTGCATATTTCCCGGTGCCTTCGGCTGGGGTAGTTGTTACAACAAAAAAGCTTGATAAATGTCTAACTACTAATGTTGAGGATAGCGATGCTCCTGTATCCTGTTTTTTATGAGGTTGATAGACTGTTTCACGTAAAATAAAAGATCATGAGCACCATTTTACAAGTTACTAACGGAGTATTAATGTTTTTTTGCCCTTCAGGGAAAGTAAATAACTTCCAAATTAGAGCTTCTTTTTTCTTCTTTGGAGGCTCTTACCGAAAGAAATCTCCTTCTGAAGAATAGGTGGAAGATGAGTCTATTGCTGTTATTATGGTTATTTTTCTTCTATTTGACAGGATTCTCAGAAGAGATTATTCTTGTTTGAAAGTCAAAGTAGAATGAATAAAATGGGAGGGACCTTTCAACAGTTGGTATAGGATGTGTTATAAACCAATACAGTACAATACATATACTTTCTGGCTCTTTTTCAGTTAAATATTCAAGTTGTTGTACAGATTTAAGTACTCAATTTTGTGTTGCAGCAAGACCTAGACTCACTTAAAAGATTCTTTTAGATTAGGAGTAAATATTTGCAGATGATAAGCCATTATCATATGTATTTGAGGAGCACCTCTTGCTTGATACTCCTTTATCCAAAAGAAATCCAAAACCTCTCCAGAGGAGGATTTTTTTTATTGGTGATTAAAGACATCATAGCTTTAAATCTATGATTGAAATACCTGCATACATTAATTGGATCCAAAGGGCACAATTCTCCAGGTATCTTGTATTTAATATTTAGTATATTTGGATTTGCTTTGCGAATAAATTGAAGTAAATCATTCCAAGCATTTCATCGGAGTATAGATTAAGGAAACATGTAGGAGTTTCTAAGTTCCTTAGCATACATTTAAGTTCTCTATGACAAAAGTTCCAGTACTTATTAGTATCATGGTGACATGCCATGAGATTAATTAGCTGAGATTCAAAAACATCTTTCTGTTGTTCTTCATCCATAAATTCCTTTGTCGAAACATTTTGCAGATGTACACCTGTTTCTAATATATGATTCACTGCATAGGAAAATGCAGACAAGCCACTCTCAAACAAAAGATGAAACAAATATGGAATACATTGTCGAAATCTTGGATCTTCTGCATAGAACCTTGATGTCCGGTATTCAGAATCAGGAATCTGCATAGCTCAGTCATCATATTGTTCTCCTTTTCCTATTGGAAACAACTGAGGGAAACAATGAGTTTCCAAGCCTTTTTCACATACACTAATGGGACTTCCCTTTGCTTCTTTCATTTGGAATAACTCTATAGTATTCTCCTTCACTTCTTTGGAATGAACTGGATGAATACTATAATGTTCGTAGATGTCTTCAGTTCTGGAGTCATCTTCTTTTTCAATTTGTCCAGATGTGGAATCTCTTCTTCAATAGTTATTTCTTCTTCTCCCATATATACAACTCTACTGACTGCAGAATAGACTGAAGACAGTTCTCAGCACGGATACTGAAGACAAATTTAGATCCAAAGCTGAATTCAAGTTGTGAACCCTGCTGTCCGCAGTGTAGATTGAAGGCTCTAGTGAGCACAGTTAAAGATGAATGCTATTTGTGACAATCCTTTACAAAATCGGAAGACATAGAATCCATTAGTCTCTCACTTAACTAAAGCAAGGCTGGATTCAATGTTTTCTGTAGTAGTGGCGCTCCTGGCATCAAGTTTTGAACTCTACTGACCACAGAATAGATTGAAGGCAGTTCTCAGCACAGATACTGAAGACACATTTAGATCCAAAGCTATATTCAAGTTGTGAACCCTGCTGTCTGCAGTGTAGATTGAATGCAGTTGTTGACACAAAGATCGATGAATACTATTTTGTCACAGTTAACAGAATCTGAGGACACAGTACAATTGTCTCTGCCCTAAATAAAGCAAGGCTGGATTCAATGCTGTCCTAAGTGTAGATGGAAAGCTGAATTCAAGTTGTGAACCTTGCTGTCCGCAGTGTAGATTGAAGGCCGCTCTCAAGCGGTGCGACTAGGGAACTTTATAGCTGCCAAATCCTCTATTTCTTGTGGGCTCCCGCAGGGATCCTCTCTCTCACCTCATCTATTTAATATTTATCTATTTCCCTTGATCCTGGCATTGAAAGAAATGAACACAGTCACCTTCAACTATGCTGATGACCTGCTGCTCCTGTTTACAATTGATGGCACCCCAAGTTCAGTCCCACAATTTCAAGAGACAATGCGGTTTATTCGTCAGTGGATGGATCAGAACCATCTTAAATTGAACCCAGACAAGAATGAACAGTTGCTGACTGGGAACAGCAGCAGGCTCTGGGGCCCTCATTATTGGCCGCCTGAATTAGGTAATCCACCGCAACTGGCCCCCCATGTACGTATTCTGGGGGTAACCATCGACAGGGACCTATTCCTGAAAGCACAGGTTGGGACAGTGGTTTCCACCTGTTCCTTTCAATTTCATAGGATAAAAAAGATTTGACGTATGTTCACTCACTCAGCACTGGTGCAGGTGGTGATTGCACTGGTGGTGTCCCATTTAGACTACGCTAACTCTATCTATCTGGGACTTCCATTCTTTCTATCCAAACGCCTCCAACTGGTCCAGAACCAAGCGGCAAGGTTGATTTTCCATCAACCCAAATGGCACTCGGCATCCTTCCTCCTGAAGATGAAGAAGTTACATTGTCTCCCTGTTGCTCAGAGATCATTTTTCAAATCAGGATGCCTGATATTTAAGTCACTATACTGCAACAGCCCCGCATTCATTAAAAAGTTAGTCTCTAGATATACCCCTTTACGTCCCCTGCGCTCTGCCCAACTTCAGCTGATGATGGTACCATCTTATAAACTCAAACGCCAAGGTGGATGTAGGTTTGCCTTTTTGGCTCCTAAACTCTGAAACGCATTACCCACCGAGATCAGAAGCTGTACAGATCTGATGTGCTTTAGGGGACTGCTGAAAACTTGGCTTTTCATGCAGGCCTACGCATAACGCCATCCGGGTCGCATCTCTTCAGTCATAGTGCCATGAAACCTCTTCGTGTAGGTGTGCTCTAGAAATAATTGCTAACATAACATAACATAACAAGGCTCTAGTGAGTACAGTTATAGATGAATGCTATTTGTGACATTCTTTTACAAAATCGGCAGACATAGAATCCATTAGTCTCTGTCTTAAATAAAGCAAGGCTGGATTCAATGTTTTCTGTAGTAGTGGTGCTCCTGGTATTAAGCTTTGAACTCTATTGACCACAGAATAGATTGAAGGCAGTTCTCCGCCCAGATACTGAAGACAAATTTAGATGGAAAACTCTATTCAATTTGTGAACCCTGCTGTCCGCAGTGTAGATTGAAAGCAGTTGTTGACACAAAGATCGATGAATGCTATTTTGTCACAGTTAACAGAATCTGAGGTCACAGTACAATTGTCTCTGCCTTAAATAAAGCAAGGCTGGATTCAATGCTGTCCTTGGTGTAGATGGATAGCTGAATTCAAGTTGTGAACCCTGCTGTCCGCAGTGTAGATTGAAGGCTCTAGTGAGTACAGTTATAGATGAATGCTATTTGTGATATTCTTTTACAAAATCGGAAGACAAAATCCATTAGTCTCTGTCTTAAATAAAGCAAGGCTGGATTCAATGTTGTCTGTTCTAGTGGCGCTCTTGGTATTAAGTTTTGAACTCTACTGACCACAGAATAGATTGAAGGCAGTTCTAAGCACAGATACTGAAGAGAAATTTAGATGCAAAGCTCAATTCAAGTTGTGAACCCTGCTGTCCGCAGTGTAGATGGAAGGCAGTTGTTGACACAAAGATTGATGAATGCTATTTTGTCACAGTTAACAGAATCTGAGGACACAGTACAATTGTCTCTGCCTTAAATAAAGCAAGGCTGGATTCAATGCTGTCCTTAGTGTAGATGGAAAGCTGAATTCAAGTTGTGAACCTTGCTGTCCGCAGTGTAGATTAAAGGCTCTAGTGAGCACAGATATAGATGAATGCTATTTGTCACATTCTTTTACAAAATCAGAAGATACAGAATCCATTAATGTCTACGTTAAATAAAGCAAGGCTGGATTCAATGTTTTTGTAGTAGTGGCACTCCTGGTATCAAGTTTTGAACTCTACTGACCGCAGAATAGATTGAAGGCAGTTCTAAGCACAGATACTGAAGCCAATTTAAGATCCAAAGCTGAATTCAAGTTGTGAACCCTGCTGTCTGCAGTGTAGATTGAAGGCAGTTGTTGACACAAAGATCGATGAATGCTATTTTGTCACAGTTAACAGAATTTGTGGACACAGTACAATTGAGTCTGCCTTACATAACTCAAGGCTAATTTGAATGCTGTCCATAGTGTAGATGTAATGCTGAATTGAAGTTATGAACCCTGCTGTCTGTAATGTATGTTATGTTATGTTATGTTATGTTATCACCCAGGGGTATCTAAGCGCTAATGTATATCGAAGGTTCTACTCGACAGAAATATCGATGAATGCTATTTTGTACAGTTAACAGAATCTGAGGACATAGTACAATTGTCTCTGCCTTAAATACATTGAGACTAATATGTCATACTCTGTTTTAAGAATTTGCTGCATTCATGAATGCACAAAGGCAAGCATTAAGTTTGATACCATGCTTACGTCATCAATAATGAGAAGTTTCATTTTCTTCAAGAGTCTTCACAACAAGCTTCTCCAGATAGCGTGTGGTATTTCAATTTGTTGTCATGCTCCACAGGTAGTATGAGTAAACAATGTAATGTAGCATTGGTAATGTTAACATTTGGTCGTATTTTGAATATAAGGAATTTATTACACATATGCGACAAGCAAATGATGCTGATTATGGAACTATTCTACAAGATATAAGAATTGGAAAAATGACTGAATATGGCGAAGAATTTTTACAAAGACGATTACTTTCCAATTTGTTTCTAAATGAAAATATTGTTCCCGAGCTTGTAGCTACTTTTAGAGTAATTGATAACCCTAGCCAAGAAATGAGCTAGTGTGTAAATTTGCTACTGCTTTCGGCCGGGGTATTAGCTACAACAAAAAGGCTCGATAAAGGGCCTTGACTTTGAATCAGAATATGAAATTGAACAATAATTGATAACCCCAGCCAAGAAAGGCAGTAAGTTGGGGTGTGTATGTGTAGATGATGTGTTGTAAGGGAAGTGGATCTTTGGATGCCTAGCTAATTACACAGACTGTGCGTCGGATTTCACAGTGGGAGCCTGAGAAATGGCTACCACATCGAAGCAAGCAATGTAAGTGCACTGCGTTCCCACTGTGGGCAGTAGGGTTGAAAAATTAAAACACCGGGCCCATTTCAGGGACTCTGCTTTGAATTAGAATAATACTTGGCAAAGGCAGTAAGAAAGTTAGCAGGTAGGTGTGTTTCAGGTAGTGGATGCAGAATAAGGTGAAAAGGAAGAAAGGTAGCAGATGCGGAAACAACGCACTGTTTTGTAAAGGAAATGGGTGTTTGGTTTTCCAGTCCATTACAGACTGTGAGTTGGATTCCGCAGTGGGAGCCTGAGAAACAAGTATCTCATGTAAGGAGTTAAGCAAGTGCACAAAGTACTCACACTGTGCAGTGGAAAGGACGCAAGAAAGGACGCAAGTGTGCAAATTACCCACTGCCATTCACTGGCAGTAGTTACCAAGAAGGTTCAATAAAGGGCTTGAACTTTGAATTACTTGAAAAATAATTGATAACCCCAGCCAAGAAAGGCAGTAAGTGTGCACATTTCCCACTGCCTTGGCTAGGGTAGTAGCTACAACAAAAAGGCTCCATAAAGGGCCTTGACTTTAAATCACAATGTGAAATTGAACAATAATTGATAACCCCAGCCATGAAAGGCAGCAAGTAAGTGTGTGTGTATGTGTGGAGGATTTGTTTATTGATTGGAAGATGAATAAGGTAAAATGTAAGAAAGTCTGCAGACGTGCAAAGTAACCACTGCTTTATCAGGGAAGTAGATCTTTGGATACCCAGCTCATTACACAGATTGTGCGTAGCAAGAAAGGATGCAAGTGTGGAAATTAACCACTGCTATTTATGGGAAGTAGTTAGTAAGAAGGCTAAATAAAGGGCCTTCACTTTGAATTTGTATTACAAGAAGAATAATTGATAACCCAGCCAAGAAAGGCAGCAAGTGTAGAAATTACTCACTGCCTTCGGCTGGGGTAGTTGATACAACAAAAAAGCTCCATAAAGGGCATGCACTTTGAATAGGAATATGAAAGTGAACAATAGTTCATAACTCCTGCGAAGTAATGCAGCAAGTGTGCAAATTTCCCACTGCTTTCTGCCAGGGCAGTATCTACATGAAAAAGGCTTGATAAAGGCACATGAGTTTGAATCAGAATATGAAATTCAAGAGTAATTGATAATCTCAGCCAAGAAAGACAGGAAGTGTGCAAATTTCCCACTGCCTTCGGCCGGGTTAGTAGCTACAACAAAAAGGTTCGATAAAGGGCCTGTATTTTGAATATGAATATGAAGTAGAAGAATATAGTTTTTAATCATAGCCAACAAAGGTAGAAAGTAGGTGTGTGTACGTGTATATGATGTGTTGATTGAGTGGAAGATAAATAATGTAAAAAAATAAGAAAGGCTGCAAGTGTGCAAATTACCCACTGCCATTCACGGGTAGTAGTTACCAAGAAGGCTCAATAAAGGGCCTGCACTTTGAATTTGTATTACAATAAGAATGATTGATAACCCCAGCCAAGAAAGGCAGAAAGGGTGCAATTTTCCTACTGCCTTCAGTTGGGGTTGTAGCTTCAACAAAAACGCTTGATAAAGGGCCTTGACGTTGAATCAGAATATGAAAATGAACAATAATCGATAACCCCAGCCAAGAAAGGCAGAAAGTGTGCTGATTTCCCACTGCCTTTTGCCGGGATAGTTGTTACAACAAAAAGGCTCAATAAAGGGCCTGCACTTTGATAACCATAGCCAAGAAAAGCAGCAAGTATGTGTGTGTACGTGTAGATGATGTGTTGATTGAGTGGAAGATGAATAATGTAAAAAATAAGAAAGGCTGCAAGTGTGGAAATTACCCACTGCCATTCACAGGAAGTAGTTACCAAGAAGGCTGAATAAACGGCCTGCATTTTGAATTTGAATTATTTGAAATATAATTGATACCCCTAGCCAAGAAAGGCAGCAAGTGTGCAAATTTCCCACTGCCTTCGGACAGGGTAGTAGCTTCAACAAAAAGGCTCGATAAAGGGGCTTGATTTTCAATCAGAATATGAAATTCAGGAATAATTGATAACCCCAGTCAAGAAAGGCAGCAAGTGTGCAAATTTCCGAATGGCTTCGGACGAGATAGTTCTTACAACAAAAAAGCTTGATAAATGTCTAATAACTAATGTTGAGGACAGTGATGCTCCTGTTTCTTGTTTTTGAAGAGGTTGATAGACTGTTTCACGTAACACAAATGTTCATCACAATAAATGCATAGAAATTTAAGTTTACCAAAATCAAGATCAATATGTGAGTATGGACTGTTTGCTGAAGATGCTGTTGCAGCAATTGATGTGCTTGGTGCAGCAGCAAGTGGGTTATCCTGCAATCTCTGTGTTGCAGCTCAAGCAAAGTTGGGGTGCAATTTGTTTACGTGTTGCACTATATTTGCTGTGCCAAAGGAGTATTTTTTGGATTGATCACACCTTGAAAGAGTTGTCTGGCAAATTGTACATGTTACTAATGGTTGGTGTGTTTCAGTTAGTGTATGTCTGGTCTTCGATGGAATCTTTGAGGGACACATTAGGGCTTCCATAATACGGAAACACTTTGTACTTAGTGACATCTAATTCTATTGTATGTAGAACGTTTAAATTCTACATCCGCCTCAAGGACTAGTGGGAGGGAGGCATTTTAAAGTGTTTCACAGGTTACACTACATGTTTCCATGCAGCCAAATAAAACTTAGCATGGTTAGTTCTTATGATAATCCGGACACAACACTACATCGCAGAAGTATTGAAAACATCTAATTAAACATCTGGCATACTATCACATGCTTAGTTTAAGATATACATTTTGTACATTTTATATACATTTTGGACATTTGTAAGCAATAAAAGGTAACTAGGATGTTACATTTTGTTTGATACATTTAAGGTGGACTCATCTGCTGCATTCGAAACATTGGGCCTGTTGGGAAGATAGTGAAAAGTAACTTGTTATTAACATTGTATTATTTAAAGGTCAATAGCTTTTTGAAAAGAAAACTTTATATGTATTTACATAGTAAATATAGTAATCTCTCAAAATTCAGTGGAAAAGTGGGAATGAGTTTATAATTATGAAGGGTGCATAGCCAGTTAAGCAACATGGCGGACGTAACTCTGAAAAGACCCTTGCAAATGGCTCAGTTATCTTAGTCATACTATCATAGAGTCTGCATCAGACGAATGTTAACTGGAGACTTCATGCCTCCAAAACAGCCCAACAACTTATATCACTTAATTTTGATCTTCAGCATCTACAATCATTGAGGGTACTTACCATTACATTTTGCATATAATTTGAAGTATCTTGGTTCCAGACACCACAATACTTTTCAACAGACTCTAAATGTAAAAAAAGATGTATTAGCACATCATAACAGCAATGCTAACAATTCAAAAATTATTTTGCAATATATCATGTATGATTCTAGGGGCCTGATTTAGGTGGCCCAATACCGATCGGTAACGGCCAAAAATACCGATTTTCGGCCCTTACTGAGCGGTATCCAGCCATCGGGATGTAGGAGCATGAAATCCGTCTGAATCGGTATTTATACCGAATCGGTATAGATACCTAATCGGTAATAAACCGAATCGGAAATACACCGATTCGGTAAAAGAACGAATCGCTTACATACCGATTCGGTAAATATACCGAATCGGACCATGTACCGAATCGGTAGATATACCGAATCGGTAAATAGTCCGAATCGAACCATCTACCGAATAGGTAGAGTTACAGAATCTGTAAATTACCGAATCTGACAGGCCAAAACTCTGATAGAGATGTAGGGAAGCACAGAAATACAATTTTGCCTCCAAATCGGTATTTCAAAATCGGTATTTACCATGGATTTGAATCAGGTGGTAACCAAGTGCAACCTATAAAATGAGACCCAAACTGCAATGCAACTTGCAGGATGGCGGCATTTTATGTTATTGCAAGGCGGCTACGGCTACAGCAGGAAGGAAAGAGGGAATGGCAAAGAGAGGAACAGGTCTACAGACAGAGGATCACCCTGTTCATGCTCACAGAGGCAGAGATCCTACAGAGGTACAGGCTGGACTCAGACACCATTCTGGAACTCATCAGGGACCTCAAACCACTGTTGGACCACCCCACCCCAAGGGCACACGCCATCCCAACGCACGTGCAGGTGCTATGCAGCCTACACCTTCTTGCCTCTGGCAGCTATCAAAGTGCAGTTGCTGCGGTAGGAGGGGTGACCCAGAGCCGCCTGTCAAGGTTTTTCAACAAATTCCTTGACGCCATGATACAGAGGATGGACCAATACATTTCTTTCCCTGCAACCCATGCGGAACTGGTACAAACAAAAGCAGACTTTTACCAGATGGCACGATTCCCCCACATCATCGGCTGCATTGATGGCACGCACATTCCGATTTGCCCCCCTGCTGACACAGAATACATATACCGCAATAGGAAGTCTACGCACACCATCATTGTGCAGGTGATCTGCAATGCTAAGTGCACCATCACAGACCTGGTAGCAAAATTCCCAGGGAGTACACACGACTCCTACATTTTCCAAAACAGCGGCATCTATGCACGGCTGACGGCTGGGGAATTTGGTGAAGGATGCCTCCTAGGTGAAACACATCATCAGACCCCCATAATAAAATGTAGCACTGTGAAGTACATGTATGCATGTGAATAATGTTACCCCTTTTCCTTCTAGGCGACAGTGCATATGCCCTCCGCTCATTCATACTCACCCCCTACCTCAACCCCTCTACACCCAGCCAAAGGAGGTATAATCGGGCCCGCAAAAGCACAAGGAATGTAGTAGAACGGACCTTTGGCATCTGGAAAAGCAGGTTCAGATGCTTGCACAAGAGTGGAGGTGCAAGGCAGTATACCCCCATCACCTGCTGCAAGATCATTGCTGTCTGTGCAATGTTGCACAACCTTGCGGTAAAGAAGGGCACTGAGGTGGAGTTGTCAGACTACGAGGACCATGACGACGACGTTGCTGTGCCACAAACACTACCTGCTGGGGTGTCTACACCAAGTAATGGCAGATACAGACATGAGGAGATAACAGAAAACTATTTCTGAGTGAGTACAGATGCACAGACAGGTCATGGATGTGAAGAATTTTTTTTTTAATAATGTTGGCACAACGTTTCAGCACTGATGTGCAACAAATTAAATAACTACAGTAAAGGTGGGGAATGGAAATGGGCCGGGTTGCCTCACCCACCCTGGCAGTCTCACTTCCTGCTGCGCTTTGCTGAACCACTGGGATGTGGCTCCCCCCTTCTGCATGTCCGGCTGCCTCAGCGGAGCGCCTGGTGCTCCGGCGCGGCTCAGACACAGCGCTGGCCAGGCTGCTGCGGCTGCTGCTGTCCCCAGCCTCGGCCACGTCCAGAGCAGGATTCACCACCGTGTTGGAGATGATGAGGGCCTCCATGGCAGTGGTGATGCGGGCCATGCCCCTGGTCACCTCTGCAGTGTTCTGAGTGAGTTAGTCTTCCATATTTGCCCCTCGGCGGCATAGCAGGGCGGTTGCTGCGGCAAGCCGGTTGATTGCCCGGTTTTGTACACGCGCATCCCTGCGCCCAGTGTGCTCATGCTCCTCCATCTTGGCACACAGCTGTGTTATGGCAGTTGTCATGCGCCCCAGTCCTGTTGCTATTTCCCTGTTACTTGCCACGAAATTCACAAATCCCTTTGACATCTCCCCCATCTGCAGGTTGTGTTCCCGCAATTGGCGCTGGCAAGCCAGGATGGACTTGGCCTGCATCCGCTGGATCCGCACCATGCTCCCCTCAAGCCCTTGGAAGACGGTGCCCTCCCGTGCTGGTAAAGCACTGCTGGAAGTGCGTGGGCGGCGGCGATTGGTGCTGCCCTGCTGGGTGGCCTGCTGTGCCACAGGTGTCGCAGGTGTAGCTGCTGGTGCCTGACCCGCAGCTCCCTCCATGATGGTCAATGGGGCCACAATGATCCTCCTGGCAGGAGATGTGGCAGGTGCTGGCTGGGTCCGTGTGGGTGAGTTCTCCAGTGAGAACTGCAATGGGGGAGATAGTGACAGTAGGGGGGAGTGGGGAAATGAGAGGGTATGTCCTGGGTCATCCTCATTGGCCATGGCACTGCTGTCCTCCTCCTCCTCCTGTGAAGGAACCATGCTGCTTGGCCCTGCCACCGCACTGTCCGCTGTTGCTGGAGCTGTCGCTTGTGGAGCTGCTGCTCCACTGCCTGATGGTGCCCCTAGGTATAAAGAAGCATTTGTGAACTGAGTGCAAATGTCTTGCAGTCACTACAATAAAAACATTGCACATGTCATTTTCATTACTCTGAATCTATTTTTCAGTGCATTGCAGTTTAATGTGCACTGACATTTGTTCCTACATTTGCTGACTACATTTACCATGATGCATTGCTCATGTATGTTGCTAGCAGTACTGGGCTGTGGTTTGGCTGTGCATTGGGGCTAAAGGGGAGGTGTCTGGTAGGGTGTGTCATGCTGCGCATGCTTCTTACCTTTTGATGTAGCTCTGGCTGAGCTGTCCAGGTCCCCAACTCCCACCACACTCTCGGTCTCAATCGTTGTGGACACCAGTTCCTCCAGTTCAGTGAGGGGTGGCGCGGGGTTCCTGCCTCCACCTGTCAGACCTGCCTGCTTGTGCAGCTCCGCCAATTTCCTCTTTGTGAGGCTGCGTATATCATAAAACCTCTTCTTGAGGTCGTCCAGGCTCCTGGGGGTCACACCAACTGCATTGACCCTCTCACTGATGCCACTCCACAGTTTCCTCTTGGTGGACTCAGGGACTGTGAGGGACAGCCTCCCAAACAGCTGCCTGTGGACCCTCACCACCTCCTCCACCAATACTTGCAGCTCCATGCTGCTGAACTTGACCATGCGCTTGCGCTCAGCCTTCTGGCTCTCAGAGCTGCTTGCCATTTCCACTGTGATCTGGATTGTGCTACCACTCTCTCTGCTGCTAACTCTGAATGCTCAGCTCTGGCTGCCTCTCCAGAAAGTTCTAATGAGTTGCACCTGCCTGGGTAGCCACTCCCTGCTAGGGTGGGGGAGGGTGGTTCCACCTCATTGCCTGTTGTCATTAGTTTCACTTTTACTTGCTCGCCGATTCCGTATTTACCGAATCGGTATTTACCGAATCGGTATTTACCGATTCGGTAATTGCCGAATCGGTAAATACCGATTCGGTATTTACAATGCATTCCTATGGGCCTTTTGGCCCATAGGGTTGTATTGCCATTACCGATTCGGTATTTACCGATTCTGTATTTACCGATTCGGTTTCTACCGATTCGGTGAATACCGATTCGGTAAGTATCGAAACACGATACCGATTGTTTCCGATTCGGTATTTTACCGATTTTTTTTTTACTACATCTCATTTTCCGAATTCAAAATACCGATTCGGTAAAAATCGGTATTTTAAATTCGGTAAATGCCTTTTACCTACATCGGGCCCTTGGTGTTTTCAGATGCAGGAATAGAGAGTCACAACTGTTGCAAACATATTCAAATGGATTCACTGCGGACAATATTGAAAATTCACAAGTAAAATGACAATATCTTTCTGTACTATGTTAAAAATTAATGATATGCCTTTATCTATAAAAGACCTTCTATGAAAAAAGAAAATACAGAATAATGCAATGTTCAGGACAACATTACAGTGTGACAACTTATTTATCTTTGAAATGTTAAACCTGATGACTTCATTAGGTCTATTGCAATTTTCAGTACATAATTCCGTAGAAATATTACATTAGTAAAAATCTCGGCAACTTGCTGCTGAGTTAGGTAGCATTCTTCAAATTGAAAACATAAAAGCAATGTATATGTGGAGAAGTGTGGCTCAGGGGTTAGAGGCGGCAGACCCGGAAGCTGAGATCGGCCCTGGACCAGGGTTCAATTCCCCACCTCGGCGGGTCTTGGGCTAAAAATTCCACGGACTCGATAATTCTCGCTCCGGTGCCTTCTCGACTCACGGGTTCACACTCTGCGACTCTGGGCAATAGCTTGCTTAATCTCCACAACGGCCCCTCACGGCGGGATGCCTGGCTTTCACCTTGTGGACACCCTGCCGGGGTTATCTCACAGGGGTATACCAGGACGGGTTCCCTAAGCAAGCGCCGGGAAACCCACTGCGGGTAGCTGTGCGCTATATAAGCTCAAATACATTTACATTTACATATGTTGTGCAAAAGTCCAGTCTGAATGTTAATGTACATTAAAACAATTAATCAGAAAAAGGTTCAGGTTGAAAAGCAATCATAATTTTCAGTTCTCTAGATACTTTACAAAATCATTTAGATTAATTAGCCTGTAATTAGCATGTAAAATATTGAACCAGTTATTTTCGAACAAGAACTTTCAAAATAGATTGATAAATCGCCTTACCAAAAGTATCCAATGATAATCAGTATTTGCACCAGTAACACTGAAAAGTCACATAACAGATATGAATATTTACTTGAAAAGTAGAAGAGCGATATTTGTGGAGGAACATATAGGAAGACACTGTTGTTGATATTACTAAACAGTAAGGTTAAAATTAAAGGATTTCAGTACACAGATTGATTTGAAATTATTACTTAAAGATAGGTAACTGTATTAGGAATGGAAATATACATACATTTGGTCTTCTGAA
Organism: Lissotriton vulgaris; assembly: GCF_964263255.1. Lineage (NCBI taxonomy): Eukaryota > Metazoa > Chordata > Amphibia > Caudata > Salamandridae > Lissotriton > Lissotriton vulgaris. The sequence goes on along the minus strand of NC_141695.1, from coordinate 766,596,371 downwards.
ACATATTTGAGTGGAAGATATAGAGTACCTGAAAAAATATATGAAAGCACATGAGCTTGTGAAGAAGAGCGAATATGTACATCATACGTTATTTGCCATAGTATACACAATTTACCTGTAGCAGAAACTAACATGAACAGGTATCCAAAAAAGTAACATTTCTTAAAGAAGAAATTAGTTTAACAACCTACCACAAACCTTTCTCAATCACAAAAAGTTCATCAGAAGTACGTTTCTTACATTAATGTACTTTGTAAAATATGTCGTGTGCAGAAAGATATAATTACGTACTGTTCTTCAATGTATTAACTTTTCACTTATATAGGAGAGAATTACACCACTCAATTGAACATCATTAATGTAGACATTCAAATTATGTGCCAATACTGAAAAAATTATCCTACTGTCAACAGAGATTTTATAGATAGTGTACGCAATCCATGCTTGTGGAATCTATTGAAGCCATCAGGATACACATTATGGTTTATATAACGCAGAAGCTCTTGGTACTTAGTGGCATTCATTTCTATGGAAAATGAAGATAAACTGGAAAAACGTTAGAAGAAAAGCATTATAGATGTAAAGAACAAATTTTATATGCTCACATTCAAGTATAAAGACATAAATGACTATAAAGATGTGCAAATATATAATTAGTAAAACAACTGTCACCCTGTCTTCACAGCTGAATACGCCCACAAAGTTTAAGTGAGGGATACAGAGTACAGTCCATATAAAGGGACGGGTAAGGCCTGCCAAATGGATGCAGTTTGAAAACATGGCAGTTTTAGAAAGGGCGTTCACGCACTGTAGTGCCAAGCCTCACTTTATTTATTTAAGGTTACTTGTGTGGGTGTGGCACAATTACTGTTGCAGGCCCACTAGTAGCATTTACATGAGGAGCCCTGGTATACGTAGTATACTTTACTATCAAGAGTAACATAAATATGACACAGAAATTCATGTATGCACAATTTATTTAAAAAAGGCCTAGGAGTGCTCCGTGACGCAGAGGAAATATTATGATCTAGAATATATGATCAATAAGAATAGAGGCCTGGGAAGGCTACGTGAGGTATCAATAAACATTAAAAGTTATGGGAGGATTAGAAGGGATCAAATACGATAAAGCACAAAGCATGTACCCCACAAAAATAAAGCAAAACAGAGCTGGGAGGGGCGCATGACGTAGTCAAAAAATAATACTATTATGAACGCACAATTTATAACAATACAGTCTAAAGCACGTAATACTTCAAAATACGACACAGAAATTCATGCATGCACAATTTATTTTAAAAAGGCCTAGGAGTGCTCTGTGACGCAGAAGGAAATGTTATGATCAACCATATATGATCAATAAAAATAGAGGCCTGGGAAGGCCACGTGAGATAGCAATAAATATTAAAAGTCATGAGAGGATTAGGAGGGAGCAAATACTATGAAGTACAAAGACCCCACAAAAATAAAGCAAAACAGAGCTAGGAGGGGCATGTGACGCAGTAAAAAAATAATACTATTATGAATGCACAATTTATACCAATACAGCCTAAAGCACGTAACACTTCAAAAATACGACACAGAAATTCATGCACGCAAAATTTATTTAAAAAAGGCCTAGGAGTGCTCCGTGAAGCAGAAGGAAATGTTGTGATCAACCATATATGATCAATAAGAATAGAGGCCTGGGAAGACATTGTGAGGTAGTAATAAACAATAAAAGTCATGGGAGGATTAGAAGGGAGCAAATACGATGAAGCACAAAATCTGTACCCCACAAAAATAAAGTAAAATGGAGCTGGGAGGGGCACGTGACGCAGTCAAAAAATAATACTATTAAGAACGCAGAATTTATAACAATACAGTCTAAAGCACGTGACACTTCAAAAATACAGCACAGAAATTCATGCACGCACAATTTATTTAAAAAAGGCCAAGAGTGCTCCGTAACGCAGAAAGAAATATTATGAACAACCATATATGATCAATAAGAATAGAGGCCTGGGAAGGCCACGTGAGGTAGGAAAAAACATTAAAAGTCTCAGGAGGATTAGAAGAGAGCAAATAAGATGAAGCACAAAGCATGTACCCCACAAAAATAAAGTAAAACAGAGCTGGGAGGGGCACGTGACGCAGACAAAAAATAATACTATTAAGAACGCAAAAATTATAGCAATACAGTCTAAAGCACGTAACACTTCAAAAATACGACACAGAAATTTATGCATGCACAATTTGTTTAAAAAAGGCCTAGGAGTGCTCCATGACGCAGAAGGAATTGTTATGAACAACCATATATGATCAATAAGAATAGAGGCCTGAGAAGGCCATGTGAGGTAGCAATAAACACTAAAAGTCATGGGAGGATTAGAAGGGAGAAAATACGATGAAGTACAAAGCATGTACCCCACAAAAATAAAGCAAAACAGAGCTGGGATGGGCACAATTTATAACAATAGTCTAAAGTACGTGACACTTCAAAAATACGACACAGAAATTCATGCATGCACAATTTATTTAAAAAAAGACCTAGGAGTGCTACGTGACGCAGAACGAAATAAATAATACGATCATGCAAGTACGATCAATAAGAATACAGGCCTGGCAAGGACACGTGACACAGTAATAAATATTAAAAGTTTTGGGAGAATTAGGAGGGAGCAAATACGACGCCGGCACTGCGCCTATGGTGTCCTTGCTGGACGGTAGCAGCAGTGACACCACATCGAGTGTCAGGAGTCCTCCTCCACTCGAGCAAACAGTAGTACAATCGACAATGAGGAGAGACTGTCTGTCACCGCAGCACAGGTAGGCAAAAGAGACCGTGCTTACGTCAGTATCCGCATTATATGGGAACCGCGGGGGCTGACCAAACTAAGTCCAGGGCCGTCATTGGAAACCTTTTCGCAGTCTAGAAGAATGACTGCCCTGGGGACCTCTCATTGACTGATGTATTGGCTTCCAGGCTAAGTAATAGCAAGAAAGCTACTTGGTGACATCTGGGAAGTGTGGGCAGGCGTGCACCGCGCATGTGCAAGTGTGAGTGTGTGCACCAACAATTAACAACAAAGAAAGACAGGGTGGGGTTTTCATGTGCACAGAGGCAGACCCACAATCGGATCTCCAATGAGTGACCACTTGTAACCTTTCTAGTAGCGCTCCCTGTTCTGTGATTTGACAGTGAGAGTGATTGCACCATAGTTTGTACTGCTAATCATTCTCAGCCCGTACCCGCGCATACGCTACAAATGCGCTTTGACGTTACGCGTCGCATTAAAGCTTCAGTGTGACGTCATGTACGGCGCCTCGTACGCGAAAGGCGCAAATGTTTTTAATTGTTTAAAAACATATATTTATGTATTTAATAAACATACTAACAGAATACATATGAAAATAGTTTTTTTAAACTTTGAACAATCATATATTTCTTTTAAAAGCAATTACACAAATCGCGGTGGAATGTTATGTGTACTCGCATCGTAAGAGCACCGTAAGCTCAGCGTAAGCGTACGCAAAGCCATGTGACTTTACAAGAAGGGATTTGATTGGTTCATAATAGCTCCTATTCCAACTGTTGAAAGTTCCGTCCCATTTTAATCATTCTACTTAGACTTTCTAAGAAGAAGCATCTCTTCTGAGAATCCTGTCAAATAGAAGGAAGATTACCATAATAACAGCAATGGACTCATCTTCCAGCTATTCTTCAGAGGAATATTTCATTCCTGAAGAACCTCCAAAGAAGAGGAAAGAAGCTCTAATTTGGCAATTTTTTAACTTTTCCAGAAGGGCAAAAAAAAGTTAATGCTCCAAAAGTAACCTGTAAAATTTGCCAAACAACTCTTTTGAGATATCATCAGTGATGTCACTGACCATGTCATGAATGAAGTAATATGTGTCATCATCAGCAGTGGATTGTGGATGCGCGTGTTATAGTTAGCAGAACTAGCTATAATGTAGGAATTTCAATGGTTTTGTACGAGTGAAATGTCCAGCTAACTATACCAGCTCTGAAACCTATGTTTTTTTCAGTGAATTTCTAAGGTTTTTTAAATGCTAGTTACTAACTATAACGTGCCTGAAACCTATGTTTTTTTCAGAAAATATATATATATATATATATATATATATATTCACTGAAAAAACCATAGGTTATAGATTATATATAGTTAGGAATTAGCCTTTAAAAAACCTTGGAAATTCACTGAAAAAACCATAGGTTTTAGGCCTTATATAGTTAGGAATTAACATATAAAAAACCATTGAAATTCCTCCTATATAGTTAGCTGGACATTTTATTGATATAAAACCAATGAAATTCCACATATAGTTAGTTGCACTAACTATATATTTCGCGCATCCGCAATCCAATGCTGATGATGTCACATATTACATCATTCATGACATGGTCAGTGACATCACTGATGACAGCTCATTTAACATCAATGATCACACCACTGATGATATACTGATTGATAGCAATTGAAATTTGCGATCAAAAAACCTTTGAAATTCACTGAAAAAAACATAGTGATGTCACTGACCATGTCATGAGTGAGTAATATGTGACGTCATCAGCAGTGCATTGCAGGCGCGCAAGTTATAGCGAGTCCAACTAACTATAATGTGGGAATTTCAATGGTTTTATGCCTGTAAAATTTCCAGCTAACTATAACTGGTGTGAAACCTATGGTTTTTTCAGTGAATATATATATATTTGGCGGATTGGTGCTGGGCTGAACATTAAATAAATCAAAATTTGCACCATTTGGGTCTCGCTGGTTCCTGTCTGTTGGTGTGGCTTACTGCGCTATGCTACTTTCGTAGGGAGCCGGACATACCTCATATATATATATATATATATATATATTGTAACACAGCTCTCCTTCAAGGAAGGAGAAATGAACACGCACTCACGGTGTCAGCATAGTTTCCTTCCGATTTTATTTACCAAATGGCATTTCAGTCTTTCAGCAAAAGCACCGACGCGTTTCGCTGTGTACACACAGCTTTCTCACGGTCAATACAAACAAACACTAGTGAGCCCCTCCTATATCAATAGGGTGTCGCCAGAAAACATTTACAAAAACGTCACTTCCCTTGTTAATGCTGGAGGTGATGTGGGAGTTGTAGTTCATGTTGTGATTTTAAACTTGTTACGTTTAAATTGCTGTACATTAAGCATCTGGCTGTGGGTTATGTTGTCACATTTTTAAACATCAAGTAACCAATTATTTCAAAAACGCATGGTCATTTATTTCTAACCACCCTTAAGCGTTTCACATAGTGCTTAAAATGTGAGCCTTGATAAGCCAATAAACATTCCTGCCCTCTAGTGGGCAATTCGAATATAGTGGTTTCTACTTTTTATGCCCTCCAGTGGGCATACCTGCATATTGTGCAATTATTCCCAGTGCCATCTACATCTGTGACACACATGGTAACTATTACGTGAACCCATTTACTCTTAGTCTCTTGAATCACAATCCCACTTATATTTCACAACCAACTGAATACCAATATATATATGTATTCACTGAAAAAACCATAGGTTTCAGCCATGTTATAGTTAGGAATTAGCATTTAAAAAACCTTAGAAATGCACTGAAAAAACCATAGGTTTCACTCATGTTATAGTTAGCTAGACATCTCTCTCATACAAAACCATTGAAATTCCTCTGTTATATTTAGTTCAGCTAACTATAACTCGCGGGCCCGCAATGCACTACTGATGACGTCACATATTACATCACTCATGACATGGTGAGTGACATCACTCATGACATCACTGATGACATCTCAAATGACATCACTGATGTCATCACTGATGACATCATCGTTGTGAAAGAGTAGCAAACCTCCTCTCAGTATAATATAACCCTTGATACAGACATTCAAAAATAGAAACTAAAATTTACAAAAAATTGAGATACCAATACCTATGGTTTTTTCAGTGCATGTCTAAGTTTTTTTAAATGCTAACTCCTAACTATAACATGGCTGAAACCTATGCTTTTTTCAGTACATATATATATATATATATATATATATATATATATATATATATATATATATATATATATTCATCCCAAATGTTCCCGTAGCAGAGGGAACTACTTGCGTTGGTGCCCGCGTGTGGAGACCGGGAGTGTGTCTCCGTTTATTTCAAAAACAAAAGCAGTAACGCGGCACTCTTCTTTTCACAGTAGATTTATTTCACAGGTCTCATGCAAAAACTCCTACGCGTTTAGAACAAACGTTCTTGGTCACGGCAGTGTTCTACAAGAGTCCCTTTTCTCTTTCCACGTTTTATACTCTCTCACAAGATTTTACAAAGTGAGGCATTATGGGCCTTGTAGTTTTTTTTAAACTTAATGTGTGTTTTTGATTTCATACAATCATTTAAACATTTTAAAGAAATGGGTATGCGTATGGATCATCTTTTAGCATGAATGATAATTTGCATGATTTATAATTCTTAAATAGAAAGTGCATGTTCAATTAATTAGTTAATGATTCATATTTTGATTGCACTTTTTGTTGGGCATATATACATATATGTCTCAAAGTTTCTGATCTTATGTTCGTTGTTTTTCGGGCTGAGTGCCCTATGTCCCACACTTTTACCCTTTATATTGTCACATAGGCCATATTTTTCAGTTACTCTTTCACACAGAATTCATACCAAAGTCGATACATGTAAATTATAGTTCTCTTATAGTCGTTTTTCTGTTTCTATAGGTGCACATGCATTTCCTCATCTGCGTTCAAGCCCCTCAGCTGTTTAGTTTTAAACTTGATTATAAGTTTCGATTCCAATCTTCTCAATTTTTGCAGTCTATCACTCCCACGTTCTTGTGTGGGGATGGATGCTAGTCCCAAATATTTGATGCCCTGCCATGTTTTTCCTGTGTGGGTTTTTATATGTTTCGCCATGGCAAATGTATTGTCATTGTTTTGTATTGCCCGGATGTGTTCTAAGATCCTTTTCTTTAGAGGGCATTTTGTACTTCCTATGTACTCTTTTCCGCAAAGACATCTTAGCATGTATATTACAAACGAAGATTCACAAGTTATTTTCGATTTTATCATGAACTCTTTTCCAGAAGGGTCCATTAGGACTGTTGTATTTTGTCCTATTTTGCAGGCTTTACAGGTTAAGCACTTTGTGAAGCCATTGCTCCTTTTCTGGAGCCAATCTGTTGGTTTTTTCTGTGAAAAATGACTTTGTACCAAATGTTCAGAGAGATTTGGCGCTCTCCGATAAGAAATTAATGGTCCGGTTCCAATATCAGTGCCTATATCTGGGTCCTTCATTAATACATGCCAGTATTTTGAGAGAATTTTCTGGATCTTATGGCTTTCTTTGTTGTAAGTTGCAATCATTCTTGGTCGTTCTTCTTTGTCTTTTGTTTGATTGCTTATGTTGGCCTGTTCAATATTTTCTGATCCAGTAGATGTTTTGTCTTCCTTATTCAGTGTTTCCAATCTTGTTTTCAGTTTTGCCTTTTCTTCCCCTTTGGTTATATCCATGTGTTTGTAACCTCTTTCAAGGAAACGGTCTCTTGTGTCTTTGAATTTCTTTTCCATTTCCTGTTCTGTTGAGCAATTTCTCTTCATACGGAGAAATTCACCGTACGGTATACTTTTTACCAGTTTTTGGGGATGAAAGCAAAGTCCGTGAAGGATACTGTTAGTTGCAGTCTTTTTTCTGTGGGTGGTTATATATCACAGTATTTCATCCAAAGCATCCAATCCAGCCGGAATGATGAATATTCGTGGACCCAATAAGTTCTTTGTGCAAATAAGTTTACTTAACAAGCACCCTGCATCGCCGCCATGACACTTTTCAGCCCCACCTGGGCCTTGATCACATGACGCGTTGCGCATGAAGCTAGACCTATTTAAAGTGCAAGTGCAAATTAAAATCAACGTTAGCTGCTCTGTACAATGGTAAATAGCGAAGACAGACTAACGTACTGCAAACAAATACTAAATGTGTCAGAATGTAATATAAATTACTGCATGAATGCAAATCGAGTTAATACACAATGTGGACCTGGAACATATATAAATAAATATGTATAAATAAATATATATATAAAGTATATATAACAAAACACTCATTACATATACCATATAAGTACATTATTACTTTCATACAGTACCAAACGCTGTTCTAATAAAGGGCAGTCAGATTAATAAATGTGTTTCTATAAAAAAAAGTGCGTACAAATTTTTTTAAATTTAAACATGATTAAATATTACACTGCAAGATACAACATTAAAATTAAGTATCTCATTATGTTATTTCAACAGGTCCTACGAACCCAGTCATGTTGTGCAAAAGGAGAGTTTGGAGTACAAAATACTGTCTAATGAAATAGGTGAAAGTGAATTCATCCTAAGAAAATACAGCCCGAGTGGGCAGTACAGGCATCATTGCCAGATCTATTCAAAGACAGCTGAACCCATACTAACAACTCCTGACCTGAAAAGAGAGTAGTTAGTGTCAAACGAATGTCCTAATATAAGTGTGAAAAATCCCAAAATAAAATTCAAGTTGTTAATGAATATAATTCTCCACATAAGTGTTAGAAAAAACCACACATCCCCTAATCAATAGAAAAGGAGCGTGATGTGTGAACATTAGAAATAGCTCATTAAATTGGTCTACAATGAATTCAGTAAAGCAGGAACCACAGACAAAATATGCAATACACATCCGGGTTAAGGTGCCAAATTAGAGACATGTATACAAGTCCTCAGTAATATTTAACCCTGACGGGGACTTGGTATTAAGTTCAAGAATGTATTTTGTCTCCAAAAGGAGAAGAGCACTCTCCCTGTTCACACCCCTCCGTAGTGGGGGCACACAGTCAAAAGCATAGTAGCTTAGATGTATTGGGTTACTTGCATGTGCGGTTTCAAAGTGCCTAGCCACCGGATAAGCTTGATCTTTATTAGAGATCGCGTGTGAATTCTGGAGAATCCTTTTGTGCACTGGCAGCTTCGTGCTGCCTATATATCTTAGTGCACACGAGCATTCCAGTACGTACACTGCATAATCAGTTTTACAACTGATTCTCTTAGTAATGCACTTGCGTTGAGGTAAAAAGGGGGTGGTATATTCTTTTTTGTTCTTAGCAAACTTACATGCTTTGCATGAGGCACACTTAAAAAATCCCTTCTGTGTGGATAACCAATTAGATGGTGGTTTAATTTCAGGATTATTTTTCCCCAGGCAATTGCCCATCGATCTAGCCTTTCTGAAGGTTAGTTGGGGAGTTCGACCTTCCAGTACCAAATCAGCACCTATTACCGGGTCTTTAAGTACCAGGTTCCAATTGCGTTTTAAAATACCCCTGATAGCCTTATGTTGCTTACTGTACGTCAGGATGACCCGGGTTTTAGATTTGGCATCTTTCATAGAAGTACTAGCTATTTTTCTATGAACAAGTGCCTGGTCCCTTGTAAGCAATTTTGGTTTTATTAATTGCTTTATCAACAACAGCTGTTGCATAACCTCGTGCTAGGAACCTTTTTCTACTAATATCATGAGCTGCTAGGCAATCAATGTCATTGCTACAAATGCGTTTGACCCGCAGCATCTCCCCGTACGGAATACTCTGGATAAGATGCTGCGGGTGATGACTAGACGCATGCAGCAGCGAATTGCCTGCTGTGGGCTTTCGATGTAACTTAGTGTATATTGCATTGTTCTCAATGAATACTTCCACATCAAGAAAGACCACGCGTTCCTTGCTCATATGTGCTGTAAAATCAAGGTTCAGATGGTTATTGTTTAGTAAATCAACAAACCTTTTAGCAGAGGATTCCAAACCTTTCCAAATGAAAAAAAGGTCATCAATATACCTTAGCCATAGGGGTACATGTTTTTCCACAGTCTCCTTATGTTGCCCTCTGAGGACCTGCTCCTCCCACAGTCCCATATGCAAACAAGCATAGCTGCGGTAGAAGCAGGCCCCCATCGCAACACCCCTGTTCTGCTGGTAGATATTGTTGTTAAAGGTGAACAAATTCTGTTCTAAACAGGTTTTAACCATACTAATGAGCATTTTGTTGTGCATAGTCAAATATGCTGGTCTAAGGTCCAAAAAATGTTGTACTGCTTTGATTCCGTCTATATGGCCAATAGAGGTGTATAACGAAGTGACATCCATAGTAATGAGGACAAAATCCTCATTCCATTGGATGTCCTGAATTTTCTTCAAAAAATCTGCAGTGTCTTGGAGGTATGAGGGTAAACTGGTGACCCATTCCTGCAAAAAATAATCTATATATTTGGATGTATTCTCCATAATACTTCCTAAAGCAGAGATCATGGGCCCTGGAGGTTTTGCATTGCTCTTATGTATTTTAGGTAACAAATACAATGATGGAATAACTGGATGTTAATTTTTTAGGAAACGGTATTCATCCTCACAAATTAACCCCGCACTTTTCCAGGCAATTAATTTACTATAGTAATCATTCCATGAAGTCTTTACAATATGCAAATTACTTAGTTTATAACAAGAAGGGTTACTCAATTGGATACTAGCTTCCTCCAAATACAATGACCAAGGCCAATAAACAATATTACACCCCCTTGTCCGATTGCCTTATGATGAATTCATCATTACACTGGAGTTTTTTCATAAGTTGAACATAGCTTTGTTGTTGGAAACTAGGATTATGACCTGTAAAGTTCATAGTTCTATATAGTTCCTTAAGATCTGAGGTTACAAGTTCATGAAAAAGATCAAGGTTATCATGGAGCATGATTGGTTGAAACACCGACTTAGGTTTGAACGGTGTCTTGATTGTACCACTTATATTCACATGCTCCATTCCTAATTCGCTTGTGGGAGCAGTTTGTTCATCCTGCAGTGACTGGAGATCATGAAACAGATTAACATCCCTAGCCATAAATAAAGGCGGACTAGAAGGAACTTCAAGTGTTTTGTCCAAAGATTTCTTTTCCTTTAATTTATGAAATTTTCTCAGTTTAAGTTTACGGATGAATCTGTAAACATCCATTCTTGTTTCAGAGTAGTTAAAGCTGCTTCCTGGACTATATGACAAACCAAGTGCAAGGATCTGTGTGTCCGCTTTAGACAAAGTGATGTCCGTGAGGTTGATGACTGTTTTTTCTGTCATTTCTTGCTCTCTTTCCCTCTGCGATTCCATCGTCCCTTTGTCGTTTTTTTTAAGGGCTGGCCTTCGTTGTCTGCAGCAGTGTCTCCTTGCGCTGCGCTTTTCATTTGCCCTCCTGTTTTTTGCGGTTGTTGGGGTGTTTGAGGTGTTTTACGATTGCGAGGTCTCAATGTATCCCGCCTGTCCTGGCATAGACAGTTGATCTCCTGTGCCAGAGAAAGTGCTGGAAACCCCACCTTTGCTGCCCCAGCACCTTCCTCCTCCGTCTCACTCCCAGCAGTCGTACTCAAGTCAGAGGCGGACGTAGATGCACTAGTATTGAAACTTAAACTACTCGCATTTGAATGTTGTATAGGAACACCCACTTTAGCTTTTACTCCATCGTACCTATGTGCGAAAGTAAAGACGTTGCCGTTTTGATAATCAAGTTTATCACGATTGAACTTGTACACCTTGCGTTTTTTTAATATATCTTCATCTCTTTGCAATTTAATCAGCATATCATTTCTCATGATGTTTTCTGTTTCCTCAAGTATGGCTATTTCAACATTTAATTTGTCAATTTTATTCTGCAGTTTGAGACGATCACTTTCTGCATATTTAACCAATATGCGAACTAATTTGCTTGAGGAGTCCAAAATACATTCTGCCCATTCTTCGAGCATATTAGGGTCAGGATTCTCATAACTGGGTGCAAGAGTGATATGTAGCCCCCTCGGAATCCTGCCTTCCTCCAAGTAACGTGTGAGTGATCTTTGTTCCCACCACTTGGCCTGTTTGGACCTCATAAGCTTTTCCAATTTTTTTAATAAATCACGGGCGATGTTGTTCACTTGGGGTGCAACAGCCAGTTCTGCTACCAAATCTGACTCTCCAGCCGGGGATTCGACAAAGAGTTCAACCGCCGCTGCCTCGCGGCTGCGCAACACGTCTGCGGCCATGATGCAAATATACGGGTGGAAATTCTGGTAGAAGGTGTCTAAAAGGTGCCGATACCTTCACCAAGCACACTCCTCCACTGGACAGTCAAACGTATCTCCTACCTTAAACCAGATATCTTCCGGCAGACCGATTTTCAATCACCGGTCGCCTCGACTCCAGATATTCAGGCAAAGAGAAATAACAAGCGTCTAGGGGCTGCCGTGCGGTGCACTCTTTACAAGAGCACAATGATTAAGCCCCGTGAAACGGAGCCAGCTGCTTCCATCCACAAAGCCCAATCCAGAAGAGGGGTTACCGCGAAGTGTCGCTGTAGCAACTCGACACCGTAGAAATCACAGTATTTCATCCAAAGCATCCAATCCAGCCAGAAAGATGAATATTCGTGGACCCAATAAGTTCTTTGTGCAAATAAGTTTATTTAACAAGCGCCATGACGCGTTTCAGCCCCACCTGGACCTTGATCACATGACGCGTTGCGCATGAAGCTAGATCTAATTAAAGTGCAAGTGCAAATTAAAATCAACGTCAGCTGCTCTGTACAATGGTAAATAGCGAAGACAGACTAATGTACTCCAAACAAATACTAAATGCGTCAGAATGTAATATAAATTACTGCATGAATGCAAATCGAGTTAATACACAATGTGGACCTGGAACATATATAAAAAATATATATATAAATAAATATATATATAAAAGTATATATAACAAAACACTCATTACATATACTATATAAGTACATTATTACTTTCATACAGTACCAAACGCCGTTCTAATAAAGGGCAGTCGGATTATTAAATGTGTTTCTATAAAAAATCGTGCATACAAATTTTTTTAAATGTACACATGATTAAATATTACACTGCAAGATACAACAATAAAATAAAGTATCTCATTATGTTATTTCAACAGGTCCTACGAACCCAGTCATGTTGTGCAAAAAGAGAGTTTGGAGTACAAAGTACTGTCTAATGAAATAGGTGAAAGTGGATTCATCCTAAGAAAATATATATATATATATATATATATATAACTTACTGCCGGTCACCAGTAGGTAGTTATAGTTAAAACCTAGTCTCTATAGGAAATCTGAAACATTCTATTTGGAATAACTTTGGCGCCGGTGGACGAATCTTCGCGAATTTCTCTGAGAAGATGGCCTGCTCTGCTCCGCTCCTTCCCTGAATGTTTGGGGGTGATTCGTGAAGCAGAGGCTGAGAAAAAAGGGGGGTCCCAAAACATGTTTTCCCCAAGCAATTTTCCATAGGACCTTTAGCCAGGGCTACATCCCGAACAGCTGAACGCAATTACACAAAACTTGGCAAAAAGGTAGAGTTCTGTTCGCAGATGGGACTTTTTGTTAAATGGTGTAAATCCGTTCAGTAGTTCCTGAGAAAATCAAAAGTATAATCGTACATATATTTTGGAGGAGTTACGGTAAGCTTACTGTAAGCTTACTGTACTCTGTACCTTCCAGAGCCCGAGCTGAATGCTAATTGGCTGTCAACTGTCTGTCAACACTCCAAACCAGAAAGTGTTGGCAGCCATCTTGTGCCTCGGTAGACTGAGGCACAAGAAAGCAGAAAAACAAACATGTAGAACGCAAAAAGGGAGTAGGGTAGAAACACCTTGACCCCCTAGGCCTGCTCAGGGGGTCCCACAAGGACCCCCAAGGCCCCCCCAATTTTTTTATTTTGACAAAAATCACGGGGTACGAGTACCGTACGCATACCTTTCTGAGTACGAGCTGCATGCTCATTGGCTGTGAACACTCCAAACCAGTAAGTGTTGGCAGCCATCTGGTGCTCGGTAGACCGAGGCACAAGAAAGCAGAAAAACAAACGTGTAGAACGCAGAAAGGGGCAGGGTAGAAAAAGCTTGACCCCCTAGGCCTGCTCAGGTGGTCTCACAAGGACCCCCAAGGCCCCAATTTTTTTTTTAAATCCGGTCTGCTTTTTTTCAAATTACCTCCCAGGGGGACCAAATCCCAGGGGGCATAGTGAAAAAGAAGTGCGGGGACCCACTCCCCCCCACACTGACCTGGGGACCACCACCACGCAACACAGCCCCCTGGCGCATACTGTAGGTTCCGGGTGGGCTAGTTGGACCCCATGGACCCACAGTATGCAAGGGGAATTGGTTCCCCCTCTGCAAACGCCCCAGGGGGCTGCGTTGCAGAGAGGTGTAAGAAGGGGCATGGCCTCATTACACCTCTCTGCAATGCAGCTCCCTGGCGCATACTGGAGATTCCTGCTGGGCTAGTTGGCCCCCAGGGACCCCCAGTATGCAAGGGGAATTAGTTCCCCCTCTGCAAACCTGCCCGGGGTTGGGTTTGAGAGAGGTGTAAAAAGGGGCTTGGCCTCATTACACGTCTCTGCAACGCAGCCTCCTGGTGCACACTGGAGGTTCCCGGTGGGCTAGTTGGCCCCCAGGACCCCCAAAATGCAAGGGGACTTAATCCCCAAACTTAGAACACTCTACAGGGCGCATTAGCACAGCGGTGAAGGTAGGGGGCGGGGCTTGAGGTGATGTGGGTGCAAACATGCCCTGAGGCGCATTTTAAGGTGGGGAATTAATTCCTGTTCAATCCAGAGGTCCCCTAGAGGGCAACTAGTCCAACAGGTATCTCCAGTAAGCGCCTTGGAGCTGTGTTGCAGAGTGTTGTGAAAAGGGGGCGTGCCCTTTGAACGCCTCTCTGCAACACAGCTGCCTGGCGCATACTGGAGGTACCGGGTGGGCTAGTTGGCTCACAGGGGACCTCAGAATTGAAGAGGAATTAATTCCATAATCTAGCTCACTACTATTCCTGAAAAGTAAATTTAACTGTAGTTACCAGTAACTTGAATTTCCTTCCATAGGATAACATTGCCTGCTATATATAAATTAAAAAAATATTGAATAAAAAAATAAATATTAAAATTTCAATATTTTTAAAAACATTTTTTTCAATTTATATTAAAAATGTGTAATGTAAGTCCAAAAATAAAATATCTAAAAATAAATAGTTTAAAATAATGTAGTAAATCAGTATAACAAAATAACAATTATTACATTTAAAAATTTACATTTACAAAACCTTCAGCAGTGCATTGCAGGCGCACAAGCCATAGTTAACCATAACGTGGGAATTTCAATGGTTTTGCATTAGTGAAATGTCCAGCTAGCTATAACACGTGTGAAACCTATGTTTTTTTCGATGAATTTCTAAGGTTTTTTAAATGCTAACTTTTAACTATAATGTGTGTGAAACCTATGTTTTTTTCAGTGAATATACATATATATATATATATATATATATATATATATATATATATATATATATATATATATATATATATATATATATATATATATATATATATATATATATATATATATATATATATATATATATATATATATATATATATATAATATGTATATATATATATTACCTAGTAGAGGTCGCCAGTAGGTAGTTAAAGTTAGGACCTATTATCCATAGGAAATCTGCAACATTCTATTTGGAATAATTTTGGCGTTGGTTGACGAATCGTCATGAAATTTTCAAAACTTATGGCCCGCCCCAGTTCGCTCCTATCCTGAAAGTCTTGGGGTGACTCATCTTGCGAGGGCTGAGAAAAAAGGGGGTCCAAAAACGTGTTTTCCCCATGCAATATCCCATAGGAACATTCAGCCGCAGCTACAGCCCGAACTGCTGAATGCAATTACACCAAATTTGGCAGAAAGGTAGACCTTGGTTCAGAGTCATGCCTTTTTAGTTAAATGGTGTAAATCCATTCAGTAGTTCCTGAGAAAATCAAAATTAAAATCACATATATATCTATGGCCGCACAGGATCCCCACACTATGCCGAGCATGAGCTGTATGCTAATTGGCTGTCAACACTCCAAACCAGGAAGTGTTGGCAGTCATCTTGTGCCTCGGTAGAACCAAGGCACAAGAAAGCTGAAAGAAAAATGTGAAAAATGCAAAAAGGGGGCAGGGTAGAAACACCCTGACCCCTAGGCCTGCTTAGGGGGTCCCACAAGGACCCCCAGGGCCCCCTAAGTTTTTTTTTTTTAATCGCCAAAATCCACGCAGGGTGCACGGATCCTGCCGATAAAAAAAAATGAACCGCAGGCTCCCGCGCTTCGATGCTAATTATCTCCCGGGGGGAAAGTCCTGGGGGCATGTTGAAAATAAAGTGTGGGGAGACCCAATCCCCCCCACACTGCCCCAGGGACCGTTCCCCAGGGCAAAGTATGAATATTTGCGGGGAGCACACAGCCCCCCCCCCCGCAGCCCCGGGGACTGCCATCCCCGGGGCTTAATAGTTTACAGTTGGGGGGCCTCTAAGGCCCCTCCGAGCCCCAGGGACTGTGACTACCTGTGGCTTGATTCAATTGATATTGCAGGGGACATGCTGCCCCCCTGCTGCTCCAGGGACCACCACTCCCTGGGCTTTTGTTTAAAGAAAAATATACCCTGTGTGGGGGGGTCAAGCCTTCCCACTCGCCCCTGGGACCACCACTCCCCAGGGCTTGGGAAAATGGTGGGAGGGGGGTGCACCACCCCCCTGCTAGAGCCAATGATGGCCTTGGGGCCCACCACGCCCCAGGGCTTGCTCCTACATAGCAAACTACAGTGTCCCGGGGTGGGCACCCCGGAACTCTGTAGTGTGCTATGGCAGGGCCGGAGCCTCGCAGGTCCTGCCCTGCCAGAGCAAACTTGGTTTGAATTTTGAAAGAGGGAGCAGGAAGCCTGTTCTCTCTTTCAAAATTCAAACCAAATTGCTTTTCCACACGGGGAGCTCTATGTTAGCAGCTCCCCATGTGGAAAAGCAATGCCGGATCCCGAGGGACGTGGGGAGCCGGCAGGACCGTGGGGGGATTGGAGTCCCCCTCCATGGTACCCAACGGAGAGGGCCAGCCCCGGGGGATGGGGTTCTTGGGGCTACAAGTGGCCCAAGAGGGGGCCACGCGGCCCCCTCCCAAAATTTACAAAAATAAATAAAATTAAAAAAATAAAATAGAAAGGCCAGCCCCAGGGGATGGGGTCACTGGTGCAATAAGTGGCCAGAGGAGGGGGGCAGCGCAGCCCCCATCCCAAAAAAAACATTTGAAAAAGGCCATGCCCCGGGGGATGGGGTCCCCAGGGCTGTTTAAGGCCTCAAATTCCCCTTGAATACTGGGCCAACAAGCCCACCAGGAACCTCCAGTATGCTCCAGGGGGCTGCGTTACAGAGAGATGTTCTGAGGCCACGCCCCTTTTTACACCTCTCTGCAACGCAGCTCTGTTGTGCTTAGTAGAGGTAGCTGGTGGGCTAGTTACACCCCAGGGACCCTCAGGATTCAAGGGAAGTTAATCCCCCAACTTAAAACATGCCATGGGTCGCATTTGCACAGTGGTGAAGGGAGAGGAGGTGGGGCCTGAGTTCACATGTGTGCAAACACACCCTGCGGCACGGTTTATGTTGGGGAATTAATTCCTCATCAATCCTGAGGGTCCCTGGGGACAACTAGCCCACCAGATGCCTCCAGTAAGTGCCACAGAGCTGTGTTGCAGAGTGTTGTAAAAAGGGGCGTGGCCTCTGAACACCTCTCTGCAACGCAGCCCCCTGGCACATACAGGAGGTACGTGGTAGGCTAGTTGGACCCGAGGTAGCCACAGGATTGAGGATGAATTAATTCTCTAACTTAAAACGTGCCACAGGGCGTGTTTGCAGACATGTAACCTCAGGCCATGCCCCCTTCCTTCACCACTGTGCAAATGCGTCCCATGGCGCATTTTGAGTTGGGGAGTTAATTCTCTTTGAATACTGAGGGTCCCCGAGGGCAAACTAGCCCAACAAGTATCTGCAGTATGTGCTAGGGAGCTGCGTTGCAGACAGGTATTCAGAGGCCACCACTCTTTTTACACCTCTTTGGAACGCACCTCTGTGGAGCTTACTGGAGGTACCTAGTGGCTAGTTTGACCCTAGGGACCCTTAGAATTCAAGGGGACTTAATCTCAACTTAGAACTGCCAGAGGGCGATTTTACACAGTGGGAAGAGAGGGGACAGGGCCTGAGGTGACGTGTGCAAAAACGCCCTATGGTGCGTTTTAAGTTGGGGAAATAATTCCCCTGCAATCCTGAGGGTCCATGGGGGCCAAATAGTCCACCAGGTGCTTTCGGTAAGCGCCACTGCACTGCGTTGCAGAGAGGTGGTCCAGGCTGTGCCCATTTTCTCTGCAACACAGCTCTGTGGTGCTAACTAGAGATACCTGATGGGCTAGTTGTACCCAAGGGACACTTTGAATTCAAGGGGACTTTATCCCCCAAATTAAAACAGCCACAGGGCGTGTTTGCACACGTCAGCTCAGCCCCCCCTCCCTTCACCAGTGTGCAAACGCGCCCTGTGACACCTTTTAAGAGGTAGTTTTAATCCCCCTGCCCTATTATATACTAGGGGCTTACAGAGGACGGCATGCTAATAACAGGTGTACCCCAATGCATAGTGTTTCCTAATGTATGTAGGTGTTTTATCTGTATTCTAAGTGTGTTTTATCATAGCACTGGCTCTAGGACTGGGTAGTCATAGTCAGTTACCACCAGTACCCATCTGAAAAAATTGAGGGTACAGGATGATTTTGCAACAAGGCCTCTTTTGACTCCTCTGTTTGTTCTTTCTGCACATCTTACTTCTTCCTGCACTTTTCTTCGTCTTTGAGGACTTCTGTTGGTTCTTTCTGCATTTCGTTTTCTTCTTTCTGTGTGTTTTTTCTTCTTTCTTCATATGCCCTACCTCTGTAGGCGTATTTAGAAACTAGCATTTAAAAAAGCTTTGAAATTCACTTAAAAACCATAGGTTCCAGTTATGTTAAATTTAGAAATTAGCATTGAAAAAACCTTTGAAATTCACTGAAAAAAACATAGGTTTCAGGCACGTTATAGTTAGGAACGAGCATTTAAAAAACCTTAGAAATTCACAGAAAAAACCATAGGTTTCAGGCACGTTACAGTTAGGAATTATCATTTAAAAAACCTTAGAAATTCACAGAAAAAACAGGTTTTTGGGGCATTATAGTTAGCTCAACATTTCACTCGTACAAAACCAATGAAATTCCACGTTATAGTTAGTTCAGCTAACTATAACTTGCACGCCCACAATGCCCTGCTGATGACATCACATATTACATCACTCATGACATGGTCAGTGACATCACTAATGACATCATTGATGACATCTCAAATGACATCACTGATGACATCATCCTTGTGATAGGGTGGCAGACTTCTTCTCACTCTAATATAACCTTTCATACACATATTCAAAAATAAAAACAAAAGTTTTCAAAAAAATGGACATACCAATACCAGTTACAACAACCTATTCAGTAATTCTAAAATCTACATACAGATCCACTCATTCGTCAACAATCCTATATAGTCACTCATACATGTACTCACTTATCATATGTACTCATACACCTATACATCCTGTTACACACCGCCACTCATTCATAGAGTTACTCACACACATAGTCACTCATGCTAATAAAGAATAAAACATCCATTTACTTGCATATACAGTTATACACACACCACTACACGTACTTCTACAGAAATGTACACATACTTACTCTCTTAAACAATCACTTATAGAAACACATACTTATTTATACAGGAACTCTTCCAATCTCACTCTCACATATACTCACTTATATACACCAATACTCGCATATACTTGTTTTAAACATATGCAGTTACTCATAAAGACACTATTGAGACAGTCATTCACTCACTAACACACCCATACACACACACACATCCACCCATACAGTCCTGTACACATGCTGTTTTCAAAACGCATACAAACAGTGAGTCACTCATTCATGTATCTATGCGCTAAGTAATACCGCCCACGGAACCATACAGACACTCAGACACTCATACTGATACTCAAGAAACCAACTAATAACCCATATAGACACTCATGCAGCTACTCACCAACCCATGCAGCCACTTATACACAAAGTGAGAGACTGATTTAGATATTTACATATTTAAACATTACTCACTAACTCATGTATTCACTAAGATACACTTAATAAGTCAGTTATACAATCAATTTTACAAAACAAAACCATCCATTTAGACACTTATTTACCCATTTATTCTTCCATCGACCTTGAGATATAAATATATAAAAAATATTTAATGTTAAAAAGACACACATTCACTGGATGATGTCATCAGTGATGTCATAAGTGAAGTAATTTGAGATGTCATCAGTGATGTCACTGATCATGTCATGAGTGATGTAATATGTGATGTCATCAGCAGTGCATTGCGGGCACACGAGTTATAGTTAGCTGACCTAACTATAACGGGGGAATTTCAATGGTTTTGTACAAGTGAAATGTCCAGCTAACTATAACAGCCCTGAAACCTATGTGTTTTTCTGGAAATTTCTAAGGTTTTTTAAATGCTAATTCCTAACTATAACGTGTCTGAAACCTATGGTATTTTCTGTGAATATATATATATATATATATATATATATATATATATATATATATATATATATTACCTACTGGCTATCGCCAGTAGGTATATATAGTTAGGATTTTTTCCCTATGGGATTTTTGAAAATTCTATGTCTAATAACTTTGGCGTTTGTGGACGGAATCAGCTGAAATTTTCAGGAAAATGGCACATTATGTTTCTGAGCAGCCCCTGAAAATTTGGTGGGGTTTCGTCAAGGGGGGGCCGAGAAAAAAGGGGGGTCCCAAAACGCGTTTTTCCCATTCATTTTTCCATAGGGCTGTTGGACTCACTTTTAGCTGGAACGGCTGAATGGATTTGCACGAAACTTGGCAAAATTGTAGGGACTGTTAGCCCGATGTGCCTTTGCTAGGTCTCAATATATGTGCTCCAGTAGTTTTTGAGAAATTAACGTTCAAAACAAGATATATATCTGTAACAGTGCTCCGGGCAGCGATCCGGTCCGCTTACTTTTCGCGAAACGGAACTTTGCGCGCAGAAAGCTGATTGGCTCTCCGGTGTCTGTCAACATTCTAAACAGTCCGGAGCGGCCGCCATCTTATCTCTCGGTAGGATCGAGAGAGAAGAAGAGGTGAAAAACGAAGGGGGAATTTATTGAAAGGGGGCAAGGTATACCCCTCTTGACCCCCTAGGAATGTTGTTGGGGTTATTAAAGGGTCCCGTGGGGAAAATAAAAAAAAAATGATTTTTCACGGTAGAAGCGCTTCACGGGCCGCGAACTGGGCCGCAAACTGGTAGCGAAACGGGAATTCGCCATTTTGTGCTTCGTTTTAATTGTTTAGAGACAAAAATTATCGCCGCACATCGGCCACAATGCATGAATATCGCTGAAAAGTCAGCGTTATTCATGCATTATCCAGCAAATGCTCTTAGCCATGTTATCCACCTTCCATTGGATAACATGGCTAAAAACTGCTCTGTGCGTGAGCTTTTTTTTTTTTTTTTTTGCTGCGTGACGTTTGTTAATGTTCGATTCGATGGAAATCAGGAAGTGTTGACCACCATTTTGTCACTGCGAGTAAATATTTTGTTATAAATGAATCCTTATTGATAAACATTGTCTGCGCCATCTTGCGTTTTTGTCCAATGCCACAATTTTGTCGTGCACGGCAGCCATTTTAGATGCCTTGACCAGGGCCACTCCCTGCACGCCGCCGATCCTCAGCATGGCTCCCCACCCTCGCAAGCATCTCCCCCACGCACTGGTCACCCCCGCTCTTTCTCTCATGCATGGGCCATATACTTCCCCCCATCTGCGCTGCTCTTCTCTGAGAATCACACCCTGTGCCCGCCCGACACCTCCCTTTCACCCTATTCACTACCGCACCCTCTGACACTCCTCTTCCTCTGTGTCCGATTGTCCAGGCCGGACCTAGGCTATCACCTAGCCCTGCGGATGTAGTTTATGGCCCCAGCTGTAGAGTATCCAGACATGCCAACCCTCCCGATTCAGGCGTGAGACTACTGATTTCAGTGCTAGTCTCCCGCCTCCCGATTCCTGCAAGCAAAAACCCGGGGGCATATTACCAACAACTAGCGATAATTTTTGTCTCTAACTTGTTTAGAGACAAAAATTATCGCCGCACATCGGCGAATTTTATCGCACATAAACCTTGCTATTAGCAAGGTTTATCGCAAATGCGATAAAAAACGGCCGCAATGCATGAATATCGTTGAAAAGTCAGCGATATTCATGCATTATCCAGCAAATGCTCTTAGCCATGTTATCCACTTCCCATTGGATAACATGGCTAAAACTGCTTAGGGCAGGTGTTAGGTTTTGGAGATATTCGCGCTTAGCGCGAATATCTCCAAAAGTTGGTAATAGGAGATAGCGATGGTTAGGGACTGTTTCCAGTCGCTAAAATCTTGGCACGCCCACTTTGCATGTCATTAGTGATAAATATCACTGATATGCAAAGCGGGGCCCAAGATGGTCGCTATCTCCTTTTAGCTGTCACTAACTGGTGTTAGCGACAGCTTGGTAATAGGGAGATAATTTTCTCTCTTTTTTTTTTGGCTTTTAAAGCCCAAAAAGCGGAAATAAACCCCCTTGATAATATGCCCCATGATTTCTCGGGGGTTTCAGCTGACAGGGCTTGGTATTGTGTTACGTGCTAATTCTTCCAGGAAACGTCAGAGGGTCGATGCAGGGGTTCTAGAAGGGGTGATAAACCATTTAAGCCTCATGAACAAGCGCATGGTCTTTTAAAGATTTGTGAAGTACTCGGGGCGGCGGTGTGTGTGTGCCCTCTTTCAGGAGCGGGCGGGGGGGCACTGCCAGCAACTTGCCAGGCCAGGCAGTGTTCAACACGTGCATCACCCTTTCTCTGCCTGCTATTGCGCTCCATGCTTCGGAAAGGTAAGAAAAAGAACGTGCATTTGAGTTTGAAATGTCCGATCTTGTAGCAGTACACTTGCAAAGCCCACACATGACAATAACCCGATTCAAGGCCCCATTCACCCGATTTTTTAAACATATATAGCACTCCAACAAAGTTAGATTTTAAAACTTTATTAACATTTAACTATAATGAACGGAACAAAAACTGTAAAAACATTTAAACATTTTTCACCCAAAAAAGCAACAATGGTCAGAAGCTGTCTTTTGTGCGAATAGTCCCAAGGCAGCACAACGTGCAGAGTTCTGGACGGCACCCAGGTGATGTCGCCTGGGTGCCGCACTGGTTTTGGGATCCTACAATGCTGCTCCGAAAATTGGCGTGGGGCGTCCCGGGTGGGGCGGGGGGAGGCCTCGTCAGTAGCGGTCTGTTGTGCGAATAGTCCCAAGGCAGCAGAACGCGCTGAGATGTTGATGGCACCCAGGTGATGTCCAGTAAACTGCCGCACTGGTTTTGGTATCCTACAATGCTGCTCTGAAAATTTGCGTGCGGCGGCCCGGGGGGGGGGCGTGGGGGAGGCGGCGTGAACGGGCCTCCCCAGGTGGCGGCCATCCAGCTGAGTTGCGCCCGCTCTTGCGGCTACAGCGTCTCGCTCACCATGTTGTTGAGTTGCTCCCACTCTTGCAGTGCAGCGATAGGCGCCTGCCACATGACTCTTAAAATGGCGGACGGCTCTTCGGTTTTGGGCCTGGTCCACTGAAATGGCCCTGGGACACCTTGGAACTCGGACGCTTGCCTGCTAGGGCTTGGGCTCCATTCTCGAAAAGCGTCCCCTCAGCCGTGAAGATTCTACAAAAGTCTTGGGGGCCCCCGACTCCCGCAGGCTTCCGGTGGGGAGCGGCTGCCATGATTGCTCGCGGAATGACCACGACGGAGCCACGAGATGGTGGTGCTCTCATGCTGACGCCAGCTTCAGTCTGAATGATCCAGAAACAAGGTGGGGCTTTCATCGTTTGGGAAAAAAAAATGTTCTAAACCAATGAAAAGTGTTATTTTTAGGTCATATGACCAAGCCTTCCATCTTTAGGAAACCAAAAGTAAAATGATCCAATGAAAAGTTTTATCAACAAGTCACATGACCTGTTATGCGGCATAGGGCTACAAAAAGCGTAGAAAATCCGTTGGCACGTGAGGCGGCGTCAGTAGCGGACCGATGTGCGAATAGGCCGAAGGCAGCACAACGCGCCGAGATCCGGATGGCACCGAGTTAGTGTCCAGCAAGTTGCTGCACTGGTGTGGCTATCCTACAATGCTGCGCCGAAAGACGGCATGTCCAGCTGAGTTGCGGTCACTCTTGCGGTACAGTGACTCGAACGCGCCGAGATCCGGATGGCACCGAGGTGGTGTCCAGCAAATTGCCGCACTGGTGTGGCCATCCTACAATGCTGCGCCGAAAGACGGCGTGTCCAGCTGAGTTGCGGTCACTCTTGCGGTACAGTGACTCGAACGCGCCGAGATCCGGATGGCACCGAGGTGGTGTCCAGCAAATTGTCGCACTGGTGTGGCCATCCTACAATGCTGCGCCGAAAGACGGCGTGTCCAGCTGAGTTGCGGTCACTCTTGCGGTACAGTGAGTCGAACGCGCCGAGATCCGGATGGCACCGAGGTTGTGTCCAGCAAGTTGCCGCACTGGTGTGGCCATCCTACAATGCTGCGCCGAAAGTCGGCGTGGGGTGCCCTGTTGGCTTATGAGGTGATGTCAGTAGTGGACCGATGTGTGAATAGGTCGGAACCAGCACAAGGCGCCAAGATCCGAATGGCAAGTCCTGGATGTTGAGTGCCTCAGTTGAGATTTCTGAGCAGTGCTTGTAAGACTGTCTGAAGCTTATTTGCACCTGCTGCAGCTTCACTATTGCCCTGGTGTGGCCAAAGGTCGCACATGACATAGGCGGCCGGCTCCCGAGGTCCGGCGGAACTTTTTTCCTTTTCCTTTCTGCTTCTTTTCCTACAATCCGTTTCATCTGAAGACACGACCAGGTCCCTGAATGTGTGCAGGGGGACGCTATTGATTGAATGAAAATGGCGGTTTGACACAAAGCTGACTCAAGCGTTGCTGTTGATGCTATACAGACAAAAATTGGTTTTCAGTTTGTACATTCTTCAGGATTCTTTTTTCTATCCAAGTCTGATGGAGAGTTTGTAGAAAAATGGCTTCAGATTTTCCACATACTACTCTTCAACATTCTTCCTAAATGTAACAATGTGAAACTCACTAGGAGAACGGCTGTTTCTGTTTCCTTTCAAAATGCTGCCAACAATATTTTCTGAATGGAAGACACCATCTTGTAGCATAAAGGGCCGAAAGGGGTTCTGGTCTGGCCGATGGTTGGTGGAGACATTTTGACTATATCTTGGACCTGCCCGGCCTCGCACAAAATGGCGCCGGTATAAATGGGACTCGTAACTCCTTGCCCGCAAATGTATATCTAGAAAATGTTATTGTAAGTGGCCCTGTCGTATTTTAATTACAAAATGTACGTCCACCGATTACGCAACTGTTAGACACCTTTGTTCTTGCAACCTAATGGCCCGCTCGTTACGTTCCTCTACAGTGTAAATGTCTCCTCATCATATACGATTTCAGTTTGCTCCGTGGCCGGCCCACGTGGTTATAGGCCCGTATTTGTATACTGACATTTTCACAATAAAGGTTTTTAAAACAAAACACGGTAGTAGTATTTACATTGGTAAAGTTTTTACTTTTAGTCACTGTTTTCGAATCAGTAAAAGGCAAGTGAAATAAAGCAGTCCAATTACATGACGGATAAAAGGTATAATATGTAGGAACGCAGTAAAGATAAATGGTCAAGGGCAGTTGTGTTTTTCATTTCTGCAACATAAAGTGATCGATAAGAATCTGATAATCAGGCGTATCGGCGACTAAGACAGCAGGCCGAATCTCTTTTACTCAACGGCTCCGTCATGGAAGGAAGAAACGCCCTTTTTCTCGAAAAAGGAATATATTTTACTTGCAGGACAGTTGTAAATTTTCCGGGAAAGTACATTAGCCTGGAATATTATAACATATATGTTTTAAAAAAAATAATGTTCGAAAACAATAAAAAGCGTAATTTTTAGGTCATATGACCAAGCTTTTCATCATTAAAATAACAAAAGCAAAATGAACCAATGAAAAGTTTTATTAACAAGTCACATGACCTGTTATGCTTACGTTACGCGCTGCGCGCCGCGCCTCGGATCACTTCCGGGTGCGCTAACGCGGCGTGTCATATAACGCATTACGCGACAACGTAGGTCAAGAATATAGTCAAAATGTCTCCACCAACCAGCGTTCGGAACACAACCCCTTTCAGCAGTCCAAAAAGTTCTGTTAAATGACAACAGAGGGGACAGGCAACAAGAACCATCAGTCAAAGAGGGGAGGGCAAGTTCTTCTCTTCCGGGTCATGTTGGGGCGCTACCGGAACTGATCGAATTGGTAGTCTACAGTGTTTCTGGATGTTTCAGACTAAAGCTGGCGTCAGCATGAGAGCACTACCATCTCGTAGCTCCGTCGTGGCCATTCCACGAGCAATCATGGCAGCCGCTCCCCACCAGAAGCCTGCGGGAGTCGGAGGCCCCCAAGACTTTTGTAGAATCTTCACGGCTGAGGGGACGCTTTCGAGAATGGGACCCAAGCCCTATCAGGGAAGCGTCCGAGTTCAAAGGTGTCCCAGGGCCATTTTAGTGGACCAGGCCCAAAACCGAAGAGCCGGCCGCCATTTTGAGAGTCCTGTGGCAGCCGCCTATCGCTGCACCGCAAGAGCGGGAGCAACTCAACTACATGATGTGCGAGACGCTGTAGTCGCAAGAGCGGGCGGTAAACAGCTGAATGGCGGAAGAGGCACAGTGTAGCAAAAGCGGGCGGAATGGCAACTGAAACGGTAAAGGGGCGCCCCACTACAGCGTGTCTTCAGGTCAAACGGATTGTGGGACAAGGTCCAGAATTGAAGAGTCATCAAAAGGCAAAAAGTTCCGCCGGACCCCGGGAGCCGGCCGCCTATGTCGGGGGCGATCTCAGGCTACACCAGTGCTATAAGACTTGGGGAGGGTGTCGGAGCCAAGCGTCTTCTCCGAGTCCATGGCCATCACACCGCCCCTCAGGGGCCTCCGTCAAGCTGTTTAGGAAGGTAACGTATCACATTGTTTTCTAATGCAGTCAGGTCCACAAACGACACTCACTTACTTTGAGAATAGTGAAGCTGCAGTAGGTGGAAATAAGCTTCAGACAGTGTTACAAGCACTGCTCAGAACTCTTAACTATGGCACCCAACATCCAGAACTTATGCCATTTGAGAATGGCAGTGACATTGAAGCAACTCAGGGACCAAAACCATTAACGTACTTTCACGTATGAAAATCTTACTTGGGGAGGGGGCCGGAGCGAAGCGCCCCCTCCCAGTCCGCGCCACCACACCGTATGTTGAAAATCTGAAGCCATCGTTCTACAAAGTCAACCAACCTTGGATTGAAAAATCTAGAAAAATGTACAAACTGAAAACCAGTTTTGGTCTGCATAGCATCAGTAGCAATGCTTGCTATCAGAGTGCATGAGTTTCATGCTCGATCGATTGAGCTAGCCGGATCGGGCAATAAAAAGTATAAAATAGTTATGTAAATAGTTATTTAATAAAATGTTTTACCCTGTTTCTTTGCTGGTGTGTTGTCTATATTTTTAATATTTGCATAGGGTTTGTCGTTATTTTGGGCGGGGTGGGTGATGGAGTCGAGCTGTCTTGCAGCCCTCATGGTGTGGAGCTCAGTTCATCTCACTATTTTCGTATTTCTCATGAAGGGTTGTTCCTAATATTTCTATTTTAGCGAGGTCAAAAAGAGATCCAATTAGTGGCCTACTGATTTTGCTCGATTACTTTTATTTTTTTACACGATTTTTCACTATCTGCAAAGACTAAACAGAGTATTGCGACTTTGTGCTTGTTTGTAAATAGAGAATGATCCAAAGAGAACCAATTCTAAAACAGTAAATGCTTGGATAACAATCAATCAAATGGAGAGACAAGCAGGCACGACGGATTACAACGGGGGCAAAGGCCTGCGTTAACTACCGTTCACTATCTGCAAAGAGAGAGTACTACTAAGAGAAAAGAGGGGAGGGGGGGGCAGCGTTCAAAGCACATCAGCGTGCATAAATACGAAAATGTTTTTATCTATCACGTACTTGACATTTTAAAGCTTTTCATATTTGCTATTAAAAAACCAATGAAATTCACAGAAAAAACCATAGGTTATAGTGGATATATAGTTAGGAATTTGCATTTACAAAACCTTGAAAATTCAATGAAAAAACCATTGGTTTTAGGCCATATATAGTTAGGGATTTGCATTTACAAAACCTTATTTTACTCGCATAAAACCATTGAAATTCCATATATAGTTATAAGCGCTAACTATATATCGCGCACCCGCAATCCACTGCTGATGATGTCACATATTACATCATTCATGACATGGTTAGTGACATCACTGATGACATCACTGATGACATCTCAAATGACATCACTGATGACATCACTGAAAACATCTCATTTGACATGACTGATAACATCACTGATGATATCATTCATGTGATAATACCATGAACCTCTTCAGACTCTAATATAACCTTAGATACAATCAGTGTAAACAGACAGTCACAGACTGTCACTCATCCATGGAGTTACTCACACACCTAGTCAGTTATGCCAAAAATCAATCACACCTCCATTTTCTCAACTATACAGTTATACACACCTTACTTATTCAAACATATACTAACACATATTTACTTTACTCTCTTATACAATCTCTGATACATGTTCACAATGATCCATACAGCCACTCACACATTCACTGGCTCTTATGCACAGTTATTTATAGATGTCAACTCTCACATGTACTGTGTTTTACATATGTACTTAATTTGACATGTAGCACTGAGATATCCATTCACTCACTAATACACTCATGCACAGTCAACCGCCCATACAGCTGTTTCCACATACACTTTTGAATACATACATATAGTGAATCAACTACTCACACATCTATGTACAGAGTCACACACCTCCCAGCCACCCATACACACACACTTAGTTTCCCATAAAAATACTTGGACAACCAATGAATAACCCATACAGTTACTCATATAGCTACTGATCAACATATGCAGCAGTTTGTAGAACAACAGATATAATGATGCACAAATTAAAACAGTTTAGTCACTAACCCATGCACTCAGTGAGACACATTTAATCACTCACTCATACAGTCAGTCATGCACCTACTAAATCCTTCATCCAGACACTTATACATCCACTCATTCTTCAATATGTAAGACATATTTTAACTTTACAGAAACATACAGTCACTGGATGTTGTCATCAGTGATGTCATCAGTGATGTCATTTGAGATGTCATCAGTGATGTCATCAGTGATGTCACTAACCATGTCATGAATGATGTAATATGTGACATCATCAGCAGTGGATTGCGGGTGCGCGATATATAGTTAGTGCTTATAACTATATATGGAATTTCAATGGTTTTATGCGAGTAAAATAAGGTTTTGTAAATGCAAATCCCTAACTATATATGGCCTAAAACCAATGGTTTTTTCATTGAATTTTCAAGGTTTTGTAAATGCAAATTCCTAACTATATATCCACTATAACCTATGGTTTTTTCTGTGAATATATATATATATATATATATATATATATATATATATATATATATATATATATATATATATATATATATATATATATATATATATATATATATATATATATATATATATATATATATATATATATATATATATATATATATCAGCACAGCACTCCTCTTAACCTCCTCGAGGGCGAAATGTGGAAGCGGACCCAACAGCTTCAGGCAGTCGATATTCTTTATTTAATCCGACCTTTCACGTTGACGCATTTCGAGCATCAAGTGCTCTTGTTCACACAACAGTCACTGCATCAGCTTATGCCTTTTAAACATAATTGTGAGTAACACCTCCCTTAGTGAGTCACATGATCACACTCATAGACATAGACAACATACTGTTACATTTTCGATGTTTCACAATCACAATGCTGGCCATATTAAAAAAGGCTTTCTTATTGATATTTGCTACAGAAGCTGTAATTGCGTGATTTTATATAATTACATCTTGTGATTTGTAAAAATGATATATTGCATGAATGCATTCAAGTTTGTAATCCAAAGTGGCAAGTGCATTAAATAATTTATAATGTTCAATATATAAAACATGTATAAATAAAAAAATTAATACACTTAAAATGCATATTGCATACTTTAAAGCCTCAGCTGACCCTCTGACTGCTTTAATGCATGTTTGGGCTTTGTATTTCATCTATATATACATCTTTGTAAACATTATAAAGTGCCAAATGCTTGTTCACCAGTTGATATATTTAATCAACAAATGTGCAAAACTATTGCCAATGTGCCTGTCAGAGCAATATGTGCAAAATTCCGCTTTTTTTGTTTACATGTAATCAAAGCCTGTACATCACATATCGTATGTTTGCCTTAACTTTAGTTAATATTTCAAACTTGTCTATATATATAGATATTAATTCCGAAAATTCCCACACGGTCGCTGCACTCAGGACGGTTGCATACATTCGTGAGGGGAACTCGCGTGCCACACAGCAACTTGTTTCTCAAAATACGGAGCAATGATGGGGTCTTTTGAAGTGGAGGCATGTCCCATTCACATAAATAATTGTACTGTTTTTGCATTAGCACATGCCTCCACTATTTATTTCAAAGGAGCAGGCATGCAATAAATTGGGATTTCTCTGTAGTAGTGGGGCATGTTGCCACCATGACTGGGAGGGTGTAGGACTGGAAGATTGGCAGGGATATGAAGTGGATGTTAAAGGAATGTTAGTGCCCAGATTCTATTTCATGGTGAGCCAAGAGCTTGCTTGAGCTGATTTAAGGGATGTTGCTAGAATAGTCTGATATAAATGGTGGCGTCATCCTTCGCTGTATTTTGTTAATGCAGTCTCCATCTTCACGAGGTGCAATCTGCAAAGAGAGACTGACTTTGCCCATCAATCGCAAAAATGTATGAAGCAGGGGAGTAGCATTGTAGGAAGCAAGCAATGTGCAAGACAGGGAACTAATTTTAAGGTGGAAGTTGAAAGGAGGAGTCGGATTGATTAGTCATTGTTCTGTTATCTCTGAAATTGTCCTTTTGTAGAGAGTAATGCTAATCATTGTACTTTTTATCTTTTTTTCATTTCAGGAGATGTGAAGAGTGATCAAACTAGGATTGCGGGGGAAGGCTACCAGCATCAGAAGCCAGGTCTGGTCCCAGCAGGCGATGGTAATGCAGGAGATTTCTAGACATCAGAATCCATTCCTGCTGTGCTGGTAAGTCATGTTTATTATGTATTTCTTACTTTTAAATATTTTCACCTAGTATGTATGGTGGTCTTCTATATTTTCCACTTTCTACATTTCCTTAATCTACTTTAATGTTAGTTATCCCTCATACTTCCTTACAGTTTTCTATATTCCCTGTTTCTGCAGCTGACTTCCTCCTATCAATAGCTTTCGGTACACACCTCTAGTTCTTGTGGCAGAAACCTATCTCTCATATCTTCTCCATCTCTCTGTGGAGTACTACATGAAGGGAAACTGTTCATAGCTAAGTGACAAAATAGCAAAACTGCATAAATCTAGTGGAGAAGCAACATCATTTGTAGGTAACTGTGTGTGAGACAGGGAATCTTTTATTTTTGGGGCTGAACGGAAGAGAGGAACAGGATTGCCTAGTTTGGCAGTAGATTTGATTTCTTGTAAAATGCCCTTTAATTAAAAAAAAACAGTACCTACTAATAATTACTATTCAGTCTCTTCTTTACATTTCAATGTTTCAGGACAGACCACTATCACCCCTACTCCATCCTGGGGGTGGGCCCATTGCAAAACAAGACATAACCTCCAAAACCAGCCATTCTTGCTGCTGCTTTTAGCCTCTTCCATAATCATGACGGCGCCGTCATGGGCATGTGCTCATGATGGCAGTGAGCCGTCATGACCACGCCTGCGATTGGAATGTCTAGCCCTGCGGCGGAATAACCGCTGCAGTGACGAGGTTAAGTTACATTTGATATTTCCTACTTTTAACATTTAGCATGCATTATGGTATTCTATATTTTCTATTTGCCCCAACTTTCCCCTATCTATTTTAGTGTCTACTTTGTCCACGCATACCTGCGTCCGAATTACTTTGTTATAATCCCTCAGTTTCCACATGTGACCTCCTCCTGTCTGTAGCTTTTCCCTCACACTTCTATCACATGTCTTGTGCTAACAGAAGATTGTTGGTAAGTGAAACACAGGCCTAAGTATTCATAATATGTAGATTGACAGAAGGCTTTGATGAAGCGAACTTTTAAAATTTATTATGTTTTCGTTTGCTGATTTGAACTTCCATAATTGATAATAATATTAATGAGTTTTGCATGTTTTTGTATTAATTCAACCTAGAATAATGTGCACTTTCATAAACACGCGGGATTACCATTATGTGCTCTTGTTGCATTTGTTAGTACGTTCAAATAATATATTAACTTTGTCTTTTCGTTTTGTCAACATTAACTGCGGCTGAATAAATAATAGCATGTGCTTATTTTTAAATGTGCTTTTGTCTATGTCGTGTCTTTTATGTGACAAAGTTTTGTTCATTTCTTGTGCTCAAAAGCTAGGTAACATAAACTATTGGGTTAACATTAGTGGAGGGGGTGGGTAACAGAATGATTTTCATTACTCAAATTAATTGATGTCTTGCGTTTCCTTGCATACTAGAGTCTCGGTAAAAAGGCTTGAGGCCTGATTTAAAATGGATGTTATCGAAGTCCTGTCATGATGGGCCATGCAAAGCAAAGAATAAATAGAAGAGGTTTATTGTTCATAATCTTCGAAAAACAAATACGTCTAACTGAACTGTGCAGGATGCGCCTAGCGTTGTATAACTTTCTTTGCCAAGGACAGGAAATAGCGGAAAAGCTTAAGCTGAGGAAGCAACTAACTGTTATTCAATAAAATGTTGCGAAGATCCTCGGAAGCTAATGTCACACCTAGACAATGGACAAGGCCGCTTTTGAAAAAAAATATGATTTTGAATGAGAAGGTGATGACTTCATGGACTGACGTCTGTCAGCCAATCATTTCGTGAGATGGTTTGTTAATTGTATTCTTTTAGCTAGTTTTAGATAGAGAAAAGGTGTAAAACTTGGCCCCTTGGGAGGAGGTTTGTTGGCTCGTTCCTGTGATCGTGAGATGCTGTCGGACTTCTGACTCACGTAAGAGAACTCTGAACTTGAATTCATGTCTCAGTCATTTATGGGCCTAGTGTTGAATTTGTGAATAATGGTGAGTTTCGAGGTGTTGAGTTGTGCATATGAGACAGAATTTCTTTTGGCCCGCTGGATCAGCTTCATTGAGCAAACAATCAATAGTATAGGTCATCATGGACCCCAGCAGGATTTCATACAAGGTTCCATGATGTCATGACAGTGCACCATGAAAGGATGGAAATACCATCTGTCATTTCCATTCTCCTCCATTCCTTCATTATCCTTCTGGTCCTTTAAGAGCCATGTTCCTCCATTATGAAAATAAAATACAATATAAAACGCTGAATGGTTGACTGCTCGGTTTAAATGTGAATTGACCCTTCCAAAGGGATTCTTTGCATAGCAGATAGATAATCTGACATTAATGAGGTATATGTAATTTGTACAAATAATGTGATGTTTACAGATATCTAAATGTGTGTTCTGTCTCATACTCTCTATCATTCAATTAGTAGAAGAAAAGGTGCGGTGCCCAATGCCCACTCACCTACAACTTTCCCCATTCTTTCTGCCCTAGTCAACACAAAAATTACAATCCTACATCAGATTGTGGCAACTTTCTCCCAAAGTTTAAGCCTAAGTGACTACTTTCATTGCATCTATCACCGTTCCATCTTCTACTTTCCATTAACCATGTAACTAAGTCTACTAATACACGACACCCACCCAGTCCATAATCAAACTTAAACCTAACCAAAGCTGTTATGTTTTATCCAACCTACCTCACCATACACTAACATGCCCCATAGCAAAGCAAACAAGCATTGGCATAGCCAATAGGTCTCGCCTTTGGGACCGTATACGTTTTTAGCCATGCAACAGTTGATGTTATTGCACCAAGTGATTGTGCTGCATAACTAACTACTTATAAGGTCCCAAATGCGAGACCTATTGGCTATGCCAATGTTTTTATAACTTGTCTGCTCTTACTCAGTGTCTCCACTCTATGTAAACCATTCCTTGTTTTTGGAATTGAGGCACTAGGGTCAGATGTACTCACATCTGGCAATGCCCATTGCTGCCAAGCCTATGGAATACATGCACTACTACAGATCTGAGCTGTCACTGCCATCGTTTAACTATAGATGAGTGCTTGAGTTCAGTTCTACGGTACAAAAGGGGTTGGTGATGGACGGAGCCTCTGAATCAATCAGACACTCACACCCAGTCAAGAGATCTGGGTTTAATCCATCAACGTTCTTTAGCCCACTCTGCCACCCCAGTTCAGACATAGTTCAGTTCTAGGCTTACACCGAAGAACAAGGGAGCGACCTGTGCAGAAGGCAGGCCAGTGCAATCAATAAATGATGTATTGGTGTCAAGGGGGACGGCCAAGTTTCGGCATGGGTGCTTGCATTACGTATTGTTTGCTAGGATCGTGAGCGCCAATGATCCTTTAATTGCAGAAAGTGCCTCGTGCAATTACCGTCCAGAATGAGATTGGGCTATTCTTCAGTTTATCTGTTCAGGTCAACCAGCCACACTTCTTTCATACTCGAGCATTTTATTGTAGTGTTGATATAGCGCCCCGTATATCTAATCGTACCTCACGGCGCTTTGGTTTGTAGTATGAGCCTGCTGTTGTGCATGGTTAGTTGGGTGTGGGTTAATAGTTGTCTGCCTCGTGCTTGTATGCTGGGCCAGTGGGATGAAGAGGTTCTGTGATGTTTCATTAATATGGGTTTTCCACATATTTTATCATCCCAGCTTTTATACCCTGGTAAAACCTCAGCATATTCACTTGACAAAGAAGAGTGCTCTACACACATAAATCTACTAATATAGACCATCCCTTTTTTGTTATTTGTTATGATGATGATCCACTGTCAACTGCATAATCTGCTGATTTTAACCAAACACTTTGGCCTGAAATGGATCTAGGGGGATCTAGATGTACGTTATATAACGCACATCGCACATTTCCATATCGCCGGCTATCGCCGGATTTTTTAGCCGTGTTAGCGCGTAATTATCAATACACAACACGTAGGCGAAATTAAATCCGGCGATAGTCGGCGATATGGAACATTAGCTCATGAAAACAAACATTGTTTTCACGCTCTAATGTGTGCCTTGATAATATGGGGGGGTGGATTCAGCGTTATGATCCACACCCCCATGTTATCAATGCCTTAACACCTGGTCAGAGCAGGCGTTGGGAGACCTGCGATAAACGAGTTTATCGCAGGTCTTCTTCTCCCAACGCCTGCGTTGGTAATAGGGTGTTCCCACCTCCAACCACATTTTACATGTGGTTGGACGTGGGAACGCCTACTTTGCATGTCATTAGCGATGTTTCTCGCTGACATGCAAAGTGGGCTTGAGGCAGGCGTTAGCATGCCCTTGTTAATAGGGCGCTGGAAGTATCGCCGCTGTCTCGGCACAATTCGCCGAAAAAGCGGCTATACTTCAGCTTGCTAATATGCCCCCTAGTTTCTAAAAACATGGCGATACCGGTCCTGCACAGGGATAGCCCATTACAAAGGCTTACTAGTCACCTTTCAGTTGCTGATGGCTGTACTTTGATGTTCAGCTGCTACCAAAAAGGTGAAATCTTTTTCCAGGTAGCATAATGTGTAAAGAAACAAATTAAGTAATATTATTGTGTCACATCTTCAAATTTCTTCCAATATTTAGGCAACCCTGTGGCATAATTTAATCCTCCATGCCAGATAATTTCAGTGATTCAAAGAATGTAGGCAGGACAGGGTCAATTGCATATTTTGATACTCCATGTCGCATAATTCAACGGAATTGACTAAATTATATGGCAAAAAAGGCAAATTTTACGGGGAATGCAGCACTTACAGCAAACATATTACTGGTTAATTTTGACTTTTAAACATGCTAGCACTGTCGGGGCAAAGGCCTTGCTGCATTAGTAACCGTTTAACTCGAGTACAGCTACTAGCAATCAAAAGGTGTCCACTTTTGCGGAAGGCTTTGCAATACTCCTCAACGCTTGATGCATTTTGTTTCAGATTTTATCACATATGTATTGGGTGACGGCTTGTATGGCAAATCCATAATTATGCAGAAAACACAACATAAGCAGAATCTCATAATTCCAGTGGCCCTAATTGTAGGGTGGTTCGACTTTACCGAGACTCGACTCATGACCTGCAAAGTCACTGCTTTTGGTCGGTGGCTTGAGTGATCACCCGAGGGGATTGCTTGTGTTTTTTTCCATTGTAGGTTTTTCTGACAGGTTGTTTTGCGCAGTGCACATCCTATGATTGTCCCATCAAGCTTGTGTTGCTTGAGTGGTAGTTACTGGTCCTTATATTTCCTTTGGTTCTTGAGGCACAACAGTGTATTGCCCAGGAATACACGTTTTGTACACGGAGGCTGGGATTTTGTTTATCGGCGTTATAGCATATCTCCGTATAGAACGGTGTAGGACTATTTCTGTTGACTAGATGAAATGCCCTCCCTGCCCAGCACAAATTTCATCCGCATTATTTTGGTGAATACATAGTTTTGGTGGAGTGCGCCCTGTTATGCTTATTACTCAAGAGACTCCCATCCCCCGCCCACCCCTACATAGGACACAACATGCAGCAAGCTGCGTGGGGGCGGGGGGAGTGTCTCCTTGGCAGGTGTTGACAGAGTACAGTATTTATTCTGCAGCAGCCCCTCCCACAAAACACACACATGGGTGCCCCCCACACTCAGAAGTGTGCGATATTTGCCTCGAACACATAATGTACTGGCACTCGCTGGCTGCCTGAACACCCTGGGGGATGAGGGGGGAATCCATTGGCATGGCAACTGGGGAGGTGGACTCAAGGGAAATCAAACAGGATGGATGTGACGCTGGCTGTGAATGAAGCCTGTTCTAGAAGCGCGTGCAAGCCCTGAAACAAATCATCCGAGCAGCTGCCATTTAATACTTTTAATGTCCTATTTTTGCTTTGCCCTCACTTTCAGTTTAGAGACCCGTCTACATACTTGGTGCGACCTGTCCATTTCTAGGGCTATGCGCATGGCGCATGCGTCGTTGGGACCCGAGAACAGGATCCGGAGTGTTTGCTGAATTCCTGGCTGTACGCTGAGGCGCTTGCAGTGGTTAGAAGCCCCTTTTGTTACAAAAGGAGCGTTGTTGTCAGTCTGATTTTACTGATGCTCCTGCGGTGCTTGCCAAGGTCGTGTGTGGTCTTGCAGAGCATGTTAAAACTATTCAGTGATAGAGTTCTGTCGGTCTCAGTGAGAATATCTCTCAAATTTTGTTTCTGTAACCCTGCTTGAAGTTAACTTTGTTTACCAAGAGAAAAAGCAACAAGCTTGCGCGCCTCGTGCAAATAGGGGGCAGGGGTTGCAGCCCAGAGCAGGCAGCGTTTCCCTTGCGGAAGCTAGCGCTAAAATTGTGACAATATGGCGCCGCGCGCTCCCGCAAGAGAATCGCCAGACGTGCCCGCATTGCCATTGGTAGCAAAGCAACGCATGCACGTTTTTGCCCCCAAAGTCGTGCCGATGACTAGAGGTCTCTTTCCTATGCAGCGCATGTGTGCTGCATAGGCGAGACCTGCGTAGGCGAGACCTAAAAAGTATATGTGGAACATAATTTGTGCTGGTGAGGCACGTAGTCTGGGCTCAGATTGGGAGTGAGGAGGAAGTAGGAAGCGTAAGAGCAGCACCATTGCAATTTTAGATGACACACCATTAGCTGTTCCAAAAAAACATGCTGTCCCACCAAGATGGCTCCATCAATGTTCCACGTTATATAGCCAAATACAATGTGCAGCATTATTAAATGTGCCATATTCATCAATGGCAATATATATTTATATCTACCAGCTCATTCATTTGTTAACACACATTATGCATGTGATGCAAGTGTCAGCACAAGAAGGCATTTTTACTTTTGATCCGTTATCTATACTACTATTATAAAGAGAGAACACAAACCTTTTGGCAAGGTAAACTCGGGAACCACAGCGCCAATCCACACACCCAATACATTGTTGTAATCCTCAGGGTGTGCAGATGGACATAGGCTATAGAAAATAAAAAAAAACGTACATTTAAAAATATAACTTCAAAAAAAAAGTAGTGCCCTGAAAGTAGCGCAACGTACGTGATGACAATGAGGAGCGGCGGTGAAGTGAGGAGCTCGGGGAGGAGCGGCGGCTCAGGTAAGGCTCTGGGACTCGGGACGGGAGGGAGCCGGTGCGGGAGGTTGGCCCGGAACAACTGCTGTAAGGTTCAGGGTCTGGGGGCAGCATTTCAGGCTTGCGTGCCCTCCCGCCCCGGCCCCCGCCCACCACGACATTGTCCGGGACACAGACAATTTCGTGGCGGGTGGGGCCTGGGGCGGGAGTGCACGCAAGCCTGAAAGGCTGCCCCCAGCCCCCTTCTGCCCCGGGCAACGCTGGGGGCTGGGGCGGGCTGCTAGTAGAATAATATCTTAAGTTGATAATGTTTATGGACATGGAATAAATCATGTCACACACCACTACTGCGTTATGTGAAGTATGTATGAGAAACAATTTGACCCTGTGGCCACGAATCACATCGAAAACATTCCAGTGGCCATAGGGGACTAGCAATCATATGCTACAGTACAACTATATAAACCTGTGTTTACATTAAGTATTATAACTCATGATCTTTCTTCTTTATTTGGGTCCTCTAGCTACTCCTGCTCGAGGTCCTGCCCCAGAGGCCCATGCCTGGTAATAGACAGCTACTCAGCTCCTGAAAATTGAGTGCCTGCTGGTGATCATCGAGGAAGAGGTACCTGCTAACTGCTGTAGCATCAGACCGCCAGATGGAGGGACACCAGCAACAACATTGAAGCCACTGAAAGCAGCTGAGCTTCTTAGCCACCAAGCCACCCCCAAAAAGTTTTAGCCTCCTCTAACAAATCATGGGAGACCTGTAAGAAAATAAGCAGGCACAGCAGGAGCATGGGGTGGATGGAGGCTGTGGAGTCCCGTTATATATGGGAAGGGGGGGGTCTGTTTTGTGGGAGGTGAGGGTGAGAATAAAAGTTCGGGACAGCTCTGTTTATTTTTAGGATTGTTTTTGGGATAAGAGGAGGAAGGAGAGATTAGGAAGGTATATTGGAGAGGGTGACCAGAATTTCAAAGCCAAAAACGGGGACATTTCACAAAAATAGAAGAAGGGCTACAATTTTACTTCAAGTGATGAGAGCTCTCCTCAGCAGAGGATAACAGAACAGGCAGTAAGAACATAATTAAAACGCAATTTTTAAACCCATCAGTGTGTCTGGTAATTAAATTGCTTTCTTGAAACAACTGCTAACTAGCTCTGCTTTGTAAAATATAGAAAACACATCCCACCGGTTTCAGTCAACCCTCTCTAAAAACCGGGACATGAGCTAAATTTCTTGAAATCTGCTGGGACAGCTGGTGAAAAACCGGGACAGTCCTGGCAAAACAGGGACGCCTGGTCACCCTACTATTGGAGACAGGGTATGATGGGAGTGGTTTGGAGGGTTTAAAGTTGAGGGGCCTATTGTGGGAGGAGAGGGTGGGTGTTGTATATTTTTGTTTACATTCAAATGAGTTTGTTTTATTGAATCTCTGTTGTTGCATTAGTGGGTAGTGTAATATCACCGTTAATTCATCAGGAAGCTAAGTTGCTCTCCTCCTTACCTGTTACATTGTAAATAAATTGTCCCACTGTGCTTATCGCCTTCCCCCTCTCTAGTCTTTAATCTTTTCCTACCTAATATTCCTTACCATGTTTTATTAAGTAGGTTACTTACCTTGCATCTTTCAGTCCAAAACCCCCTTGTAAATTTTGTTGTAAAACTTAACATTTATGTGACTATACACAACCATCTCACCCTTAAGTGGCTAGCTCAGGATAATCAGCACCCACACTCCCATCGGTGTCATTATTAGTTGTATACTACTTACTGCCCTTGCCCTACCCTCTGTATCCAGTGACTGCTAATGAGGTCTGTTAAAACACCGCAAATATCAACAATCCCTGGTCTCTTCTTTTCCTACTTCAGTAGATAAAACTATGGTTGCTACCAATGTTCCCAACTAATATATATATTTATGTTTTGCTGTGTGGCAATGTAGTGTCAGTGTGCACACTTTTCTGAGCTTTGTGCGCAACTGAGTCATAACAGGAGTCACTATATGAGTGAGCATGCTGCCTCTGAAAAAGGAGCAAGGCAAAACCTCTCTTTAAGTTTTGGATAAAATGGGATAGGGAGTTCTTAGCTGAAGGTTAAAAAAAAATAGGTACTATGATGAAGCCAGCTTTGGCAGCATCATGTCGCTCTTTGTTTGTTATGGCAGGTATTGAGTTCTTAAACCTATAGAAAAAAGTGGCACCTAATAAAATAAGCAGTCGAAGGATACAAGTAATGCATCAGTACTCCAGGGAAGGGACAAACAAGCGAAGAGGTAGGAAAAACATGCAAGCAAATATGAGTGACAGTGAGACCAACCAATAGACTGCACATGCTTCTTAAATGAAAATCCAAATTTCGGCATATTAATGTGATCTACGGTGGCCATCGAAGCCAGAAGGGCTAATAAACACAAAGTCCAGAAATACAAAGGCATTTTGTTTTCACAAAAGGACTGATTTGCAATATCCGGCTGTTTGCAACCTTCAGTTCAGAGACATCTTTATTCGATTCATAGAATCATAAAAGAACAAACAATACTTTTGTTACATCAAATCAAGCTAATACAGTAATCCTCTAAGAATGTTAAAATGCCATAGATGATTTTGCAGGACTTTGCATTTAACACAAGTATATAATTCTATGCTAAAGTGTGAGGTAGAGAGAACATTTTCATCAAGGTCAACATACAATACAATACACAATTAGGAAAATAAAGTGCTTGAGTCCTATGACAACAGTTTCGCAATTGGTACTTGATCCCCTTTTTCACTAACATAAAGTCAGTTGGATGAATAAAAATCTACTTTCATCAATACAATAGGCTTCAAGGATAAAGTGCAAAGTGCAATAGCATATTCAGCAAAGTATTCCTACAGTACACAATTAATAGAATAAAGTGATCTAGTACAAGTAAATAGTAAAACTTCAATCCTTTCTTCATTCTCATAAAATGAATAGCCAATAAAAATCTACTAATTCCAAATACAATGAACTGTGTATTATCATCACCATCAAATCTTTAGTCGGTTATTAAAATAGAACAACCATAAAAGTACAATAAAATAAAATCACAATTTACAAAATCTCATCATAAAATACAAATACTTCATCACCAATCAGGATATAATAGACTTTCTTGATCTAAAAACATTTTTTTTAAATGTTGAAATAGATATAACAGTTAAAATATTGTCCAAACTTTGAACAGCCAAAAAGGCAGGACAGCAACGATTCATTTCCATAGTCTTCAACAGTGGAACAATCCATCTTCGTCTTGGAATCGAATACAATTTACAAAAGAAAAGGATATGGATGTCTGATTGTTCAGAAATTTCATCACATGGGCATTTAGATAACATTTTTCTCCAATCATTCATGTTGGGGAAGCTAAGTGACCTGAATATTAGATTTAATCTAAAACGAGTTAGAAAAAATCTCTCATAATCGCTCATTTGCAATTTTAAATATGGCTGCATTTTTAATGTGATTATTGTCAACTGATGAGCAGCCACCGTTTGTTTCATCATCTAGTTAGCTGTT
This sequence comes from Lissotriton vulgaris, assembly GCF_964263255.1. NCBI lineage: Eukaryota > Metazoa > Chordata > Amphibia > Caudata > Salamandridae > Lissotriton > Lissotriton vulgaris. Next base: position 766,554,284 of record NC_141695.1, on the reverse strand, counting down.
CTATGCTTTTCTAGGTGACTCATGCACTTTTCCTTGAGAGCTTTTCTAGAAATGTCACACTTAGATAGAGGTTCAGTGAAATGATTTTCCAGACCTAGGTCAGTGAGAAACTTCCTTACATAGCTTAACCATCCAAACCTACCACCATTGTCTGACCTCATCACATCGTTCAAGATGGAGCAATTTAATTTACATTCGTCAGTGGTCCAGGCCCTATGCCATAACAGAACTGGAGCGACCTTTATTGTGTCTTCTAAATATGGTTCTCCAAGTTCAGTATGGCAAACATATGTAGATACGCTTTCTGGAACGGTTAAAAGATACTTCATGAAGGAGTTTTCCACCACCTGTAATGATCTCACATTAGCATGCCCCGACAGTCCAGCGCCATATGTGACAGTTGCTACGCAGGTCACTCTGTATAGTGTAAGCATCTCCCCAGTTGCTTTTCTGCCCATTCGTTTACTAAAATGCTTTAATGCCATTATTGATTTACTAAACTATAACCTTCTTATTTTTTTTTTTTTTTTTTGAAAACCTTTATTTATCAAATGCACAATACACAGCGTCTGCCTACAACCCCTTCGGGCCGGCCGCTATGACAAGAGAGCAAAGAATACATCACATTATACTGCGGAAACGGCCGTATAACGCTTCATTACGGTGTAGTGGCATAAAACATCATATAGAGGATACTGAAGGTTCAATTTTGTAATTTTGTCTAAGTCAAACAAACACCAAAAACAAACACATGATAAAGCAATGGCAAGTTCACGGGAGGGGAGGAAAAGCGGGAAACAGTATATAAGAATGGAGGCAAGTCTACTAGGGGAGGGAAACAATGAAAGGGGGGGTTAAGAATGGAAGCTGATGAAAGGAACGTCAACTATGGGGAGGAGGGAATGGTGTCAGTGTAGTCAAGTGGCGGGGTACAAATGTCACCCCGGTATTCGTTCCATTGCGCCCAGACTCTACCCCACTTCCTAGGACAACCCCGAGCCTCATACACCGTCTTCTCCCGAAACATGCACCAGTCCATGTTATCTTTCCAGGCACTGAGTCCAGGCGGTCTGTGGGAGCCCCAGAGCTGCGCTATGTCCCTCTTGGCAACCATGTTGCCCAGGGTGATCCAGAAGGTCTGAGCGGCCGTACAATCCGTAGGCTCCCATACATTAAGCAGGCAGCGCCTCGCCTCAGGAAGGAGGGGGATCCCAGTAACACGCCCCATCACATCGTGGATCCTAGACCAGAAAGCAGAAATACCCGGGCATTCCCACAAAATATGAAGAAAAGTACCATTCATACCACAGCCACGCCTACACAATCCATCAGTCACGAGCCCCATTCGTACCAGACGCATACCAGTCACATAAACTCGATGGAGGATCTTCAGTTGCACAAAACGGAGCCGAGCCGGAATAGCCACCTCCTTAGGGGAAGAAATCGCCATTTGCCAGTCTTCGTCATCCAATTCGAGCCCATCTGCCACCCAGGAAGCCCGAAGCTTCACCAGAAGGTCAGCCCTATTGTTAATGAGTTTTTTATAAATCAAGGAAATCGTACTGTCTGGGACATGGCCGTCAAGAATACGATCTTCCAACGGGGACGACTGGGTGATTTCCGTCCCGGGGGAAAGGCAGAGAACAGGGCATGCCGCACCAGAAGGTATCGAAAATACTCCTTGTCATCTAGTTGATACTCAACCTTTAGGGCCTCAAAGGTTTTTACCGTTCCTCTGGCCCAAAGATCCTCCACCTTGCTAATCCCAATCATATCCCATCTATCAAACCCTTTCGTCCGCCACAGGTTACCCAGTCGTTCAGTATCATACAGTGGGGTCATGCGCGTCAATCTATCGCCCCAACCTGTAGCCACAGTCGCATCCTTCCAGGCACGCACAGCACATTTCGTGGGACCAGTCAAGAGAAGGAGTGGTGACTTTGAGTATAAGGCTCTATTGAAGTTGCCGCCCGGCAACAGGAGTTTGTCCATAGCTAAAGCGGGAGCGGGTCCTGGAGAATACGTCACATGGTTAATTGCACTTAATTGTGAGGCCCAGTAATAACGTCTGATGTCAGGCAGAGCAATACCGCCATCGTACCAGGGAAGCGTGAGTTTTGATAGGGAGATACGAGCTCGTCCATCCCAAATCAACTGCCTTTGTAGGCCTTCAACCTCACGGAAATAGCGAGCGGGAACAGGATCGAAAAAGTTCTGTAAGGCATATAAAAACCAGGGAAGCGACATCATTTTAAAAAGTGCCGTTCGACCCAATGGAGACAAGGACAATTCACGCCACCGTCGTACATCCTGCTTGAGGCGACGAAGAGGAGCGTAAAGATTACGATCTGAAGAGTCCATGGAAATAAAAATCCCCAAATATTTAAAGCCATCCTCTGCCACCTGGATAGGAAACCTACGAGGCAGCGGAGGCAACACCCCCGCTATAACATAGACACACGACTTGGTCCAGTTAATAACAAGCCCGGAGTTCTTACCAAAGGAGGTGAGAACATCGAAGAGTACATTTAAAGACTTCTGGGGTGAGGTGAAATAGAGAAGGATATCGTCCGCGTAGAGTGAGACGCAATCCTCCAGATCCGGTGCCCACCGGATCCCTTTAATCGAAGGCTCCCATCAAAGCCATGCTGCAAGGGGTTCCAATGCCAATGCAAAGAGAAGTGGGGAGAGCGGGCACCCCTGACGGGTGCCACGTCCCAGTGGAAATGAAGCAGAGCCTCTGCCGTTCACCACGACTTGGGCTAACGGTTGCTCATATAGGAGCCGCACCCATGCAATGAAGCTAGGGCCGAACCCGAACTTGGAAAGGGCCGCCCACAAATATGGCCACTCAATGGTGTCGAAGGCCATTGTAGCATCCAGGGAGGCCACCACTGCAGGCTCAGTGAGAGCGGCCTCAGCTCTCGCGAGAACGCTGTGGAGTCTACGGAGATTAAGAGCTGTGTTTCGATGGGGAATGAAACCGGACTGATCCGGATGGATCAAGTCACAGATTACAGACAATAGACGATTAGCCAGGACTTTGGCCAGAATTTTAGGCTCGGCATTGAGCAACTAGATGGGGCGATAAGAGGTGCATCGGTCACGAGGCTTGCCATCCTTATAGATGACCACTATGGTAGCCAAGCGCTGTTCAGATGGAAGGACGCCCGCCTCGAATGCATCAAGAAACATAGTGCGCAAATGGGCAGCCATTTTGTCCGGTCGGAGTTTATAGAGCTCGATAGGTAAACCATTGGGCCCCATCGCTTTGCCCGATCGCAGGGACCTAATGGCAAGAGCGATCTCGTCCACTGTAATAGGAGCCTCAAGAGCCAATCTGTCCTCCTCCGAGACACAGGGTAGTGCAATGTCGTGCAAAAGTAAACGGGAGTCGGCCTCATCACGGTCACTCACTGAACTGTACACCGTTCGGAAATGATCCACAAAACATTCAACAATCTCCCCCGGATCAGTCACACATTCACCATTCTCACGGGTGATAACAGGCACCACACGGTTCAATCTCTCAGCCTTGTCCAGCCACGCCAGGAGTTTACTAGCCTTGTCACCCACGTCGTAAAGACGGCCTAGCTGATTCATACGCATCACCTTAGCAGCATCAGTCACAAGGGCTCTATAGTCTGCCTGCTTCAGTTCTAAGGAGTGCAAAAGTGCAGGTGTATCCTCTCCACCCAACACACTTTCGAGCGTAGTTATTGTGGTCTCAAGGGCCGACACAGCCTCCCTCCTAGCCTTCCTATCAGCTGCAATAAGGGACAGCGCGGAACCCCGTATAACGGTTTTAAAGGCCTCCCACAAAGTAGTAGGGGAAGCGACCGAACCCACATTCTCATCAAAGTAACAATCGATCGCCTTAACCAAATTCGAGCGGAGCTGAGGATTCCTAAAGTGCCAGGGGGGAACTCTGCTTCCGGAAAAACCTCCCACCGAAACCTCGAGTAACAAGGGGGAATGGTCAGAGATACCCCTAGGGAGATGCCGGATGTCACGCACCAAGGATGAGTTAGCAGTTAGCATAAAAAAATAATCAATCCTTGAGAGGCTGCCATGAGCACCAGAGTGAAAAGTGTACTGAGTTTGTGAGGGGTGCAACATCCGCCAAACATCTACCAGCCCAAAGGTTTCCGTCAAGTCAGTCAGCCACATCTGGGACAATGGCAGAACTCTAGGGGGCAGCCGGTCACACTCGCCCGACATTACCGAGTTGAAATCCCCACCTATGATCAGGAGACCATCTGGAAGCCCTAGAAGAGTCCTACCAAGGTCAGCATATGTGGTAGCCTGCTGTCCCGGGGGAACATAAACAGCAACAATTACAATCAGCCTCCCCTCCCATCTCCCAGAGACAGCAGCATAACGACCCCGATCATCGAGGGTGACATCATCTATTTCAAGGGCTACGGAGGATTTCACCATTATACCAACCCTTCGGGAGCCGGATGTAAAGCCAGCGTGAGCCACAAGTCAATAACCTCGGCGTTCAAGAGCTTTACAAGCATTGCCTATCAAGTGGGTTTCCTGGAGTAAAACAACATCAGGGGAATGACGTCTTATAAATTGCAACACAATACCACGTTTGATCCTGTCTCCCAAACCATTAACGTTCCAGGATAACACTTTCACGTCACCCCCCCCCCCCATTCCAGTAAGATTCCCAAACCACCCCCTCCCGGAACCTCAGAGCAAGGACACATACAAGCGATACAGTACCATGTGAAAAAGAAAACGTAAAACACGAAGCACAACCAAGTCCCCACCTCCCACCCCCCAACCAAGAACCTGTTACACCACCCCCCACCCTGCACCCCTGCTGACTGATAAGCCCCCCCAAACTGCAGTGTGCCTGTTGCCCCTTCCGAATCTACACAAAGAACCCCTGAGGAGGAAGGGAGAGACTACCCCCACCCGCCCCACCCCTGGGCCTAAAGGTGAAAGCATATAAAAAAATTACTCTGTAAAAGTTACAACCCAAAATCGTACCTCAGGACCCAAAGTCATTCCTGCGCCGTTGCGCTTCCGTCCGCGCCTCCGGGGCCTCCGCTCTCGGTGTCATCCTTTGGCAATGAGTCCAACCAGTCACTGACACTGTCCGGTTGATCGAAGAAGAAAGCACGTTCCCTGTATTCGATACGTAGGCGAGCGGGGAACAGCATCGCATATTTAAGTCCCAAATCTCTCATGCAATGTTTCACTTCCAGGAATCCGGATCGTTGCCGCTGCACTTGAGGAGTAAAGTCAGTGTAGATAGAAATGGAGCTGTTCTCGAACTTCAGCGGGCCGTGCTTGCGAGAGGCCTGAAGAATGGCATTTCTGTCCCGAAAGTGAAATAGCCTAGCAATTATAGGCCTCGGGGGTGCCCCCGGCTTGACCTGTCCACCCGGGAAGCGGTACGCACGCTCGACCGCAAAGAACTTACTAAGGCCTGCGGGAGCAAGTTTGGCAACAATCAATTCCTCGACCAGCAAATCGATCGAGGCAGCACCACTGTCCTCCGGTACCCCGACCAGGCGGATGTTGTTCCGTCGGGCCCTGTTATCGTACTCCTCCATACGTCTGGCCAGCAGATCCTGCGACGACCGCAGATTCCCGATCTCAGACTGCGCTTCCGTCATGTCCGTCACCAGACTGGTAGCTTTAAGGTCCAATGCCTTGATCCTCTCGTTAGTTTTAGCCAAGTCGGCACGATTAAGGGTGACATCAACCGCCACCGTGTCTATTTTGGACACGATGGCCTCGTAATGCTGACCCATATCAGCCTTGAGTCCTGTAGGTCTTGAAGGGACACCTCCAATGTGGCCGTCATGTCTGTCCTCGGGTCCTCTAAACTGCGGCTGGCAGCGCTGGGGGATCCTCTTGGCTGAGTATAACGATCTATCACGTTAGACTGGACCGATCCCCCATGATTGGTGACTTTCCTGCGCTTCTCCAGCTCGAGTTTCGTCGCCATGTTGGAATCAGCACCCCGTTGGGACCTCTCGGGTGCGATAGAATGGCAGCGACCCTTTGAACTCCGAAATTCGCAGCCTCACATAAATCACAGACCACTGATCTGGCGCTGTGGTGAAGGCGTGCAGCTGGGTAGACCAACCAAGTCCAGGAGTGCAGATTAGGTCTCAGGCAGTCAGTTCAAGGATGGAAGAGAAACCGAAAGTGAAAGTGACACACCATCGGTTGAGCAGATGCCAGGCGGCCGTTGTTGTTGCATTACTGCTCGGCCATCCAAAGCAGCAGAGTCCCCGGTCCCGTCCGAGCCGGATGTAAAGCCAGCGTGAGCCACAAGTCAATAACCTCGGCATTCAAGAGCTTTACAAGCATTGCCTATCAAGTGGGTTTCCTGGAGTAAAACAACATCAGGGGAATGACGTCTTATAAATTGCAACACAATACCACGTTTGATCCTGTCTCCCAAACCATTAACGTTCCAGGATAACACTTTCACGTCACCCCCCCCCCCCCCATTCCAGTAAGATTCCCAAACCACCCCCTCCCGGAACCTCAGAGCAAGGATACATACAAGCGATACAGTACCATGTGAAAAAGAAAACGTAAAACACGAAGCACAACCAAGTCCCCACCTCCCACCCCCCAACCAAGAACCTGTTACAACACCCCCCACCCTGCACCCCTGCTGACTGATAAGCCCCCCCAAACTGCAGTGTGCCTGTTGCCCCTTCCGAATCTACACAAAGAACCCCTGAGGAGGAAGGGAGAGACTACCCCCACCCGCCCCACCCCTGGGCCTAAAGGTGAAAGCATATAAAAAAATTACTCTGTAAAAGTTACAACCCAAAATCGTACCTCAGGACCCAAAGTCATTCCTGCGCCGTTGCGCTTCCGTCCGCGCCGCCGGGGCCTCCGCTCTCGGCTTCATCCTTTGGCAATGAGTCCAACCAGTCACTGACACTGTCCGGTTGATCGAAGAAGAAAGCACGTTCCCTGTATTCGATACGTAGGCGAGCGGGGAACAGCATCGCATATTTAAGTCCCAAATCTCTCATGCGACGTTTCACTCCCAGGAATCCGGATCGTTGCCGCTGCACTTGAGGAGTAAAGTCAGTGTAGATAGAAATGGAGCTGTTCTCGAACTTCAGCGGGCCGTGCTTGCGAGAGGCCTGAAGAATGGCGTCTCTGTCCCGAAAGTGAAATAGCCTAGCAATTATAGGCCTCGGGGTGCCCCCGGCTTGACCTGTCCACCCGGGAAGCAGTACGCACGCTCGACCGCAAAGAACTTACTAAGGCCTGCGGGAGCAAGTTTGGCAACAATCAATTCCTCGACCAGCAAATCGATCGAGGCAGCACCACTGTCCTCCGGTACCCCGACCAGGCGGATGTTGTTCCGTCGGGCCCTGTTATCGTACTCCTCCATACGTCTGGCCAGCAGATCCTGCGACGACCGCAGATTCCCGATCTCAGACTGCGCTTCGGTCATGTCCGTCACCAGACTGGTAGCTTTAAGGTCCAATGCCTTGATCCTCTCGTTAGTTTTAGCCAAGTCGGCACGAATAAGGGTGACATCAACCGCCACCGTGTCTATTTTGGACACGATGGCCTCGTAATGCTGACCCATATCAGCCTTGAATCCTGTAGGTCTTGAAGGGACACCTCCGATGTGGCCGTCATGTCTGTCCTCGGGTCCTCTAAACTGCGGCTGGCAGCGCTGGGGGATCCTCTTGGCTGAGTATAACGGTCTATCACGTTAGACTGGACCGATCCCCCACGATTGGTGACTTTCCTGCGCTTCTCCAGCTCGAGTTTTGTCGCCATGTTGGAATCAGCACCCCGTTGGGACCTCCCGGGTGCGATAGAATGGCAGCGACCCTTTGAACTCCGAAATTCGCAGCCTCACATAAATCGAAGACCACTGATCCGGCGCTGTGGTGAAGGCGTGCAGCTGGGTAGACCACCAAGTCCAGGAGTGCAGATTAGGTCTCAGGCAGTCAGTTCAAGGATGGAAGAGAAACCGAAAGTGAAAGTGACACACCATCGGTTGAGCAGATGCCAGGCGGCCGTTGATGTTGCATTACTGCTCGGCCATCCAAAGCAGCAGAGTCCCCGGTCCCGTCCGGAGCTAGGCCAGAAAACTTAGGACGATGTAGATATGGTTCCCGAAGTCCGATCTCGGCCCCCAAAAGTGCAGCAGCATCAACAAGAGTAGCACTTCAAAAGCCCATCAAAGTGACCAGGATTTCAGAAGGATAGATCATAAGGGCGGCGCTGGTCTCGGGAGCTCTCTGCTCACGCGACCATCTTGGATGCCCGCGTAGCTCCTCCTCCAACCTTCTTATTTTGATTGCGTTATTCCATCGACCGGCATGGTCGAATGAAACTCCTAGGTACGGGAAAGTTAAGGTAGTCTCAACTGGACTCGAGGAGACAAACATTGTCCTTCTCTTTCTAGCTGCCCCATGGCCACAGTTCATGCTAAAGGTCTTAGAGCAATTTATCCTTAAGTCCAGACTGGTCATAAAGTCAGTAAAGGAAGTGACTATGATTTGCATAGCCATTGGTGTTCTTGCCATTAGGACAGCATCATCTGCGTATAATAACACTGGGGTTGGTCTTTTACCCACCATCGGCATGTCCTTACACTCCGGTATTAATATCCTCTCCACCTCATTAATGTATAGTGCGAAGAAAAAAGGGGCAAGGACACAACCTTGTCGTACTCCCCTAGAGATTCCAAAAGTTTTCAGTGCATTCCCCATTTTTCCCGTACCTAACTCTGTCTCTTCTCTTGCCCCTGAGTAAAGTTCCCTAAGAAATTGGACTATTGAGTTCTCGACTCCTAGGTTCTCAAGGACCCGCCATAGATTGCAATGAGTGACGCAGCCAAATGCTGACGTCAAATCAACGAAGGTTAAAAAAATACAGCCATCCTTAACTTTAGTTAATAAGAGCATATAGATTCAGACACTGATCAATCGTACTCAATCCCTTTCTAAAACCATATTGAAGGTCGGTAATAATTGCGTTTTCTTCCGTCCAGGACTGAAGTCTGTTTAAAATCACACGGCCAAAAATCTTAATTGTGGAGTTGAGGAGCAATATTGGACGATAGCAGTGACAACTAGCTCTATCGCCTTTCTTGAATATCGGCACTATTACAGACTCACACCAGGACGATAGGAGGATAGAAGGCCTTTGCGCAAAGTAACATTAAAAAGCTGTGCGAGAAGGGGGGCCCACAGATCAGTGTTATATGAATCTGCTGGTACCTCATCGGGTCCGGGTGCTTTCCCTGCTTTCCCTGCCATACTAGCATTTACACTTGCGGTCACCTCCATTACAGATATAGCTGGGTTGAGGGTAACCAGAGTATGATGGGGATCCTCCGTTGTAATATCCATTACTGAGGAATCATCCTCAGCAGTCATCACAGAATACAAATCTGCGTAATGGTTCACCCATTCCCTCTCAGTAATCGCTATTTCAATCCTGGCGGGTGCATTGTCATTAATTGGCGGTGCATTCACTACTTGCCAAAAGGCTGCTGAGTCACTCGCACAATGATTCCCACGCTTCCTTTTTTAAAGTATTCTTTCTATTCTTCAAAGCCTTCTTATAATCATTTCTCAGGGCTTTGATTAAAGTGCGGTCCTTATCATAGGCTTTTAGGGCATGTTTTAACTAAGAATAAGCCTTAGTACAGGCGGTGTCGAACCAACCAAGGTTGTTCTTTATTTGGGAAATAATATCTAAAATGTTTTATAAAATCTAAATCATTGATGTTCGCATCTGTACAGGCGTGGAATTGGAGCTCGCAATACCTAATCCATTTATGGAGGAAATCTGCAGGAATCACACTGGTCCATTTTATAGCGTACCCGTTTTTCCTAACAATAGTAATATTATCCACACACGGTTTTAAGATGTTATTTTTGTAATAATCTTTGGGTTTCCGTTGAATTTCTAGGCTAAGGGACAAATGGTCGCTCAACGGATTATCCAAGACATTAAATACTTGGGTCTTTCCCCTATGTTTGGCCGTCATCAATATAAAATCGATGGTTGAGTTTGCCCCTCTACCATTAAAAGTTGGTTCAAAGGGGATCTCAGGTCTAACCATTTTATTCGCAAAACCCATATCACATCCAAAAATGATGTAATTAAGAAGATCTCCACACTTAGTATGCTCAAAATGGCTTAAGCTATCATCATTATCCAGCGTTATGCTGCAGGTTCCTCTCTCACCGCTTTGGCATATAAAACAGTTAAAGTCCCCACCCCAAATGACACAGAAATCTTTAAATCTCCCACATAGCGTCGATTTTATTTCGTTACATAAGGATTTAAGAATATCCTCCACCAGCTCTGCAGGAACATTATTGTAAAAGTTTACCAAGATCAGTGTAAACATTTTATCTATAGTTATCCTGATTATATGATAATACAAGTTGTTAAAAAGAATCTCATTTTTCAAACAATGAAACTAATTAGATACATATGTGGTTAGACCCCCTTTGGCCCTTCCATATGCAGAGTCAATGGCAGGAGAAAAGAAAGTTTGAAATCCACTCACATGAAGTGGGACAGTCGACCACGTTTCTTGTAAGCTGACAAAATCATACATATTTACTAGGTTAACCCAGTGCTCGTTCCCCAGTTTTGATTTTAGGCCTGCAATATTCCAATACAAGAAAGACCAGCTGGCCCTAGGGATCTCGCCACCCATCAAACTCGTAATACAATTTGGCTCAGGAGTAATCACTATGTTTGCCTCTTCAGTTAACTCGATCTGCGTCCCCTCTTTATTCCCATTAATATTGTTTTTTTTAACCACAGTATTTATCTGAAACTCAGATGCTCCTTATTTCAGGCTCAAACGATTTTGACCGACATTTTTAGCATTTTGACCCAAATTTACAGGGCAAATATCAGTTTTAAGTCAATCGACCTCCTCCAAACCCTGCAATGTTTCATAGCGATTACACATAGGGATATTAAATCTATCTCCCTCTCCATCAAAATACCCCTATTGCTGCCATTGGTTTGTTTTTATTGGGTTTATGTATGTGGGCAGATAGAAATAATTTAAATCTAGGGTTTGTATTCCATCATTAGGTCTGCAATCGCTTCAATTGCAAATAAACCTCACTGCCCGTCTATCCCTAAAGTTGACTAGTATACAGTCGCCTGGTAGGTCTTTTGGTTTATGTCCCACCCAGGCTACTCTCCGAACATGTAAAATGTTGGCATGTAAATGGTGTGGAAGAGGTCTATTAGTGTTGAGCCAAAAAGTTACTTTATTTGTTAGATCTGAGTAGGTTTCCCTTTGGTTGTTATTCAGCTCAGGCACCCTGGTCAGGACCACGGTATATGGTACTGATTGCGGGGGCAGATCAATGCGTGGATATATGATCTTATTTTTGTTGCTGGTGACCCTACCATCTTCTTGATGTCTATTTTTCCTATGGTCCTCCCCCGTGACAGTATCTTTTGTTGCCTCGCTTCCAATTTCTTTTGAACCTGTTTTAATTGGGGGTTGAACCATGTCCCCTAATAATGCCTTGACTTCAGAAGGCCCTTTATGGTTCCCTGTTATGGCATTGGCCGAACTGCAGGATACAACAGGAGGATTTCCCGTAGTAAATGTTCCCGTACCTTGTGGTACTTTGGTGCTATTATGGAAGTTAGTGTCTATTTTCCTCAATAAGTCGGAATTAGCCACTGTTGTTTTTTCCAAACACCCTATTTTTTCAGTTAAGTTTTTAATTCTCTCTACTAGGGGTAAAATAAGGAACTTTAGCAGTTGTTCAATTTGGCCCATTAAAAGCCTCAGGGTTTGAATGTAAAGACTCCAAGACCTGCTGTGGTGGCAATGTTGGGGGAATTAATATAAGATCAGAGAGGGTTTGGGCAGTTCTAAAAAATAGTGACTGGGGCCGTGTTACAGACTTTTCAGCTTTTTTAGTTATTTTAAGTTGTTTCGGGGATCTACCCTTCTGGTGAGTACCCCCACGTTTCCTCTTCCCATTTTGCCCCTGACCTGACACCTGATTTTTTTGCCTGTATACTAGGTCTTTATTTGTATCTGTGGGGTTAATCCCGTTGCTGTGTCAGATAAAGTTGATTCATTAATCTCTAATGTGGAACTACATTCGTTGATAGTCCCACACGTTAATGGTGGAGAAATAGAATCGTGAGGAGTTTGTGGGACTAAATTCTCTGGTGTTACTGCCAATGTTATTGGGCCCAATGATGAACGCCTATTGTATAAGGGTTCTAATGACAAACAGCGTTCTGTGATTGCGATCTCATGCTCCAACACTAATGTTGCCTGCTTTATGTGTGAACAAAAACCCTAGGCAGTCAACAGTATGGCAAACAAGTAAAATAACATGACAGCGAAAAAAACATACATAGGAAATTCAATTAAAAATGATCATGATTTTAATGAAGATAAGTAAAAATCATACATGTAAATAGTATGACCATCAACGTATGATATTGACATAGAATTTAAAAGACATATATTTCATACATTTATTATTTCATCAAACATAATACATTTATACAAAATAATAGCCCACTTTATGAACATGTCTAATGTGCCAGTAACCAACCCACTTGTGGCCCCAGGGATACAATTCCTTCCTTTCCCAGATTTAGCAGCCATTGATACACTTTAGATTCTGCAACCAGAATAAGACAAAGAATGTAGTGTCTCTCCCACTGATATTGTATTAAGTCAATTGAGGAAAGGATCTTCCTTGATGATCAATGTTAGAGGGGGGGCCCAGCCCGGACACCTCTGGCCTGTGACGGCCTTGGACGGTCTTGCCCTTGTCCCGGGCTTCTCCCGGGACGCTCTCGCGCAGTGGAAGAAGCAAAAAATAAATAGCGTCAGCAGGGGGCGGTGCTCAAAGCCCCGAATCAGGTGTGGGCGGTCAAGGGAATCCTGGGACTACGAGTCCTGAAGATGTCAATGCTCGTCCCCGGTGTCAGTCTCGGTATTGCGTAGATGTCAGCAAGACAGGTTCCTTATTTCCCCCTTTAGCTCCGTGAGGGCAAGAGAAAGAGTTCCACACACAACACCTCTGACGCTGCGGCACCCACGAAGCGGGTGCGGCGAGGTGTTTTGAAGGTGCCAGCAACGGGCGGTACTCAAGCCCCGATTCAGGTGTGGGCCTTCAAGGGAATCCTGGGACTACGAGTCCTGAAGATGTCAATGCTCGTCCCCGGTGTCAGCCTCGGTATTGCGTAGATGTCAACAAGACAGGTTCCTTGTTTCCCCCTTTAGCTCCGTGAGGGCAAGAGAAAGAGTTCCACACACAACACCACTGACGCTGCAGCACCTGCGAAGCGGATGCGGCGAGGTGTTTTGAAGGCGCCAGCAAGGGGCAGTGCTCAAAGCCCTGATTCAGGTGTGGGCGGTCAAGGGAATCCTGGGACTACGAGTCCTGAAGATGTCAATGCTCGTCCCTGGTGTCAGCCTCGGTGTTGCGTAGATGTCAGCAAGACAGGTTCCTTGTTTCCCCCTTTAGCTCCATGAGGGCAAGAGAAAGAGTTCCACACACAACACCTCTGATGCTGCGGTCTTAAAAAAATGGCTTTTAGTATGTAATGTAACAAACCCAAATTGCAATTTGGATTTGCAAACTAAATACCAAATCAGTATTTGTAAGTGGTGTTTTTTAGGCATTCCTTCCAATGCACGGTTACTCACCGGAAATCTTCATTACTATGAACCCTGGTCTTCCTGTTACATTCCTTACTCATCAATCAATATTTGTAAAGCGCACTACATACCCGCAAGTGTCTCAAGGCGCTGCACGAGGGTCTCAAGGCATTGAGTAGCTCATGAGCAGCTTTCCTGCTCCACACTAACCTATTACGTTGCTTAGGTCAAAATCCTTCCTCCAGTATGCGCTGCCTACCCAGCATTCATAAAGGGGAAAGCACGTCAATAGGACAGCCTGGGAATACCAAAGAAATTGATTTAAAAAAAAAAACAATAACCAGACACAGAAAACAGGGAGGGAGGGACAGGTTCAGGAATGGAAGGGAAAGACCAGGACTCGGAGTAATGAATATTACCGGTGAGTAACTGGGCATTACCTCTGCATCCGTTGTCCCGCCCATTTTCCTACTCATGAGCCCATACCCAAGCGCATGGTATTAATTCACATAGAAACCAAAGATGATGCCACAAACTTGATATTTAATTTGAAAAAAATACAAACTCCCAGCTCATGAACAACAAACAAAACGTGAGCACCAAAGTCTGCGGACGCAGACATCCCCATCTGAAGATGGCAGTTGGAAACAAAGGTGTTTGGAGAGGCCCATGTAGCAGCATTACAAATTAGTTAAACGGCCCAGGAGGAAAGACCACAAGTTGACTGCCACTTGACAGAAGAGGGAAAATGAAGGTGAGCAACCTCGAGTTACAAGACAACAGCACACCACTCATCGAGACAGAGTGGATAAAAAAGGCTTGAGATCCTTCCCATAGTCGACCAGAATAAACAAAGAATGAGTTCACCTGCCGAAACTCATGAGTACGGTCAAGGTAGATGCAAAGGGCTCTCAAAATATCCGAGAATGAAAAATCTCTTCCTCCAGAGAAGAAGGGTCAGGATAAAACACCGGAAGGACAATATCCTCCTTACAGTAAAATTCAGACAAGACCTTGGGCAGAAAAAACTAACTTGGATGTAAAATCACCTTGTCAGGACAGAAACTCAAAAAAGGGGAAGAAGCCAGAAAATCCCCAATCTCATCAACTTTGCAATCACAGACGCAGCAACAAAAAATTAACCTTAGCAGAAAGAAACTTAAGGTTAGAGGAAACCAGGGGTTCAATAGGAGGATCAGTCAATGCCTGAAGTGGCAAAGGAAGATCCCAGGTGGGGACCGGAGAACAGGAGACAGGACGCTGATGCAAAAATATCCACCAAAGGAGAGTCCTGGAAGGATAGTCATATATATATATATATCAGAGTTACTAATAAGCGTGAGCGCAAAATCGGTTCCGCTCGCGGATTTTCGGTAAATCCGCAATCTGCAAACGCCCGCGAATTTACCGAAAATCTGCGAATCCGCGAGCGGCGGATTCGTGGGGCAAAAGTTCAAGCCTTCAAGCTTGAAGTTGTAACTATTTTAGGATGGCGCCGGCAAGCTGCCAGCGCCATCCTAAAATAGTTACTAAGTTAGCTAAGTTAGCTTCAACAGGAAGCACTAATAGATAAAATAAAGCAGGTGCTCGAGCACCTGCTTTATTTGATCTATTAGTGCTTCCTGATCGGTCTCTGACCTTTTATACACACAAGAGGCATGAACTTGCATGGAAGCCCCGCACGTTTGGTCCCGCTCACACACTCGCGGTGTGCACCGTCTTCCCGCCATTTACCCACTATGATAGCTCACTCAAGGGGCCCCTGCGCCCTTCGGGGCGATTGCATAGTAACACACACATGGTCGCTGGAACTAGTTGAAGCTCAAATTCAGTGACTCATTCATCAGCCCAAAAACAATCGTGAGCGTCGTCGAGGCTGGGCAGGTGTGCCTTCTTCCCAAATCTACTGTTGAAAATCAGCTGTGATGCTGGATAGAGGCCTTTGTATCCTTGACTTTCACGAGCACAATCCTTGCGCTGTTCCTGTGACCAGGAGCTTCTTTCTCTTGATCTGCTGCTCTGATCGGTCTCTGACCTTTTATACACACAAGAGACATGTGAACTCGCATGGAAGCCCCGCACGTTTTGTCCCGCTCACACACTCGCGGTGTGCACCGTCTTCCCGCCATTTACCCACTATGATAGCTCACTCAAGGGACCCCTGCGCCCTTCGGGGCGATTGCATAGTAACACACACATGGTAGCTGGAACTAGTTGAAGCTCAAATTCAGTGACTCATTCATCAGCCCAAAAACAATCGTGAGCGTCGTCGAGGCAGGGCTGGTGTGCCTTCTTCCCAAATCTACCATCGAAAATCAGCTGTGATGCTGGATAGAGGCCTTTGTATCCTTGACTTTCACGAGCACAATCCAAATCCGCGAATCCGCAAATTCGCGGATTTTGCGGATCTGCAGATATGCAAATCCGCAAATTCGCGGATCGTGGATCTGCAAAATCTGCCCATGCTTAGTTACTAAAGGCAAGAATGGAGGCCCATTGGGCGCGGATGGGAATAAACCTTTACAACGCAAATTTTACAACGCACTACCATTACAACGAAACTTTTACAACGCAACATCCATTACAGCGTATGCCATTACAACGCAACCATTACAATGCATGACACTACAAAACATACCATTACAACGCATGTCATTACAACGCAGTCATTACAACGCATACCATTACAACGCATACCATCACAGCGCATAGTACCCTTACACTATCCAACACTTACCCTACTGTTGTACCCCCTGGAGTTAGAATAGTACATTTTACCTCTACACTATCCAACACTTACCCTACTGTTGCACCCCCTGGAGTTAGAATAGAAATTTTTACCCCTACACTATCCAAGACTTACCCTACTGTTGCACCCCCCTGGAGTTAGAATAGTAATTTTTACCCCTACACTTTCCAATACTTACCATATTTGCAATGTAATGGTATGCGCTTTAATGGTATGCATTGTAAAGGTAGTAAGCGTTGTAATGGAATGCGTTGTAAAGGTGGTTTTAAAAAATTTGTTGTAATGGCATGCTTTGTAATGGAATGCGTTGTAATGGATGTTGCGTTGTAAAAAATGCGTTGTAAAGGTATGCGTTGTAAAAGTATGCGTTGTAACGTCATACATCCGGAGCGGATAGTGGAGAATGTCAGACCCAGCACCAAACCATCCCTCAAAAAGTACATTGCCCTGACAGGATCACATAAAACAGGACACAGACACTCCCTCTTATAGCAAGAGTCAAAATGTCATCAACGATGACTGTAAGGCCTCAGGGAGGAAGGCCAATGAGGCAACTGAATGTTCTGAGCCACTGCAAGTAAACTACACTGAGCCAACAAGTTCAACCTATCAAGTGCCATGCACACAGCCATATGCGCATGAGAGAGAATGAACTGAGAAGAGGAGCAATCACTGGAGACCAGTGCAGGGAAAATCTCAAATGAAGACACACAGCTGAAACCTGAAGAAGGGAAAACCAAGGTCTCTGAGATCATTCTTGAGAAACCAGAAGGACCTCCGCAAGATCCACCCAAATCTTTGTGAGGATCTGGGAAGTCAAGGGAAATGGCGGAAAGGCAAGCAGGCGCCCCTGGACCATGAGATGGGGAAAAATCTACTGGCCATCCTAACCTCTAGGGACCAGGTTGCAAAACAGAGGGAGGAGGGCCGGCTCCATCTAGGCAAATAAATTCAGCCAGGGAAGTCCAAACCCAGAGAGATTCTGCTGGACACATGGTCACAGACAAGGGAAACCCAGCTCATTGAATCTACAGGCCCATGCTCCATCCCTGGAAGATAGACTTCCGAGAGAGATCAAAATTTCCCCTGGGCCCACATGCTAATCTTCCAGGAGAGAAGAAACAGAGATAGGCACGTCCCCCTCTGCGTATTGACATAGGCACACACAACCTGGTTGTCTGTACAAACACAGACAGCTTGGTGTCGAAGGAGAACCTGCCACAATTCCATCAATTCCCTCCAGTTCAAGGACTGGAGTGACTCGAAACAGGACCACCGGTCCTGAGCCTTGGAATCCCCCAGAACTGCCTCCCACTCTGTAGCAGTTGCATTGGTCATCAAGATGAATGAGGGAAGAGGAACAGGATCAAAACTCTTGGACAGACTTAGAAGAGAGAATCACCACTGGAGAGACTCCCAGATCTGCAGAGACACTGAATGAGAGTCTCTTAATCCTGAGAAGCAGGATTCCAGAGGATGAGAAGGTGATGCATGAGGGGATACAAATGGAGACAGGCCCAGGTGAGTACATACAGGAAGAAGGCCATCGACCCTTGACTCTGCAGCCAAAGACAGGCAGACACCCGATGATGGGACAGAGCCCAGGACAGGTGTCAGAACAGAGTCAAATGTCTGTCTAGAGACAGGAATACCATTCCCAGAGCCATGCAGAAGAGGGTCCCGATGAACTGCAGAGACTGAGAGGGGTGCAGGCAGGACTTCCTGGGGTTGATCAGAAACGCAAAGGATTCCAGAAGAAGACAGACTTGACTCACCTCCTTCGTAGCCTTAGAGGGTCAATTAGCCAGTCATTAAGGTAAGGATAGACTTTAACATCTCTAGAATGGAGAATACCCATCAGTGGGTGGGGGGACGGTGCAAGAGTTTTGTAAAAAAAAAAACCTTTTGCGCTGATGAAAGGCCATAAGGAAGCCCCTGGAACTGGTAGTGCTTCGAGCTCACTGCAAAATGTAGATACTGCTGATCCACCAGATGAATGGAACATTCAGGTAGGCTCCCATCAAGTCGAGGGATGTGAAGAAGCATCCCTGAGGCACCAGCTGACATATTGACTGCAAAATCACCATTTTGAAGCAACAATGAGAAATGTGCCGATTCACCTTTTTCAGATCCAAGGCCGGGTGGAATTCTGTGGAGTTCTTTTTCTGTACAAGAAATAGAATGGAATAACAATCCAGCCCCCATCCATGGGTAGAACCTTGATGATCGCTGCTTTCTCCAAGAGAAGCCAAATGCCCTCAAGCAAAGCCATGTGTTTCATGGGATTCTGGAGCAGAGAAGTGTCCTTGAACACTCGGGCTGGACAAGATAAAAATTAGGTCTGTTAACCAGAGGCCACAGTCCAGTCCTAACTGCTCAAGCAACTAAAACCTCCCACCATCAGTGACAAAAGAAACGAAGGCGACCACCAACCAGAAGGGGTGAATAGTTACTGCTTTAAAGAAGGACTGGAGGAGGCACCAACAGACTGAGTCCATGATTTGTCCCTTCCATGGGCACCGGACCATAAACCCTGCCTAGGAAGGGCTGACTAGCTCTAGCTAGAGGAAAATCAAAAGTGCAGTGATAACCAAAACCTCTACCCCATGAGAGAAGGTGGACACAGTCACCAGCTTCCACTTCTCTGTAGACTTCTTCACTATCTCCTCAAGCTGTGGACCAAACACCTTTGAACCATCAAACGACAACTTCAACAGGACAAACTTCTGCGTTTCATCCACTTTCCACGCACACATCCCTAAATGGTGACAAGCTGCAATGGAAACCCCAGAGGCCGTTGCAGTAGAACATAAGTTATTGAATGAAATATCTGATAAGTAGCGAACCTGGAGTTCTATCAGAGCCAAAAGGGAGAAAGTATTCGCACCTTCATTTATTTGAAGCACCAGGGCCAAGAAACCATTCAATAGCGACTTAACCCATCCAAATGTACTATGCCTTAGGAAGAAAGACCAGCCATCAGGTTGCCCACCTTGAACAACTGCCAGAATTTCTAGGAAACCCACTGCAAAGCATGGTGTTTTGCCCAAAAACGAGGGAACACAGCAGTGTCCATCTCCGTTCACTCACGGGAAGGCACATTGCAAACAGCACCATGCGAGGGCAAAAAGGCAGGAGCAAGGCACTAATATTGAGTAAAGAAATGATCATACACCTTCTGTTCCACAGGTGAAGGGAATTCCAGACTGTCCAAGACATGAGAAAACAGACAAGAGAGCTCAGCACCCTGCACAAAACGACTTCACCTTCCTTCCTTCTCATAAGGGTCAAAATGCTCTCTACGAGACCTATCCATGGCATCCTAGCAGAAGGCCCCTCTGACTCCCTGGTCGAAAATAGAAGCCTCAAACAACTTATTAATCAAGCAAGAGGCATAACACTTCCAAAGTATGCACCCCGCAGAACTCTCAGAGGCAGACACCATTGTTGGTGTGCAAAAACATAATACCAGCTCTTCCTGCAACATTTCCACTTCTCGGGAATCAATCCCGCAACCCAAACTCTTGTGGTTCCAGAGATATGCAGGAAGCAGTGGCGTAGCACAGGCCCATGCATCCCCCGCAGTGCGGGGGGACCCTCAAGCTCAAGGGGGCCCCCTCAGCACGTCACTTCGGCCTGAGAGCTCCTAATAGAGTCCGGAGGGGGCCCCTCCACGTACCTGGCAGGTATCGTTACACCACTGGCAGGAAGCGCTGGTGCATAGCAAAGGGCATCACATAATAACGTGTGGCCAGCCCAGGGAAGAAAAAACCCTCAAAAGAAAGCTAATTGCCCCTGAAAAGCCACACATTGCACCAAGGCAGAAGTGCCTTCCAGCAGTGAAACGACACAAAAATGGGAGTGAGAACGCCCCCCACCCTTAACCCAAAAACAAACCAACGCTCTCTTAGAAGGGAGCTGCATCTCCCAAAAGAAAACAGGACTGTTCATGCAAGCCCCATAAAGGACAAAACATATCCACAAAACAAAAATGCTGAAAAACGAAACTTTCCTTCATCCTTGTAGGCAATGGACTGAAGCGCAGGCAAAATATAACAGGCTATTCTAGTGACATGCTTCGCCCTTTGTGCACGCTGGGTAGCCAGCACCATATTGGGGTAAGTATTTTGACCTCAGCTAGGTAATTGGTTTCTGTGGAGCAGGCAAGCTGCCCATTACTAAGGAACGGGAGAGGAAGATGGATGAGGGGGTAGTAACATTTTGCGACTGAAATCAGTTTGCAAAACAATATTTTACTGACTAAACAAATTTCACATTAACCACATCCCCTTTATGAGTGCTGTTAAAAAACATTTTGGGGGGTGTGGCCACACAAAGTGGCCAATCGGATGTAGTCTGCATAGACTCCATCGCCAAACACCTGTCTTTGGTATCTATACAGCCCCAATGTAGCCTAAGATCATGTCCCACAAGTGTCCCTAGCTGAGGAGACTGGAGTACTTGAGGTAAAACAGGCGGACAGGCAGCCGCTGCTGCAGAGACACGCCAAGCACCGAGAAGCATGGTGAGGCCTAAGATATCGACCCAGGGATCCCGGAGGTGAGGATCGCACAGTTGAAGCTATACCGCTACGGGACCCTCCAGCACCTCCACCAGCCATAGACGAGACAGAGCCGACAAGTGGACCCCGCGGATCAGCGCTTCCCCGGAGCACACAACAGGGAGGGGAACGGCGGTGCACCCTGCGATGCTCCGGTAATGAGACAAGTCCCCTGAGACACTTTGGAGGTGGGCAGGGGCCTCTGCCTCATAGCGCAAGCCCTTTTTTGCCAGTGGGCAGCATATGGAAGCACTGGGGGCGCTTAAGTCAGGATCAGAGTGAAGAGGTGCCATTACCTATCAGTGCCTGACTTCATCATGGCGATACCTGATACGCGAAGATGTGTGGCCCTGCCTGAGGTATGGAAGTGTGCCGGAGCCCTGTTTATCCTTCAGCAGGAGCACAAACAGCTTGCATGCCCAGAGGTCAGAAGCCTGTGTGCCAATCAGTGTGTGCTTTGATTTTGAGATAATTGCCTAACTCTGAGATGGCCACCGGAATGGGGCCCACCTCACAGGGCCCCACACATAGGCTCATGGTGGCCCTGTGCATGGAGCGTAGGTGGGGGTCCCGGAAGAGGGGGTCCGGACGGGGCGGAGCTAATGAAGGTGTTTTAATAATACGTCCAGAAAAGTCGTTAGATGACCAGTACCTGCGGCTGCTCCTACCCTTCCGAATTCGTCTCAGAACGATACAATTTAGGAGGAGGAGGGCATTGTGACACACGACATGAGGAACTGGGCGCACAGACAGCTGCATTGCCAGGGCCATGACAGGGGCACCGGACCCCCACAACCCCCCACAGAGAAATAAACAGTGGCTCTTTGCCCGGAAACAGTAATATCGATGCCATGGGATGCAATGTCTCCTTGGGCCCCAGAGCCGACTTCACCCTCATGCAGGCTGTGTCAGGGGCCGGACGGATCTTTGTTGCACATATTATGCATATTGCTCATTTTGCAACAGGCATGCAGAGAGCTTTTACGCAACCCCTTTAATGTTAATGGAGTTAGAACATGCTGCTAAGCCTCGCTGTTCTGCTTGCAAGGCCGGAGCCCACAAGTAATAGCTTGCCTGGTAAAGTTTACTATCACTGTGGAGCAACAATTTAAAGAGGTCGTACCATCAAATGGAGGAACTGTCCTAAAGGCTACTCATCTGCGCTTCCATGCACCAGCGCTTTACTGTCTGTTTGTCTGTCTCAACTAAGGAGACTTGATGAAGAGTTTGTTAGTGATTAGCACGCAACTGCACTTTTTAATTTGTTTACTCTGGTTGAATGCGTCCTATTCTTCAGTTTTATCTGCTATACCTCCGCTTTTTAGGTACCATTAGCAACATTTACTGAAGAGCAGGGCTTTACGTGGGATGAAAATACTGAGGCGTCTCTCAAAAGGGCGTGGCCGATGTAATTAAGGGCGTGGCTTAAAAACACCTACGCTAAAAATCTGTGCTTAGCATAGTGTGCCGTCCGAATGGTATTTTGCGGTTTCTAAATCATTACTCAAATAGGAAGGGGAGAGAGCTACTGCTCTTTTTCCATCCTCCCTGTAATGCTCATACTGTAACCATAAAATGAGGAGAAGGAGGGAGAGGACGGTGGCCAAGATAACACCCTTCTCTTTAGAAAACCTGGGGTTTATTAAAAGACTGCTCTCACCTACTAAATAGTGGCATGCTTCATCAGAGGCCTGCTACAACATCTATGCAATGTCTGGGATGGAGCAAAGAGAGGGGAGGACATAAGAAGCATAAAATGTGTCGGGATCCATGCAGTCATTTGAAAAAACGAAAAGACAGTGATTGTGCGAGTGTAAAACGAACTCAGAGATACCTTTCCAATTGTTTTTATTCCTGGAGTCCCTGGATAGGATTCAAAGGTAAAACATCAGAGATGGTCTAGGGGAAGTTAGGACCCCTTCCTCTCCTATACTGCTTCTATGCTGTTTCTGTGATTGCATCCAGAAATATGATACATCAAGTCACATAACTACAACAAGCTAGGACTATTGGCTTTGTCAATTGTTGTTAGTTGCATAAAATAAATAAACAACAACTTTGGCTTCATGGTATATAATATTGAAAATGCTTTGGTTCTGAAATGATGAGACAGAAAGAACTAAAATGAGCCTCTTTGAAGTGACATCAAAGGCTTTAAGCAGTGGTACTGCTGCAAAGTTAAGATTTTTTTTCATCCTGAGGGCGAGGGTAAACATGGAGAGCCCGATAGGAACCCGTTTCAGCACCTGCTTGTAAGAACGAAGGTGCTGAGCACTGGCAGGACCCGGCCCACTGAAAGCCCTGCTGAAGAGTGTATGCACTCACACTTTACCTTGCATAGACTTGTATTAATTAGGACATTTACTGAAGTGCTGTGCCCTCATGTTTTTGCATGTACTTGTTATTTTTAACGGATTGTTAAGAGCAGAGCTTTAAGTGTGATGAAAATACTGAGGCGTCTCTCAAAAAACTGTCTGTTTGTCTGTCTCAACTAAGGAGACTTGATGAAGAGTTTGTTAGTGATTAGCACGCAACTGCACTTTTTAATTGTTTTACTCTTGTTGAATGCGTCCCATTCTTCAGTTGTATCTGCTGTACCTCCGCTTTTTAGGTAGCATTAGCGACATTTACTGAAGAGCAGGGCTTTAAGTGGGATGAAAATACCCCAGGAGCCGCCACGACGATCCTCGTCGTGGTGGCCCCTGGGGTTTGGCGGCCCTGTGCAGGTGCACACTTTGCACATGCCTAGGGCCGGCTCTGCACCTCACAAGCACCCTTGATCCCCTCTTGAGAGTATGATTCAATAGCTGCCACCGGGACCCATGAGGGTGAGCCATCAGCGACGAGAGAGAAATAGAAGAGGACTAGGAGACTGTACATCGCTGGCTCCTACTAGAGACGGCATCTATGCCACCTAAGAAGGTGACCTCTAAAGTATCTAGCTACTTTGCATTGGCGGAGAAAACCCAAACCCCGGAGAAAAACTATGTGCTGAATTAAAATGAGACTTACAGGCCTCCATCTCCGAAAAAATGACCTCTCTGCAACAGGACATGGATTCTATCGGCATAAGACTGCTGGAAACTGAGTCTCACAATCAGGAGCTCGACAAGCGAACAGCGGCCACAGAGGATAAGGTACAACTCCTGCAGTCGCAACTGCAACTGTCTATCTTGAAAAGGGAGGAACTGGAAAACAGGTCACAACGCGAGAATATGCGCATTAGGGACCTGGCGTAGGGGGCAGACCGTCCAGACATAGAGGCGTTTTTGAAGGCCTTTTCGCAGAGGTACTTGGCCTAAACGATTGAAAATTAAATTTGAAAGGGCGCACAGGGTGGGCCCAGTCCTGCCGGGAGAGAGACATTGCACCCAGGACGTTCTTGTCAAACTTCATTCTATAAAGTCAAAGAGGCTATCTTACAGGAATCCAGAAAGGACACCATATCCTTTCAAGGATTTCGATGTGTATTATTCCAGGACCTGGCACCAGCAACCCATCAAAGGCGGCAAGCCTTCAGACCTCTCACAGAAAAGCTCCGACATGACCAGATAAGATACCTTTGGACGTACCCCTTTGGACTGGCGTTTGAATATAAAAACAGACAGCGCCATGTCACTGAACTCAAAGATGGTATGGAGCTCCTCGGGATTCCAATCCATGGTGATGAGACAATGTGCTCACAGTCCGGACGGAATGCCCCCTATCGGTCCAACTCCACCAACTGGAAAATAACCACTAAGGGGAGGTCACCTAAGCCCTGAACTGCAGAAAGCGGTTGGACAGAAAAGCTTAAAGGGAAAAAGACAAGCACAAGGAAGCTGGATATTTCTAAATTTGTGGAAACAGAACCCCGCACCACTTGAGGATCAAGGCACGAGATGACAGAGACTTGAGAAACTGCGGACTCCCATTTTGGCACATCCCAATTCATAGCAACCTACAGGCAGTCTGTGACCAAAGGGGACTAACCAGGTGTTGCTCCTGCGGGACGCCTACAGGGTTACACATGGAATTGGAGTATACTTGAGCCCTGTATGACACAGAACTTAGGGGCTCTCTCATCGCCTAACATGAGACGACACACAGACTAAGGAGGGTGAACGAGCGAGGAGCCAAGGGAAGAGATTGTTATGCTTCACAGCTCACGCATGTGGACCATAGCTACACAACGAGGGCCCTCATTCTTATTGCTCTTGGTTATGTTGGACACTAATGCAGTGACAGCGAGGCAACGGGCGAGGGCCGGGACCCCGGCTTGCCGAACTTCATGAGAACTGTCGTAACAGCAGGACACGTGAGGGTCCTGCAGACAACTTTTGCTGTTATTTGTTTTTGTTATGTTTTAATTTCTAAGGGGGGGTTTGGGTGGGAGGAGGAATGGTGGAGAAGCAGGGTGAGAGGGAGGGGTGGGACAGTGCTACACTATTTGGAGCTTTTTA
Source organism: Lissotriton vulgaris (assembly GCF_964263255.1). Classification (NCBI taxonomy): domain Eukaryota; kingdom Metazoa; phylum Chordata; class Amphibia; order Caudata; family Salamandridae; genus Lissotriton; species Lissotriton vulgaris. The sequence goes on along the minus strand of NC_141695.1, from coordinate 766,528,890 downwards.
TGGGCGAAGGAGAAAAAGGCACGGGTGAGAGATAATGGACTGGGTTAAGGTACGGAGTCCTTAGGGACAACATACACCAAGGGAGCAGGGACATTACACAGGATGATATCCATCACAACATGGAATGTGAAGGGCATGAATTCGCTGGCCAAGAGGCACAAAGTATGGAAATACCTGGAGGACCACCAAGTGGAAGTGGTGGGGCTCCGAGAGACGCATCTTAACCCGTTTACCGCGGCAAACATTTTGCCGCGGTGCGGGCATTCTATTAGGTGGGCGCGACTGTGTTGGTCAACGGCCATGCACAGCACCAGGGAGGGAGTGCTCGCATCGGCCGTTGGCCGATGCGAGCATGGAATGGGTAAAAGGTTGGAGGAGTTGAAACTTAGTCACATACACCACTTGCTTATATACAGATCTTCCGCCAAAACGAAGCATAATGCGGTAGCATTAATGTTTCACAATAAAATTAAATTTCAAACTGATGGCATTCAGACCGACACAAAAGGGAGAGTAGTAATGGTGTAAGTGAAACTCAGAGGTAGATCAGTGACATTTATTTGGGCCTACATCCCGAATTCAGGACAAGCAACGTTTGTGAACGCACTTTTGGACATGGTGGGTGGATTTGCTGAGGGTCACGTAATTGCCATCGGGGACTTTAATCTCACCTGGCACCCTACAGATGACAGTTCCCAGCCACATAGATACTCGGGAGGCAGATTCCCTAAATCCCTAAAACAGGCCTTCCTGTACCTGGGGTTTTTGGATGCGTGGCGATTTCTCAATCCCACTAATGACTACACTTACTATTCTCATGCCCATCAAACCTACTCTAGACTAGATTACATTTTTATATCCGAGGACCTCAAGGGCACTCTCCAAGGAGCTAGGATCCTTCCCATCTATCTATCTAACCATAGTCCTGTGTCACTGGGTTGAACTGAAGTGGAAAAATGCAGGGCTTCCCAAATGATACTTCCCACCCTGGCTGACGTGAGACAAGTCATGCCAAGACAAGCTACGACAAGCGATTACAGAATTCTTCCAAACGAATGTCCCAGGTGACTCTTCTCCCCAAAACAACTGGGATGCTTTTAAGGGGGAAGTGCATCGCACTGGTGTCGGCCCTAAACAAGGAAAGGGCAAAGGAGCCGGAAGACCTGGAGGCGGAACTATCTCAAGTGGAAAAAGATCACAAACTAAACCCCACACATAATTAAAGCTGAATTCACTCTACTTCGTCTCTGACAATGTGCTTACGTGCCTGGGAATAAGGTGGGTACACACCTGGTGAGGTAGCTTAGGGAAAAAAGGGTGAGGGAGTATATTGAAGAAATTCACAAGGAGGGAGGGGAGTCAGAATTAGGTGACTGGGGCAAACCATCTTTGTTCGGCACATTTTACCAGGACCTTTATAAAGTGACTCCCCCAACATCACAGCCCAGACGGCTTATTTAGACCCCCTAGAATTTCAGAGACTTGGAGAGACCAGCTGGACGCCCCAATATCTGAAGAAGAGGTTCGCCGAGCGATCGGAGTGCTTAAACCTCATAAGTCCCCAGGGACGGACGGACTGACAGCCCTCTTTTATAAGATGTACACGTTAAACTTACTGCCTCATTTGACAACATTATTCAATGACATAGCAACGAGACAGATGGTCACCCCTACCATGGCATAGGCGCTCAATACAGTGATCCTAAAGCCGGGGATGAACCCGCAGCACTACGCCTCATACAGACCGATAGCTCCTCTAAATCTAGATGCCAAGCTTTATTCGGCCACCCGCTTGGAAAACGTACTCCCTGAAATTATCCACCTGAACCAGTCCTGTTTTATAAAAGTGAGGCAGATGCACGATAACATCCGATGGACGCTTCACCTTATCGAAAAAGCCAATAAGTTGCGGAAAAAGCATTTGACAGGGTGGACTAGCATTTTCTGTTTCTTACCCTGGAAATGTTTGGCTTTGGGGACAAGTTCTTATGAATGACACAAGCCAATTATGTAAGCCCTTGCTCTAGAGTTCAGGTTACAGGCATGAGTTTGGTGTTCTTTGAGCTAGGGCGAGGAGCGAGGCAGAGATGCCCCTTGTCCCCCCTGCTGTTCTCTCTGAGTATCGAGCCACTGGCGGTCAGACTCAGGATGAAACCAGACATTCGGAGGGATTACATTCAGGGTGATGAACATAAGGTGTCATTATTCACGACGACATTCTGTTGACCCGCATGGCTCCTAGGATGTCCCTTCGAGCATTACAACCAGAAATATCATCCTTTGAGGGAGTGGCAGGCTTCCGGGTTGATTTCTATAAATCCTCGATCCTCAACCTAACACTAGCATAGGTGAAGAGGCTCCTAATACAGGAGGAATCTCCTTATGCATGGGCCCAGCACAGTTTACCTATTTGGGGATTCAGCTTACCCCGGATTTGGAAGGACTGTTCCGGGCGAACGTCCCTCTCCTACTCAGACAGGTTAAACACGAATCAGCGATGGAAACCCATGTTTCTTTCATGGTTGGGTAGGATTCATGCAGGTAAAATGTCCCTTCTCCCTAAGCTACTCTACCGGTTTCAGGCGCTCCCCATAGAAATAGACAAGGCATATCTGAAAGGAATACAGACTATGATACAGACATGATAGTTGCGCCGGGATGCCCCCGGGTAAGCTGAGCGCATTACAAATTTCATATAATAATAATAATAATAATAATAATACACCGCTACATCTGGCAGGATAGGAGGGCGCGGTTACCTTTCCATGTGCTACGGAGACCAAGGGAGGGGTGGCTCTCACGGACATTGAGCTCTACTGCAAAGCATCACAGTTAATGGTCATCACAGAATGGTCTATGCAGAAGTTGGACAAACTCTGTCTCCACATGGACCAGGCCATCGCGGAGAGGACAATTTGGGATGTGGTGTGGAAACCTAAAAAGGACAGACCTCCCAATGCATTGTAAGCACCCTGCCAGGACCACGCTTCGGACCAGGGACGAGGTGAATGGGAGCATGGGCTGGATGTCTTTTCACTCTACCTATACCCCTATACACTTCAACCCAGACTTCCCCCCAGCCTTTAAAGAGGGGCCATTTGATCCATGATGAGAAGGAGGATGCAAGGTGATCTCCGATCTCTTTCATAATTATGATATCCTCTCGCTTGAAAACTGCCAACGGGACTATGGTGTGCCACCTTCTGAGCACTTTCACTACCTGCAGCTGAAGCATTGGGTACCACACCCACAAGTCAGGGAAGCAGCAACTAGAGACCTGACTCCAATAGAAAAACTAGAGAGGAAAGCTAGCTCAACTAAGGGCACAATCTTCTTTCTATATAAACTATTGGTTTCCACCACGACCGTGCCACATTCCTGGTATGAATTTGCATGGGAACAGACTCTGGGACAGGAAATTACTGAAGGGGACTGGAAACACCTGTGGACAGACATCCCTACATTTAACCACTCACTTGACTTGAGGGAAGCACACTATAAGATTTTATTTGACTGGTACCTAGTGCCTGCTAAACCTAAGAAGATCTTCCCACTCAATTTAGATCTCTGCTTGAAAGGGTGTGGGGTCCTCAGAGACTTCTGCCACATCTGGTGGGACTGCCCATGAATCAAACTATTTTGGGAAGAAATTCTGGCCCAAATGAAAAAGATACTAGGGTGCCCTGTCCTCCCGAATTCCACAGAGAGGATCCTCCTGGGCCTTAGAGATTCCACACTAGAATACCAAACTAAGGCAGATAAGGAAATTATGTGGGCTTGTTTGGGAGCAGCTAAAAAGACGATAGCGGCTAATTGGAAGAAAAAAAAAGCACCCATCCTGGCACAATGCCACTCTCACTTATAGAAAATACTCACAATGGAACGTATGGTGGACATCTTTAGAGACGACTACAAGAACTTTGAATATAAGTGGGGGCCACTAGTGGCATACCTTACAAATGGGCTCACGCTAGCCGTCTGCCCCCCAATACCGAGAGGGCTCCAACTGTTCCAGTTTTAGAGTTGGCAACAGGGCTTATACGAATGGCATGTATCGAATAAAAGTCTGTGCCTATTGAGTCATTGCCCAGAACCAATGCACCCCATGGGTCAGATTTAGCTACTAGCATGGGAGAGCGGAGTCTGTTTCTCCACCACGGGAGGAGGCAGGGCGGGAGGGGTTGGAAGTTGGGGATTTTAGTTATCTGTATTGTTCTTTTTTCTTTTGTTTTCTGGGTGTGTTTTTCTCTTACTGGTAATGGCTGCGGCTCTAAGGTCTACTGATGAGCTGCACAATCTGACCATTCTAAACTGATAAGCAACTGTGACCAAACTAGATACGATATGCTTTCGGAATGTTGTGATTGCTTATAGCCCAGAATATTTGGTTTTGTTCATATACTGAATTGTCAGTAAACAGAAATGTGACAAAAAACATTTTTAGACACAGTGGTCCCCTCGCTACTCTTGAACAAATATTACATAACCTTTTCTTTTATTATATTTTTTAACACGTCCCATTTTCCTTTAAGCAAAATGGGCTGATTAAAAAAAAATATAAAACAATTACTTTATTCAAAAGTAATCATATCATGGTAACCTGATGACTCCAGCAGGCCACTATCCCTCTGATGGCTGCTAATCATAGTGGGTCATATTTTGTGACCTATCCTATTAGAATTCATAAGGTAGGTTGATTTATGATCCACTATGATTTGGTATTTAGTGAGTCAACCTATTAGTACATAGGTCGGTTCACAAAATACCACCCTGGTAAAACTGCCAAAAATACTAGTTACAAATTGCAAACAGTATTTTGTAACTAGTTCTACGTTCATCTGGACCAAGATATTTAGTAACAGAACTTTTTGGGTGTAATTTTACTGCCATCACTTGTACCTAGCGCAGTGCTTCCAAAACCTTATAGATCCAAGACACACTTTTTAGTATGAAAACATTTGTATCCCACCTAGCTTTAATGGAAATGAGGCATGTGATTTTTTTAATGTAACAAAAGCATGGTGTGTTAGAGCATTGTCTTTTACAGACAACACATTTCCATCGATAAATTTATACTGACATACGGTTATAAACTATATTGCGCTCAAGTGATAATGTGTGAAAATCGGGTTTCAGTGAATATTTATTATTTGTGCATCACTGAGTAAAGGGTCTTGATTTGTTCTGATCATATTAAAATCGTTGTTTCAATCACACTTAAGAATTATACAGAAATGCGCTTCATTTTTGCTACCCTAACTGCTGAATTTATAAAGTTTATATACAGGTATTCACATTTTGTTGAGTGTTACGAAAAATGTATATTCTGCAACCTTCCCTTGTTTCACACTTTAGGAACACCAATAAGACTGGCACAAAATTCACTTTACATTTCTTTCTATGGCTGCAAAGTGAGAGGAGTTTGTAAACACCAGTACGGTGTTAAAAAAACACAAGCAGCAAAAGAGATAGCCTAACTTTTGACCTATATGTTTGAAGCTGGCAGCAAACATGACAAAATAAATACAGAATTTAAGGCATCTTTATTTATAGCTTGGATATATCACCACAAACCATAAATCAAGGTTCGAGAAGAACTGGCCTAGAGCTAAAATTAAAGGAACGTCTCTAAACTGTAAAACATAGAAAGGTAGAAACAGAATATAGCCTATGCTGAAAAAAGTCACTCTTTGTATTGTGCTTACACCTTCGATTTACAGTGCTCTGCTTATTCAATTCTAGTCTTATCTGTGGCACAAAAGACACATGTCACAACAGAATCAGACCACAGTAATCTGCCTCCAAAGGGGTGGTCAAATATGGTCTATTCTGCTGTGCTTTAACTTAAGTGAGCCAGTTACCCCTGCCCTGTGTTTTTTTATTGCATAAACCCATGTGTTTGTTGGTTTTCAGATACACTTGGATTTCAGATGCCCGTAAAGGGCTCTCCTGCTGATCAGCAGAGGCGCACTCTGGAGGGCCAACTGCGCGTTGATGAATGCCAATGTGTGCGGCTGCCCAGGTGGGCACTCTAGAGGGAACAGCGGTTGATACTCCTCAGCACGTAACTTAATGCAGGGATCTCCAAAGGGCTTCCTAATGGTAGAGGTGGCACCCATTACTAACAGGGAAGCTATTAATGGAAAAACAAGGTTGAACTTTTTTGCCTGATTCTGTTGAGCTGAACTAGTGTGTCACAGACAACTATACTACAACACAAAATAGGTTGAAAATCCAAGACTGAGACCACCATGATACAAACAACAACCTGCAACATAGTGTTGAGTTACTCTCTAAAGTAAGCAGATTGAACCCCTCAAGTCTCAGGAGGTGTTGCTTTAACCACTTACGCACCACCACGGTTCAGATCCGTTGATAGTATAAATTAACACACCACTCAACCAATCACACAGCCTAGGGGAAACGGGCTATGGTTTTCATGAACGGACATGTAGGTTACATTAGGTATTAGCTAGGCAAACATTCATCAAGTACTGGAACACAACATATCTGTTGTGGAAGGAAGACAATAGTTCAGTTACCAAATGCAAACAGTCCTTCAGCACCCTGATTCCCAAGTTATCTAATCTTTACCTATGCTTCAAAAATGTGAAAAAGGGAGAACCAACATAGTTAAATAAATAGTTTTAATTAGCAAAAGAAAAAGGACACTGTATACAAATGGACAATGCACTTGTATTCTTCTGTCATTGTCTGTCTTGGGTGCAGGGATGAACTGCAGAGCAGGAGCACTATTTAGCTTTCTTGCAGAAGAAAAGGCCTGAGAAATGCAAACATAAGAGGTCAATCTTGGTAATTTCAGGTAAGCATGGTATCCAGGGGTTGGAGCATAAAAATGATGTGCCATTACCTAAGAAGTGAGAACCAAACCTATACCACCAATCCCAGACAACTTGCTGCATGTACCCAGCTGATCAGTCTAACAATAATGATAGTTAGCTGCATCCATCATGTGACCTGTGCACCAGACCACTGCCACTTAACTTGAGTTTTCCATTTCAGCCCCTAGTCTGCATCTTCCTGATCAATATACCACTCTCCAGTCCATAGGGGTAGGTCACTTTGAATCCTCATTACGCACTGAAGAAGACACGGGATTGTTCTTCCTCTAGTTGTAAAATAGTAAGATTTCATCATAAATAGGTAGACATGCAGTGTTGGACAAAATCATGGAGAATATTTGAGGATTACGTTAGTTTTGGTAAATTAACTGACTGGTCTCAGAAGAACCTAAAGATGGTGGTCTTAAGTTAATGAAATAAAATGTGAAAGTTACTATGCCAATTAAATGTAAGCATTGATGTAGAATAATCCCTCATGAATTACGTATCGAGTCTAATTTACCCCTGCCAGACCCTACCAGCCCACACATGAATCAAAATTATTTGGTATTTCCAATTGCTGTAAGTTACTTGTTAAAAGTATGGTGACTCTTTACCTATGTGTTTCTCATTTATTTGGAAGCAATACACAATAGAGGGTAGTATTTAAAATCCTCTCAGCCAGCAAAGCAAGCAAATGAATCAAAAGATAGAAATGACCTCTAATTTTGCTTGGAGTCCTAACCATATTAAATATTTAGGCTTACATGTCACTTCTTCAATTTCAGACACTGTATCATTGTGCATGAATAAATGTGTACAAAAGATTTCAGATCTAACCACCAAATGGCATCCTCTTTACCTATCATTGAGGGGCCGTCTGGATACTATAGAGATGATGTTATCACCTATAATTATAAATACTATTTCCAATATCCCAACTCTAATTCCAACCAAATTCTTCAGGAGGATTAACTCCACTCATTCTTCCTTCCTTTGGACAATAGAAAACCTCGAATGTCCCTTCTTAGACTAATTCGTCCCAAAATTGAGGGTGGAGTTAACTTTCCCGACTTCCCAGCATACCAAAAAGCATCCCTTCTACGTCAAGCCTCTTTGTGGTTACGTGATCCAAAAGAGGACTGCCCTTTTCACGCAAACCACAAGCCTTATCTACTCCCATTATTAAACTGACATCTAAACTCCTATCACCTTTACTTTCTCTTCCCCATCACACTATAGACTTCTTCCTCAACTTAACAAGTTGGCATAAGAAAAGCCTACAAATTCGAAATAAACCCTTCTACTGGAAGACTTGGCATCAGAGAGGTCTAATTTGGATTCATCAACTTTTCTCACATTTACATTTTTTACCTTTCTCCTCTCTCAGTCATTCATTCAATTTACCAGCTTCATTCATTCACAAATACCTTCTACTCAAGAAAGCTGTGATGGACACACACACTCAGTTGATAACGACACCTAATGTTTCCACTATTCCGGGTACAACCTCACAATTTCAAAACCTGTTAAATACTACACCCAAAGCTTCCTACATAGCACTGGCAAAGTCATAAAGAATTCAAAATTGAAGAAGCTTGGGAATGAGACTTTGAAACATCTTGGTCAATATCTCTATGGAACAAATTATGGGCCAAGATTCGTAAGTCCTCTAGGGCTGCAAACACAACGCAAACGTTATTTTTTGTCTATAACAGACTTGTTGTCACCAAGTGCTGTGAATAAGAGCTATACTAATGTACCCGATATTTGTTGGTCATTTTCTTCTCCAAAAGCAAATATATTCCATATGTTATTTTCTTGTCCTAATGTGTACAACTTTTGGAAACAGGTATGGTCTCAATTAATTTGATTTTTGACACTGCATTTTCTGTTTCATATACTCATGTCTTTCTTGGGAGCCAATCAACCTGCTGGGAGAAAGTTATGTTCAATGTTAAAATTGTTGATTTATTATTAGCAGTCGCATTTCAGCAAATCACAGCAAATTGGAAAGACTTCTCCAAAATTTCATACAGAGCATGGTGGTATGCTGTTTGCCATAATCACAGGTTAGACCTTTGTATACCCCATTCACTTGGCTCCAAAAAGATTGGCTTTAGGTCACCCATCACAATTTATTTAGATGTATGTGCCAGTCATTCTTTTCAATTACGTCCACTTCAACAAGAAGTTTCATAACCCCCTTGAAACACCCCAATTGTTCCAAAAATATTGAATTTTATAAGAATTTTATATGATCGAATCTGTTGTTTAATCACTTTTAATTTTATCTTCAAGCCTGATTCATTAATTACACTGTAATTTTTCCTTCTGTATAACATGCATTTGTTATGGTGAACTTTGTTGTGACACCTGGTATCTTTATCAATAGAATCTTTTTTCATTGAAATAAAAAAAAGATAGGAATGAGAGTCATCTTCTTGTCCTTTTTCAGACTTGGATTTCCGACTGTTACCATTTGCTTCTTTCAAATTCTATGCCTTAAAGAAACATTGAATTAGTCATTTTCACCTCCCAGTGCTCAGTCAGCCCAGGCTCAAAAATTGCTGTGGCCTCTTTCTTTGATTGACTATCTGTGACCATGCATGCAGGCTAATTCCATTTAAGCGTGTTCACAATAGCTAATTGCAAGCTGCACGGCGAATATATATATAGATTTTCCAGTGGGACAGGGAGCGTTGATATATATATATATATATATATATATATATATATATATATATATAATATATTTGCCACTGTTCCCTCTCAAAGGGACAAAATGGGTCGCACTCCACGGGCCAATTTTGCAATTTTTTATTTTTTCATATTCCACAACCTCAGGCAGATGTTAAGACCTACGCGTTTCGGTATTACAAATACCTTGTTCGTGAACAAGGTATTTGTAATACCGAAACGCGTAGGTCTTAACATCTGCCTGAGTTTGTGGAATATGAAAAAATAAAAAATTGCAAAATTGGCCCGTGGAGTGCGACCCATTTTGTCCCTTTGAGAGGGAACAGTGGCAAATAGATTAGCAGCGTGGTTCAGCTGCAGGGCGCCGCACCCATTCCGAGCGCTGCATGAGTGGGAAAAAGGAACCAGCAATGGAGAATATATATATATATATATATATATATATATATATATATATATATATATATATATATATATATATATATATATATATATATATATATATATATATATATATATATATATATATATATATATAAGTTAGGCTCACATTTCACTCGTACAAAACCAGTGAATTTAGCCATTATAGTTAGCTAAGCTAACCATAAATTACGCCCCCGCAATGCACTGTATATGACCTCACACATTATACCACTAATGACATGGTCAGAGACATCATTGGTGACAACACAGATTACATCATCCAGTGAGTGTGAGTGTTTTTCTAAAAGTGTATGAGTGTTAAACATATATACCATGCTACTATGAGGGGCGTACCTTCGAGGTCTGGGAAGGAAACGCAAAATCCCCTCCTCTCCCACTTCATTGCGGGGTGCCACAGGGCTCATCCCTGAGCCCCACGTTATTTAACGTGTATATGGCCCCCCTGGAAGGTGTGGTGTCTCCGTTTGGCTTTAAGACCATAAGCTATGCGGATGACACCCAGCTAGTGGTGAGTCTTACACAGCTAGAGAAACAGCCTGAGACGCTCCATGCCTGCTTGAGAGAGGTGTTTGATTGGATGTCCAGGTCATCGCTCAAATTGAACGGATCAAAAACTGAGCTGATGATCTTGGGCCAGTCAAGTTTTGCCCTCTCGCCAAGCAGCTGGCCCAACTGCATGGGCACCCCGCCCGATCCTTAAAAGGAGATTAAGAGCCTGGGGGTCTGGCTGGAGCCGGATTTGTCCTTTAGGACACACGCCAAAAAGACCGCGGGCGTGTGCTATGGAATGCTCCGGTCGGCCCACAAGGTTCTCCCCCTGCTACCAGAACTCTCCCGGAAGCTGTTAGTCCAAGGCTTAATCATCTCACGCCTGGACTACAGTAATGCGCTCTTTCTTGGAGCGCCAGAATTAACGTTTAAGATCCTGCAACAAGTGCAGAACGCAGCAGCAAGGCTGCTGCGGAACGTTCCGGCTAGACAGTCAGCCAGGCCTGCCTTAAAAGCACTCCATTGGCTCCCTGTCAAAGAGAGAGTCACCTTTAAGGCCCTGTGCATTGCCCACAAGAGTATACAGGGTAAAGGACCTGCTATTCTGAAGGACATGATTTGTCCCTATAAACCCACAAGAGCCTTACGCTCTGTCAAGAAACATTTCCTTCAGACAAAGAGAATCAGGAGAGCCCGCTCAGGGGGCCGGAGTTTCTCTTTCCATACAGCGCGTGCCTGGAACTCCCTCCCATTCTCGCTGCGCTCTGAACCAAACCTTCTCAGATTCCGAAAACATCTGAAAACGTATCTTTTTCCAGAATAATTGTAGCTCCCCTGTTCTCCATTAGCAGTCTGCTCTTGGTCTCTATAGGCGCTGGGATGCCTCAGGGTAACCGTGCGCTGTATAAAATTCAATAATAAAAATAATAATAATACTATAAAAGATAAAATAGTATACTTTGTGAACTACTAATGAGTGATATTATTTCTGACCTATTATGTGAGTGGCTGTGTGACTGTGTATGCCTATGTGTGAGTGAGTGTCTGAGTGCCAGTATTTGAGTGTGAATGTCTGTATGGGTGTGTAAGTAGGTGAGTAGCTTTGTGGATGAGTGAGTAACTATATGAGTAACTTTTTTGGTGAGTGAGGGTGTGTGTCAGTGGCTATATAGGTGAGTGAGTGGCTGTGTGAGAGTCTATATGAGTGGGTGAGTGGGTGTGTAAGTGACTGTATGGGTGAGTGGGTGTCTGAATGGCTTTATGAGTGAGTACCTGGCTGTGTACGTGGCTGTATGAGTGAGTGAATGGGTGTGTGAGTGGCTCTATGGATGAGTGAGTGGTTGCGTACGTTTGTTGGTGTGAGTAGGTGTTTAGGAGGTTGTTTAGGGGTGTGAGTGGGTGAAGGAGTGGTTCAGTGGATGATGTCATCAGTGATGTCATTTGAGATGTCACGAGTGATGTAATCTATATGATATTAGCAGTGCATTGCTGGGGCATATGTTATAGTTAGCTCAGATAACTATAAATGCTTAAATGTAACTGGTTTTGATGAGTGAAATGTGAGCCTAACTATCATGTTCCTGTAACCTTAGTTTTTATCAGTGAATTTTTACTTGTTTTATGTTATGTTGTTTCCTAACTATAACATCCCTCCAACCTTTGATTTTTAAATGAATTTCTAAGGTGTGTTACATTTAATTTTCTAACTGTAACCAGTAACCTTTAAGAGTGAGTTTGTGAGTGAGTGCATGAGGGTCTCGAGGGGTGTGTGAGTGAGTGCATGAGTGTTTTAATGGGTGAGTGTGTGGGAGTCTGTGTGGGTCTGGGAATGGCTGCATAAGGGTCTCGCTGTGTGTGCGAGTGGGTGCGTGAGTGTCTGAGTAGGTGCATTAGTGTTTAAGGTAGTGTATCAATGGGTCTGTAAATGGGTGTGAGAGTGTCTGAGGAAGTTTGTGGATACCTCCATGAGTGCCTGAGTCAGTTTGTAAGTGAGTGCATGAGTGTCTGAGTGGATCTGTGAATGGGTGCATGAGTGTCTGAAGGAATATGTGAGTGGCTGTGTGAGTGACTGTATGTGTCTGTGAGTGGGTTCATGAATGTTAGAGTAAGTGTCTGAGCGCATATGTGAGTGTGTATGTGAGTGTTTGAGGGGTCTATGAGTGAGTATGTCAGTGTATGAGTGGGTCTGTCCTGTCAGTGGGTGCATGAGTGCCTGAGTATGTGAGTGGGTGTGCAAGTATCTGTGTGGGTGATTCAGCCACAAAGGAACCACGTCTTCCTTTTTATCCAACAAGAGTCCCCAGTCTCACACAAAATATTTACCCAAGTGAAGTACTTTCAACTGGTTAATTACTAAGTACCACATCCTTGGGTAAATGTCCAGTACATATTCTACACTACAGCTGTATAATGAAGCATGAGGAAAGTGACCTTGTCTGCATTTAGGAAATGTGATTGTTCCTGGTGCATCTTTATCAAAAGATATGTGATGACATGAATCTTCCTATAGAGAAGGCAATGAGACTACAATGAAGAAAATCTCCACCAAACAGGGGTCTTTCCTCTTAACTATATAATGTAAGTGCCTCTTTGTTTGATGGAGATGTCCTCATATTCATACGCATCAAGAACTCCGCACCAACATTTGCGGGAAATGCGCTGGGTGGCTACTTGTAAAGCTGTGCATCATCCTGGCATAAGGCAGAAGGACCTTTGCATAATACTAAGGTGGGCGGGGCCAAATGGGTGAAACTTCCAAGTGATTTGCACATTTGCACACTCATAGTAATTTAAAGGGAAAACCATGGACTCTGTTCTCACCAGGACAGGTCAACAAAGAGCCCACTTGTCACAGTCACATACAGATTGCTCTCCTGTATATCAACAATACAGTCACCTCCACAAAGCACTTTAGATTATTTTTGAATATGCAATTGCCAAGAAAACACACTTGCCTTGCCTTTGCCAAGCCCAAGAATTATGATCATTTGTCAGTTTCAGAAGTGGAGCTTCAATAGGGGAACCTGATAAGTTCATTTTTGTAAGTGCCTCAAGTTGAGGTTTAATTTCTGTGAAATGAGCTTTGGGCACCAAAACTGATCTGCACAAACTTAATAGGGGAGGGGGGCCATGCGACATCCCTCCCCAGGCCAATTTTGACCCAGGGGACTCTAATCCCTGGGGCTTGGCCACAATTACATGGGGTGGAGTTTGCCTGGCCCCCATCCCCGGGCTGATCTCAGCCCTAGGGACCCCATCCCCTGGGGACCAGGAATGTCTCCCTGGGTGCCCGGTCCCACCTAGGGCACCAGTGTGCTGTGGGACCACTGGAGGGAGCCATAAGGCCCCCATGGTTCCAGCCTGTTTCCCACCTCTTGCGGCACCCAGCATTACTCTTGCACACAGGGAGCTGCTAGAAATGCAGCTCCCTGCATGCAAGAGCAATAATTTCATCTCTTTTCTTGACCAATTTTCAATGGCCCAAGAAAGAGATGAAAACTCCATTTCCAGCAAGCAAAAGCATTTTAACAGCTCCTGCTTGCTGGGAGCAGAGTGTTTGCTTTTGCTTGTCAGGAGGTTTCAGCTCCCGTCAAGCAAAAGCAATCAGCTATGTCCCGTGGGTGGGCACCCCACACAGTCACTCTTCCACACAGTCACTCACACAGCTACTCACACACCCCCACACAGTCATCAATATACTTACAGAAATTTCAATAGCATGTGTCTGCCTTAATCGTATTGTTGTTCTAGTATAACTGGCAGACCCATATCTGCGGATCCATAAAATGTATTTAAAAAATAGAAAGATTTAGTGCATTGCATTTATAGAAAGACTACATAGGTTACCTTACCTTAATTTTAGAATTTTTGGTTTTAAAGCATATAATAAGAATGAGTGTCGGAATAAAATATATTTATAAACTTATGAAAATTAATATTAATTAATTGAACTAATATATCAAATCAAAATACAATGCATATTTAAAAAAAGCTGAAATCCTCTAAAAAAACAAAGTCGCAGAGAGGTTACATTTAGGATATAGCATTAAAAATGGTAGAACGTCACAAAAAAACTAAAGGTTACAGAGAAGTTACAGTTAGAAAATACAATTAAAAATACCTTAGAAATTCACTGAAAAAATAAAGGTCCCCATCCCTCTTGAAATTGTGGCAGGTCCTCTAGGAATTGAGTTCCCAGGACTAAAATAAGCCTGGGGAGGGGGGCCACACGACTACCCCTTAACTTGCTAAAATAATCGGCCCCAGTGGATGGGGTCTCTGGGGCTGAAATCAGCCCTGCAATGCAGACTGCGTGCCCCCCTTCAACTTTTTTCAACTTTGGCCTGGCCTGGTTTGATGTGGTCCCAGTGGCCGATATTTCCAGTAAAGGGGCACAGCATGCCCCCTCCCAATTTATTTTAAATGCCAGGGGATGGGGTTCCCGGACCAAAATCGGTCAGTGGAAGGGGCGTGCAGTCCCCCTTCCCTACTACTTACAATTAGCCGGACCACGGAGATGGGCCCCTTGGTGCCAAAATCGGTCTGGGAGGGAGGGCATGTGCACCCCTTTCCCCCCAAACTATATATTAGTCCCATTGGGACCTGGCCCACCCGGGGGCATAAAAAAAACAAGCACAGGGCACCTCACTTGTTTTTAAAAACAAATTGCTGTGGATCCATGAATCTTCTGCAAATTTGTAGCAAAATAAAAAGAAAACATTTTTGTTCTCTGGCGGAGTCCTTGTGGGACCTAACCACTCAGCCTAGGTGGTCAGGGTATTCCTATTCTACCCCTGTGTGTTTTTAAATGTTTTTCTTGGGACTCTGTTGCATCCATAGAGATGCATTAACCTTTTTGATTTAATTATGTCACTTAAAAACTACTGAATGGATTTACACCAAACTACAAAAAGAGATCTTTCTGGACCAAGATCTAGTTTTCTCCAAAATGTGGTCTAATTCCGCTCAGCGATTCGGGCTGTAGTCATGTCTAGATGTCTTTAGGTTCACTGCCCCTCTCTTTGAGCTGATGGTGGCCCTGGAGAACCTATTTTCCAGGGCAAAAATACAGTAAAAAGAGGAGCAGGCTATGTACCATTTGACATTGGTGGAACAGCAAGCCGCTGAGCAGGCTGAATAGACATGAGTCGAATTTCTCAGTGCCACTCTCCATACTGACAAACAATCACATTCTCATCATTATCACCTTAGTTACTTAGAAGGTTTTCAGTAACCTTCTGTTTCCCATGTCTCTAATAGTGGCTTGGTCAGGCTCCAATCCATGTCTAGATCATTAAATAGGGGTCTTGGAAAAAATGGTGACGTGCTCTTTCATTTCCTAGCCGGAGATCATGTAGGGATGGGGGGGGGCAGCAGCCTCAACAACTTCTTGCTCAGCAGAAAGTGAAAATGCATGTTCCCCTGTACGATTTGGTTTGCAGCTGAGACAATTCCATTTGTTATTCACTGCTATCCATGACTGCAGCCACTGCAAGGCTGAGAGACTTAGGTTTTGGTGGTTGTGCCATTGATGGAATCGTGATCCTTCTCCCAGCATTTTCCTGCCCAGGCGAGGGTAAAGCAGGTGCATCACGTTTCCAGAAAAAGGATGAGATCTTGATCTCAGTAGTGGCAACAGGCTTCTTTGTCTCAGTAGCCACTTTCTTGGCTGAACTTTCTTCTTTGGGGCCCTTTTTTAGCTCAAGACGTAATCAGACCTAATACGTGCGGACAGATGTTTAGGGATTTATCAAATTTATATGGAAATCCATGCTCTCAGAACAGTACTCTCTATCTAAAATATTGTTACAAAATACATTTAAAATATATGTAAATGTAATTTGCATAACATATTTGATTACATAACTCTGTCCAGCGGCCCAGGACGAATGCCCATTTCACTATAGCGGCTTTGAGCGGAAGCCCTGACGGATCCCCCATACGTACAGACTGTGACGGATGCCCTCAGACATTACTTTGGGGAAAACTGGAGTTCCACAGCGACTAGGTCTACGGAGTGGGAGGCAATGAAGGTCTGCATGAGGACTACCTATGGGGTTCAACAGCAACTTTGTGCTGATATTGATACTTTAGAAAAACGATTAGAGACCCTGAATAGCTCTCTACATAAGACTCCAGCCGATATGGCAGAGTGGAAGTGGCTGCAAGAGGAGCTTTGAGAGGTTTGGTCATGATTTGAGAAGCACAAATATTCCACCTACAGGCAGAGACTATATATAGAGAGAGACAGGTCAGGAGCGCTCCTGGCTGGACTCATCCATACGGAGACGGAACAGGTGCCGGTGGTATTGCTTCACAAGAATATGGGGAATGGGGTATATACCCAAGAAGTGATTATAAAAGAATTTGCAACTCATTTATGACAGACATGCTCGACTGTCGCCAAGACCAGGCCACTAGCACTAAAGGACTTCCTAGACTAAATAACGCTTCCTACCCTCAAGGAAGATGACTCTAAGGCCTTAGGGGCACCACTTACTATAGAGGAAATACTAGCATCGATTAAAATGCTGAGGTTGGAGAAATGCCCCAGTAGTGACGGTCTCCCTGCCAAGTTTTATAAAAACGTTCACCCCAAAGCTGGTGGATTGTCTCCTAGAGGTGTTTAACGAAGCTTTAATTAAGGGGGCACTTCCTAATACCATGATGGAAGCACTAGTGTCCATCATTCTTAAGCCAGATAGGGTTCCCCTCTCCCCTGACTCCTATAGGCCCATTTCTTTTTAAATATAGATGAGAAAAGTTTTATTGGCGTGTTTTCTGTGCAACTTTTACCATACATGACCCTACTGGTCCACCCGGACCAAGCTGGGTTTATCCCAGGCCTGAACACCCCACATAATCTGTGCAGACTTGCAGCATCTGGCATGCACCGGACTTGCGGGAGGAGTATTTGGCCCTATGTCTACTAGATATACGACAGGCCTTCGACTCAGTTGAATGGAACTACATGTGGATTGAATGGGCTTAGGAGATAAATACTTGAGATGGTTGAGACTGCTCTATATTAAACCAATGGCTCGGATCCGCCTTCGCAATCCGGTATAGGATGGTTTGGAGCTCCAGAGGGGTACCCGACAGGTTGCCCCCTGTCGCTGCTCCTTTTCGCTCTTACTATGGAGCCCTTGGCGATCACTCTTCGACGTAGGATGGAGCAATGTGAGATTCGAATGGGGACAACGGTCCACATGGTGTAAATTTATGCCAAAGACACACTGATGTACCTTCGGCATCCATAAGAGGCAGTCCCAGAGCTCCTTAAGGAGTTAACTGGCTTGGTGAAATATCAGGACTCTGCTTTAACCAGTGGAGAAGTCTAAAGTCTTCCCTATGGGAAGCCAGGAGGACAGGGAGGATAGCGAGTTACCCATGGTGGGGATGAACTGGGTCAAAGACACGGTCCGTTATCTTGGGGTCAGACTGGTACATACGGAGTAGCCTACCTAGAACACAATATGGGGAGATGTGTGGAAGGTATCTGGAAATCAATCGAGTTCTGGCGAGATCTGCCCTTATTTATCCCTGATGGGGTGGGTAGCCCTAATAAAAATGGTGATCCTTCTGTGATGCTTATATGTTATGCAGAATTCTCTCTACCGTATTCCACAAGCGTATTTTTACAAGCTGGACCGTCTGTTGGTTGATCTATAATGGGGGTCCAAACGGAAAAGGGTGAAACTGGATACTCTACAGATGACGTGGGAGTGGGGAGGACTGGAAGTCCTTAGGTTGGGTCTCTATTACATGGCAACACAGGTTCAGCATGCCGTACAGTGGCTAGATGAGAACGACAACTGGGAAAAGGGACTGCTAGAGGGTACCCATGGGGGAATCCCTCTTCCAGAACTCCTTATTTCGGGATCTCGGATGCCAGAGGGCTCTCCCATATATTATCAGAGAGGTGGCAGCAAGCTGAGAATCCGCTAAAAAACCATTGTGAAACGAGTACCCTCTGCCCCAGATGCCCCGCTGTGGAATGTTGTACTGTTTAAGCAAATCAGTCGAACCATATCCATTAGTAGGTGGATGGAAGGAGTCTGTCGCATTATGGGAGATTTGTACTCGGGACAGCGGTTTCTCACCAGAGAGGAGGTGTAATCAATTTTTGAGCTGGGTAAGGGGCAGTACCATCAATATGCAAAGATTTCAGCAGAGGCACCCGAGTTGTGGCCAGCGTTCCTGGAGGAGCCACCTATCACTGCCACACTTCAGGCTCTTGTGACCTTGGGAGGGGGTCGTAGGCTGGTATCTCATATTTAGAGGGCGCTAAGGGGGGATCTTGCCGCAGACCCGCTACTGATTTAAGCCAAGTGGGACCCGGTTCTTGAAGAGCCTCAACAGGACTCGGAATGGAAAAGGGTATTTGAAGGGTTTAAGCAAATTAGCTCCAATGCCAGATTTAAACTTACCCAATTCAATATTCTACATCAAACCTATCTGAATCCAAGGGTACTTTATAAAATATACCCAGACCGCCCGGCTCGTTGTCCCAAAGTGGGTATAATGAGGCCCAGTTTTTTCAGATGATATGGGATTGCCTGGACCAGCGCCTCTTTTGGGAATCGATATTAGAGCGTTTATGGCAGGTAACGGGGTGGACACTAACCCAGTCTATTAGGGAGATATTGCTGGGTCTTCTCCCCAGAGCTAAAGGGGAAAAGCTTACATGTAGGTTCCTCCAGTTGGGACTGGTACTGGCCATAAAATGGATTGCAATTAGTTGGATGTGTTCGGTGCCCCCCACAGTGACCAACTGGGCCAAGTGTTTACGGGAATGGGCGGCAGCAGAGCTAATTCGCATGAGGCGTGTTCGGAGGAATGAAAAATTAGAAGAGGATGCGAGGGCCTGGTACATTATGATTTCTAAGATACCCATGGATGAGGACCTCACCTCACAAATATCCGGGGAACTACATGCTGAAGGTGGCGGCTCGAACAGGGAGGCACGGCCACAGAGCAATCTCAGCCTGATAACAGTGTAGAAACATCTGAGCAGAGACGTAGTATGGCCTATGGTGCATGGTTAGGAGAAGAGGTTTTTCTTTATGTGACCCGGGGGGAAGGTGGGGGGATAAGTTAAAAGTTATTATGTTATGATTTTCTACTTGAGAAACACCTGCTTATGTATAATACAGTACTAGGGTCCTAATACTGATTTCAGTTGTGAACAAATCCATCCCTTGACAAGATTGTAATAATAATAATAATAATAATAATAATAATGATACGGACACTTGTAAAACACGACAGCTACCTCAAACAGAGGTGTCCCATCGCTATAGCGGATAACAACACGCAGATGTAATGTTTGGAGTGTTCTTATTTAACCACAACTATTTGAGATAAGCAAATACGGCTATGATTGTATTGTACTGTGTTTTTTAGGCGTTTAAAGTCACAATGAAAATCTCTTTATAAAAACATATGATTACATAAAATAGAGATAAGTAATGAAGTAAGCTTTGCATGAATATTTTTTTTAGCCTTGCGTGTTTCAAGCAGGGAAATATTAAAGCGCTATAATATAGAAATGATATTATCATAAAAGCAAAATGTTAATTAAGAGGAATGCATATTGGCAACTAAACAGATCAGGCATCATACTGACAAAGGCAATTAAAAAAGAATTCGAAAATAAAAGAAACTTTGTTGAAATTGTAATCTTCATGGCATCAGAAAACAATTGCAATTCCACAGCACTCGTGATGGTGAGAGGACTTAATTTGGAGGCTTGAACAATAACAATGAGTCAAGCCAGTCATCGAGCAACTCGTTGAAGAGTGTCACTGATGCAGTTGATACATCAGAATTACCATCATGTAGTAGGGACAGAAGCATTGGTCAGCAATGTCTCTGGTGCGATAGCAATGGTTGCAATAGCATTTCCACATCTAGGGGATTGCTCTAGAAGTATATCCAAAAGGATTTCAGCTGGACAAGTATACACCAGAACACAGCTTTCAATTGGCTAGCATCTATGTTGTGAAAAGACAGCATCCCAAGAGTTACCATAGTCAATGAGCAGTAGAATATTCAAAATTCCTTGAAGAATCAAGAGTGAAAAAATGATGGTATCAGTCTAAACACTGCTTCAAATCTAGTCACCAGACCTGATCTAATGTTCTTACAAAGATGCACAATACCATTTGTCAAGGAATTAAACTTTGTATGTAAGATATCAGCAAAGTGAGTTGGGTGTTGCATCTGTAATAGCCTTTAATTCTTCAAAGCAGTACCGCTGTCAGCAAGTTATTCGTTTTAGCCGCAGAAGTCAAAGGGTGGACTTTTTGTGGGAACACAGCAACCAATTTGCGAATTTCATCAAAATGCATAGCTTTCATATCAATACAAGGATAAGGGACATTTTAATACATGCTGAGGTGTTGGGTACAGTGTTCTTCCACAGGACTCTATTATTTAAGAAACGGTAATCACATTTACATGGCCAGGTTTCAACCCACAACAAGTAACATTGGTCAACATTAAAACAGAACCATTGTACAGTAGTCCATGGTGGGGATGAATGAACGGTGGAATCAAAGCTATACACATTCCATGCAAGTAAATTATATCATACTGAATAGAGTGACCTAAAGGATTTCTGCAGCTGGCGGTGCTAATAAACATAGGGTCATCTTCATTTAAGTGTACGTAAGAAAACGGAAACTTCCATGAATGGAAAAAATGTGAACTGTGCACTGCTTCATAGGATCCTAAAGATCTATATTTCTGGCAGTCATGAAAATAAAAAGATGTAATTGGTAAAAAAATAATGCTGTATACTAGCCTTGTAATAGGTGGATGTATTTTAGGCACGTAATAGGTGGATGGTTACTAACTGAACATGGTGTTTCTTCCACTTGTTCGAACCTCAATAAAGTGTATGAGGATTCTTTTTTTAGCCGCTGTTTCTGTGTTAAGGCCAATTTATAACGCTCACAAATGTGTCTGAAAAGCTCAGTATAGTTGTATAATAGCTCCTAACTGAGTGTGGTCATGCTGTAATAGACCCAAGTCTCACTTGAGAAGATCTAATGCGGAGGACGTGATGTCAGTAAATGAGTACAGTCTCTTCCAAAGTTTGTACATGCCATTGTTGAGAACTTTAAAAAATAGTTTGCACTAGCTTTTTTGATCTATCTGCCTAATTCTTTCTGCAGCTTCTTTTTCTGATTATGTATTCTATTCATTATAATTGGCATGTAATCATGTTGCTATGAGTCATTTGGTTCTATTGGCATGTGGTCCCAGAGGGAAATCAGAAAAAAACAGGTTTTCTTTGCCTCAGCTGAATACCTGGAATGTGCTAACCATTGCTGGCTCAGCTTGCCCACACTATATATGGTAACTACTACAGGTGTATGTGTGTGATATCGTGGAGTGATTAGCTTTAGGACCAGGGGTGTTGGAAGAAAGCGACACATGCAGGTATTGGAATTATAGGTGCCATTAGGCTAAACTTTCAAAAGGGAACTGAGTGGAATTATATGTTCCATTCTGGATCATTTCATTTAGATCACAATCTGAAATGGTAATGTTTAATTGCCAATTATTAAACAGGGTAAAATTAACTTTTGACAAGGAAGGTTTTTTAAGGTCTTTCATGAGTCCCACTCACCTGGAAGTTGTTGGAGGCTGTCATTCGACCCTGTGCTCTCGGGTCCAACTCTGCTGGGCTGCCCCTTGCTGCCGCTGCCTCTCGCCGCACCCGCTCCGCGGGTGCCGCATCGCGGCTTGAAGGAGGGAGAGGCGGAAACGAAGCGCTGCCACTGGGAGGCGCCTGGACTGACCATCTTGTCGGCGCTAAGCAGGGACTCGGAAGACCAGGAGTCCCTGCTTCCCCAGCTGCACAGGCGGACGCGCCCACAATCAGACACGCCCCCGCCTGACCAGAGAAAAGGCGTGGGTTGTTCTGTTTTCAGTGGGACTCACCTGGAAGTTGTTGGAGGCTGTCATTCGACCCTGTGCTCTCGGGTCCAACTCTGCTGGGCTGCCCCTTGCTGCCGCTGCCTCTCGCCGCACCCGCTCCGCGGGTGCCGCATCGCGGCTTGAAGGAGGGAGAGGCGGAAACGAAGCGCTGCCACTGGGAGGCGCCTGGACTGACCATCTTGTCGGCGCTAAGCAGGGACTCGGAAGACCAGGAGTCCCTGCTTCCCCAGCTGCACAGGCGGACGCGCCCACAATCAGACACGCCCCCGCCTGACCAGAGAAAAGGCGTGGGTTGTTCTGTTTTCAGTGGGACTCACCTGGAAGTTGTTGGAGGCTGTCATTCGACCCTGTGCTCTCGGGTCCAACTCTGCTGGGCTGCCCCTTGCTGCCGCTGCCTCTCGCCGCACCCGCTCCGCGGGTGCCGCATCGCGGCTTGAAGGAGGGAGAGGCGGAAACGAAGCGCTGCCACTGGGAGGAGCCTGGACTGACCATCTTGTCGGCGCTAAGCAGGGACTCGGAAGACCAGGAGTCCCTGCTTCCCCAGCTGCACAGGCGGACGCGCCCACAATCAGACACGCCCCCGCCTGACCAGAGAAAAGGCGTGGGTTGTTCTGTTTTCAGTGGGACTCACCTGGAAGTTGTTGGAGGCTGTCATTCGACCCTGTGCTCTCGGGTCCAACTCTGCTGGGCTGCCCCTTGCTGCCGCTGCCTCTCGCCGCACCCGCTCCGCGGGTGCCGCATCGCGGCTTGAAGGAGGGAGAGGCGGAAACGAAGCGCTGTCACTGGGAGGCGCCTGGACTGACCATCTTGTCGGCGCTAAGCAGGGACTCGGAAGACCAGGAGTCCCTGCTTCCCCAGCTGCACAGGCGGACGCGCCCACAATCAGACACGCCCCCGCCTGACCAGAGAAAAGGCGTGGGTTGTTCTGTTTTCAGTGGGACTCACCTGGAAGTTGTTGGAGGCTGTCATTCGACCCTGTGCTCTCGGGTCCAACTCTGCTGGGCTGCCCCTTGCTGCCGCTGCCTCTCGCCGCACCCGCTCCGCGGGTGCCGCATCGCGGCTTGAAGGAGGGAGAGGCGGAAACGAAGCGCTGCTACTGGGAGGCGCCTGGACTGACCATCTTGTCGGCGCTAAGCAGGGACTCGGAAGACCAGGAGTCCCTGCTTCCCCAGCTGCACAGGCGGACGCGCCCACAATCAGACACGCCCCCGCCTGACCAGAGAAAAGGCGTGGGTTGTTCTGTTTTCAGTGGGACTCACCTGGAAGTTGTTGGAGGCTGTCATTCGACCCTGTGCTCTCGGGTCCAACTCTGCTGGGCTGCCCCTTGCTGCCGCTGCCTCTCGCCGCACCCGCTCCGCGGGTGCCGCATCGCGGCTTGAAGGAGGGAGAGGCGGAAACGAAGCGCTGCCACTGGGAGGCGCCTGGACTGACCATCTTGTCGGCGCTAAGCAGGGACTCGGAAGACCAGGAGTCCCTGCTTCCCCAGCTGCACAGGCGGACGCGCCCACAATCAGACACGCCCCCGCCTGCAACGCCCCCTATTTTAAGAACAGCACGACGCTCGCGGGACGCCGAGCGAAGCCCGGGCAAAGGGCGGGCCGTCTGTGGCCGTCAGGGGCTGACAGAGGCTGGGCTGGGCCCCGTCCCTTTCCTCTTACCACCCGTGACGACTCACGCTTGGTGCTGTTGCCCTACTGTTGTCTAAACCATGTCTACACGTTCCGGTAAGCCTCTCAGGGGTGAGGTCGAAAGGGGATCTAATGTCGCCAGCCCTGTCATAGGGTCAATGGACCGTTTTATTACCAGGGTAGCGGCGGTGATTGAAAAGGAGATCGCCATGTCTGAGCGGCGCCTATCTGAAGTATACCTCCCGGCAAGACGCTCATCATTGGGGGAAGTCGCCCAGTCGCTCACACCAGCCATTACCCAGGTTCAAGCAGGTACCCCCTCTAGTACGGTCAGTGCTCCCTCAGAACCCCTCCATCTGTCTGGTATTGAGCAAAATATAGATAGGCTGGAAACCCTGGCCGCTCTCCTCCCTATAGTCACAATGGATGACGGTGGCCTCAGTAACTGCTCCATATCACTACCACTTATTCCGTCAAGTGAAGTCATTAAAGATCTCGAGTCCCCAAATTCCCCTACACCTACCACAGTTGTACCAGATGGAAACCTAGTTGGGGCCTCACCTATCATCGTGACTCCGGACACTAGGCAGGAGCTTCCCCTCGTAGGTAAAAAATCGCGCAAACATAAGAAGGGTAGGTTAGTGAGGCAGGCCGCCCTCTACCGAGGAGTAAGGAAGTCTCCTGTACCTACTACAAGAACTATAAGGGGTGCCCCTATGCTGAATGAAACCGTCACAGATGGGGATGTACTGATCTCTCCAAAGGACCCTCACACAACCAAGGTCTCAAAGCGAGCTGACTTAGTAGCGGTCGAAAATATTCTGGAGAAGGTTTATACCCTTTTGAAACCGCTACTAACTCAAGTGAAGGGCCTAGGGGAGAGGATTGACAAATTAGAGCAGTCAACTCTGGATGGGATACACTCACTTAAAACAACAATCAAACTAGCAACTACAGTGACTGTAAATAAGGATGTGGGTGTAAAAGGGAATGATCTACCAGTGCAGAAAGGCCCTAAGCCCCCATCAACCCAAAACAAAGCTGCTCCTAACAATCCAGGAATCCCAACTCCCAAATCTCCTCCCCATCTGAAACCAGGTCCAAGCCACAAAGGACCCCCAATACATAAAGAGCCTGAGATAAATAAGCCAAAATCTCTTCCTCAAAAACAGCAACAGACAACTGACGGTAATAAGGAAGGCAAACAAAAACTAGAAGGCAGCAGCAAACCCAGCGGCCCAACGATTAGGAAAGCCCCCAAGCCTGCAACACAATGTTCTGCCCCAACTATCTCCCCACAGGCCCCCTCTATCCCCCCACGACGGATCCCCCCAATTAATCTCCCACCAGACTGTCAACCTTTTGTCGCAGTCATGGTTAATGTGCCTCCCCTAAAGGATGGTCAGCTGGAAAACCATCAATCACTCAAGAACAAGTGTATACACTGGCTGAAGGCAAATAAACCAATCCCCCCGGGTATGGACGGCATTATTCTAAGTGTCCGTAGAGTGGGATGGGTAGGGCAAGGCAAAAAAATGTTGGAGGGAGACTGTGTAATTATAAACTTCCAAGATTACAGAGTGGTGCCATCCATTTGTACTCCTATTAAAAACATGGGGGCCCCGGGGGTTAAACTGGTAGACCTCTCATATTTTTACCCTAGGCACATTGTTGGCCCAAACGGAGGAAGTGAAAGTTCTCCTAATTTTGGCCAAAACTGGGCTGGGGTTGTAGGAGGCGATAGGGAGAAACAAACGTGGGCAACTGGCCCCTGGTGACTGGAAACAGAGAGCAGAGCAGAGCAAGTAGAAGCTCCACCAACCCAAATAAACCTCGTAAGTGGAATGGGAGACCCTATAATAATTCCACAAGATCCCTGCTCCCCTCGGATACATAGGGGGAGCCCATTAGACAGGGGCTTTCAAGCGCCCAGCAACCATCCAGCTGTGACGGTCCTAGTCTTCAAGGTTTTCAGCTGGAATATTGCAGGGATTGCTGGAAAACTGGCCCTCCCAGACTTTACTGCATGGGTTGATAAGCACTGTTTGTGCCTCTTCCAGGAAACCTGGAGCCTGATACCGGTCCATAGGTTGGGTTTTTCCTCATACTCCTCCCCTGCGCGGGTCTCGGAATCCGGGAGAGGCCGCCCAGCGGGCGGCCTTCTTATTTGGGTCGCGGCTTCTCTAAACTGCAGAGTAGTGGATTATCCCACAGGTTCCCCGGACATCCAAAATATTACTCTTATTGACCAAAGGGGAAGAATTGTACTAAACATCTTTAATGTGTACGCTCGGGGTACAAAGGGCGGGAGAAAGTCTCCTGTAATAGCTCTCCTCGAGACCCTGTTAAACAACACCCCCCATAAGTCCCGCACCCTGGTTGTAGGAGACATGAACTGCACGTTCGAGCCTTTGGGCTCGGACGTTTCCCTCGACCAGGATGAGGAGGACGCCAGGTGGGGGATCCCGGCTCTGGACATCGCACCGATTAAAAGGTGGACAGAAGTGGCGCTCCAAATATACTCCCTAACTCTTGAATTTAATCTAAGGGCAGCGAATGGGAGGACTTCCCTGGATAGGGGGGGTGCACATACCTACAACAGACCAGGGCACACCTCTAGGCTGGATTATGTCCTAATAGACATGTGCTTATGGCCTTACGTAAGGGACATGCAGGTGGTCCCTTCGACAGAAAGCGACCACAACCCTCTCTCCCTAGAAATGGAACAATGGTGGCAACCCCTAAGGAAGGCCAACATTAAAGAGGCACTCGTACCACTAGATGAATCTGAAGTCTCCCCATGTGGTAGAAGAATCAAATGGGCGAAACTGGTCCTATCCGAGGCGAAGGTTGGGGAAATCCAATCCCATTTAAACCACGCGCTAACATCTCTGGAATCCTCGCTAGAAGGGGTGGGTAAAGTGAGTGGGTTATTTCTCTCCCTGACTGAAGCCCTAACCAACGTCTTTACCATGAATTCTAAAAAGCCAGGCAATACAGGAGCTAAAAAATCTGTTGAGGGGTGGTATACCCAAGCATGCAGGATTCATAAGGCAAAGCTAGTTGAGGCAGTTAAATCTAAATCCCAAAGTGCGATCCAGGAAGCTAGGAAGGCTTACAAAAAGACCCTTAGTTTGGCTAGAAGGGAGTGGGAAGAAAACTACTGGGAAGACCTACTCCAGGCTAGCAAAATTAGAGATTCAGGGGTGTTTTGGAATCTCATAAGAAAACGGAGCAAATCCGATGCAGTTGTGAGACCCTGCAGCATCCCGCCTCAAAGTTGGGCAAAACACTTTGGGTCTTTATACCTCCCACCAGAGGGGGAACTGTCCGTGAGGATGGATCTCACTCTAGCAATCAAACCTCATGCCTATGACCTCTTCACTCCCTTAGAGATTGAGGGTGTTATAGGCTGGGTGGCACCACGTAAGGCACCGGGCCCGGACGGCCTTCCGGGTGATTTGATGAGGGCTTACCCGGCGGAATGGGGAAGGATTATAGCAGCTCTCCTAAATGATATCATGAGGGGAGGAGTTGTACCAGAATCCTGGAAGGGGGCGGTGGTTGTCCCCATTTATAAAAAAGGGTGTAGGGAAACCCCGGGTAACTATCGCCCAATAAGTCTGATAGACTCCACCCAAAAGATAGCTGGCAAAGCTATCCTTGGTAGGATCCTCCATTGGGTGGAGGAGAATAAAATCCTATCAGACTTTCAGGCAGGTTTCCGGGCTGGTATGGGGACTATAGAGCAGGTGTTTAGGTTGTCCCTTTTGGGGTGGAAGGTGGTGGAACTAGGCAAGGGTAGTCTTTACCTAGCCTTTATAGACTTGAAGACTGCCTTTGACCTAGTTCCCCGGGAAGAGCTATGGAGGGTCCTTTGTGAGTTGGGGCTACCACCTTACATCTTGTCCCTTCTTATAAGCCTTCACGCCCAAACTTTTGCACAGGTCCGCTGGGGTAGTAACGGAGAGCTCACGGAAAAAATACCAGTGTCTAGGGGCGTAAGACAGGGTTGCGTCTTGGCACCCACCCTATTCTCGTTATATCTGAACGGGGTGGTAAAACACCTTCAACAAGAACCAGCCGACGCCCCCTGTCTTGGAGGTGTCCGTATCCCAACCCTGCTTTTTGCGGACGACACGCTCCTGATCTCGAAGACCCCACAAGGACTACAGAAACTTCTAACACGATTTCAGGAGTTCTGTGTTGCAAAAGGGCTAATAATAAATGTGGACAAAACAAAATACCTAGTTGTTAACCCACCTAAAAAATTGGGCCGCCCACCTACACTCAACTCTATTCCCCTGGAGAAAGTAGCCGAATTCGACTACCTTGGCATTCGGATTACAGACAGGATGACTTGGGCAAACCACATTGAAAAGATGGTCCTTAACCACAGGAGAGTAGGAGGAGCTCTCATGAGGGAATACAGGGCCTCAACCAGGAGATCACTTACCCCAGTACTCGACATCTACAAGGCCAAAGTAGTGACATCAGCCTTGTATGGGGCAGAACTGTGGGGCCATTGCCGTCTGGATGCCCTAGTTACGGCTGAGAGCAAGCTACTAAAATCCTTCATTGCTGTTCCTCTGAGCACACCGTCAGTACCTGTGAGGATGGACACGGGATGTAAAAACATTAAAGATCAGGCCCAGCTTCGTCCGCTCCTGTTGTGGACACGGATCTGGAGGTGCGAAGAATTAAAATCCTATGCTGATGCCCTGAGAGACATAATGAGCCAGGGGGGTTGGGCCAAGATAAAATGGTTAAAGGACACCAAAAAGCTGTTGGAGAATATAGGACTAGGGGATTGTTGGTCATCCCGCTCAGCCCCTCCAAAAGAAGTTGTCAAGGCGCTTTTTTGGAAATGGACTGCAGAGCGTCTAATCTCCAGTTCCAATCACTGCAGGTCCACAGCCACCTTTTTACAAATTAAAGACACTGTGGCCATTGAACCTTATCTGGACCTGATCACTCTCCCCTTTGACCGTGCTCTTTATTTTAAATTTAGAGTTGGTTCCCTTCCGCTAGGTGCCCTGGTATCGAAATGGTCTACAGCGGATCGCACTTCTCCCAACTGTGCATGTTGCCCGAGTAAAATTGAGTCTATTGTGCACGTTTTATTCGAATGCCCGGATTATGCAAGGCCTAGGAGTTTTTGGCTGAAACCACTCTGCCGTAACATGGGCACACGCAGTCACTTAGTAGCCTTGCGTATCCTAAGTACGGACACTTCCCCTCCCATAGTCTGTGGAATAGCTAAATTTTTAAAACAGTTTTGGCTCATTCGATCTAAGAGATTGTCAGTAGCTGTTTAATACTTGTTTTAGCTAATTTATTAATGGACCTTACACCTTTTTATCACTTTTAATATTCTAACATTTCTACTGACTTCTTATGGCATAACATTTTTTGTATATTTGTATTGATTGTATTATGTATGTGCTTATAAGATATCTCTGCGTATCGAATAAAAGCTTATGACTGACTGAGTCCCACTTTGACAGGTGGTCTG
Source organism: Lissotriton vulgaris (assembly GCF_964263255.1). Taxonomy (NCBI): domain Eukaryota; kingdom Metazoa; phylum Chordata; class Amphibia; order Caudata; family Salamandridae; genus Lissotriton; species Lissotriton vulgaris. Next base: position 766,499,323 of record NC_141695.1, on the reverse strand, counting down.
CTGGACGATTTTGTTATGAAAAATCATTTCTTTAGGTATAATGCGTGCTCGAAATAAGGCTCCTTCGCTTTGAATCTTCCAAAATGTTATTCCTCAAATGCTTTTCTCATCAACATTTTATTTCCAATGCTCATATTCTTGTATAGCCAAATTGTGACTAAATTCATTTGAATAAATCATTTTGTGATTAGATTCTTCTGATGTTGTTGAAGACTTTGTGAAAAATAGTCAGCTGAGGGATGTGATCAGTCCTCACTCAGAACTGGTTTTGCATCAGGGGTCTTATCGATGCAATTGTCTGAGTGACAAGATACTTTCACAGGTTCTTGGAAAGATAAGTATACACAAAATCTGTGTCAAATGTAGATATGTTAATGATACTGCAAAAATAGAGAAAATTGACATGGCCAACAAAGAAGGAGGCATGGAAATCAAACAACACATGGTTGCCTACGGTAAACGCACATACATACAAGCTGGCTACACAACATGGCCACTGTTACATGGCCACCAAAGAAGGAGACATGGAGGATAAAGAACAGAGCTCTTTTATCCTACCTGGACCACCTCCATCCCCTCAAAGAAAGCATATTGTAACACTGCAGGGAAATGATTGTCCCTGCAATGTTGCAGGTCCTCGTGCCAGCTCCCCTGCGACAGTTCTCCAGTCCAGCTTGCCCGCTGTCCGCTACTCTCTGTTGCCTGTCCACCAGCTGTCCTCTGTTTGTGCCTCCTCTGCTTGTTTCTTGGTCTATTTTACCTTTTCTGCTTGTTTTTATGCCTTCTTCTTTGCTTTTTCTGCTTGTTTTTCTGAGACAAATTTTGCCTTTTCTGCTCGTTTTTCTACCCTTCTTTTCTACTAATTTTTCTCATCTCTGTTCTGCCTTTTCTGCCCTCTATTTTACCTTTTCCGCGACTTTTTCCCTTTTCGACTAATTATTTCCCCCCCACTTTTGCCTTTTCTACTAATTTCTTCCCTCTTCCCACCGTTTCCCTCCTCTCCCCACCCAGAACCCACTCAATGGAGGCCACAGTGCGACCGCATTGAGCAGGCCATCATGCCAACTCCCCCCTGTGACATTTCTTGCCTGCGATCTGCTACCCTCTGCTACTCTGTCCTCTGTTTGTGCCTCCTCTGCTCGCTTCTTGCTCTGTTTTGCCTTGTTCTGCAAATTTATTTGCCCTTCGTTTTGACTTTCCTGCTCATTTCTCTGCCCTCTATTTTGCCCTCTTCTGCCTTTTCTGCCCAGTACCGCACAGCATCAGTGATGATGTGAACAACACAAGAAAATACATCCATGGCTTAATACAGGGCAGCATAGGCTCCAAACAGCGAAGCAACAACATCACAGTAAAATAAACGGAGCAAATATATTTAACCCTGGGCCTACAACATCCAAAAATGGTTAAAACATTTTCCCTAAAAACTCAAGGCAATCCACCAACAAAGATATAAAACAAAAAAATAAACACAAAAAATAACAAAAATTGTGGTGCATGCCCTCTCACAAATAGCAAACTTTTTTGAGAGTGCAGCTTTGAACTTGCTTGATGTTTCTTAAAAAGCAAAGATTTGTAGTACTGGGCCTCCCTAACCCCCTCACCTACCACTTAAAATCCAGAAAGTGTAGCATATAGCACTGGCATTGGGACTAGCTCATCAATTGATCCTGGCACTTTGGGGAACGTATATGGTCCTGACGTGCCAGCAGTGGATCCACCGTTCATGGCACCTGCTGCGGATGGAGAGGCTCTCAGCTACACTCAAACAGCAGGCAGACACATTTGGGGATAACTGGTGCCCATTTTTAGATTTACTTTCCTAGGAGTTTACCAAATTGACCTGTCCTAGATATGTACGAATATTGACATTAACTCAACCGACCGCTTAAAAAAGTAATCCCACTCATGACAAAGAGACCAGTGGTTTGTGGGCAAGGCCTAGGGCTAGCCTAGCCCGCGCCACCATTATGGCAGTCGCACCTGACGCCAGGGAAAGGGGGGGTGGGGTTGTCACGCCAGTTTATGACGCGACGCTCCCACCCCCAGGTTGACCTATAGGGAGGTTAGTGTACAGTATAAACCGGAAGCACTTTAGTGCTTCCGGTTCAACGCTGAGCCGACGTCCAGGCAGACCGGTCTAGACTGGCTTGCCCCGGGCTCCCCTTTTAAGAGGGGGTAGTGGGGAGCAGAACAGTCTCTTGTTCCTTGCTCCCCACAGGAAAGGACCCCGGGCCTGCAGTGGCCCGTAATCTTCTTTTTTCCCCACCCACCATCCCATAAGGCAGTTTTTTTGGTTGGGTATGCCAGTAATGTATCTGTGTTCCTTTTTAATTTTCTCATTTCAGGTATGTTTGGAAAGTTAATGAATATAAGTATGTGTTGAACTACAATGTAATGTAATGTCGATATTTTCGTAATTTTATCGTCGTATTTTGTAGTGTGTCTCCGATCAGGCGGTAGGGTCATGACCTTGCCGTAGGCTCTAGAGGGGACATGCAGAAAGTGAAAATATGCATTGTTAGATTTATGGTAGTAGTGTCTTGTGTATTAGAATTTGTTAAGGTCAGCCACATGACAGCATTTGTCTATCAATGTATCTGTACTTTCTGTGCAATATTTTGTACATAAATGTTAATAACTAATGTTTTTAATATTGTAATAAATACTGCCAGGGAGTCACACCCCCCAATCCAAAAACCTGGTGTGGTCATAATAATTGGACTAAAGGAGGGAGATGGGGCCATCCCCATAGTTTTGGTGGGTCCAGTAGCAAAGGGAACTTAGGTAAGTACCAGGCCATATTAATTAGCAGCACACTTGCTGGTTAGGCACCCGGGGGGATAGGGGGGGGGGGGCTTGGGGAAGGGGGAGTTGGGTTTTTGTGGTATTATACTGCATGCAAACTATGGCTGAATGTTGACGCCAGACTTATACATTTTGTTAACTCTTCAAATTACAGTGACATTTATACTGTGTAATAATAATAATAAAACTAATTTAAACAACAAAAAAGTGCGTATTCCAAGTGTGTACCCTGCCAGTCTCAATGGCACGGACTTCCGATTTAAAAAGAAAATGTGTCTTGTGCTCAAAATATTATCTGAATGGTCTGTTCAGGAAAAAATTCCACTTGAAAATGTAATATCAAGTTGATTTTCTGGTCATTCGATTTCAATATACTGCTATTCGCATTCGGATTTGTAGTTTGGCACTCAAAATTTACCTTAACGGTCCAAGGAGGTAAAAAATATTTCGGTAATGTTTATTGACTGCATGCCTTTGATGAACTGTCATTCACATTGGGATTGGTGCTGCTCACATTCAGATTTGCAGTTTGGTGCCTAAAAATGATCCAAACGATCTGCTTGTGTATTAAATCTTCTTGAAATATCTGTGTTGACTGCCTGCATAAAGAGAACGGCACCTTGTGTTGGCCAGTTGTGTAGATTATGTAGGTTTATTCAGTTACAGGTAAGATGGTACAACCCCACCGGGCACAGCATCCTGCTGCTCAGCCCCACTCATTCCAACTGCCCACTAATTTAAACCATGCACTCATTAACATTCTATTGCATCACACTCACACCCGCTGAGCAGCAAGGAACTAGGAGACCACAGGATATAACAGTGCACGTGGCTTCAAACTACTCTAAAATGAATCAGAATAAAATAATATAAGTCAAATTGAAGAGTGCACCGCATCCCCTAGACACTTTAACAGCAGTTACTTCAGTTTCAGCTCTATCAGATTATCGCTGGCTCGAATCTGCGCAGAACAGTAGGAGGCAGCATTGTTTAGATGGGGTCCTCAGCTATGAGAAATAGAGGAAAGGTAGAATGTCAAGAAATGCAATATTTGTCATTTATTTTAGGTTAGTTGAGCAGTGCTGGTAACCTTTTATTGATTGTGTGCTAGGATTTGCAGTTGGCCTTCTTGGGGTATTGTTCAAGTTAGATTTGTAGCTAGATTCTGAACAGATGTGGTGCATGACCCATTTCCTGTAATTTATTATTTATCAGCCTAAATCTTGTTTGAATATGCTTTTATTTGTTTGTTGATACACATTTTGTTTCTGTCCTCAGGTTAGAGTTCAGGAGGACATTACAAGATCGGTGCTTATTGACTACCTCCTTATTATTGTCATTTCACACCTATGGATGGCTCAGATTTGAGAAATCGGTGTATAGATTGTTGCCATAATATAGCGCAGGGATATTCTGTTCAGATGTTTTGATGATATGCTCCAATATCATTTGTACATGATGCAAAGTGACCTTGATGATGTTTTCAGGGCAGTTTTCATTTGGTTATTTTCACAGTGGTGAAAACAACATTCTGGCGACCCGATGACCTCTCAGTAATCTGTCCATGAGTTTCTTCGAGTGTCCATCGTAAACAACCTTTCAATAGCAGAGGCTCAATAGCACTCTATGTGATAGTTGGTTCGAAGGATCAGGTGAACATTTCAAAGCAACAACAGTTTAAAATTCAAATTATTGATGACGTCATTGCTATAGGATATGAAGATGAGGCCTGCATCAAAATTGTTCCCTTTCAGTGACGGGCATCGAGGTGTCTCCATTCTTGTAAGTCTCTCAAATTAATGTGTTGCGACTTTGTTCCCCCAGACCCAGAATTGTAGTTTTGTCGCGATTGAAACAAAACGTCTTCTCTTTCATTCCTTTCCAATGTAGCATGTCTATTTAGTGTTGTCCCTTGTAGGCCCTGCATTCGCAGCCAATCACAAGGAGGTATAGCAACTTACCTATTTAAAATTCATTAGTCTGGTTGTATTGCAAAACCATGTGAAGTGAGAATTTGCAATATGACCTATTAGTACATAGGTCGCATCGCAAATTGCATTACCATTCGCAAACCAAACGGTATACAAATTGCAGATCCCTAGTTTCAAATGCGAATAATACATTGGTATTTATTCTTAGAGTTAGAATCACAACCCAATTAATGAAACAAGAAGCTTATCTCTGCACTAAGGGAACATGTTTTTCTCTGGTCCTTTGAGACACCATGAATTTCAATATTTCATTTGTCACTTCAAAGTAAAGCCCAAAATGGTTTATGGATTGACTATTTATGCATGAACTTACATAAATGGCTGTGGGACTGATCTTTAAAAAATGAACTTTTCCCATAGCCAATAGCGATTTATGTATTGTTCTGCATATGAATTTATTACAAAGCCAGACAGGCTAGAATTAAATGAATTGTATGACACTCATTAGAACCCAGAGGAATTAATTTAGATAATGAAAGGGTAAACAGAGTTCACTGGTTTTGAATTCTGCCAAGGAATGAATTGTTCTTACAATTTTTAAAATTTTGCAAATAATTCTGAAAACCCGGGCAACCAAAAGACAGAGTTGTCTGTAAACATTATTGCTGTGCTTCCAGTTTATATCAATTATTTTTTATTCAACCCATGGGATAAAAAAACAAGTAAAGGACAAGGTTGGGTCACTTAAAAAACGATGGGAAAATCTTGTTTTCAAACACACAATCACGGGAATTGGATGGTTACTTTCCTGTCATATCAGATTTCCTATCACAAAAACTAAAGTCACGTTCCCTCACTTTGGGTAGGTGGGCTGTACACCCTCTCCTGTTTACCAAACAGCAGCAATTACATACTGTGTAGGTCCGTATAATCAAGCTTTTCACACTAAACATTGCTTCAAGGTGTTGATCATCACAACAGAAGTTAACTTGCTATCGAGAATGGACATGGATTTAACAAACCAGCAATTGTTTCAACATTTCAGCAGCTAGAGAAAGTTAGTGTTGTTCCTCTGGTTAACATTATGCTAATTTCAGAGCCTTAGACTAGCAGTATGACAATTGCAGTTTGTGCGGCGGGCAGAATAGGACAGCAGCACAAGCTACAATTGTAAAATGGATGTTTGCTAATATGGTGCAGGGATGTTTAGGGAGGCACCACTGGTGCCCCCCAGGCCCCATAGCTGAGGGCCAGGGAGAGAGGGGGGCCTGAAAAAGGCACCCAAAGTTACATTCTGCCTGCCTTTTCATGGCGGTGGACCACCATGAAAGAGGCAGGTTGAAAGTGACATCATAATCCGTACGGCGGAGCAGAGGCTGGCTCCGCCCTCATTATGGGATTATCATTCTGCCCGTCGCCTCGACAGGCTCTGTGAGCGCGTGGAAGTGGAGTGGGATCCCCGCGTGGGTTTCCCTCCGACCCCGAGTATTATAATATGGCGGTCGGAAAGAAACTGTAGATATTGGGCGGAAGCCTCCAACTAGCTGTCGGATAGCTTTCCGTCCGACATCATAATCGGGCCCATAGTTTGTTGCTTAAACTGAATCACAAGAAATATTAAACCTGGCCCCTTTTGGCCATTGCAGGCCTGTAAAAATATATTTCCATATAAAAGACATTATGAAACATTTTTCTTCCTTGACAGTCTTACACTGGAGCAGACATTTTGTTTAGAGAGTTCTCTAGGGTTTGGGCAGACAACTATGTGCAGGCCTTGCTCCTGCTACTGCAAAGATGAGCCAAAGGCTTGCCCATCTGAGCCCATTCCTTGTCCAGGGCCCGGCATGCTGCCAGTTGCACTTCCCACATGAACCACATAATGCTGAGTTTATTCTATCTGTAAGACTTTCCCCAGTGAGCAAATATTGCCCATATGAGCTGAATATTTCAGAATCCGTTCTTCTTTCCACCACCACTCACTCTGATATGTAAAGCATACTCAGTCGTATTCCTGATTAGTTAATGAGCTTGTAGTCTCTCTGGCTTTAAATGTGCTTTACTAAACGTATGTTTTTTGGCAGCTCATGCTGTGGAAGTACACCCTCTTCTGGAAGCTCATAATCTTGATCTTCTGTTTGTGACAAAAACCTTGTTAAAGGAGGACTCTAGCCCTGAGGTAGCTTTAACCATCCCACTGGGGTATGCCATTTCCTCGGTTAATCACTCCAACAGGGATTGGCGTATGGCTATACAAAAAACTCTTGGCATATCTTCCTGAAGTGCTCTTCCCTTCTTCTATGTGGAAGAATTAGAGTTAGTTTTGACCACTCATTAAGTAATGCATAGGGTTAATGTGTCTGCTGCAAAGAATCCCTACCGCGTAGATGAGAGAACTGTATTTTATGTGGGTTACTGCTTTTGTCACAGAGATTCTTTTCTCACTTGTATTTATTCATTTGCAATCCTAATATAGCACAGTGACCTATGAACTAAAATCAAAGACCTGAATGCAAGGTATAGGTATAAACTATATGTTTTTCCCCCAGTCTTTTATTATCCTAATGTTGCAAAAAGGGGTTAGTTTGGGCAGAAATGCATTCTATTAGTCAAGCCAACGCCAACCACTGTAGTGCGTTTTAAATCCTGGGTTTGTGCTTCTCCATATCAATCACCCTTCAAATATACCGCCTACTAGTACAGATGTAATGTGACTCCTATACCATGTTGTCCTCATTGTCTTATGTAACATTACCTATAGCCTGATTACAGCTGCATGGTTCATTGTCCCTGTATAATGTGTGTGATGTAAACTGCTCTGACACTCTACACTGGTATGAGTAGCGCTATAAAACAAATAAAATGCATATGAGAGAGGGCCTAAGGAGAGAGGAGTAGCTGTTGGAGGATGGTAGTCAGGGAATCCATGGAGCAGGAGGTCACAGGAGGGGCACCAACAAAGAATGTTGCATCGGGCGGCACCAGTGCTAAAGCTGGCACTAATGATTATGGTGGTGTGAGCAGAAGTTTCTTTCACCAAACATCCTTGCAGACTGCAGTTTATTGCTCAGCTGGAACAATTAAAAGAGTTTGACATTCCGTTCCACCTTTTCCTTCCTGATGCAATTAAGGGGTATGCACAATGCACCGTCCCATGACACTGTCCCACACTGCAGTGTTAGTGGGGGCTGCAGGGTTGCATTACTAATGGTTCTCTGAGGCTGAGAGTGATGTGACACTGAAGTATGGTTGGAGAGAGAAGCAATGTGTGTAAGAAAAAAGTTGCTGCAGTCCCAGCCAAAGGCTGGATCTTACATCTCTAGGGTGCTGCAAGTGGTACACTCTCCCCAATTACACCTACAAGCAGCCATAAAGACATGACCAAATGCAGAACTCTCAAGTGTCCAAGGCCCTTTCCTCACCAGCTAATCCACTTCAGGTTTTTTACATTTTTTTTGTCATATAAGTTAGTCTATTATAAAACATTACAAGTCCCAGAATATTAAGTAAATATCTGGTCTTGATAAGCTACTCATTCCTGGGGCTACCGCGCTGACTCATTGAGGCAAATTCAGTATTTGGTATTACGCCCTGCTATCGTCAAAGTTCACCAACTAGCATTGTGGGTAGAAATGTAGACAGTAACGCACTATGGGCCAGATGTACGACCCCCTCTTCCAATTTGAGACTCGCAAATTGCATCATTTTGTTAAATTGGAATTTACAACAGTGTCTCAGACAATGTTTGCGATTCCTAATGGGTTCGCAAATTTCCTGCCTCATTAATATTCACGAGGCAGGTGCAGTTTGCGAACCCATTGGGAATGGCTAGCACTCCCAGGGATGGTGGCCTGCTGGGGTCAGCAGATCATCCAAACCTGCTCTGGATACCCTCCACTGGCTACCCATAAAAAAAAGAGTTCTTTTTAAAGTATTACTAATGTGCCATAGGATCATCTCCCAAAAAGCTCCTCCCTATATGAATGACTTAGCCATTCCCTATGAGCCCAATAGAACTCTTCGCTCTGGGGGAACTGGCTTGCTCACAGTACCTCGTATCAGGAAGGCCAGAATGGGTGGCCGCTCTTTTCGGGTTATGGCCGCCAGGGAATGGAATGCTCTCCCTATGGAGATCAGACTAGCGGACTCGGAGACCGCCTTCAGGAAAAGCTTAAAAACTCACCTGTTTTCCCTGTAACTCCCTACTCTGCACTTGACTTCTTTCCACAGCGCGGGGACACGCCGTGATGGCGTCACCAGGCGCTTTATAAACTCCTTTGTTGTTGTTGTTGTTGTTGTGACTGCTATTTAAATAAAGCAGTTTTAAAAAATGCAGTCCTTTGTCCTTAAAGGAAAACTGTATGCATTTGAAAAAGAAAAAATTAAACGTTTCTGTTTAATTTGTTAAGAGTAGACAGTGGTCCTTGGAACCCCTGCCTGCTCCTAAAAAATATTTTCACTACCAGTCACAAAGGAGAAGGGGTCCCCTGGGGACCTCTTCCCATGTGCGAGTGACTTACTACCTACTTGAATTAGATGGTAAACTGCGAGTGTTTTGTGACCACAATTGTGGTCACAAAACAATCGTACATTGAATTGCGACGAGCTATTAGAAAGGGATGTCCTTGGCACACCCCTTCCCACTAGCCAGTCGCAAACCCTATTTTGAGAGTCATCATAGGTTACCGACTCGCAAGATAGGGTTTATACATAGGGAAGATCTATTTTGCTGTTACAAACGTTCCGATTTCCCGTTTGCGACCACACAAAACGGTTGAACATCTGGTCCCTAGATCTCATTATTTTTGATATAAGGCAACATGCCTGTCACCTACCCATGAGACAGGATATATACTAGACCACATTTACGCTAAACCTAATCACATTAGAATTGATTCTTTTATGGAGCTCCTGTGAACAGATCACAGGGCTGTCTCTTTTCAACTGCCTGTGGAAGATCTAAAGTCTAATAATTTATGGGTGACTTCAAAGCCCCATTTTGTGAATGATCTACATTAGATATTGATTAAGTAAATATTCCCCTTGATGCTAAACAACCAGATGTACAATTGGACAGTAATATTGACTATTCTATAAACCACTTGAATAATTGTATCACCAAAGCTCTTCATGATATCCTACCTATGAAATTGGGCAATGCCAACCGGAAACCTCCATCTGCCCCATGGGGCTCATCTGACTTCATACTAGCTAAAAGAAAATGCAAAAAGTTAGAAACGGCCTGGGGACGCTGTTATGTCCATGTTCATAATATAAGACAGAACTCAAGGTGTACAAGCAGTGCCGGCATTAGTGCTGGTGGCGCACTGAGTGACAATGTTTGTTGGTGCCCCATCCTTTACCATGGATTCCCTCACTATACCCTTTACCATTGCCCCTCAAAGTTTCCATAACCACTCTCTCACTTAAATGCATTTAATTTGGTTTATAACGTCACTCACACCCACATTCCACAAAGACAATCAATCACATGTGTGTAAATCAGTGTATAGGAAATGTTACACGAGACAGAGGACTACAAGGTGTAGGAGGCACATGTCATTCGTAGTGATGGACAGAATAGTTTGAGTGCTTGGTGTGGAGAAGCACAAACTTAGAATTTAAAACATAACACCATGGTTGGGGGTTACATCTAATAATAAGAATAGATTATTTTTTACCAAATTGAACCCTTTTCAGAACATTAGAATAATGAAAGGGGGGGGGATGATCATAGCGCTCTAATCTATACCTTGCAGTTTTGCATACAGCTCTCTGATGACATTTATTAGCTCACTGTTCTATATTATGATTTTTACTTATAAAGTGCAAGTAACAAAAGGATCTCTTTAACAAAAGCACTGTCCTATTTACATTGAATGCACTTTGTGGTCTGCATGGTACACGTCCTTTGAGGCAGACATAATAACCCTCTGCACTACTTTATGATGAATCAAAAATTCCACTAGGCAAAACTCCGAGCTCTCTTCAGGAAAAACATTAATCACCGGAGTTATATTGACATTTTTATTGTTGTATGAAAATTGCTGGAGGCGAGGAATAGTGCAGCGGGTGCTTTTAAAACTAAAATATACTTGTAAACAAGGCGCACCCCGAACTCAGCACCCGGTGCAGTGGCACTGATTGCACCGCCCTAGAACTGGCCCTATGTACAAGGTATTGTTCCAAGACCCTCATTCTAAAAGCTATTAAACCCGTACTCTCTTCAAAAACAAAATAACTTTTTTGGTTTATAAATCTTTAGCCAGTGGAGACTCCTACATTCCTAAAACTCTTTCCACTCAAATACTATGGGTGGGCATAAATCACGTAATCCAGTGTAGTGTAATCAAGCAGAATTACCTAAGAATTTGCAAGATTTCCTAAGAGTAAATCTGTGGTGAGCATAATTTTTACTGCAAAAATGCTCCCATACATCCAAAACTGGAGAGAGAATGCATCTTGAGCTAAGAAAAAGTGCTAAATTCAAAAGAACATGAATAGCTAACGTGAGCAGCCATGCTCGCTTACTACATGTACTCTTGGGGTAGGACTTTTTTGAACGACCTACTCCAAGTATTTAGCCCTATTTTCACAAAATAGACACAGCCAAAATGGGTGTAAAAATGCTTTTTGTGCCAAGAAATAGCCCTAAATTCAGCACAACATGAATAATGAGGGCAATCAGCAGCGTGTGCATGGTAAATGTGCTCTCAGGGTAGGATTGCTTTCTCCCAAATTTCTCTTAATAATGTAAGCAGGAGTAATCGTGTTATGAGCAGTAACCCTGCATCAAAGAGCAATGCAGAATTTCCAAAATTACTCCAATCAGGCTGGCATCATTGAAATTCTGCCTGGGCCTATCAAATACTATGTTCAAATGTAGCAGAGTTTATCCATAATAAGATTGCCATGGTCTTGTCTTTTTTCATCCAGGCTTCACTAGTGTGGTCCCTTGGGAGGTAGACAAAAAAACTCCTTTTGTACTCGTCTGATTTTATTCACCTAACCTAAGCCTTGCTAAAATAAAGACTACCAACTCTGGCTCCCCATTGGACCCTTGCCCGGCAAACATTTTCACTGCCATATTCAACAATTCATTAGATAATGACCTTGTCCCTTCTTTTTGCTAAAGAGCCATTGGGGTCCCTCTGATAAAGAAAGCATTCCTTGAACCCAGCATTCCAGCAAACGTTTGCCAAATTTCTCTTTTTGCTTGGTCACTGAGATCCTGGAGAAGCTAGGTTAATTCCCAGCTATTCCAATCTTAGGACAACGGAGAAACTGCAGCCCTCATCCTCCTGGACCTGTCTGCCGCCTTCGACACGGTCTACCACCACACACTACGAACATGCCTTCACAACGCCGGGAACCAAGAGAAGGCCCTGGACTGGACCACCTCCTTCCTCTCTGGCAGAACACAGAGCGTCCGCCTTCCCCCCTTCCACTCTGAAGCCACCAAGATCATCTACGGCATACACCAGGGCTCATCCCTCAGTTCAACTCTATTTAACATCTACATTGCACCGTTCGCCCACGTCGCCCGTCGGCACGACCTCAACATCATCTCCTACGCCGATGACACCCAGCTGATCCTCTCCCTCACTAAGGACCCCCACACCACCAAAACCAACCTTCACGAAGGAATTAAGGCTGTCGCTAAATGAATGAGAGACAGCAGACTGAAGCTGAACTCGGACAAGACGGAGGTCCTCATCCTCAGATCCACTCCTTCGGCCTGGGACAACTCCTGGAGGCCAAACGCACATGGAACCACCCCAACACCCAATGACCACGCACGCAACCCAGGGGTCATCCTCGACTCCACCCTCTCCATGACTAAACAGGTCAAAGCCGTCTCTTCCTCCTGCTTCAACACCCTTCGCATGCTCTGCAGGATTTACAAGTGGATCCCCACTGAAACGAGAAGAACAGTCAACCCGGCCCTCGTCGGCAGCAGGTTGGACTGTGGAAACGCCCTCTAAACAGGAGCCTTGCCCAAACTCCTGAGACGGCTCCAACGCTTCCAGAACGCTTCCGCATGCCTGATTCTCGACATCCCTCACCGCAGCTACATCACACTCCACCCGAAAGACCTGCACTGGCTCCCGGTCAACAAGAGGATAACCTTCAAGCTCCTCACCGACGCATACAAGGCACTCCACAAATCCGGACCAACGTACCTCAACAGACGACTCAGCTTCTACACCCCCACCCGCCAGCTCCGCCGCCCTCGCCCTCGCCACAGTCCCCCGCTTCTGAAGAGCGACCTCTGGCAGCAGATCATTCTCCCACCTTGCCGCCAAGACCTGGAACACCCTCCCCATCCACCTACGGCAGACCCAAGACCTGCTGAGCTTCAGAAAGCTCCTCAAGACCTGGCTTTCGAGCAGTAGCAGCATTCCCCACTCAGCGCCTTGAGACCCTCACTGGTGAGTAGTGCGCTTTACAAATGATATGATTGATTGATAGAAGAGAACAATGTTATGAATATAGATCTATTTCGATTTCTGAGAACGAGCGGATGGCTGCTGCAATTGTATTCAGGTGATATTAGTCTCAGGGGTTTCTGTGGTTCTCGTTCTCCTTGATTTGTCAGCAGCGATTGCCACTGTCTCACACATCATCCTTCTGGACAGGCTTCATCAGGCAGGAATCCAAGGAAATGTTCTCTTGTTATTTGATTCACTCCTGAACACTAGAATAAGGATAGCCCAACTGACTCTTTTTACTCTGACATTAGAGATCGGGATGTGGGGTCACACAAGGCTCCACTCTTGGCCCCACAATTTTTTATGTGTATGTGTCTTCATTGGCTGAACTGATTGCTTTGTTCAACTTTCAGTTTCATTCTTACACTAATGACCCTCAGATCATCCTACACTTGGATGGTAACCTCAACTCCATGCAGAAGCAATTCATATTATGACTAATGAAGGAGGCTAGTTGATTGAACGCCAACTCCCTCTGACTAACCTCTGACAAAACAAATCTCTTGGTGTTCAGGAACCCTTTCTGCTGGTCCTCTCCGTGGTGGCCTGAAGCTCTAGATGCAAGTCTTACCCAGAAAGGCAAATGCTGGCAACCTGGGAGTCATAGTTCATCCCAAGAAGTATTTTGAACCACATATTATGAAATGCACATGAAGGTGTTATCAAAATATTACCTTTCATTCCTTAGACTTCTAGGCAACTATTAGTACAATCTCTGATCATCAGCAAGTTAGATTACTGTAATTCCTTGTTAGCCAGCTTTCCAGTATATCTAATGCATAGTTTGCAGCTGATCCACAATGCTGCATCTGGACTTGTAGTGGACATTCACAAATATAACATCTCCATCCATCTTAAAAGCCTAAACTAGATCCCTGTTCAGGAAAGAATTGCCTTCAAGACCCTCTGATTTTGTTATAGGGCTACCTTACCTACCCACTGGGCAAACTACACATCCACGATGTTCAAAAGATATAGTCCATCTACACTGCTATATTCATCTTCTTCAAATCTCATAGATGTGCCCACATTTTTTCAGAGGCACACCTCTTTTCTGCAACAATCTACTTTTTCAGGTATCCCAAAGGCCCTTCCTCTCTGATACGCTGACTCTTCCCTAGGGGGTGCCTCAGGGCTCTATTCTGAGCCCGATTCTATTCAATATTTTACATGCGCCCCCTGGCGGAGCTAATAGAGAGGAATAATATTAGTTTTGCATTATATGCAGATGACACGCATATGAGCAACGCAATTAAAATCCTGTCTCATGGAGCTGGCGGAATGGATGTCAAGCAATTGTCTTCACCTCAATTCAATAAAACAGAGGTCCTGATTGTAGAGAAGGCTCCCTTTATCTGGACCTCGCCATGGTGGCCGAACACACTGGGGCAGAGTCCAGTGCTCAAACCCTCAGTGAAATATCTGGGGGTTTGGTTTGATTCTAAGTTATCATTTGACAAACAGATCTCGAAGATAGATCAAGCTGCAAAGAATTCAAAACACTGCTACCCGGATGGTACTAGATCTGCCCAGGAGGGCTTCTTCCAGCCTAGCCCTCGCCAGACTTCATTGGCTCCCTCTTCATAAGAAAATATCTTTCAAAGCTTTGTGCTTCTGTTTTAAAAGCTTGAAGGGCAAATGCCCACAGTACTTGTGGCTCCCCTATAGTATTGGTGTTCTCCTGTAGTTTTTATTCATAGCCTCAGATATTCTGGGCCTCCTCTGGCAACAGTACCCCATATAGTCAGAGCCCACATGGGGGGCAGCTACTTTGGCTTTCTTGCCACAAATCTGTGGAATTCCATGCCAGACTTTCTTAAAAAGGAACGCTCAGGATCCCTATTCGGAGAAAAACTGAAAACCTCGCTGTTTGCGCTCCTTAGTGAGGGGCTCTCTTACTTGTTCAATGAAGTCAGGTTTATTTGTTTCTCAGTCTTTCTCTATCTGCCTAGTTCTCATTGTCTCTTCACCCAGCATGCGGACACACCGGTTGGTGTAACCATGGCGCTTTATAAGTTGATTTATCATTATTTATGTTACTACTTCACAGAGGGCAGAAGGACATTTTCAGTAACTACTGCTCAGGCTCGGAACAATCTACCGCATGATAGTCAACCCATATCCAATCTCCTATGATTCAGTAAGTTTTTAAATAAATTCTTCTGTATAGGGAGGGTTGCAACCATAGCACCAGGACACCTCTAGGTAACCACTAGAGTGCTAAATTAAAATATAAATACAAATTTGTAGACCTCACAACAGACTCACTATATTTTCATCCTGTAGCAGCAGCATAATATTACTTGTGCAATACTTATTAAAATAAGCATTTGCAAAACCACTAGACCTAGCCATCTGAATATCATTGGAGACCTTTTGACTTTGTCAGTGTTTGTACTGGTGCTGTTCAGCATTGACAAAAAAAGAAAAACATGTTTTGCCAATTCTGTGTAGCCCCTATATAAATTTGAAAAAAGGAAATTGCAACAACGTGTACAGATGAATGCGTCATCATACTTGCACTGTGCTCTGACAACCCATTAGTATGAAGTATAAGCCTGTATGTGTTTCCACAAATGCACATGCATATGTGGTGATGTAGCTAAAACTTATTTATTCAATGACGAAGGTTGTGTAGCGCGGCGGGCCTGGGGATTACTAGGCAGCAGCAACGCTAGGAAATAACACTCAAGACTACTAGTTTCACTCTTGTGATTCGAAGACCCCGAGAGGTCTCTGGCAGTTTATTTATCCCCAAGGGGCAAGCCCACCCCAAGAGGTGTGGGGATGCGTGTCGGTCGCAACATTGTCCGAGAGTGCCTGGATGGCTCTCTACATCCCCCCTTTCTTTTGGTTCTGGACCATCAGGTTGTCCCGGTCAATGGAGACGTATATACAAAGTCCTTCAGTTGTTGACTCGGCGCAGGATTCGGCGGGAAACCATACTTCTGGCTTCAGGGAACTGTGCGCTGTCGAAGCACTGGACGGGACACTCCCAGCCGACTCGCTGGGGGGTTTTGGGCATGTCGACCAGGCATTATCAGCACAGCATTGGCTGCCTCGCCTGGGTGATCCTCATACTGGGCGAGGCAGGAGGAGAGAAGTTCGGAAGTGAGTCCTGATGCTTCTTGGTCTACCTCCACCTCAGCTGTCTTCTTGAATCTGGACACATTCCTCGTGATGGATTGTTGTCCCTTTTGAGCAGTGACAATGGTCACTTGAACACTTACAACGATCCATAATTCTGGCTCGTATGGCGTCCGGAACTTCCACCCGGGGTGTCGGTCTTTGATCACCACCCGGTCTCTCACTCTTAGCTGAGGTTCCTGGTCTCTTCGGGCTTCACAGGCCTTCCGATTCAGCGTCTCCCTCCTCGCTTGGACTGTTGCATCATCCCGCTCCACGGGTGCCCACGTTGGGTCTGACGAGATACTGTCTTGTGGGACTCGCTTGAACAGGAGATAAGCCGGAGTGCACTTGGTAGTGCTATGAGGGGGTCTGTCGGTATGCCCCGAGGAACTGGTCAAGAGCTGTTTCAGGATCTTCTCCGTTCTTCACTGGGATGCGCAATGCGCGGTTGATCATCCTCATTAGACGTTCTACTTCCCCATTCGCCTGGGGCCATAGCGGGGTGATCTTCCTGTGGCGAACCGCTAGATTTTCAAGGTACTCCTGGAACTCTCGCCCCTGCAAGGGTGGTCCGTTGTCAGACTTGACCTCCTACGGTAATTATTGCCAAGGGTCTATCCAGGACGCTCTTCACATGGGAAAAAGCTATCGACGACACCACCTCAACGACGGGGAATTTCGAGAATGAGTCAACCATGACCAGCATGTGACGTCCAGCTGGGAAGCTCCCAAAATCCACGCTGAGATGCATCCACAGAGTCTTGCTTGGTTCTTCCGTGATCACGGGTGCTGGCGCCAGGTCCCCTCCGGTGATCGTGCAGGCATGGCACTGTCTCACCATCTTCTCTACCATGGAGTCCATTGCCAGGAACCAGACCTTGTCCCGCAATCTAGCCTTGGTCTTTGTCATTTCTTGGTGGCCAACATGTGCCAGCACAGGGATCCATTTCTGAAGATTTTCCGGAACCACTATCAAATGTCCCCTCGAGACAACTCCTTCTTCCCCCACACTGAGTTCACTACCAACTTGCCACAGTTGTTGGCGGGCATGGCTAACCTCAGGCCTGAGGATGCGGGCTCTGTCCATGAAATGGGCCCATCCATTGCTCTCCAGTACTCCTCGGATACAGGAGAGAGTGGGGTCTTCTTGCGTGGCCCGGCCAATCTCTGCCAGTGTCATGGCCGTGGGACATGCCCCTTGCTACACCATGTTGACAAATGCATCGGTGCTGCAGGCATTTACCGGAGGGTCTGCTGGCATTGTGGACTCCGGGTGACAAGACAGACAGTCGGCAGGGTTATGAGCCCCTGGGCGGTTGATCACTCTGAAGTTGTATGCTTGTAACTGCACCGCCCATCGCTCGAAGACCTCGGCGGCTAACAACACTGGGACTGTTCCCAGGAGGCACAGGGTCAGACTGATTTGCATATGGCCATGTCTGAACTGGGGTAGCAGAGTGAGCTAAAGAACGGTGATGTATTAAACCCAGATCTGTTGACTGGATGTGAGTGTTTGATTGGTTCAGATGCTCTGTCCATCACCACCCTCTCTTGTACCGCTTTGTTCGCCATAAGTTGGCAGGGTATGCTCAGACGTGAGTCCTTTGCTCACTTTGCCACTGGATTCAAGCAAACCTGGCTGAAGATGGCTGTAATGCCAGAAACTGGTCCTAGGAAGCTTGTTTCAGGTCCAGGGAAGGCATGGCTTGGCAGTTCGGGCTGGACTGTTCCCATGAGGCACAGGGTCAGACTGATTTGCATATGGCCATGTCTGAACTGGGGTGGCAGAGTGGGCTAAAGAACGGTGATGGATTTAACCCAGATCTGTTGACTGGGTGTGAGTGTTTGATTGGTTCAGATGCTCTGTCCATCACCACCCTCTTTTGTACCGCTTTGTTCTCCATATTTGGCAGGGTCTGCTCAGACGTGAGTCCCTTGCTCACTTTGCCACTGGATTCAAGCAAGCCTGGCTGAAGACGGCTGTAATGCCAGAAACCGGTCCTAGGAAGCTTGTTTCCCGTCCAGGGAAGGCATGGCTTGGCAGTTCGGGCTGGACTATTCCCATGAGGCACAGGGTCAGACTGATTTGCATATGGCCATGTCTGAATTGGGGTGGCAGAGTGGGCTAAAGAACGATGATGGATTAAACCCAGATCTGTTGACTGGGTGTGAGTGTTTGCTTGGTTCAGATGCTCCATCCATCACCACCCCCTTTTGTACCGCTTCGATGGTGACTGAGCACATGGGAGGTGGTCTTCGACAAGTCCCTGCCCTGCTGACGTACAACACCACAAGTACTTCCTCGTCCTCATATATAGGGCGTTGTTCCTGTGGCTGGTCATCCGACACTGGCGGTGGGTCGTCTAGGGAGATTTGGCAAACACGCTGGGACATGATACTGGGCCTCGACGATGTTTTTCAGAATCGCCCACCACAGCACACTCTAGCATAATGATTTAGCCTTCCGCAGTGGGAGCACATTTTCCCTTTCGCCCCGCAGACAGCCATCGCGGGGTGATCCTTGCCAGAGTATCCACACGGTTCACCTGGTGGCAGTCTTGGCACCTGGTGAGTCGTCGTGGGGCGTCTCTAAATTGCATCCACCCTTTCTTCCTTGATTGGCAGGTGTCTGGGCACCTGTGATGCGGCAACCGATGTGTGTAGGGCGGCTTCCATCTCTTCTGCCTGACGTCCGACAGTTCGTGGGAGCGGGATAGGACCAGGATCTCGTCCAGCGAGATTCCAGGTTTCCGGAGGATTAGCTTCTGCAGGAGTTTTGAGCGGCAACCCAGGATGATTTGATCATGGATTTCATCCTGCTGGTCTGTGAAGGGGTACGTGCTAGCCAGCCGGCAGAGCCGCGCATAGAACATATCAACAGATTCTGAGATGGTCTGCCACGCCCTCTTGAGCTTGAACTTCTCGAAATCGTGGTTGAGCTGTGGGTCAAAGTGTCTATTGAGCACCCGTTTCCCTTGCCCCCTTAAAGTAGTGGTTGAGTCATCTGACCCATGCCTTCCATCTGGGCGTGGCAGTAGCGGGGTCTGATGCCTCACTGAAGGGGGTAGGGGTGCAACCGCGGTGAGGGTATGCCCCGGTGGGGGCGGATTGGCACCAATGACTGGATTGCAGCCTCCATCTTGCTGGGCAGCCACACCGGCTGCCGGTGTGTTGTTCATCGCTTCTATGTGATGGCGCTGAGGCGCAAAGGCGTGGCCGGCGTGTGGCGGTCGGCTCGGTGGCGTGTGTTTCTTCACTTGGCCTTGTGTCTCAGGCCGTCTGGTGGCTCACCGCGCACACCGGGGAGGCTGTTGGCCCTCTTGCGTGCCTTAAGGGGAGAGAGAGAGAGAGAGGGACGCTTGACTGTCGTAGGGTGGTATGTGTGTCCTTATCCCGGTATGTCTTCTTCACTGTTCGGGTGTGGCAGTAGCGGGGTCCCCCTGATGCTGCATGTTTTTGGCACCCCAGAGCAGGTATCAGTATCCTCCCTTGTGTAGTGGGCCTTCCTTGCTTTCTTATCCCCTCTTTCTTTTCCTTTATTTTTCTCTAGGCACAATCCAGGTGCCAAGCACACAACTGGCAGTGGCAGGGGCAGCCCCAGCCATGGGGCCTCACTGTGAGATGCATCATGGGAACAGCTACTGGCCTGCGGGTCCAGATGCGGCACTCAATTGCTGGAGGGGGCGGAAGCAGGTGCGGTCCCCAGGCAGCTCTGAGCTGCAATCGCAGGCAGGTCTTCGGGCACTGGCAGGACGCCCAGTGCACATGCGCAGCGGGCACTTACCCCATGGCTGTAGGGCTGAAAGTGCTCCCGTTAAGCACGGAGACGCATGGACGGGCGCAGGCCAGAAAGGACTTGTGGCAGGCAGATACGGCAACAGCCAAGGCCGTGAGATGGTGGGAACTCCGGGGAAGCAGGCGTTGGGCCTCCAGGAAAGATGCGGGTGGGCACCACAGACACCGCACTTGACACCACACCGCAGCAGACGGAGCAGGACAACGCGGTTGGGCACTACTCACTCCAAACAGGGGGTAGCCAGGTAGGCGGGCACACATGGGGTGCGACCGGCCTCGTCGCCAATGTAGCACGGAGGGGCCTGGGGATTACTAGGCCGCAGCAACGCTAGGAAATAACCAGTGCTTTAAATGGAAAAAAATAAGTGCAGGTACTCACCAAAAGGAGCAGTGGGTGGAGTTAAGGGCGGTGCTAATGTGGGACAAGGGGCGGAGCTAGCTTTTTGACTTTGCAAGGTTGTATGCACAAAATCTGCATGCATTGTTAGAATGTCGGATCCATCTGTCCATTAGTTATCTTACTAATAATTATATATATATGGCACTTACTGATAAGTGTTTATTACTCCAAAGTAGGCTTTTTTAGCATCCTTAAAATAAGAAAAGATTGAGGAAATAACAGCGAGGTTCTAAATATATGTCTTCTTGTTTGCAGGCAGGTCCTTGCTGCAGGGTCATAACTCACTAAGCTATTTTACCAGGATCTTAACTTTTGACCTGTAGGTAACACAAGGCTCTGTGCAACAAAAAGTGTAATGTTTTGATTTGTTCTGCATTCCGTCCATCAATTGTGTGTATTTTGCTCAGTTTGTACAGCACACACTATTGGTGGTAGTTATTTGTCAAGATAACCATAAAGGAAATGTGACGTATGCTGTGAAGAAAGGCGCAGCAAGATACTGTAAGGTGACCATTAGAAGCTCCATAGTTTCTTTTGTGAGTTCGGATGCGTTTGGTATGTGTTTAATTGTATGTGTGCTTGTTGTATGTGTGTGTCTACCGATGGAATGTGTGTGCTGTGTGTCCGTGCTTTTGCTTTTCGCAAGTGTTTGCATGTGCGTGCTTGGGCATGAATCTGTGGTGCATGTACATCTGTGCAGTATGTACTCATCTGTGTCTGTGCATTATGGTTTGTGTGCATGTATCCATTAATGTGTTGTGTGCGTTTGCCTACGGTGCTTGTCTATTTGTGGAGGGTATGTTTTATTTGGGCAACAGTGAAATCAAGTATTTCATGAACATTTGTTTTAAAAAAAAAATGTTAGTAAAATTGAAGGGTATCGAAGAGTGTGTTCTTCGGAATGAGCTGCGTTCATTCCTGTGACTCATTCTGAAAAACCAGCCAGAGTTCAGTGCCTTCCTCCAGCTTGTTTTCTCCTCCATGGTACACAAACACTTGGCACTTATCCATTATAAAGAAACACGTTTCAAAACAAGTGATAGTTTTACGAAATGTAGACCAAGTTGTATTGGCAGCCAAAGTGCTTAATAAGTGGTAAAGAACGGTGCCCCCTCCCCCCCTCCCCACCCCGCAGGGCAGGCCAGTGAGGCCTGTATTCAAAGGGGTCCGAGGCCGACAGGGGCAGGCCAGCTGGCGCCTGCCCCCAGGTGCGCTTAATGGGCCGCCGTTAGTTAACACTCAGTGGACATCACTCTCACAGCCATAAGCCCACTTTTAAATCTGTTCTGTTCAGTGCGTCCCGCCGCCACCCATTAGATTTTTCAGTCCCTCTCAGCCCCACTGTGAAAGAACAATGGATCCGATAAGCACTCTGCAGGCCCCCTCCCGCCCTCCCCGCTCTGAAGACTTCCAAAGGTGACAAGCGCTCCCGTGATTAATTCCCTGCAGTGCTTGTTAAAGGAGCTGCAGAGGAGTGGAGGTGATAAAGGAAGCGCTGCCTGGGCTGAAGTCGGGTCCCATGAGTACCGGTACTCTCTTCGTTCATTGGAAAAGTGCCGGTACTCAAGGGGAGAAAAGGAAAAAGTGCCGGTACTCCGTACCGGTGAGTACCGGCCCATTTAAAGCACTGGAAATAACACATGGGACTGCTAGTTTCACTCTCGTGGCCGGCCATTTATTTATCCCCTCGGGCGAGCCCGCCACAAGGGGTGTGGGGATGCGTGTAGGTCGCAAGAGAGCCCGGATGGCTCTCTACAGGTGGAAAAGGCCAATATTGAAGCAGTAAATAAAAAAGATAACTTAAAAGCATACAATAGCCTTTTGGTAAAGGAGTGGCACAGCAGTAAATTGCAGTTGCAGAGCCCTCAAACAAATGTTTAAATCAATATTTTTAAACAACACAAAAATTATGATGGAAGTGGAGCAACGGAGAAGTGGGCAGGAGAGAAGTCACTGCTAGGGGAGCAATGGGGAGTGAGGGAGACGACAGTTACCTAAAGAGAAGCTTGAGGTGGTGAAAGTGGAGAAAGAACAAAATAAAAGCTGGAAATTTAGGAACTTGAAAACAATGGCACGCTGTAGAGAAGAAGGAGGAAGCAACACAAAGGACGCAGTCTTGGCGGAAACTAACCCAGAGAAGTGGTGTTGATTTGAAGTGTTTTTCTTTTCTGGCCTCATGTGCGGAGTATATTCTCTGTTGTAAAAGATACCCTGTCTTTAAAACGATTTCCCTGTTCGCTGTACGTGCGAACTGCCCGATTTCATGCACTTTAATATCCCGCAAGCTCCCTGACATTATAAAAGCTTCATAGCTAAGAAGCCCGCCCCCCTCTTTTAATGGTGTGCAGCTTTCTGAGCGAGTGCACTTGCGATGGCGCACTGAGTGCAGACTTCAGCACACAGCCACAGTGGGCAGAATAACTTTTACAGGATGTGCCTGTTACAATCATGCATCGCCCATGATAAACACTATTACTGGTGCACAAAGTGAATGATGCAACATTTCAACCGCGTTAATAAAGGGCTATTTCCTACCAATTGGATCATCTGCTCACTTTATGTGATCAGATGCGCTCTGGCCTCAACCGTCGAGGTACATAATAGTGCCCAACAAGAGGCTTGCACAAAAATTACACTGCAATAAAATAAACAACAAGTGGTATTTGAGGGTTAATTCCTGCAATGTTTCTGCAGCAGCGGGATTCCAGGCGCTTTGAGTGGATTGGCAAAGTTAGTTCCTACTAGTGTGGTTTACAGAGCCCACAGACCACAGATTCGAACACCCAGTAAAATGTCCTCCTTTTATTTATTTATTTTTTAGTTTTTTTTATTTAATGCGATTTTATATAGCAAGAACTTTACCCGAAGGTGTCAGAGCGCTTTACATAAGAACCAGTTGTAAAACATAAGGACTTAGGATTTCATGCGTTACATAAAAGATAGAAACAGAAAAAATAGCAAATGTACAAATAGTAAAGTCACTCAAGGAAGAGATACGAATGGATATAATCTAAGAGTCACATAGGAATGGTAGAGAGTACAAAGGTCTACTGCATATACTAGTGATTTGAGTTATCTCTATATACATAGGGAAGGGATACAAATGGATATACTCTAAGAGTCACATAGGAATGGTAGAGAGTGCAAAGGTCTACTGCATATACTAGTGATTACTATATACATAGGGAAGGGATACGAATGGATATACTCTAAGAATCACATAGGAATGGTAGAGAATACAAAGGTCTACTGCATATACTAGTGATTAGAGTTATCTTGATATACATAGGGAAGCGATACAAATGGATATACTCTAAGAGTCACATAGGAATGGTAGAGAGTACAAAGGTCTACTGCAAATACGAGTGATTAGAGTTATCTCTATATACATATATATACACATAGTAGATTTTGTCAGGTCAAGACCCCCAAAAAAAAAAAAAAAACCAGAAAATCAGAGTTCCATTAAGTGGGGTCAGAAGGGGGACGCAGTCACAGCACCAATGGAGGGTGGAGGGATACAAGGGTATGGAGAAAAGGCAAATCAGAAAAGGGAAGAAACATTTGAGGATCGTCAAGGGGGAAACAAGGGAAAAGGGTGAAAGGACGAAGGAATGGACAAGATGGCGGGTCAGGGTCCAGAGAAAAGCGGGCGAGAGCAGCAGCAAAATGGCGACCAGGACAAAAGAAAAAGTAAAGAAGTCCTGGAGAGTCCGTGGTGTAGTTTCTTTCATTCGAATGTGGCTGCAGGGCTGCTGCCTGCATCTGGTGTTTTCATGGCCCCGCTGCTTTGTTTTGGGGAGGGGTGTGTGTGCCCCGATGGCCGCTCCACACGGGCCTTCTCTGCTGGACCAGAATTCCGGGGGCTGCTGCAGACGTGGGGCAGCCGGGGAGCGGGCCCGGGATCACCTTTCTCGGCGAGGGCTGCATGGTGATCATGCAGGTCCGGGAGAACCATAAATCCCTGGTATGGCGAGGAGCCTCCGGCTCTGCTCTGGCCCCCGGGGGCGTGGGTAGCCCGGGCTCCGCTTCAGAGGGCGGCGGGGAAGCCGCTGTTGTTAGGTGGCGGATTGGACGCCAGGCTGACAAGCTTCCCGCTCCCCACATTTCTGCCTCCTAGGGGCTGGGCGTGTGCCTCGGACACATCGATCCCCATCCCTGAGCTGCTCCGCAGAACTTTCCTTGAGTGAACATGGCATCTCAACTCACCAGAAACACGCAATAGTTGAGCCCAGGACAAGGGGTCGAAGTACTGAATGTTGAAATTCGGGGTGCAGTTTTGGGGTGCCAGAGCACGGGTCTTGCTGCAGTCTGAGTCTCTGGGCCCCCTCACGTGCTCAGCACACACGTCTTGCCATGTGCCAGTAGGTGCTATATCTGGTGCAGTGCTTGGATTTGTTATTGCGGTAACAGCACCTGTATGCCTGAACAGACCTGCCGTGGAGGTCTGTGTTATATTCAGGTCATGGTTTTCCACCCACCGGATTCGACTCAACCTTTCATCATTTTAGCGCAGCTGCAGCACTGTTGTGAACCCAATGCTAATATCTACAGCCTAAAAACCAAGTCAGCAGAGCTGCTCTAGAGCCATAGAACCAGGTCAGCCGAGCTGCTCTAGAGCCAGAGAACCAGGTAAACCGAGCTGCTCTAGAGCCAGAAAACCGGGTCAGCCGAGCTGCTCTAGAGCCAGAGGACCAGGTCAGCAGAGCTGCTTTTCGAGCCAGGGAACCAGGTCAGCAGATCTGCTCTGGAACCAGAGTACCGGGCCAGCAGAGCTGCTCTGGAGCCAGAGAACCAGGTCAGCAGAGCTGCTTTAGAGCCAGAGAACCAGGTCAGCAGAGCTGCTTTAGAGTCAGAGAAACAGGTCAGCAGAGCTGCTTTAGCGCCAGAGAACCAGGTCTGCAGAGCTGCTTTTCGAGCCAGAGAACTAGGTCAGCAGAGCTGCTCTAGAGCCTAAGAACCAGGTCAGCAGGGCTGCTTTAGAGCCATAGAACAAGGTCAGCAGAGCTGCTGTAGAGCCATAGAACCAGGTATTGCTACTCTGTGGTGCTGGTAATATTAA